>NC_053431.1:120408448-121608448 GCF_007990345.1 Gossypium hirsutum
CCTCCATTTAATTATTTGGGCAGACTAGTGAAAGAGCAATAACATGAATTATGACTGAATATCTGCTTCAAATCTGGTATCATGTTTTACAATAGACAAGAAAGAAAGACCAAGTCAGGAAAGTTTGAAGAATTAAGGTGAAGTAAACAAATTAGAATTAGCAGCTTCAAGCATTAAGACTGTAGGTTTGTTCAATCCGGACTTTACACACACTGACTAACCTTACCAATGGTGATTCTCTTACAGTGAAATCTTTAGTTCAATGATTTATAGTTTTAGAGCACAGACAATGTCCAATTAAGATGCACCTTTAACTATGTATATTAAGTTTTATATTACATATTTCTACAAGTGCTATATGAATACTTCAGATGAAGTATAGGGAAAAAAGGAGCAAAGAATACTATGGATTTAGAGCAAGATTATCTATAATCGGAAGTAGGGAAAGGTCAACTTCAATAAACAGGACACTTCTTTTGTTGGATCTCCCAGCTTACCCAAGAAGAATTAATGAAACCCTTTCAAGAAATTGCAGCTAGAGGAAATGGGACTACATGTCTGCTGTTTGACCTTATCATTTGTTTTCATTTTAAGAATAGTTCACCGCAGTTCAGTAGTTTCATTTCAGTCTCAGAGCACCAACATCCACAATACAAGATATGAAACTTCATCCATATTCTTTATTGAAAGAGACACTGATATTGATCAAGTGGCATCATGTAATACAAATAGAATCCTAAAATAGTGCATGCCAGCTGGTCCATTTCCTTGAAGCATAGGTCAGAATGTTTCAAAATACTGAGTACAGTAAATCTAGTAGTTTTTTAACATGTATTGTGTACCTTCAGAAATAAAATTAACAGTGCACAAAAGTCCTTAAAATGCCCATAGTAATAATTGCATCAATATTCAAAATAACATAACTGCAAATTTGAAATTACTGAAGGTACCAAGAAGAGACTGATCTCTTCTTAATACTACATACATGCCAGAATTTCTAGAGAAAATTATATGTACTATAAAATTCACATATGTACCTGACTCCGCCAATAGTTCTGCTTCTTGCTAATTAGTATAATTTTCTCAAAATGAGATTTCAGAGTATCCTCTTCCATCGGCCCTTGCAAACGTTGAAACAACTGTCTGGCACTTCCCTGCATGAAACACAGCAGTAGCAGCCGATCATACAAGATAAATTAGCTTCATGGAATATGTCATTCATTAAACATAAACAAAAATCTGAATTTACTAGCTTTTGGTAGAGAGAGGACCTTCGGAATGCCAGGCAATGTCGATGGATATGGCTGTGAGGACCCTGAATCATCAGCACTGTCAGCTCCATCTCCACTCCTATCCATTAAAATTTTGTGGCGTTCCTTACATTCGTTAGGCTTGCGGAATATGCACTGAACACATTGAGAAGTTCACAAGATTATTACCAAATGGAGAAAGGTGACAAGTGGAAGGGAGGAGCAAGGTGAGGGCCAAAGGACCAAAAAAAAAGCACTAGTAAGGCTGCTGTAGTGTAGATAGAAATGGCAAATGAAATATGAAGCACTTTTAGAGTGATAAGACATATCATTAGAAGGAAGAACTAAATAACAGGATATGTTTATATAGACATTTTGCTCAAGCCCTGACCTTAAACTGAAGGGTACTGTTGATGGCATCACTTACAAGCTGCCAATTTGGACCCATGTCATGTACAAGGACAACAAGTGCCTGAACATAAATCCAGAAACATCTCAAGGCGTGGTTGTAACGGTAACAGCAATTGAAGAATAATTTCAAGAAAGATACCAAAAGTTAACCTGATCTTCAAATAGTGACCATGGACTACCAGAAGCAGGCTGACCAGTAGACATCTGGAAGAAGTTTCAATCACACCCAGAACTAAGACAACTATGAAGCACATGATCAAGCAGAATGTAACAAACAGGTAAACGAAAAATACCTTAGGCGTTTTGGCTTTTCTACCCTTGTCACTACCATGAATTAATCTAATGATTTTGCTTGGGTTGGGCATATTACTCATTTGGGACCCTACTGGTGAAGGGATGGATCCATTTGGAGTGATGTCATAAGCACTATCAGGCTGATGCTTCATTATCTTCAACTTCTTGGCATTATGTTGTCCATATAAACCTAAGAAAAAGACAACTGAAAATTTGAAGGACGAAGAACATAACACCAGATAGATATACCCAACCAAGTAACCAACCATTTAATCAAATGCAAGAAGAAAAGAGCTTTACCACTGGTTCCATTAGAATCAAAATGATGACTCTCTGGTCTCTTTTTCAAATAATCCCTCTGTGAAGAACAACACCATCAAACATGAGATTACCAATTAGAAAAAGAGCACATAGACCAAAATTTTGGCAAATACAAGGGAAACAGAAAATGCAGATAAAGTTCACTGCTCCATAAAAGACTAATGAGTTATGACACCCTCATAAGTCATATCTATCATGGAAGCAGAATCCAACTTGGTCAGATGGACAATTGAAAATAATGAAATGACCTTAAAGCTTTGAAAATGAAAAAAAGTTTCCTTAATCATGAAAACAGAAGAATACGACTGAATTTCACCATCAAATAAAACAGGCAATACTTGTAATGAATATCAAGTGGGTACAATTACGCTTTTAAAGTAATACACACAAAACCTAAAAAAGTAATACTCATCCAGGCAGAAAAAGAATAGTGAAAAATAAATACATACTAATCTTTAAAATAGAAAGAAAACTATGAAGTAAACAATATATATATTCATAACAAGATAAACAGCTTGGAACAGTGGAGATTTAAAAATAAAAAATACCTGTTCACTGTGAACAGGAGACTCCAGCTGCCAACCCTGATTGTATGCCGAACCCTACCAGAAACACAATTAAGGCACCTTTAGAAACCATAAAGACAAATAATGAGACTATCCATATCATTCCAGGGGTGAGAAACCCCAGTGTCAGTTAAAACAGAAGAATTCCTACATACAAGATTTTTGGCTTTTTTCTTCTTTTTAGGTTTTGCTGGTGTTCCTGCACAATCATATGGTTGCTGCCTTTCAAAGTCCCCAATTGAATCAACCTCCAAGCTGTTTTGGGTCCGTAATCCTCCATGCAATGTATTCTGTTCATCCTGAAAAGAATTAGTATCTCCACTAGAAGCATCAGTTTGTGTTGGAGCCTGTGAATCCCTGGCAGCTGCTGCACTGCTAAATGGACTTAAAACCCTCTGCCTGGAGCCAGTGCGCACACGTTTTGCAGGAACGGAACCATCATTTAGACTACTGGAAGGCCTTTTTCCCATGAAAATGGAAGGTTGGCCGCAATTTTTGTATGGCAAATCAGCATCCACTTTATATTGTCTTGCAGGATATGATTTCATTGGGTTCTTTCGCTTCTTCTGGTTTAATTTTGATGATTGTCTCCCCTCAAAGGCTCCAGGCAAATAATATGTACTTGTTTCTCCTTCATCCTCATCATACACAGAGTCATCATATCCAAACTCTGAATTCACAGAAGTTGTAAGGAACAGAAGAATATTCAATGACTAAGAATCTAAAAGAATAAAGAGCAATAATTACCTGCTCTCGCATCATAAGCAGATGTTTCAACCTCCTCTTGCACGGTACTTCCAGTTTTCTGGTAGAAAAAAAATCTCCAATAATAAGCAAGATTCAAAACAGAGAAGTCCTAAGAACAAGACTCAGGTAAATTGGGCACAGAAATGGAACTATCATGGTTGTCCACGGCAACCATGGCTGAAATAATTTAAGATTAATTATATCAGTCCAGCACTATGCTCTTCAAATTCTATTCTACCTTAATAAATATAGCGGAAGAAAAAGAAAAAGGTGCATATAAACTGATTAAACGAAATATTTTACCTCAGTCAGTACCATATAAGATTCAATAGATCTTCGGTAGGTTTCCATAGCTCCAGAATGAACTGCATAGAACAGGTTTTCCTGAAAATAAAGTGCATAAAAATTCAAGCAAAGAATCTCATGTAAAGAAAATATTACCAGAAAATAAACTCCAGAATTGGGCATGCAGAGTTAAACAAATACAAGCTATTAAAGAGAGATCAAAAAGCTCTATGCAAAAGCCAAGAATAATGTTAAGAAAACCTGAAAGGAAATATTTAAGCCATACTTCTGTTAGGTGTTCATCCCAAGAAATGTCCATAATGCCCAAGTCAGATATCCTGTCAGGAGTTGCTGGTGCTTCAGCTAGGAGTGATGGAACAGGGGAACTATTATATTTCAAATATCTAAGAGCATATGCCCGGATAGCAAATCCATTGTTCTTTCCAGTGTGCTGCTGGCACTCCTTTGCATCCTGCTCCACATCATGTTTCACAAAAAGATAAGACAGAAAGAAAAATATTTCAGGGTATGGTACGATCTAGAAATGAATATAACAGGAGTATCAAGCAGTTTTCGCAAGAGAAAGGAACTGAAAGCATGGAGAAAGGGCTCAAACAGCTCTAGAACTAGAACTCAATGCCAAATATTTAAATGCATATTCTAGAATCTAGTTCTGAAGTCAAAGGCCATAAATCATCATGCATTTTCAATTGAATGTTAACTCATCATCCAGAGCCTATGAACTCAATCATCAAACAATCCAATCAAGCCCAGCAAACCAGCATGCACTTAAAAAAGCCAGCATACCAATGAAATTAGAATTAAGATGCAACCAAAGTTTGATTAAAGAAAGCCAAGAATCCACATAACTAGCCAAGTTCTCAGTGGCCTCTACATTTCTAAGATAAGTCAGCTCCCCCAAGATCAAGTAAAAATCACCATGTACTGGAGAACAGAACTTATAAGCTGATAAGCAACATAAATAATCATTAAAATAAACTTTAATTCAATTTGAATAATATAGAAGCAACTTGCACCAGGCTTTAATAGAAAAATTAAACATAAAAATTATCATCACTGTTACCACACAGAAAGACATGCATAAATTGATCAAGAATAAAGACCAATAAACGTCCAAGAAATAACCAGTACCATATCTAGTTCGCTAATTGTGATCTCAGTAACTTTATTGGTCCTTGACCCCATCAAGTCATGGCCACAGGTTTTTGGACCAAGATTTGCATCCTTACTAGTTAGTAGGACCTCTGCCGAATGCCAAAAGTCCATGACAGCATTAGCAAGGGTTAAAGCTATTTTTTTGAGTTTCCAATATCGAATTTGTTCTTCAAATTTAAATCGTGAAGTAAAAGCAACACGTTTGCATATTTGAGCAGCAGCAGTCATCTTCCAAAGACGCTCCTACAAGCATATAAAGAACAAAAAAGGATGAGTATAAGCAAATTGTCAATTATGCTTTGGACCCAACTTTATAGACAGATATAAAAGTAAAGCTAATAAAAAAATGGCTCTCGATAGGAAGGAAAAAACTAAAAAGAAGAATGCATAAGATGAATTCAATATACATTCAACAATGAAATAATACCTGAGCAAAATCATTTGCCAACCATGCCATCTCCTCAAGAACAAAGTCCCAGTGAGATTTCCGGCTGTTCTCCAAAGGTAAGGTACCAACAGACAGCTCTGCAATCCTTTTCCGCTTAGCCTGTTTACCATAATACTAGACCTTTTAAGCTTTTTAAAGACAAACAAAATACATCACAATTTAAGAAATTAATGGGCATTTATCAGTCAAAAAGATAAACAAACCACCTCTATAATCCGTGCCTCTTCCAAAATGGAATCTTCACGTGCCTTGTCCACCATTTCCACATGATTCTCCAAACTAGTTTGTGTATCAGCATTATCAGTACAGGTTATTCCTGAGAAAGTCATCTCAGGAATCTCACACATAAAGTTATCCATTGTGCCTTGGGGCCTACTAGCACAAGTTTTGTCTATGTTGGAGTTAGAATTATCACCCTGCACAGTACTAACTTTCCTATCAGCTTCTGATACAGCATCACTGCTTTGTATCACCTCATTGTTGTAAGGACAGCTTACCTCAATTTGCAATTCAGATCTTACTTCCTCCACTTTGACAGTAGAATCATTAAGTGAGTGGTTCTGATTCAAGGAAGTATTAGCATCACAAATGACAGCAGCATTATCAAGAACCTTGATCTCATTCTTTTCTTTTGCCGATTCACCAACAGCTAAGGCTGGTGACTCTTCTTTTTCTGATGTGTATTCCAAGGGATTTACATTAGAATCAACATTTTGGGGTTAATACACGCTTCATTATCGTTATTTACATCTAAGCTTAAGCTGTTTTTAGTAGAAGATGACTCCATATCCAAGCCCTTTGTCCCTATTGGCACACTGCTATTTTGCTCTTCATTTGATATGTTTTTCCTATCTATTTTAGCATCAGCAACCCCATTTAGCTGATGAGAACTAGTTTCATTTTCAGGTTTTGTTGCACCAGTACCAGGTAAGCGTTCAAGACTTGCTGAAACTACCTGCTCCTTCCCTACAACAAGATTAGGTTCCTCAAAAGCCAAACTAACTGGAGATTTATGAGCTTCAATTATAGTAGGTTCCTTAGGCAGGTCATCTATCATTGTTTTGGAAGCTATGACATCAACCTTTCTTTCAAATTGATCACCCTTTGAATGACCAGTCGTTTCTTCCACAGGCTTCCCACCATCCAACTCCATATTTAACTTATCATCAGAAGTTATCACCTTTGAAGCCAAATCACCATTAGAAGTAGCAGATTTTGTGGTAGTAACAGAGGATATGTTTTTTTCCTTTTGGTTATTTGGTTCAGATGTTGAAGCCTTCACATCCTTTGATGCTCCACGAGCAAGTAAAGAAGAGCCATGACCACCTCGACCATGGACAATATCTGTTGAACTTGATCGGCCACCATCTCGTTTGATTTTGGACCTGTACCTTCGAGCATATGGGCGAAAAATAGTCGAATCTTCAGACTCCTTAACATTTTGAGTCCCTTCCATATGTGAAGATTGCTCTGATGGAACAACAGTGTTCCTCTTACGAGAATGCATAGACTTCCTTTCACCTTCAGGCAACTCATTTTCACCATCAAAAAGTAAGAGATTGTCAGCACTATTGGGTTCACAAGCTGCAGGAACCCCTGGTCTACCACTACTCTCTACTGAATCGCCATGAGCTGAAGCAGACTGTGCAAAACTACCTTTTGCTTCACTGTATTAATATCAGCCAGTTACTCCAATATAATTCAGAACTACAGTACACAAAAAATATATATTTATATGTATATATACCTGGTAACAAAATGTTGTGCATGCTGATCAGTGAGAGAAGTAGATTGGACACTATCTGAAGCTGCATTGCTATATTTGAAATCCAAGGGATTTCCACCCTGACAGCAAGGTGCTTTATGATGAATATTAATTTATAAAAAATCAGAAGCAGCAAGAGGAGATATAAAAGCATACTTTCTCAAGAAAATCTAGTTCCCTTCTCCTTTCCTCGCGAACATCATACTCCTGCCTGTTATAATAAGGATAAAAATGAAAGAAAATAAGTTGTGTATTCTAAGGAATGACAACCAAGTGCACTTTCTGGAAAAAGGTATGAGTAAACAAAAGTGGAATGTAAGTATCACCTCAGTTCTGCTTGAGCCTGCTCAATGGCTGATCTGTGTGGAGAGGTTTTGACACCAATCCCGACTCCACCATCAACAACCCTTCCCATGAAATCAACCTCAGCATTTACTAAGAGCGCAGATCCTGAGTTACATCCATGCATTCCTACCTAAATATCTACAGCCCCTCCCATCGACGCAAAAAAGATGATATCTGTGAATACCTACAAAGATGTCAAAAAAGGGGGAAAATTACAACTAGAGTAGAAACAAAGGCAAAAAATGAATAGAAAAGAAGCATCCAATAACGATGAACATTCTCCCGCCAGTAAGTCATGATGCAGACAGCCTAATGACCACAGTAAAGATGATGTGCTACTGATTCAGTTGATAAAGATTCAAGTTTGTATGAATTCACAACTGTACAAACTGATATCATCAAAATCACTCAAGATAATTAAAATATAGGTAGTTTTCCAGCAGCTCAGATATGGATAGAACCAACACTAAAAACCAAGGTTGAAACCCCCAAGAAATGGACAGAAGAAAAAAAATAGTACAAGACAGAGAAGAATTTTGTTTTGCCATAAGAAGGATAATTTTAGAAAGATTTTTCCAAGAAAAGAAAAAAATGTACTCATAAAATACTTTAAATAGATTAAAGGGCAGCAGTATTAATCCTACTGAGTAACATTTTAGCAAATAAAGGTGATTCCTACTTTTTCTGTTGTTTAAAGCAATGAGTTTTCATATGGGGAAACAAGGTGTTCAATAAATATGTCAACTAATTGCGCATTGTTTGTACCTCTTTCACCTCTTAATTTCCCTATCTGACACGGTAGTTTCACAGCAACTGAACACAAGCTAAGTAAATTAAAATTCAATTAAAGTTCACTCAACCCCTTATATCTATTGCAAAAGGCACAAAACAATATTAAACTTCTTGTGACAGAGGTTGATACTAGGTTCTAAACAGTTAAAAGCTTGATGAATTATAGCTCATCATTAGTCCAAAAGCCAAAAGCAATGCTGGACCATGGCAATCAACAAAAATATCATTGCGAATTGATAACCATACTTCATATATACAAATGCATGTAGAACCAAATGATAGCATCTAAAGAGCTTGGCACCAGCAATTCTCTTCAAATTCCTAGAAAATAAACACCAGAAGTCCAAAATCAGAAGCTAAACAACGTAGCATAGAACCTAATGAGCTTCCCCAGCATTCTACCTCAAATTAATGTAAATAAACACGTGCAAAGACCACGTACCACGTAAATCCATAAGCATTCAATCGAAATGCGTAAATAGAAACCCTAAACGCATTGAACCACGGAAGTTAAGCCCTAGTTTGAAACATTACTCAAAATTCTAGGGTTTCTAAAACAAAAATTAAGCGCGAAAATAACCTGAATTCGGATATACAGTCGAATAATTGGGAGCTAGGGCAAAGCACCGAGCACCAGAAACGTTCCCGCTCTTTTCAACACTTCTCTCTCTCTATCTCTTAGGGTTTTGAAGCTTTGAACGTTACCCCAAACTTATTGCCCTCAATCAAAACGACATGAATTCACCATATAACATGACACTTCCCTACAAATGCAAGCCATGAGCGAGTTGTCGAGTCCCTCTCTGATAAAAGCACTTTTAATTATTTTTCCTTTTTCGCTCCCAAAAAAAAAATGGTGAAATTTTCTTGTTCGAATTTTGGTTTTTTTTTTTTTTTAGGTTTTGTTCGGCTCGGCTGCTTTTCGGGGCTACTGTGAGTAGGCTTTGGGTTTCACCCAAGGAAGACGACGAGACAAACGGGCTTTGGGCTTCTTAGTTCATTAATAGCCTGCCCAAAAGAAAGGATAAAAATTCTATACATTTTCGGTCTAGTTTGTCTCTTGAGTTAAATGATACCAATTCGATTAATATATTAAAATAATAAATAATGAATTAATTCTTTTTTATGTTGGTTAAATTTGATAATTTTAAATACGACACGAAAAGTAATTAAAGTTGATGGATGAGCTATTACAAATGATAAATGAAATTACAGTTTATTTTTCTTTCGAGAAAATATACTAATATTATTATAAATAAATATGAATGTACATTTTCTAACCCCATTTATGAGGTAAAACCTCTCATTCATTATACAATGTTTAATATGAGTTAATGACGCACTTAAATAAGCTTTATTTATTGCATTAAATGCTAATTATAAATTATAAATAGAATCTTTACCTGAGTGAACTAAAAGAAGACGAGAAAAATTCTCTTGTATTTTCATCCACTTTTATTTATTGTTTTATTAATTTTTCTATAACACGTTATCAGCACGAATTTCTACGAGTTCATAATGAAGTTCAAGTCATTTCGACTTTATATAATTTGCCTATATAACTCTCGTTAAACTATATACGGTATACGTATTTTCATAATTCTTTTATTTTATTTTCTAGATGAAATATTTGCTTTGGGTAACATTTACACATTTATTTTTATAACGAAAATCTAATAATGATAATTATATATACATGTTTTTTTTATTAAAAGAAATTTCAATTAATTTAATTTGTGTTAAGTTATTATTATGACTATTCCTCTTTATGCCAATATTTGACATACATATTATTATTTAGCAAATTTGGTATATATAATTGAATTATTTTACGATTGAGAATACTTATTATTTTACTAATTTTTTATATTTTGATTCAAGTGATTATAATGTCAAATCTTACCAAACTTGAATTTGTGGCTTTAGACATCTCAAGCAAGAATTATTTGTCATGGGTGTTAGATGCTGAAATTTACCTAGATGCTAAAGGTCTAGGAAATACTATATTAGTAGATAAAGAAGCATCTAACCAAGACAAGGCAAAAGCAATGATTTTCATCCGTCATCATCTACATGAAGGATTAAGAGTGGAATATCTCACTGTGAAAGACCCTCTTGAGTTATGGAAAAATTTGAAACAACAATTTGACCATCAGAAAACTGTGATACTCCCTAAAGGTCGTTATGATTGGATGCACTTACGGTTGCAAGATTTTAAGACTGTAAGTGAATACAATTCAGAACTTTTCAAAATTAGTTCTCAACTAAAATTATGTGGAGAAAACATAACTGATGAGGACTTGTTAGAGAAAACGTTTTCAACCTTTCACGCTACTAATGTGCTCCTGCAGCAGCAATACCGTGAAAAAGGTTTTAAAATGTATTCTGAATTGATTTCATGCCTTTTGGTGGCTGAACAAAATAATGAGCTATTGATGAAAAATCATGGAATTCGTCCTACTGGTTCTGCACCATTCCCTGAAGTGAAAGTAGCAGTACACAATAATTATAAAAATAGAAAATATAGAAGTCGCCGCCGTGGTCATGGACATAGTGGGGGACATGGTCGAAGACGTATTAGTAATCGTTATCATGGTGGTCATAACAATGATACTTCTAACCACCAGAAAAAGAATAACAATGAAAGACATGAAAGAAGCGGTCAAAATGATCATTCAAAGATTGTTGAGAATATATGCTATCGATGTGGTATGAAGGGGCATTGGTCACGTACCTGTCATACGTCTGAGCATTTAGTGAAACTTTATCAAGCATCCATTAAATGGAAGTGAAAGCATATGGAGACAAATTTTATATCCCAAAATGATGAAATGGAGGCAAAAGATGAAGATATTCACTATAATAATAAAACTGATCATGCCTACGAGGATGATAAATTTAATGACCTTAATAATATAACTCACCTAGATGTGTAGATTTCTTTGAGAATCATTAGAAAAATTGATGTTACTTTGACATTTTTATGTTGTTTTAAGTATGTTTTATTTGCTTGCATAAAGAATAATTTATATATTTAATAAATAATTGCAATGTTTCTCATATTATATTTTGTTTGTTTTTATGAAGAATATGAATATTCAACAAAATTTTGATGGACCCAAAATCTATGAAAACATGTGTCTTGCAGATAGTGTTACAACACATACGATACTCAAAGATAAAAAATATTTTTCTCATTTGACAATGAGTAATGCCCATGTTAATACAATATCGAGTAGTTCAAAACTTATTGAAGGCTCTGGAAGAGCTATTATATTATTACCTAAAGGTACAAAATTTATCATTGATGATGCTTTATATTCCACCAAGTCTCAAAGAAATTTATTAAGTTTTAAAGATATTCGTCTTAATGGATATCCTATTGAGACTATGAATGAGAAAAATGTTGAATATCTATATATTACAAATGTTGAATATGGAAAGAAATATATTTTGGAAAGGCTACCTGATTTTTCATCAGGTTTATATTATACACATATTAGTGCAATTGAGTCACATGTTACTACAAACCAGAAGTTTGTAGAACCACATACTTTTATTATTTAGCATGACCGATTAGGCCATCCCGGATCTATTATGATGTGAAGAATCATCGAGAATTCAATTGGACACCCATTAAAAGATTTTTGAATTTAAGGTTTTATCTTGTGTCACTTGTTCTCAAGGAAAATTAATTATTAGACCTTCACCAGCTAAAGTTGGGATTGAATCTCCAACATTTCTGGAACGTATTCAAGGTGATATATGTGGGCCCATTCATCCATCATGTGGACCATTCAAATATTTTATGATGTTAATAGATGCATCTAGTAGGTGGTCACATGTGTGCTTATTATCGACTCACAACCTACCATTTGCGAGACTACTTGCTCAAATAATTCGATTAAGAGCACAGTTTCCAGATTATGCAATCAAAACTATTCAACTTGATAATGCTAGTGAGTTTACATCCCAAGCTTTTAATAATTATTGTATGTCAATTGGGATAAAAGTTGAACATCCTGTAGCTTATGTTCATACACAAAATGGTTTAGCTGAATCATTTATCAAACGTCTCCAACTAATAGCTCGGTAATTGCTTATGAGAACAAATCTCTCTGTTACAACTTGGGAATATGCTATTTTGCATGCAGCAACACTTGTGCACTTAAGGCCAACAAGTTATAATAAGTACTCCCCATTACAATTGACTTTTGGTCAGGAGCCAAATATTTCCCATCTTAGAATTTTTGGATGTGCAGTATATGTTCCAATTGCTCCACCACAATGCACAAAGATGGGTCCTCAAAGGAGGTTGGGAATTTATGTTGGTTATGAATCTCCTTCTATTATTAAATATGTTGAACCATTAATAGGAGATTTATTTTGTAACACCCCTTACCCGTATCCAACACCGGAATAGGGTACGAGGCATTACCAAAACACATACACTTGTAAACGTATTTAACCGAGTTATAAAATTTCATCAAAATTAAAACTTTCAAAAATAATTAACATGTTTCTATAACTTTTCACAATATATCCTCAAAATATTATAATCATAATAATTAGGGCCTGCGAGACCCGATACATACTCATGCAATTTAATGCTTCATTTCCGTTTCATTCAATTCGCAATTTCTCATGCTCATAATTTAAATCATATCACTAGAAATTTCCATTTAATTCACGTACAATTCAATGACATCAAATTCAAAACTAATACGTATTTACCATTTAACTCAATGTTTATTGATTATACCATTCAATAACACATTTATGAAATTCTCAATTTAGCAATGAAAATATCACTTTAGTTTGAATAACAACATCGTCCTGATATAAATACACTACCACTTATCCATTTACTTTAATTCTTTTGGGCCCATTTGTCACTTACCATCCTTAATCAAATTAGAGAACGGTCACGAAAAATTGAGTACTTCACTTTCACTTTGCCATAGTATAACTATGGTCTTACGTATGATCACTTATCACTTGTCCCTGATCAGATAAGTGTAGCCACCTATCACTTTGTTTCTTGATCAGATAAGTGTAGCCACTTATCACTTTGTTTCTTGATCAGATAAGTGCAGCCACTTATCACTTTGTCTCTTGATCAGATAAGTGTAGCTAAAACTATCACTTATCACTTTTCACTTGTCACTTGATCAGATAAGTATAGCCGAAGCTATCACTTATCACTTTATTACTTGATCAGATAAGTATAGCCGAAGCTATTACTTATCACTTTCCACTTGTCACTTGATCAGATAAGTATAGCCGAAGCTATCACTTATCACTTTATCACTTGATCAGATAAGTATAGCCGAAGCTATTACTTATCACTTTCCACTTGTCACTTGATCAGATAAGTGTAGCTAAAGCTACCACTTATCACTTTATCACTTGATCAGAAGTACTCAAATCCGGCGTTCCGCTCAATTTGATCATTTATTCATATATCAGGCTTACCAACATGTGTTAATTCATAAAACCATTCATGGTATTATTTCATGCCAAATCATATACTGAATATACCATACACACATACTATGAAACTTTATTTTCACACATGAGCTGAAACCATGACCAATAATGCACAAAAATAAGCATCATTCATATTTCATCGTTTATGAGTTATAATCAAACATATGACCATTTATACACGAATCATTCATATATTTCCCAATTTTCCTCCTCCTCCTCTCCATTCCACATCCTTAATGTGTATAACACACTTAAACAACATTAACCATAATTTCAATATTCACTAACATGTATATTCAAAGCTGTTTATCCGAGTCAGAGTCACTAAATTATTTTTATCCGGAGCTACGGAGCTCCAAATTAAGATCCGTTAATTTTCCCTGAAACTAGACTCACATATCTTCATACCATAAAATTTTCATAATTTTTGGTTCAGCCAAATAGTACAGTTTATTCTTTAAAGTTTCCCCTGTTTTGTTGTCTGACAGTTCCGACCACTCTTCACTAAAAATTAATTATCTCATTGTACAGAATTCGGATGATGTTTTAGCTTGTTTCTTCTAAAAATAGACTCATTAAGGATTCTAACCATATAAACTATAACTCATAATAATTTCTGTACAATTTTTAATGATTTTCCAAAGTCAGAACAGGGGAACCCGAATTCATTCTGACCTTGTCTCACAAAATCTATTATATCTCATGATTTACAATTCCATTGCTCACATAATTTCTTTTATAAGAAACTAGACTCAATAAGCTTTAATTTCATATTTTATTCATCCTCTAATTCAATCTCTACAATTTTTGGTGATTTTTCAAAGTTACACTACTGCTGCTGTCCAAAACTGCTTTAGTGCAAAATGTTGATTTCCATTTTGCCCCAAATTTCACAGTTTATACAATTCGGTCCTTTCTCAATTAACCCCTCAATTAATCTAATTTTCTCAATTAGTACTTTACTAGACATTATAAGTTGTTACACAACTATTGAAATTCAGAATTTCCACATATAACTCTATCTTCAAACTCTTTTACTATTAGGTCCCAAACATTCACTTTCTATTCAATTCTTTCAATAAAATCAGCATATGAACAATTTAAAGCTCTAATTTCGTGCTAAATCATCATATACTTCCAGCACATATTCATATCAACTTTCAACTTCTTTCATAAAATCAAAAACTAATGGATTTAACAAGTGGGCCTAGTTGTAAAAGTCATAAAAATACAAAAATTTCAAGAAATAGTCAAGAATTGAACTTACTTGTAATAAAAATATGAAGAACCAGCTTGAAGAAGCCCTTCCATGGTGTTTTAGCTGATGAGAATTCAGAAAAATGAAGAGAAATCTAGATAATTCCACTTGGGTCCTAACTTTATTAAGCAAATTTTGCAATTTTCCAATTTTGCCCTTAATTCTCCTTACTTTCTTGCTGATTTCATGCCTCTGCCGTCCAGACCAAATAGACCTTGGGTCTATTTGCTTTTTAAGCCCTCTTCCTTTTATCATTTAAGCTATTTAATCATTTCCCAAAATTTTGCATTTGTTACAATTTAGTCCTTTTTGTTCAATTAATTATCGGAACTTTAAAATTTCTTAACGAAACTTTAATACTAACTTTTTAACACTCCATAAATATTTATAAAAATATTTATGGCTCAGTTTAAAATCCCCGAGGTCTTGATGCCTCATTTCGATTCTAATTATTTTAATATTTATTTCTAGTGCACTATTCACTATTTCAAAAATTTTCCTAACTTCATATTTAACTTATACTTACTAAATTAATAATATTTTCTACCCATTTGTCGAATTTAGTGATCTCGAATCACCGTTCCAACACCTCTGAAAATTCAAGCCATTACATTTTTTTTCGTCGGATTTGTGGTCCCGAAACCACTGTTCCGACTAAGCCTAAAATCGGGCTATTACAACTCTCCCCCCCTTTAGGGATTTTCGTCCCCGAAAATCTTACCAGATGGTAGGTTAATGATTTACTTCCACAGTATATTTCAAATTCGCACATGATTTTGGATTTTCATATCTTTTACAGATAATCACATAGGTTCATAAGAAAATCAGGATAGCGATATTTCAGCATCTGAAGCTACACAAAGTATCGAAAAATTACAATCCATATAGAATGATATCCATTTTGATAATCTGAGTAGTTTTCAGAACTATCAAATATTTCTCTCTTTTTATATTGTCCTCATTTTCTAATTCATTCACTTTTCCGACCACATTATTATTCTTCCGTACACGAACTTCTGTAACACTACACTCGTAAGCTTATTCAACCAAAATCTCACAAATTTCATTGTAACATTTTACTAATATGGGGGTGAGTGTAGTAAAGCCTCAAATTTATCTTACACATAAATGCGCATAACACATACCATCACAAATAGCCAATTCATTACTAAGTTCACATTCTCAAAGCATTTAATAAACATTTGCTTTTAATCACTTTTGTTCTCAACACAAAATTCTAACTCAAATCACTAATTCACAATCAAAATTTCTATATAGCATCATAATCCAAATATCATAACTCATATGCTTGTATAATTATAACATTCATCAAATAAAAAAAATGTTTTATTCTTTGATCCATACTTTTATGAGTTTCAACTCATAATCAATACATTTTCACTCAAACATTTTAGTATTTATTTCTATATTATTAGAATTAACTCAGTTGAAAAACATATCTGTCTCATCAAGATAATTTTCGTCATAGAACAATACTGATAAGGGGGTGATGGTGAAGTCATAAATCTTTCAACTTGCTCTCATAGATACATATATATATATGATTTTGTATTCATCATCAATGTAATACCATCAAAACCACGTAATTCATTCCAAGCAAATTAACACATCTATTTATTACAAATGTTTTCTGTCACTCACAATTTCACACAACGAATTTACTTACTCAAGCTCAATGTTAATATCTAATTAAATTCCAATACTTGGCTTCTATTTTACTTACCGACATTTGCCAAATTAGAGAACGTCTTACGGAATTGAGTACTTCGTTTTCTCGATGCCATAGTCCAACTATGGTCTTACACGTAATCACAAATCACATACCGATGCCATAGCCCAGCTATGGTCTTACACGAAATCACATATCACTTACCGATGCCACAGCCCAGCTATGGTCTTACACGGAATCACATAATCACATGTTCACATGTTGCCATGGTCAAACCATGGTCTTTTCCGTCAATTCATCACATATCACTGAACGAAAGTACTCATTCCTGCGTTCTACTCAATTTGACTTCCAATTCAATTTTTCATACTATTATAATATTCATGGTTTAGACATAAAACAAAATATCTTATTATCTTTAATTTAACAATTAAACATAAGATTCTATCATATGAACATACTAATTTCACTTATTCAAGCAGATGTACATACACACGTTCCATCTATTTAAGTAAATTTGCTTATCATATTCACTTAATCAAATATGTTGAGCACATAGCATTATATAATCACCAACATACTTGGATGAGCTTATCACAACATAAACTTTTTTTTGTAACTTATAGTCATCTCTTTTCATACATGAACACATCCATATCACAAATTTTTATACTTACCTTTCCAAATTCCAACATAACGTGAGCATATTTCATTTATCTCAATATCATTTTTAGCATTATCGAAAATAGCTCGATTGAAAATCATCTCTATCTTAACAAAGCAATTTCGTTAGAGCCTGGAGATATCACATCATCAAGAGTAATAACGTGGCATGTATAGCTAGGCTCACATATGCTACGTTTGGTCCGAGAACCGACTAAACCGTAGCTCTGATACCACTAAATGTAACACCCCTTACCCGTATCCAACACCGGAATAGGGTACGAGGCATTACCAAAACACATACACTTGTAAACGTATTTAACCGAGTTATAAAATTTCATCAAAATTAAAACTTTCAAAAATAATTAACATGTTTCTATAACTTTTCACAATATATCCTCAAAATATTATAATCATAATAATTAGGGCCTGCGAGACCCGATACATACTCATGCAATTTAATGCTTCATTTCCGTTTCATTCAATTCGCAATTTCTCATGCTCATAATTTAAATCATATCACTAGAAATTTCCATTTAATTCACGTACAATTCAATGACATCAAATTCAAAACTAATACGTATTTACCATTTAACTCAATGTTTATTGATTATACCATTCAATAACACATTTATGAAATTCTCAATTTAGCAATGAAAATATCACTTTAGTTTGAATAACAACATCGTCCTGATATAAATACACTACCACTTATCCATTTACTTTAATTCTTTTGGGCCCATTTGTCACTTACCATCCTTAATCAAATTAGAGAACGGTCACGAAAAATTGAGTACTTCACTTTCACTTTGCCATAGTATAACTATGGTCTTACGTATGATCACTTATCACTTGTCCCTGATCAGATAAGTGTAGCCACCTATCACTTTGTTTCTTGATCAGATAAGTGTAGCCACTTATCACTTTGTTTCTTGATCAGATAAGTGCAGCCACTTATCACTTTGTCTCTTGATCAGATAAGTGTAGCTAAAACTATCACTTATCACTTTTCACTTGTCACTTGATCAGATAAGTATAGCCGAAGCTATCACTTATCACTTTATTACTTGATCAGATAAGTATAGCCGAAGCTATTACTTATCACTTTCCACTTGTCACTTGATCAGATAAGTATAGCCGAAGCTATCACTTATCACTTTATCACTTGATCAGATAAGTATAGCCGAAGCTATTACTTATCACTTTCCACTTGTCACTTGATCAGATAAGTGTAGCTAAAGCTACCACTTATCACTTTATCACTTGATCAGAAGTACTCAAATCCGGCGTTCCGCTCAATTTGATCATTTATTCATATATCAGGCTTACCAACATGTGTTAATTCATAAAACCATTCATGGTATTATTTCATGCCAAATCATATACTGAATATACCATACACACATACTATGAAACTTTATTTTCACACATGAGCTGAAACCATGACCAATAATGCACAAAAATAAGCATCATTCATATTTCATCGTTTATGAGTTATAATCAAACATATGACCATTTATACACGAATCATTCATATATTTCCCAATTTTCCTCCTCCTCCTCTCCATTCCACATCCTTAATGTGTATAACACACTTAAACAACATTAACCATAATTTCAATATTCACTAACATGTATATTCAAAGCTGTTTATCCGAGTCAGAGTCACTAAATTATTTTTATCCGGAGCTACGGAGCTCCAAATTAAGATCCGTTAATTTTCCCTGAAACTAGACTCACATATCTTCATACCATAAAATTTTCATAATTTTTGGTTCAGCCAAATAGTACAGTTTATTCTTTAAAGTTTCCCCTGTTTTGTTGTCTGACAGTTCCGACCACTCTTCACTAAAAATTAATTATCTCATTGTACAGAATTCGGATGATGTTTTAGCTTGTTTCTTCTAAAAATAGACTCATTAAGGATTCTAACCATATAAACTATAACTCATAATAATTTCTGTACAATTTTTAATGATTTTCCAAAGTCAGAACAGGGGAACCCGAATTCATTCTGACCTTGTCTCACAAAATCTATTATATCTCATGATTTACAATTCCATTGCTCACATAATTTCTTTTATAAGAAACTAGACTCAATAAGCTTTAATTTCATATTTTATTCATCCTCTAATTCAATCTCTACAATTTTTGGTGATTTTTCAAAGTTACACTACTGCTGCTGTCCAAAACTGCTTTAGTGCAAAATGTTGATTTCCATTTTGCCCCAAATTTCACAGTTTATACAATTCGGTCCTTTCTCAATTAACCCCTCAATTAATCTAATTTTCTCAATTAGTACTTTACTAGACATTATAAGTTGTTACACAACTATTGAAATTCAGAATTTCCACATATAACTCTATCTTCAAACTCTTTTACTATTAGGTCCCAAACATTCACTTTCTATTCAATTCTTTCAATAAAATCAGCATATGAACAATTTAAAGCTCTAATTTCGTGCTAAATCATCATATACTTCCAGCACATATTCATATCAACTTTCAACTTCTTTCATAAAATCAAAAACTAATGGATTTAACAAGTGGGCCTAGTTGTAAAAGTCATAAAAATACAAAAATTTCAAGAAATAGTCAAGAATTGAACTTACTTGTAATAAAAATATGAAGAACCAGCTTGAAGAAGCCCTTCCATGGTGTTTTAGCTGATGAGAATTCAGAAAAATGAAGAGAAATCTAGATAATTCCACTTGGGTCCTAACTTTATTAAGCAAATTTTGCAATTTTCCAATTTTGCCCTTAATTCTCCTTACTTTCTTGCTGATTTCATGCCTCTGCCGTCCAGACCAAATAGACCTTGGGTCTATTTGCTTTTTAAGCCCTCTTCCTTTTATCATTTAAGCTATTTAATCATTTCCCAAAATTTTGCATTTGTTACAATTTAGTCCTTTTTGTTCAATTAATTATCGGAACTTTAAAATTTCTTAACGAAACTTTAATACTAACTTTTTAACACTCCATAAATATTTATAAAAATATTTATGGCTCAGTTTAAAATCCCCGAGGTCTTGATGCCTCATTTCGATTCTAATTATTTTAATATTTATTTCTAGTGCACTATTCACTATTTCAAAAATTTTCCTAACTTCATATTTAACTTATACTTACTAAATTAATAATATTTTCTACCCATTTGTCGAATTTAGTGATCTCGAATCACCGTTCCAACACCTCTGAAAATTCAAGCCATTACATTTTTTTTCGTCGGATTTGTGGTCCCGAAACCACTGTTCCGACTAAGCCTAAAATCGGGCTATTACATATTTACTGCACGATTTATTGATTGTCATTTTGATGAAACAACATTCCCAACATTAGGGGGAGAGAAAATACAAGTGGTAAAAGAAATTACATGGAATGGATCATCATTATCTCAATTAGATCCTTGTACAAGTCAATGTGAACAATAAGTTCAAAGGATTATACATTTGCAAAACATTGCCAATCAACTGCCAGATTCATTTACTAACCTAAAGAGAATTACAAAATCTCACATACCAGCTGAAAATGCTCCAATACAAATTGGTATCCCAATAAGGCAAATTGTTAGTGCAAAAGAAAGTAATCCACACTTGAAGCGTGGAAGGCCAATCAGTTCCAAAGATAAAAATCATCGTAAAAAGAAAGGATCAATTATTCAAGATGGTAATATTGTGGAGGCAAGTGCCCCAGAAGAGGCCAAAGATATAACTAATCAAAAAACCCCAAAAGAGGTTTAGGTACCTGAAAATAGTCATAACGAAGAAATCTTAATAAGTTATATTACTTCAGGAAAAAGATGGAACCGAAAAAATATAGTTGCCGACAACAATTTTGCTTATAATATTGTTATTGAAATAGCAAAAGAAAATGAGGATCTTGAGCCTAAATCTATTGAGGAATGTAGAAATAGAAAATATTGGCCAAAATAGAAAGACGCAATTCAAGCAGAATTAAATTCACTTTCTAAACGTGAGGTTTTTGGACCTATAGTCCAAACACCTAAATATGTAAAGCCGGTAGGATATAAATGGATATTTTTGCAAAAACGAAATGAGAAAAATGAAGTCGTAACATATAAATCATGACTTGTAGCACAAGGATTTTCGCAAAAACCCAACATTGCTTATGAAGAGATATATTCTCCTGTGGTGGATGCAATCACATTTAGATACCTTATTAGTCTGGTAGTATGTGAAAAATTTGACATGCGTCTAATGGACGTTGTTACAGCCTATTTGTTTGGTACACTTGATAGTGAAATTTATATGAAAATCCCAGAAGGAATTAAAATCCCTGAACGATATAGTATTTCCCGGGAAAATTGCTCAATCAGATTAAAGAAAAGCATATATGGATTAAAACAATCTGGACGTATGTGGTACAATCGTCTTAGTGAATATTTGTTAAAAGAAGGTTATATAAAAATGATCTAATCTGCCCATGTGTTTTTATAAAAAGTTCTGAATCAAACTTTGTGATAATTGCTATTTATGTTGATGATCTAAATATTATTGGAACTCCTGAAGTGCTTCAAAATGCAGTAAATTGTTTAAAGAAAGAATTTGAGATGAAAGATCTCGGAAAAACAAAATTTTGTCTTAGCCTGCAGATCAAGCATTTAAAAGATGAAATTCATGTCCATCAGTCAACTTATATGAAAAAAATCTTAAATAAATTTTATATGGATAAAGCACATCCATTGAGTACCCCGATAGTTGTACGATCGTTAGATGTGAATAAAGATCAATTTCGTCCTTGTGAGAATGATGAAGAGTTTCTTGGTCCTGAAGTACCATATCTAAGTGCCATAGGAGCATTGATGTATCTTGCAAATAACACAATACCCGATATAGCTTTTGCTGTAAACTTGTTAGCAGGATTTAGTTCCTCTCCAACACGTAGACATTGGAATGGAATTTAACATTTATTTAGATATCTTAGAGGGACTATTGATATGGGGTTATTTTATTCAAATGATTCAAAATCCCTATTAGTTGGTTATGCTGATGCTGGATATTTATCGGATCCACATAAAGGTCGATCTCAAACGAGATATTTATTTACATGTGGAGGTACTGTCATATCATGGCGTTCAACAAAATAAACATTAGCTGCTGCCTCTTCAAATCATGCTGAAATAATTGCAATGCATGAGGCAAGCCAAGAGTGTGTTTGGTTAAGGTTATTAACCCAACATATCCAGAAGATATGTAATTTGCCTTTACAGGAAAATATGCCAACTATCTTATACGAAGATAATGCAGCATGTATAGCTCAATTAAAGGGTGGTTATATCAAAAGTGACAGAACGAAACATATTTCACCAAAATTATTCTTCACTCATGATCTTGAGAAGAAAGGTGACATAGAAGTTCAACAAATTCATTCTAGTGATAATTTAGCAGATCTTTTTACCAAGGCATTGCCAACTTCAACATTTGAAAGACAACGAAACAAGATTGGAATGCGACGACTCAAAGATATAATGTGATGTCGTCATTAGGGGGAGTCTAAAACACGTTGTACTCTTTTCCTTTAACCAAAGTTTTGTCTCACTGGGTTTTCCTGGTAAAGGTTTTTAACGAGGCAACTTGTAATAGGAGACTGTGTACCATTTTTCCTTCATTAGGTTTTTATCCCACAGGGTTTTTCCTAATAAAGGTTTTAATGAGGCACTGTTTTCTCTAGTGGACATCCTAAATGTGAATGTCCATTTTCTAACCCCCTCCATTTATGAGGTAAAACCTCTCATTTATTATTCAATATTTAATACGAGTTAATGAAGCACTTAAGTAAGCTTCATTTGTTGCATTGAATGCTAATTATAAATTATAAATAGAATCCTTACCTGAGTGAAATAAAAGAAGACGAGAAAAATTCTCTTGTTTTTTCATCCACTTTTATTTATTGTTTTATTAATTTTTCTATAACAAATATATATTAATAGTGAAATTTAAATATTGTTCGAGACAAAGTACACACCTTCGTCAGCTAATAACAACGAGTTCATATAACTACAAGGAGAATTACAAACACAAAACAAACATTGGAAACTTAAAACATTTGAGAGGAAAGTTGAAAATTACTCCCTAATCTAGTAAGTTCATTTGTGCATTTGTTCTCATCTCGAAAGATATGCTTTAAAGAGCTATTCATAGATCGGAAGAGCCTGAAATATGAAATCCCTAATGACATGTCATTCGTATACTAAGAATTCCTAAGGTTCAACCGGGGCTCGATATCCGTCATAGCATTGATATATTTATACATCGATTCATTCACATTATAAATAACATAATAACATTCAATTTAACTAACATTAATACTATAATCGTTCATACGAACTTAGCTCGATAACTAGGTAGAACTAATTTGAAGCTTTAGCATTTTCTCGATTTAGGTTTGGTTGAGGTTTATCTTGATCTAAATAGATAATTTATTCAATTAAGTTCTTCAATCAACCTAAAACATTCAATTCAATTCATAATTCACATTTTTTATAAAATTACTAATTTGCCCCTAACATTTTAACTTTTCACAATATAGTCATTAAGCTCGTAATTTGAAAACTAACCATTTTCATCCTCCATTCAAGCTAGCCAAATTTCATAGGGACTTATAAAAACTCATTTAAACCAACATTTCACAATTTTAACATGAAATTTTACTATTTTCACAAATCAATCCCTAAATGCAATTTCATCAAAAATCACTTTATAAAACATGTTCATTTTTAAACCAAGAATCATAATCTATCTACTATAATTAAAACCCAACCAAAATCATTCATGGTAAGTTCCTCAACCTTTAACAATTTTTCAAATTAACCCCGAGTTAGCTAGATTATGTAACAGCCAAAAATTTCAGTGGTGTCAGAATAGTGATTCGAAATCACTAAATCCGATGACTGTGACTAGGAAATTAAAATAAAATAATATTTAGAAGTGAGAGAGATGTTATAAATATTTTAAATAGGTGAAATTAAAATTTAAAGAGAAATTATTAAACAAATTAAGTTGAAAACGAGGTATCGAGACCTCGATTTCGTAAAACAGAGTCAAAAATATTTTTATAAATATTTATGGAGTGTTAGTAATATGATGGTAAAATTTTGTTAGAAAATTTTATCGTTTGGGTGGTTAATTAAATAAAAAAGACTGAATTGTAAAGGTGTAAAACTTGTGAAAGTGATTAAATAGCTTAAGTGTCTAATGAGGAAGGACCTAAAGAGAAAATTTTCCCAAGTGAGATATTTTGGACGGCAATAGCTGAGAAAAAGTCAGGAAATTAATGAAATAAGGGCAAATTTGGAATATTTCCAAGATTAACTAAATAAAGTTAGGACTAAATTGAAATTATCTAGGTTTTTCTTCATTTTTCTTCTTTTTCATCAGCTGAAAATGCCATAGGAGGCCTGGAGTAAGCTGTTTTTTCATATTTTTGCATCATATGAGTTTAATTCTTGCTTTTTCTTTATAATTTTTGTGTTTTTAAGACTTTTACAATTAGGTCCTACTATTAAATTCATTTGTTTTTTATTCTATGAGTGAAATTTAAATGAATTTTTTTTGTAATTTTATGATGATTTATCATGGATTTTAAGTTTTAATCTTATTATATGATGATTTTATTAAGCAATTTTAGTGGAAATTGATTTTTAGGACCTAATTATGAAAAAGTTTAGAATTAACGTATAATGCTGAAATTATGATTTAAAAAGGTTATGAAGTAGTTTAAAGTAATAGAATAAAGTGTTAATTGAGAAAAATTAGTTCAATTTGAGGGTTAATTGAGTAGGGACTAAATTGTAAAAATTGTAAAATTTGGGGTAAAAGTGCAATTTCAAAAATTAAAGTGCATAAGCTGTAAATTAGAGTAGAATTTGAATAAATGCTAATAAATAAATGGAAAAATTTTATATTATAGATTAAGAAATCGAGGATAAACGAAGAAAAAAGAAAATTCTGGAATAGTTCCAGAAATCTCTACAACTACAGCAAATTGTTCTGGGTAAGTTCGTACGGTTAAATTATTAAAGTTAAATATTATTTTATGAATGGTGATTAATATTTATGTATGTTAATTGTTGAAAATAAGTAAATTATATACAAAAGTTACGAAATTGAACTGAGTATTTCGGAGGAACGGAACGCAGGAAGTGAGTACGATCGTTCAGTAAAAAGGATGAATTGACAGTAAATTGCCCAAGTAAACTGAGATTCAGCATTTTTTGTGAATTCTCGTGTTTTCTTTTCGTTTAGCTCTTACAAGCTTCCATTAACTCATATGAGTCACAGTTAACCCTTTTGGGGTTTCAGTTCAGCTCTGATGAGCTTCAGTTAGCCTTCGGGATTCCGTTTAGCACTTGTGTGCTTCAGTTAGCCTTTGGGTTTCCGTTTAGCACTTGTGTGCTTCAGTTAGCCTTCAGGCTTCCGTTTAGCACTTATGTGCTTCAGCTAGACTTCGGGTTTCAAATCACGATGTACTCAAATCAGTAAGCCATTCCTTGAAGGGACAAGTTAGTTAATCGTAAATGTAACGTGTGGAAAAAGAAATGTAAGTGATGTTATCATTATTATTATTGAGCTTAATTAAGTAAATTTTTTTTTAAAATGAGATTATGACTTACGGGATAAAAGTAACTTACTTAAAATGTCCATATGATTTGAATTTTGGAAAACTAATATTTGGTAAGATTTATAGTTAAAGTCGACGAACTTACTAAGCTATAGTCAACTTACTTGTAATGTTTATTGCTCTTTGTAGATTAACGGGAGGGTCAGAGGATCGGATCATCACGCTCAAGTCACACTATCTCGATTTTCCGATAGATTTTGTTATAAACACTTTAAATGGTTTATATGGCATGTATAGGAGCTTATATGACTATATTTTGTATTAACTCATGAATATATTAGTTAAGTTAATATAAGTTGATATATGATATAAATGGAAATTAACTAAGATGTTTAAATACTACTTGAAAGTATGAATGGATATAATGTTAGATAAAATAAGGACTAGTGATGTTGTCATGGAATGAATGTGATTTGGATGAAGATTGTATTTATTAAGTTGTTGTTTGTGTTAAATTGGTTGCAAATTTGAAATTGCAGGAAAGGTTAGATGTTTCTAAAGGGGTTATATTGAGTTTTTTTTAAATAATAATAATAATAAAAGTAATTATATTATGAAAAAATTTTCGGAGTATTTGAATAAGTCCCTATTCATTTAGAATATGTGATTTAGGCCTCGAGGGTTCATAAAAGAGACTTAATGATTTAATTTTAATATGTTTCTTGTTTATTCATGAATTGTTTGTAAATTAACCAATATGTTCGGTAATGCCTCGTAACCTTATTTCAGTGACAGTTTAGGGTTAGGGGGTTTTACATTTATTGGCATCAGAGCTTCGGTTTAGTCGATTCTCAGAATGGACGTGATGTGTAAAATGTTTAGAAATACATGCTATATAAATCTGTGATAGTATAATGTATATGATTCGATTTAACCCTTATTTTTTAATAGATTGTAAAGATATCAAATAGACCTAAACATGTTGAACAGAAAGAAGCAAATAGTAGAGTACAGACATCTGAAAAGGGACAAGTAGTGATGTTCCAATTTTCTTGATGCGAGAACAAGAACTTAGAAACATGATTATTGGAGTAATGAATCAATGGTATAATGGAGAGGATGCAGGAAAAGAATCAGACCCTACAACTTTCTCCCCCTACAATACCACCAGTAGTACCACCGGTTGCTCCTCCACCTCCTCCTCCAGTAACTGAATCAAGTAAGAGAACTCCGGTAGAAAAACTCAAAAAATTTAGAGCTGAAGAATTTTGAGGCAGGTCAGATGATGATCCAGTAAAAGTTGAGTATTGGTTGCAGAGCACGATAAGAGTTTTTAAAGAAATTGCTTGTTCTTCAGATGACTATTTAACGTGTGTTGTTTCCTTGTTAAAAGAAAAAGCATATCACTGGTGGAAGATAATAGAAGCGATGGTACCTGCCAAAAAACTTTCTTAGGAATTTTTCCAGGCTGAGTTTAAAAAGAAATATGTTGGTAAAAGATATTTAGACAAAAAAAAGAGAGAATTTCTTGATCTTCGACAAGGAAATCGGACAGTAGCTGAGTATGAGAGGGAGTTTGTATACCTTAGCAGATATGCTCGAGAGAATGTTCCTACAAAAGAAGACATGTGTGTTTGATTTGAAGAAGGGTTGAATGATGAAATCAAAATGATGATAGGTGGTATGGAAATTCAAAAATTTATAGTTTTATCAGATCAAGCTCAAAAGATAGAAAAAATGTACAATAGAAAGATGCAACGGGAAAGAAGAAACAAAGAATCTTATAAGAGAAGCTCCTCCAAATTATTTTCAGCATTTCTAATTAAAAAGTTTAAGGAGGATTCCATTCAAGCTACATCGGTACCTGAACGATCGAAGACTAGAGTAACTTAACCTGACCGTGGAATATCAATCAGATCAGTTGCTAGTGAAGCTAGTGTACAAAATATTCCCAAGTCTAAATGTCAACACTGTGGAAAATACCATTTGAGAGAATGCAGAGGTAAAACAGGAGCTTGCTACAAATGTGGAGCCACTGATCATTTTATCCAAAATTGTTCTCTGTTACAAAAAGATGAAGAAGAACAGAAGGAGAAGCAGATGGCTACTTCTCAGAGAAGTAAACGTGCGAGTCAAAGCAGTGCTGCTGGAGCTACTCGTTCGAGTGCAAAAGATTTTATTGATCGGTCAGAGGTTAGAGCACCAGCACGTACATACGTCATCCGAGCTAGAGAAGAAGTCACGGCTCCAGACGTTATTGCTGGTACTTTTTATTTCTCTGATGTTATTGTATATGCATTAATTGACCCAGGGTCTACACATTCTTATATTTGCATAGTATTAGTATCTGAAAAGAAATTGTCTGTTGAACCAACTGAATATGATGTTCAAGTTACTAATCCGTTAGGACAAAGTGTGATAGTAAATTTAGTGTGTCGAAATTGTCCACTGAAAATAAAAGGCTGTGGGTTCCCTGCTGATTTAATGTTGTTACCCTTTCGGGAATTCGATGTTATATTGGGAATGGATTGGTTGACAAAACATGATTCTTTGATAAATTGTTGCGAGAAGCGGATTAATTTGAAATGTCAGACAGGTGATATACTTTCTGTTGAGCCTGAGAATTCAAATGATGTTGTTAAAATTATTTCAGCTTTTTCGGCTCAGAAGTTAATGCGAAAGGGTAATGAGGTATTTTTAGCTTACATCCTTGATACTCGAGGATCTGAACCAAAGCTTGAACAGTTGCCGGTTGTCAATAAATTTCCTGATGTATTTCCTGAAGAATTACCAGGTTTACCACCAGATCGAGAAGTTGAATTTGTGATTGATGTGGTACCGGGGACAACTCCTATATCAATGACACCATATTGTATGGCACCAGCTGAGTTAAAAGAGCTGAAGACACAGTTGCAGGAATTACTAGACAAAGGGTTTATTAGATCGAGTATGTCACCTTGGGGTGCACCAGTCTTGTTCGTGAAAAAGAAAGACGGATCTATAAAGCTGTGCATAGACTACAGACAGCTAAACAGAGTTACAATTAAAAATAAATATCCTTTGCCTCGCATTGATGATTTGTTTGATCAGTTGAAAGGTGCTGCTGTGTTTTCAAAGATAGATCTTTGATCCGGATATTATCAACTGAAAGTTAAAGAATATGATGTGCCGAAAACTACCTTTAGAACTCGATATGGTCATTACGAGTTTCTAGTAATGCCTTTTGGTCTAATTAATGCCCCTGCTGCATTTATAGACTTAATGAATCAAATTTTTTAGCCTTATTTGGATAGATTTGTAGTTGTGTTTATTGATGATATACTAATCTATTCAAAGACAGAACCCGAGCATGCTCAACATTTAAGGATAGTGCTACAAACTTTGCAAGAAAAACAATTATATGCAAATTTCAGCAAATGTGAATTTTGGCTTCATAAAGTTGGATTTCTGGGTCACATTGTTTCAGCCGAAGGGGTTCGAGTAGATCCGAGTAAAGTATTTGTAGTGGTAAATTGGGAAACTCCAAAGAATGTAATGGAAGTGCGAAGTTTCCTGGGTTTAGCTGGATATTATCACCGTTTTGTTAAAAATTTCTCAATGATTGCTTCGCCTATGACACGATTGCTACAGAAGAATGTTGAGTTTGTGTGGTCTGACGAATGCCAGCAAAGTTTTGATCAGTTGAAGAAGATGTTGACAAAAGCTCTAGTATTGACTCAACCAGAATCAGGTGTGCCATATGTTGTATACAGTGATGCATCTTTGAATGGTTTAGGTTGTGTGTTGATGCAGTCAGGAAAAGTGGTGGCCTATGCTTCTCGACAGTTAAAATCACACGAGAAGAATAATCCTACGCATGATTTGGAGTTGGCTGCAATTGTTTTTGCTTTGAAAATTTGGAGACACTATTTATATGGTGAAAAATGTTATGTGTATACAGATCATGAAAGTTTGAAGTATTTGATGACGCAGAAATAGTTGAATTTGAGACAGAGAAGATGGCTTGAGTTATTAAAAGATTATGACCTTGTTATCGATTACCATCCTGGAAAGGCTAATACAGTTACTGACGCACTCAGTCGGAAATCATCTTTTTTTGCACTCCGATCAATGAATGCCTATTTGTCTGTTAGTGAATATGGATCTGTAATAGCGGAATTGATAGCCAAGCCTGTATTTCTCCAACGAATTTGGCAGTCACAAGATGAAGATTCAAAGTTGGTATTAAAGAAACAAATAGCTCGAGACAAGCAGGATTCAGAGTATAGCATTGATGAAAATGGTATGTTATACTGTCGTAAAAGAATTTGCGTTCCAAATAATTCAGACTTGAAAAATGATATTCTTTCTGAAGCTCACAGTAGCAGGTATTCTATTCACCCTGGAAGTACAAAAATGTATTGTGATTTGAAACAGATGTATTGGTGGCCTGGTATAAAAAGGGAAATTTGCGAGTTTGTAGCAAAGTGTCTAATATGTCAACAGGTGAAAGCAAAATATCAGGTACCAATAGGTTTGTTACAACCTATTATGATCCCAGAGTGGAAGTGGGAACATATTACAATGGATTTTGTATCTAGGTTACCTATGACCCCAAAGAAGAAAGATTCAATCTGGGTAATTGTCAATAGATTAACAAAATCAGCACATTTTATTCCAATCAGAAAAGATTTTCCATTGGAGAAGTTAGCAGAACTGTATATCTCTGAGATTATGAGATTACATGGAGTTCCAACATCCATTATTTCGGATCGAGATCCAAGGTCTACATCGAGGTTTTGGAGCAAACTACAGGAAGCTTTAGGCACAAAGTAAATTTTAGTACCGCTTTTCATTCTCAGACTGATGGGCAATCAGAGCGGGTATTTCAGATTTTGGAAGACATGATGAGATGTTGTATACTTGAGTTTGATGGTAGTTGGGAAAAGTATTTACCACTGGCCGAATTTGGTTACAACAACAGCTATCAATCCAGCATAAAGATGGCGCCATTTGAAACTTTATATGGAAGAAAATGTAAGACTCCATTGCTTTGGTTAGAATTGAGTGAATCCAAGCTAATAGGGGTCGATTTAATTCGGGAAACTAAAGAAAAGGTTCGGATTATTCGAGATTGTCTGAAAGCTGCTTCGAATCGTCAGAAATCATATGCTGACTTGAATAGAAGAGAAATAGAGTTTAATGTGGGTGATCAAGTGTTCTTAAAGGTGTCGCTGTGGAAAAAAGTATTACGATTTGGCAGAAAAGGAAAACTAAGTCCAAGATTTATTGGACCGTACGAGATTATTGAAAGTGTCGGCCCTGTAGCATATCGGTTAGCTTTACCTCCAGAACTTGAGAAGATTCATAATGTGTTCCACGTGTCTATGTTGAGACGTTACAGATCAGACCCTTCACATGTGATTCCGCATACAGAAATTGAACTTCAGTCAGATATGACTTATTCAGAAGAACCAGTGAATATTTTGGCTCAAGAAATTAAAGAATTGCGGAATAAAAAGGTACCATTAGTTAAAGTATTATGGCATCGACATGGTTCAGAGGAAGCAACCTGGGAAACAGAAGAGTCAATGAAAACACAGTATCCAAATCTATTCTCAGGTAAGAAATTCCGAGGACGAAATTTCCTAAAGGGGGGAGAGTTGTAACAGCCAAAAATTTCAGTGGTGTCGGAATAGTGATTCGAAATCACTAAATCCGATGACTGGGACTAGGAAATTAAAATAAAATAATATTTAGAAGTGAGAGAGATGTTATAAACATTTTAAATAGGTGAAAATTAAAATTTAAAGAGAAATTATTAAATAAATTAAGTTGAAAATGAGGTATCGAGACCTCGATTTCGTAAAACTGAGCTGAAAATATTTTTATAAATATTTATGGAGTGTTAGTAATATGACGGTAAAATTTTGTTAAAAATTTTATCGTTTGGGTGGTTAATTAAATAAAAACAACTAAATTGTAAATGTGTAAAACTTGTGAAAGTGATTAAATAGCTTAAGTGTCTAATGAGGAAGGACCTAAAGAGAAAATTTTTCCAAGTGAGATATTTTGGACGGCAATAGCTGAGAAAAAGTCAGGAAATTAATGAAATAAGGGCAAATTTGGAATATTGCCAAGATTAACTAAATAAAGTTAGGACTAAATTGGAATTATCTAGGTTTTTCTTCATTTTTCTTCTTTTTCATCAGCTAAAAACGCCATAGGAGGCCTGTAATAAGCTTTTTTTTCATATTTTTGCATCATGTGAGTTTAATTCTTGCTTTTTCTTTATAATTTTTGTGTTTTTAAGACTTTTACAATTAGGTCCTACTATTAAATTCATTTGTTTTTTATTATATGAGTGAAATTTAAAGTTTACATGAATAAGTTCTGTAATTTTATGATGATTTAGTATGGATTTGAAGTTTTAATCTTATTATATGATGATTTTATTAAGCAATTTTAGTGGAAATTGATTTTTAAGACCTAATTGTAAAAAAGTATGGAATTAAGTTCTAATGCTGAAATTATGATTTACAAAGGTTATGAAGTAGTTTAAAGTAATAGAATAAAATGGTAATTGAGAAAAATTAGTTCAATTGGAGGGTTAATTGAGTAGGGACTAAATTGTAAAAATTGTAAATTTTGGGGTAAAAGTGAAATTGTGAAAATTAAAGTGCATAAGCTATAAATTAGAGTAGAATTTGAATAAATGCTAATGAATAAATGGAAAAATTTTATATTATAGATCAAGAAATCGAGGATAAAAGAGGAAAAGAGAAAATTCCGGAATAGTTCTAGAAATCTCTACAACTACTGTAAATTGTTTCGGGTAAGTTCGTACAGTTAAATTATTAAAGTTAAATATTATTTTATAAATGGTGAATGATATTTATGTATGTTAATTGTTGAAAATAAGTAAATTATGTACAAAAGTTACTAAATTAAACTGAGTATTTCGGAGGAACGGAACGCAGTAAATGAGTACAATCGTTCAGTAAAAAAGATAAATTGATGGTAAATTACCCAAGTAAACCGAGATTCAACATTTGTTGCGAATTCTCGTGTTTGCTTTTCGTTTAGCTCTTGCAAAGCTTCCGCTAACTCATATGAGTCACAGTTAACCCTTTTGGGGTTTCAATTCAGCTCTGATGAGCTTCAGTTAGCCTTCAGGCTTCTGTTTAGCACTTGTGTGCTTCAGTTAGCCTTTGGGTTTCCGTTTAGCAGTTGTGTGCTTCAGCTAGCCTTCAGGCTTCCGTTTAGCACTTATGTGCTTCAGCTAGACTTCGGGCTTCAGATCACGATGTACTCAAATCCGTAAGCCATTCCTTGAAGGGATATGTTGGTAAGTCGTAAATGTAACGTGTGGAAAAAGAAATGTAAGTAATGTTATCATTATTATTATTAAGCTTCATTAAGTATTTTTTTTTAAAAAAAATGAGATTATGACTTACAGGATAAAAGTAACTTACTTGAAATGTCCATATGATTTGAATTTTGGAAAACTAATATTTCGTAAGATTTATAGTTAAAGCTGACGAACTTACTAAGCTATAGTCAGCTTACTTGTAATGTTTATTGCTCTTTGTAGATTAACGGGAGGGTCAGAGGATCGGATCATCACGCTCAAGTCACACTATCTCGATTTTTCGGTAGATTTTGATATAAATACTTTAAATGGTTTATATGGCATGTATAGGAGCTTATATGACTATGTTTTGTATTAACTCATAAATATGTTAGTTAAGCTAACATAAGTTGATATATGATATGAATGGAAATTAACTATGATGTTTAAATACCACTTGAAAGTATGAATGGATATAATGTTAGATAAAATAAGGACTAGTGATATTGTCATGAAACGAATGTGATTTGGATGAAGATTGTATTTATTGAGTTGTTGTTTGTGTTGAATTGGTTGCAAATTTAAAATTGCAGGGAAGGTTAGATGTTTCTAAAGGGGTTATTTTGAGTTTTTTTAAAATAATAATAATAATAAAAGTAATTATATTACGAAAAAAAAATTTGGAGTACTTGAATAAGTCCTTATTCATTTATAATACGTGATTTAGGCCTCGAGGGTTCATAAAAGAGACTTAATGATTTAATTTTAATATGTTTGTTGTTTATTCATGAATTGTTTGTAAATTAACCAATATGTTCAGTAATGTATCGTAACCCTATTTCGGTGACGGTTTAGGGCTAGAGGGTGTTACAGATTAAGCTAAAACGAATTCAAAAATATAAAAATTATTAAAAACAGGGTTGAAATCACATACCCTGCAAGTGTTTAAGCTAGCGAAAACTTCAAGCTCTAAAATGGATACTTTCTCTTAATTTCGATGGAGAAAACTAAATGTAAAAGATGATACCAATTTTTACCTATTTTTATTTTAAGGTAATTTATCAAATTACTATTTTAACCTTAGTCTTTAACTTTAAAAATCACTTAAACTATGTCCATATGTGTTCACTACCCTTAAGAATGGTACGATTACCATTTAAGTCCATTTACTTTAAATTTTCATAGCCATTTGACCCTTTTAACTAATAGAACTCACTTTTTCACCTTTTACGATTTAGTCATTTTTACTTAATTAATCACTTAAACATCAAAATTTCTTAAAAACATTTTAATTCAACCTTATTTTAATCTCATAGACATTAAAACAATAATAAAATAAAAAATTACTCGTCAAAATTGTGGTCCCGAAACCATTGTTCTCATATAACTAAAAACTAGTTATTAGAAAAACTAACATTTTACAAGCTTTTATCACCCCTTATATAGTGTGAACTACCATTATTATGTCACTTTATACCTTGTATATAACTTTAATTGTTATAACAGTTAGCACCACTTGTGAGAATTGGACAAAAAGTTACAACTCAATTAGCCTAGAACGCCTTGAAAGTACAAGTCGACAAGGTTGACTACAAGTAGCGTGACCATTATTATCAAAACCAGTATCATTGCCAGTATGAGTATGGAGGTTGTTAATACAGTCAGGGAGATTACAGATAACATGGTTACAAGCAAGACAAATATTACCAATAACAACCAGGAGTGTAACATCAAGCTTGAGAATTCATTGATTTCGTCTTCCAATTGCACATTCAATCGCAACTAAACTTACTAACACTATAAAAATAAGAGATAGACACAAAGTTTAATTTGTAGCTTGAAAACTTCTTATATCTACGGAACCTTGCCTAAAGAGTAATCCAATATAAATATCATTTATACAATATATGGTTTAAGTTAAACTCACTCACTAAATCACAACCTCATTAGTCACTCTTGTACACAATTAAGATCACTTTTTCACTAAAACTTTCCCCCTTAACCATTATCCCACATGTTTAACATGAAAGCTTCAACAATGTTTTTAGAGATTAAATGTCTTATTGAGCTATATGTTATGAATGATGAAATTAATCTTGGAGACTATCTTTTGGTATTAAGCTTGAGCACTAATAAACAAAATTAAACCCTTTGGTATTGATTTTTATGGCGGTTGTTTTTAAACATGTTATGTACTAATTTTCATTGTTTTAATAAATGACCAAATAGTTGTATTTTTTTCTTCTATTCAACTCCAATAATGATTTTTTAGCAAAACACATATTTTCATGAAAAAATGAATTACTAAATTATATTTGAATAACGAGTATAGTGGTAAGACATATTGCATCATTAGAGAAAAAATCAAGTTTGAACATTGAAAATGATATTTTTGTCTAAAGGGATGGAATTTTTAAACAGATAATTATTTTATCCACTACTAGTGGAATAAAAAAAATCACTAAATAGTTCTATTTTTTTATTACAAGCACATAGGTCATCTTAAATCCACTTATGGATTTTTTTTACTCTAGTAATAATCATCCCTTTTAAACCTTGTGTGTCCTACATCTTTCAGCTAACCTAGCTTCCTTCATCCTTTAGGATCAGCAAGGGGTAGTACATGAATATTTACCTATTGTCTATCGATTATGCCTTTCGACCTAATCTTAAGCTCTGATTCACTTTCTATGGACAAACCTTGCAGAGAAATCCTTGGGTTTTTAGGGCAATAGATTCTCACAAATGTTTGTGTTACTCAAGTCGGCATTCTCACTTTTGCTTCATCTACTCCCGCTCACGTGTCACAAGTCATGGATCAAAGCTCGTAACAATTATACACAAAACGTCCCATAGAAGTAAACTTATTAAATGGGGCTCATTTGACCCACGTGAACTAGCCCGATTCATGGAACCCGTGGAGAAACCCATCTACTTGTAGCCTTGGTGGCCTACTGAAACACTTAAATAAAACTAGAGTTACCAGGGTAAACATTGTAAATCCTAAAAGGATAAAATTGCATAGACTTTAAATCCTTTAGGACTCTTAATTGTAGATGGGCTTTAATCTTGACCATTAATGTAACTCAATTTGTACCGTTGGATCTAGGGAGTTCAACTATAAATAAAGGTCCCCCCTTCATTTGTAATCACTTCATTCATTCCATTCATAGTTGTGAATATATTTGAGAGCATTTACTCAAACACTTGATATGTTATTTTTCCTTTGGCTTTTTTATTTTTCGTTGTTTTTTCGTTTTGAATGTGTTTCCGCTATATTTTTCGGTGCCTTAAAGAATTTTTGCGAGAATTCTCACTTTTGCGAGAATTACGCTGACTTAGGCAAATTCAGAGTAAAGAAATCGTTTAAGATCGCACGATTTGTGAGACTAAAGTTTTAGCCCGTGACAATTGGTATCATAGCTAAGGTTGCAAATGCGCCATTAAGATTTCGAAAGGAACAGATAAGTATAATGCCCCGATGGAAACTTGTTTTGAGAGGGGTAAAAAACAAAGCAGATCAAGGGATATGTGGCTTTGGAATGTCGTGTGGTCCATCTCGAATAATCCATGGGTAGTGAAGGAAACACTCAAGGTATTGGAGACACACACTGATGAGTTAGACCCAATGAAAGAACAAATTAAGAAATATGTGATAGAGGCCCTTCGTTCCAATATGGACACAGTGGAAACACTCATCAATATTGCTATGGGTAATCTGACAGAAAAAAATGATGTTCTTGAAGCTGGGATGACGACTATGAAGGAAGAAAATAAAGCCATAGTGATGCTTTGAATGCAAAAATCAAGGAGCTAGAGGGAGATCTTGCTATGTGCAGAACTGTTATGGTTAAAGGGGTGTTGAGTGCAACACTAAACCGAAAGATTGATGTCCCCAAACTGGAGAAGTTTAAGGGGGCAAGGTTTGCGATTGAAGTAGACAATTTCTTGTGGGAGATGGAGCAATACTTCCGTTCCGTAGGCATCAAGACTGATGATGATAAGGTAAATATTATTGTTCGGTATTTTACTAATTTTACTCTTCTTTGGTAGGGAAAACTTGTCGTGCTTGAAAGAGAAGACTATTTATTAAGGATCAATCCAAAACCAAAATAAAAATCATGCCTGAAGCTAGAATTTCATCACATCTGTTTATTCAATTTAAATTTATTTCTGTTTATTTTTACTGTTAATTTGATTTTAATTATCTTTATTATTTTTACTTTTTTCATATTTAAATTCTCCCTTTTTATTTTTGCATAGACCGTCACACGATAGTTGCCTAATGTGCAACCTGATTAAATTAAAGTAATAATTTTAGATACCACAATCTTTATGTGATCAACCTTATTCCCTATACTACTATTTATATATTGTTTCGGTATGGGAATTCATTTTTGGTGGATTCAACACCCATCAACCTCAATTTGGTACCACTATCGTGGCCAGCATCAGAACAATACTTTACCTCTAGATGTCGAGTCAACTGTTGTACTTCAATGGATTTCGAAGAGAACTAGCTAACTCTGGGTTCGAGTGGCATTTCGGCTCTAACCACAACTCATCTGTTGATTCTTCAACAACAGTTAGTTTTGGCCTCCACTTAGACCTAGTTTAGGAATGCTTCTAAAAAAAACACTTTTGTGACAAAAGCATTCCTAATCAAGTTGATTTTTTAGAGAAAAAGTGCTTTTCCAAGCCAAAAATTGGCCCAAAAGCACTTTTTGTTTAACTTCTCCCTAAAAGTGTTTCCCTCTCCCCAAAAGCACTTTTGAGAAGCATCCTTAAACTAGGCATTAGTTTCACCCAAGTTTTATCCTAGTCGTGGATAAATCACCCAGGTTCGGGTTCATAAACAATGACAATTACCCTATGAAGACTCGTTTTTTGCTACAACTCCGATGGGTTCTCTTAACCAAGCCACTACCTATGAGTTGCCAACTAATTCTTTAAAAGGTTTCAATATTTTCAGAATCAAACTGGACTGGCCAGTTAGACGAAGATCGATTGGGGTATCGGTTTGGAACAATAGATCAAAATGATTTACTCATGAACCAATCAGATCAATTAAACTGGCAGCCAACCTGATTAAATTAAATTTCTCTATTTTTTTAATAACCTTTTTAACAATTTATTCAATTAAACTCGACAAATTGATCCAATTCAACCACCTATCCACTTCTAAAAACCTAGATTTTATATACATATAAAAGCAGAAATTCACGCAAACCGAAGTAGGATTAACACTGATAATCCTTTGTTGAAATCCCACAGACGGTGACCATAAAACAAATCATTAAAACTTAGGTTGTACCATCTCAAAGCTCGAAAAATAAAACCAAGCGAAAAACTAGAAATCAAAGAACAAATTGTTTACACAAATTTCTCCACAATCAAAGATTGAGAGATGATTTTTAATCTACTCATATTAAAAAAATTAATGAGCAAAATCCAAAACAGGAAGAAGAAACAAAAAGAACTGAGAACAAAAATTAAACATTAAAAGATCTCAAGAACTTCCAACACAAAGCCATTGCAATGCGGGCAATTCCCTCGCTGAACCAAAAGCTCCTTCGAACAAAGCCGACAATAAGTATGCCCACACGGCATAAACACCGAGCTCGTAAGGTTCACCTTACAAATGCAACACGTGAACTCAATTCCCTTCGCTTGCACAATCTCTTCTTCCTCATCTTCCTCATCTTCGTCATACTCGTCCTCATCATCTTCGCCCATGTAACTCGACCCTGACTCACCCAACAAATCCATCAACGACATCGTAACAGGTTCCTCAGTCACGGATGAATCATATTTTTCCGCAGCTTCTGCAGCAGCGGCTGCTTCTGCTGCTTCTTGTGAAGCCACTGCTTCTCTTGCTGACAATATCCTCTGGGCTCCCTTTGGCGATGATCCAGGAGAACCATCATCGTCGTTATGGATATTTTGTGGCTTGAAGCTTCTTGATGGTGGACCGTCGCTGGGCATAACGGCATCGACAGGATCTTGGTGATCTTGTGCGTACCGTACGGAACTCCTCCGACCCAATTGCGCCGCCTTGGGGTTCCTTACCGGAGTACGATCACCTATTTCGGCAATGCGGTTGGTTTCAGCAAAGGAAACACGCCGTGGGTTTTGGGGTTTCTTAGCTTGAATGTTAACATCAGATGCCGGGATGGAAATCGAGGTGGTCCAACCCGAACCAGTTTTCCTGAGCTTAAGCTTTTCACGAAACAATTTCCAACTCTTCTTGTCTTTGTTAGCTGGATCATCTCGTACAGTCTCCAGAGGCGTATGGTTATGACTCGACGGCGGTTCAGACCGTTTAGCATGTCCCAAAACATCGTCGAGAGTTAAACCGGCTAGACTGTTGTCAACCGCCGACATCTGCTAAAAAAATCATATTCATAACCTTTGATTATCACTTTCCACCGCATTGCAGTTAAAACATAATAAATTAATAAATAAAACAAATATCAAATACCTTAAATTTTACGTGGCAAAAAAAAAAGAAACAACTATAATGAATTTTTTTTTCCCACAGCTCTCAATTATTGTTCACCTGTTCAAACAAAAACAAGCACTGGTAAATATATTTATTTTGTTCTTTATTCATCTTGACGAGACTCGTCGCATATCAGTTGTTATCCTTTAAAATAAAATTTTAAAGAATTTTTCAATATTTTCGGTATTGTTTTTTAACTCCGTTAAGAATAGCAAGTGCTTTAAGAGTTTAATACGACAAATTATATGTGTGTGCATACCGTCGACAAAGAAAATCTCAACGTTTGTATTAATGCACACATACAACTTGTCTTATCAAGAATCAAACAAAGCATTCTTATTCAGTGAACCATACACGACTGTTGATCGAGTTGGAAAATAAAACATTCATCAAGGATAAGAATGAGCATATTAAATTCTATGCTATTAAGATATCAACCGTTACACGACGAGCCTCTAATAAAACTAAAAAAAGAAACGATGAAATGGGAGCACGCACGCATCCGAGAGGGTAATCCATGTAAATTGGAATAAAAATCTCTCATCATTTTACAGATTACTGGTTCTGTCTTTTCCCCCCAAAGGAAGAAGAGTTTGAAAAGAGGGGATGGTAAGGGAAAAGAGAGAGGAGAGAGGGATTTGTGATAAAGGGAACGAGCGAGTATTATGGGGAATATGTGGAGTGGCCTATTACTTGTTTCTCTTTTGAGAAATTATCTCGTTGTGAGAATATTTATTTTGATTTTTAATTTAGCAAAATTGTATATATTAGTTTCAATACTCACATCTCCTTTAAAATATAAAAAAATCAAATTATTATATTAATTAAGTTTTTATAATTTGACTTTTCTTCAATTAGGTTTGAATAAGATTAGATCGATTCAGTCGGTTGGATTTAGAACTGGTCGGGATCTCAGTATCAAAAAAATCATTAGATCAATTGACTTGGAAATCAATATGGACCGGTTGAATCAAGAAAAAAATCAATTAAACCTAATAGTTAAACTTGTTACCTATAACACCCTAATCTCGAGTACGGAGTACTCGAATACTAAGGCGCTACATCAGGTCACTGAAGCAACCCAGCAAAATTTTCAAATAATTTTAAAACATTGAAATACATTTTATATAAGAGAAAATACTATACATAGTTATACTGAAAATAGTAATAAAAGTAGTTATACAAAATATGTGGAGCTCCAATATCGTCATATATCAAAATAGTCAAAATTACAAAAAATGATAAATGAGTTACAGACATACAAAAAAAATACAAGTAAGGCCTTAGGAATACAATGCCCACTAATAGATAAGGTACTGTACTTTGAATACGTGATGCTAGGAGTCTCTCATCGATGATGTTCCTAGGACACGAACAAAAGTCTACAAATCTAAACATTAAGAAAATTTGAAGGCTGAGCTTTACAAGCTCTGTGATACACAACAAATCTACCATACTTCAAGCAATTCATAAATATAAGCATGCAAATCAAATGTATACATAGAAACATGACATGAGTATCGAATAATTAAAACATGAGTCATTAAATCTACATAACCAAATCACTTGCATATCAAACTTGTTAGATTGGACATACTGCTCAAATAATCGGGTATCCGAATAGTCCCACGCCACTCATGGCCGCTAGTCAAATAATCCTGGGTGTCCGTAGGGTTATCCTGAGCGCCACTTATGACTGCTAGTTAGGTTAGAGCCTGAAGGCTGAACGAAAACAAAACATCAAACATATAATCACAAAAATACAACCATGACATTTGAGTCTCGTACTCTTTTCAATTTGCTTATCATTCCAGCTAAAATATTAACTAAAGAGACATAACAGTCTGCTACCTTGACATTTTGACATTTCCTCATTCAAAAATTAATAACTCTTAATACATAACTCTAAATTGAGAACCGTTTGTTTTAAACGAAACTAGACTTTTGTACGGTTATAGAGATATAAGGATCGTTTCCTATTTTATCTTATAAAATTTTTGGTGATTTTTCAAAATCACTGCTAAATCTGTTTTATAAGAATTCTGTTGCCAGATTTTTATGACCTTCCAACACTCAAAAATTCATATATTTTAAAATACAAATCAAAATTGATCTCCGTTTATTCTAAACGAAACTAGACTGACTCACGTACAACAATGTATAGATCACTTCTTAATTATTTTTATAGAATTTATGGTGAATTTTTGAACTTACTATTTATGTAATAATCTGTTTCTAGCATATTTCACAACTAAGTTTTTAGCTTCATTTTAAAACATCCAAACAAGATTTCCACCCAAAGACATATAACATGCATGCATTATCACACAAGCATCATATTTATGACTTATCAAGAAGTATAGGAGAGTTAAAGGGTACCTCCTTGATGGAAGAACACCAACAAAGTTTCTTGCCTAGCTCTCCACCACTTTGCCTTTACCCTTAGCTTTAGAAGATTCACCACCCTCTTTAACTTCTTTGAGATTTGGAGGATGCAAAAAAAAATGGTGAGAACTCACTCAAACCTCTCTCCCTCTAAAAGACTTACTAAGAAAAAAAATAGATGAAGAAAATAAGAAAAATAAAAATAAAAATAAAGCAATTTAAAAGGAAAAAAAATAATAGGGTAATTATAATATAGGGAAAAATAGGGACGAATCTAATTTATCTCATACCTCAATCTACCAAACCATATTTTCTCATTAATTGAGAGAAGATTTTTTTTCAAAAATGGTAAAATCACCATATTAGCCATCCATCTTCTCCTACTTCACACAAGCTTCCCAACATCCTTATTTTTTTTTATAGAAAAGGTCCAAAATTCACCCAAATTAATTCCAACAAAAACTCAATCCCAAGATACATTTATCCATCGCCAACCCTGGTCAACACTTGAATGTTGATGCAAGAATTTGGGGCCGTTACAAAACTGGTGAATTGATTTTATTCAAATATTTTTAAATTTTTTTTATAATTTATTTAATTGAATTGACTAGATCGGTTGAATTGACGAACTAGTGATCCTCAAATCTTGTTTTTCTCTAATTTAGTTATAGGCTTGGGTTGAGTTACATTGTCAATGTTATAGGTAATCCATTATATATATTAAACTTCAGCTTTGTAATAAGATTTGGATTATCAATGAGTACTGTATGTAGTGGTAACTAATATTATAGTTGTATGTAGTGGTAACTGATATTATACTTTTAAGAAGAGAATTCAAGTTCTAACCTTTAAATCAACTAGGCGTACAAGGGAAGAAATTCTCTTACTTGAGTTGACAAATGGCTAGTTTAGCAATGTTTCGAAAAGTGATTTTAAAAAGTGATGTGGAAATGTGTTTTTGAGAAGTACTTTTGAAAAGTTTTGTTTAAGATTTGAGTGTTTAATATTACTGTCAAAAAATACTTTTTAGAAATAAAATGTTCATTTTAAACATGGTATTATCAAGTTACAAATATACATTTAAATAATATTCAAATTAGTTAATAGTGTTATATTTTAATAAGAATATAAAAAATAATTCATTATAACTTGTTAATATTTTAATATATGAAATATAAATTTTAAATATTTTTAAGCAATAAATATTAATTATTTATAAAATTTATTTATAATATATAAACTATATTTTAAATATTTAAATGTAACCTTTAAATATTTGTAATTAGATAATAGCACATTTGTATTATTTTAAAAAAATATTTTTTTTATTTTTAATTAATGATTTTAATATATTTATAAATTAAACACCAAGAAACAAAAGAAGAAAAAGTATTATGTTATTAGAGAGGTGAAAAAGTAATTAAGTACCAAATGTATTTTGGGAGAGGAAAAGCAAAAAAATTAGCTTATCCTTTTTAAAAGTATTTTTTAAAATTCAAAAATTTCAACCAAAAGTAACTTGTTTAGCACGACCTTTTTTAAACACTATTAAACAAGCCCAACATCAACTAAATTTTTAGCATTTAAATTATTGGGTATTTAGCTAAACTTTTTAAAAACTTTGAGGATTTTAATAAAAATTTTCAAAAAAATTGTTAGATGTAATTAAAACTTTCAAAAATCACTTACTGGCCTCTAAAGTCTAGAAGAAAAAAAATGTACGTGCAATTGATTTTTTTTTTAATTTATTCAAGGTTCGGTTAAAGGTGTTTGAATACCAACAAATATTGAGTGTAATGGTAAAACTTATTACGTTTTTTCGAAAGTAAATCAAAATTTGAATATTAAAAAAGACGTTTTTGAAAAAGATAAATATAAATTTCGTAAATATTAATTATCATGGGTTGTAAATAAGATACATTGCTTTTAAAATATGACTCGAGTTAATTGGAAGTTAGCATTCCACACAAAACCTAAAGGAGAATTCCCACACTCTTTGATTGCTTGGCTGGCAATATTAGACATGTTAGGGGTAGACTTTAAACTTGAATGGAATGCACTAGTTTACACTTTATGGCAAAAATTTATGATATTTTGTTTCATTGAAAATAATTTTTGAAAAATATTAATGAATAAAAGTTTATATTTTTAAAGTTTAGTTGATTTTATGTGATTTTTTGTTGTTTGACAAATGTTATTGAAGTTTAAAGTTGTTAATTGCTCCAACAAACTAATATGAAAGGAATTGTCCGACTATAATGACCACTCCATCTTGGAATTACAACAATCGTGTAAATAAAATAACAAATAACATCAATGTTTGTTTAAGCAAATTGGTTTCTCTACATCTGTAAATGCTAGCTTAGTGAGTAATTCTACTGTCTTTAATCACCAATATAATAAGTTAATAACATTCTATCATTCCCTAAATATAGAAATTTCACATTTGTACCTAAAGTCTGGAACACTCACTTTTATACCTTAAGTATTTAGACTGTAAACACTAAAGGTTTACTGTTCAATTGCACCCATACAATCAGTTTGACCATGAACAAATAAAGAGCTATCAATATGCTCTCTTACATAACCTATACAAATCTAGAAATATATATAAGTGTGTAGGTTTGCTAACATGTTCGTGATTAAATATAAAGCAACTCACTATAATTCTTAACATGCTAATTACAATGAGTTTCTAAGGATTGTCATTGAGTTATGGAGATTTATTCAGATCTAGTTGCTATTTTTCTAGAAGAATTTACTTTAGATTTAATCAAATTGTCATAGAATTTTTTTATCCAGTTTTAAAAAGTTATAAAATGATTATTAAATTATTCGGGAGTTTTAATTTAAATTATTTTTTAACGTTCAACCATAAAACTTAAAGCGACAATTCAATGACCGGTATAATAAATTAATATCTATCGACAATTAAAAATATATACATTAGATTCCATCAATCTAATTGTCAGTATTAAAAATTAAGAAAGAAAATTATTCATATTTTAATTTGTAAATTTTTAATGCTTAAAACTTATTTCATAAAATAAAATTGAATTGTAAAGGAAGAAAGGGAAGGAGAATTTTCTATGAACGCAAAAATTGTTGAAAATTGGAGGGTTGGGAAATGGATTCACACCTTAATTAATGATTAATTAAAATTCTACAAAAAAAAAAAAAATGGTAAGAACCCTCGTATAGTGCGCTTCTCGATTCTTCCACAGAGCTCAATTGTTGAAACCAACCAAAAACTTTTCCTTTTTCAGTTTTATAAAGTCCTTCTCCTTTCTTCCCAAAAGTCTAAGCTTTTTCCTTCTCGTCTTCCTCAATAATTAAGGGCCATTTTCTTCCTCGTTCTCTCAAATAATTTTTTTTTACATTGTCCCTTTGATTTTTCTTGTTTAACTAATTTATCTCTTGAATTTTTCATATAGCTTTCAATCTAACATAGTTGGTTGCTTGTTTTCCGAGATTCAACCATGTCTCATATCCTCTCTTTTTTCCTTTCTAATTTGTCTGATTAATACATAATTTATAGCTTTTAAGCTTTGGTATTTCTTGGTTTCTGTTTTTTATTTTTGGTGTTAATTCCTTAACTCAAGCTAACGGGGTAACCAGAGAGAACGAGATCGAGAAAGGGCACAAGCCAGAGCAGCCCACAAAGCCAAAGGTTCCAAAGACGATGGGTTAACCCCTGAGCAACGGCGTGAAAGGTTCCTCTTTCATTTTTACCTTTCCTTGAATATTTTTAATTGTGTGAATTTTGCGTCTTCGTTTTTTTACTTGTGGCTTTGAGTCGATGGACAGAGATGCAAAGGCATTGCAAGATAAGTTGGCCAAGAAAGCGGCTCAAGCGACGGTTGAATCCGAGCGGCGAAGTGGGATTAAAAACAAGAAATAACAGTGGGAAGTGATTATAGATTGCAGGATAAAAGAGAGAGTGTGATTATATTAATTGGATTGGGAAAATCGTGTCTTTTGTTTTTCATTTTAACAAACGCTTGGTGTGGATTTGTTTTAAAGTGATTTGCAATGGAATTTGATTTCCTCTTTGAACATCAGTATCTAATTGATACTTTCCAATTCTAAACTACAGAAATTCCAGCTGACCATTCAACTAAAAAATTAGCCTTTGAATAAGTTCGATTCAAAATAATATTATGAATCTAAACCCATAAATGTTATAAAAAATTATAAATGAGAAGTAAGATTTTGAAAAATCCTTTTAGCTACATGAGAAAAATTATAAAAAATGGAATGAGCAATGTTGAAATATAGGACCGACAAAAGAGGTAAGACAGCATAAACTGTAATGCTAACATTTACACATTCATTCGTATACTAATGTAAAACCTTATGCTTCCACTACAAGTAAACTATATATATATCATCAACATGTACCCTGTATCAGATTCTATGCTAGTCAGAGTCAGCAATAACGAGAGAGATGATCAACCACCATAATCGAGAGGGGGCTCGAAAGGGCCGCGAACACTTATCCTTTGGTTCTCATAATCGTGATGCTGCCTTTACCACCTTCGGTACGTATTTTAGTTTTGCCAACAACAAGCTTCCCGGAAAAGGCTGAAGTCGGCAGATCTTCGTTGCTTTGTTTCGGTTTTGACGGTGGGGGTGTTTGGATTCGCTGGTTTATATCCTTGAGGGTCACGTCTCCGTGGAAACCGCAGGGTTTAATGAAAGCAAATGGGTAGGCAATTGAAGATGGCAGTTTAGTGGGAGGACATATGAATGACTTCCTACCTAAATAAGCAAAAACACAATGTTCTTACGTGTTGATTCCACAAATAAGACGTCTCAAAAGCATAACGAACACAAAGGTTACCTTTGAAAACAACATTTTGAGGGGTTTGAGTTGCCTGTTTTTGAACAGCATCGGGGCCAGACTCAGGTTGGGCATTGAAATACTCTATGAACATAGAAACAATGTTGTTAAAAAGTGAATATAACAACTCGTAGAGAAAGACGACAATCATGAAGGCACGGAACAAGAATCATTTACCCGAAATATCGATTTGAATGTCAGATGAGGTGTTAAGGCTCCTGAATCGTATATTATAAGGTAATCAGAATATATTAATATGACGATGAAACGAAAATGTTGAAAATCCATAGAAGCATACATATCATTAGAGCTAAGAAGCATCTCCGCATTGTTGAAATACTCAGCAAGCCACCCTTCACACAACTGATCTAAGCCCTCATAACTGAAAGCCGATGCATCCTCTGTAAAATGTTGTTACAATTAAAAACCCGAGTATGCATTCGATTCAAGTTGATTATTATTTGTACGAAAACGGAAAACCTGAAAATCCGGCAACCTGCTGAGATGCATCAGGTAAAACCTCTGCCAGCAACTCATCCCTCTCCTAAACATTGAAAGAAGAAACAAATAAACAAAAGCATGTAAATAACACAACAGGAAAGTAACTTGATACCAATCCAACAGAACTCACTCTTGATTTTAGAAATGTAGATGGCATTTCATCACAGAAAATGGAAGAATCTACTTCGGAAGTGTCAAATTGAAGCACTCTACGTCTTTTAAGTCGAGAAGAGGTCTCCCTCGTAACCTCTGTTTCCTTGCTAGTATCATCTGAAGTTCACAATCTTACTATTACTTTAAGAGAAAGAGAAGAACAGATGTTATAAAAACAAAAGTTTCAAATAAAACGAAGGAAGAAAACTACCATTACAAGTATAATGGTATGAGAGATCACCACATTCCTTAACAGGGGTCGTTTCATTGAACATGTAGGAAAGGTCTTCCTCATTCAAGGTCACCGGAGTCCATACACCTTGGGATGCATCTGTATAGATATTATCCATACATCATTTTGGCTACTTCAAAACTATTAGCTTGAAATCATCATCAACAGAGGCAATAATTTACCAGAATCAGAGTTCTTTTGCACACCATAATTCTCCCCATGCCAATCCCAAGGACTTCTGGTACTGCTACCAATCAAATAATAAACATAAATATACACACACAGACACACATACGCACATACATGCACGCACACCCACACACATAGCTGAATAATATTCAGGCCAAAGCAGAGAGGCAATGCAAATGGACTTCACAACGAATCATCCAATGCAGTACCTAAAAGTGGAATCCATGTTTACATCTCACAAGCATTAAGCAAAATCTTACATAGTGTTTACAACAATATAAGTTCGTAACTAAGTCACCAATTCACCAAGATAATCCATCCATCATATTACAAGTCAATTATGAAACAACAGCAAACAGTTAACATTTCCACCTCAAAAGTAAAAATTGAAGCATTGGATCCAATAACAGTGACTCAAACAAGCATCCCATGTAGAATCACAGAAAGGATACAATGTTATTCAGCAGTGATGTTTAAGCTAATAAAAAACCACAAAAAGGGACAAAAAAAACAAAAAAAAAAAACACAGTGACCCCCACCATTTTCATCAGAGCCCACACCTTCATTTCACTCTCTCAATTACCCATTTCAGTTACAGTAAAAATCAAAGCAAACCCATTTCTAAACGAAGCATTTAATCCATAAAAAATACTTAAAATCAAAGAAAAACACAAGTTCATCCCCAAATGAAATGCTAAAAAAGAAAATACAAAACTCAAAAACAAACATCAGAAACACATGCATTTTAAAACCATAAGAACACGAAATAGAAAAAAGAAATTTACTGATCATTGTTGTAATCCATTTCCTCAGCTTCCCTTTCAAAACTGAACCAAACCAACCCTTTTATTTCCCCCTTTTTTTCTCAGTCTTTACTTCTTCAACAACACCGCCAAAAGTAGCCGTTACACAGAGATCGACATTTTCCTTTTTCTCTCAGTCTTTCACTATTTATCAAAGGCAAAGGGAACGAACCCAACAACACGAATTTCTTTTTTCCTTTTTTGCTTTTGACGAGGGGGGCGTGATACACGGGATATTGGGCTGCGGTTGAATCAGGCGCGTGGTGTTCGGGAATCGACAAAAGCAGCAATGGTATATATACACACAGACGCACAAACACACAAACACTAAGAACAACGTGAGAGAGAAACAAGGGGTGCTGCTCTGTAAGGAAAAGATGGGATCGTGCTTTTAGTTGCGGGGAGAATGAGGTGACTATCATCGGGTAAAGATAAAATGGGACCCTTTATTCTGCCATTAAAATCAATGAAATTTATTGAGTTTTTTATATGTATATAGTATAAAAATTTATTTTAGGGTAAATTTACACCAAGGTCACTAAATTATTAATAAATTTACGTTTTAGTCATTTAACTTTAAAATGTTAAAAAATGGTCACCAAACTATTCAGAAGTTTTCGTTTAAGTCATTGAGCTGTTAATTCCTTTTAAAAAATCCAACTGACGAGCTCCAAGCGACTATTCAATGATTAGTATCTATTGACAAATAGAATAATATAATTTAGATCTAAGTCAATCGAACGGTTGTTGGATATTTGACCCTTATTTGAGAACTTTTGTAAATATTAAGTCATTATATCAACAACCCTTAAAAGGTTAGACAAAATTTAAGTTTTTAACCCCAAAAAGTAATAATAGTTTAGTCACTGAAATAATTTTTTTTAAATTATTCAATAACTTAAAATAAAAAATTTTCGAATAATTTAGTGATTATTGTATAATTTTTTGAAATTAAATGATTAAAATATAAATTTACTAATAGTTTAGTAATTTTGGGTGTAATTCACCTTTTTTTTTTTTTTTATGCATGCATGTGGACGAATTCTATACTAAATTTGGGTGTTTTGATCGATGAATAACAGATAAAATCAGTGTAATGTTTCATTTATCATTAGTTGGATTTGGAATCGAGATTTTGAATATGTATTTTTTATTAAGTAAGTATCACTATTCAATATGGTAAGTAGTTACTGAAAACATGTATTTGTTTTATAATTTGTGACTCATAAAATTTATATTTATTATATTTGATTGAGTGGTTATTTAGTAGGAAAAAAATGAAAATATTTTTATTTTAAAATAAAATTATATTATTTAAGGATATTTTTATTATTTTATATCTTTTATATAAAAAAATAAAAAATATATACATACATGATCAAATTTAAACTCATGCATTAGTTTATTTTTCACTCAAATCATGATTTGTGAATATATCATAATTTAATATGATTTAAAAAATTTAAAATTTAAAGCTATAATAATAATTTTTATAATAAGAATGAATCACACAATCAAAGTAATAATAATAATTTATTCAGACTTGAAAGACAAAATAAATTTCAGCTGGGCTTATACATAATTTATCATTAAATTAAAGCTGAATTTTTAATTTTTTAACATCTGCGAATTGAAAAAATCACCCATTTCTTTTATTCAATTTATCTCACCAACCAATTTATTTTTTACTAATTGAATTGATTTTGTATTAATTATTTGAAATTTCAAACTTTCAATATGTGTGAGTTTAAAAAAGTTATCAATTTTCAATCTCGTCCTATGAGTTTTTTTTTCTAGAATTATAATTTTGAATTTTTTTATTTAATTTATAATTCTTTTCATTAATATTATGGGATGTATCTCGCGTTTTCGGACAAATAATTTTAGGACAAATCAGAGAAGAAACAGAATCAACATCACGATGAGGAAGAGCACGACGTCCCAACAATGCGACAGATGACGTCAGGACGCGGCTACATGTACTCAACTTAAACTGGATTTCTTCTCCTAGTTAAACTCTACTGTCTTTTTCTAGTTAAACTTTGATTAGTCTAGGAATATTTTAGTCATATTAAGACTTTAATATTAACATATTTAAAGGTTGTAACCCTGTTTAGAGAGTTAAACAAAATAACTCTTAAGTGAGATTTTATGAAGAGTTTTGGAGAGAGTTTTTTAGATAACTTTTTATTCGGGTTTTGAGTTTTGATCTTTGGATTATTTTCTCCATCTTGTACTCCTTTTCGACTTTTGACAATTTTTAGTGAAGCTTTCTTTACCCGTGGTTTTTATTCTCTTTGAGGGAGTTTTCCATAGTAAAATTTGTGTGTTCGATTTTCTCTACTTTTCTTACTCGTTGTTTATATGGGTCAATCCCCAACAAATACAGAAGATTAACAAAAAAATAATCACATTCTTTAAAAAAATAAAAAATTATCACGAGATCTCATGAATTTACTCATTCCCATTAGAGATAAATATACAAATTATACATGCATTTTGATCTAATGTGAAATGTCATACATGAATTTTGATTTTGTGTGATTATATATATAAAATTTTAGCTTGATTCAATTTTTACAAATCATTAACAACATTATTGAATTACCACCCTTGTACGTTGATACATTGCATAGGCAAATAACTATATACTAATCCAATATTAAGATAAATGTATGTATTTATTTCTTAAAATGTGTATAATTGAATTAAAATCAAAGTTTTACATATACATATACACCACAATTTAAATTTCATTTACGTAATTGCATTAAATTAAAGTTCATATATTAAATTACACATTAGACTAAAATTCATATATAAATTTGATATTTATCCCATCCCAATAAATTAAAATCTCATCAACAATTTACTAACAGGTATTTGATATAGTGATAAATTACATAAAAGATAAATTTAAACCTTAAAAACTATATTACTAAAATAAATACCTTAAATCTTATACTTTTTTTGGTTCCTTGTAAATTAGGTGCATTTGTTCTTTGATTTGGACTAATAGTAGATAATTTAAATCAGAATAATTCTAGATAAAATAAAATAAAAGTATCATCTCTTTTTATTAATAATTCGGGGTTTAATCTCAAGAATTTGTAGTTTACAGTTTCATAATTACAATTAAAAATGTTTACGCGTCGAATCAAACCTAAATCTAGTTCTAAAAGAATTTCTAAACTCAAGTTTGGACTTACCTCACCCAAATGGCCCATTTATCTATTTAAAAGATCATACAAATATTTTTTATTTAAATTTAACTATAAAATTATTTTTAGTCTCTTTTAAAAAATTAAAAATTAAATTTAATCTTTTATAGCTTTGATTAAATAAAAAAATACAGTTTTGGCCCATTTAAAAATTATTTATTCAATTTATATCAATTTCATCTTAGCCCTCCAATATAAAAAAAGAAAAACTTGTTTCTATTATACTTGAATAATCTTCTTTAGGTATACCATTTACAACCCTCGATATTTAGCGCATTGATTAAAGGTATTTATCTTGATGCGCACATTGTGATATCGGATCGTAAGAATTATTTACTAGTGATGTATAGGACAGTAATCAAGTTTTACAATGATGTGTGAGTTGTACCAAAATTGAACAATTAAAAAGAAAAATATCTAGACCTTTCTCTTTGTCTAAGGTTAATGGACCCTTTCAAATGGAAGATCCCTATAGGATATCAATGGATCTTGTCAACTAGACTATCCCCTATAAGGATAACATATGGATAATACAGATTAAAGTTGGTCGAGCATAATTCTAATTGTTTTATTCTGAAGTAAAGATATTCACAGGGCAGTTCACCCTATTCAATTTTTTACAATCGAGAAGTATTCGATTCTCTTTTGGATAGGTTCTGAAAGGAGAATAAAAGTTGGAACTCCATCCAACGTCTATTATTGAAGTCACCCGATCTTGTAGTACCTATTTTTAGAACGACCAACGTCAAAGTCAAATACACTTCTTGTTTATATTTGAATTTTTTAAATCGACTTATCATATTTGATTATTAAATTTTATAATATAATTGTTAATTATATATATTAAAGGTGTGAAAATGTCATTTTTATTTCACGAATAATTTTAAAAAATTAACATGTCTATTTTTAAAAATATATTTTTAAAATATTTTACTATGCTCTTACTCTTATCAATGTGTAAATTAAAATTTTTTATCAAATAATTTTAAAAATATTAATAGAAATATTATTATTTTTAATTAAGTCGAACTCAATTTTACTTTTTTTTTTAAAGAAAATAAAAGCATACAAATAAATAAATTAAGGTTTTCTTTCATTTTGAAAGTCAACCCCTTGCCCTCTAAATACGTCAAGCCCATATTCTGGACCCACAATGCGGTTCAATAAGGGCACATAGGTTGGCTATGAGGTTATCTTTGACTTTTCCTCTAATTATATCTTACGTGTCACAATTTACAAATTAATATATAAATTTCAATCCTTTCAAACAAATATATATACATAATTGATTGAGATAGTTGCAAGGAGGGAGTTAGAAAATTCATTTAAGAGGAGAGATGAATCGTGAATTTTGATATTAAAATATAATTTTACCTATATATTATTTTATAATTTTTTTAAAAATTTGAAATGATTACGAGACAAAATTATTTTTTTTAGGGTCAAGATTGCTGCCTATTCTTATCTACGCTCTTGTCACAAGTTAATTGACTTGTATTTTCTAGATAAGAAAAATAAAAGATTAGATTCTAAATTTACGAAAAATACATGAATTTAGAGCATATTTTAATATTTTAATATAAATTTAATTTTTTAAATCTATAATATAAGTGTTCCATAATCTAATATATGCATTTCTTTTTTTTTTAAATGGTATCATAATAAATTTAGCTCTTAAAATTTACTTTTTCGTCATTTTGATTTTAAATTTTTTTAAATGAAAAAATTGATCGGAGGATTTTAACAACGTCGATGTAGCAACTTATGTGCTATGTGGTAGTTCATATGCATTTCATTATTGAAGTAGATATTTTTTAAAACCTCTATAACTTTTAATAACATTTATGTATTTCTTATTCTTTTATAAAATACATGTGGGTTGCCATGCGATCTGTCACATTAACATCATTCAAATTTTAACAGTTCAATCAATTTTTTACCACTAAAATAATAATTCAACTAAAATTTAAAAGCTTAAAATCAAAATATTTAAAAAAATTAAGGCCAAAATCACAAAAAGTATAAATGCATCAAAATTTATATAATACTAGAAATGCTATTACACATGTATGGGCATGGAAATCACGAATTTAGAGCAAAAATATGCGTTTAAAAATAACATACAATAAACAATGCAACGCATGGTTTGAAACTAATTAATCATAATAGCACATGAATTATGTACGATATTAAAATAAAAAAATAAAATTATGAGTAAAATAAAATTTAAACACATAAATACAACATCTAAATAATACTAAATGCACTACAATTATTTATTATGATTTTGTTATCAATTGTGAGTTAGTATCGAGTTAAATTGTAACACCAATTTAATTAACAATATTATTAATACTAGGAACTCTATCAAATGCATATGTGTGTGGAAACCATGTATTTAGAACATAGATTTGTGTTTAAAAATAACAAACCCTAAACCCTAAATAATAACATATGAAATATATACGATATTAAATAGTAAATAAAACGAAATTTAAATACATGAATACATCATATTAAGATTACTAAATGAATACAATCATACATCCTAAGTTGGTGTCGAGTTAATTTGTGGCACTATCTCAATAATATATACAATTGATGAGTAACACAAACTCAATAAAAGGGTTTTATAAATAGTAAGTATATATACATAAATTTAGTGACAGAAAATTATTTACGTTAAAAATTATTTTTTTAAAAATTAAGTTTACTCAATAATTATTATTGGTATAGTGGTAAAAAAATTGTTTACAAGTCCATTGTGCATGGATTTAATCTCGAGATATGTTAATCATTTTTTAACCGTGAGTTTATGATGTTTTCCGTTAAACGGTGATATAAAGAATTATGTAAAATCATATTTATAAATAAATTTAAAATCTTTCTTTCTTTTTTGAAACTATATTCCTTTCACGAATGAACAATGAAGTCATGGCCTATAGCGTAATAAATTAAAAAACAATGGTAAGGTACGAAAAATGAAACAAACCTAAACTCACATACTATGGATTAAATATCTAACTTAAAATTGATTAATAAAAAAAAATTAAATATATATATAATGAAATTAATAACATATCATTTAACAAGTGTGTTGACACACCAATGCAATGCAGGGAACATCTTCCCCATGCAAAAATTGCAGGGTCTAATGAAGTTAGTTTCGTTAAGAAAATTCTTAAATATATATATTAATTATTATTTTTAATTTTTTCGTAAAAATATATAATAAATTTTTTTATTAGAAGAGAATGTACTTCTACAATGACAATAATATTTATACCAATTGAGATTTAATCGATATATAATAATTGTTAGGCCACTAAAATTAAAAGTGCACATAAAAAATGTGTGGAGATAGATGTTCTTTCTTGCACTGCATCCCTAAGTGAACTTTTTATTTTTATTTTTAAATTTTGTTCCTTTATTATTTTATATTGCTATATATATAATTTTAAAAATTAATAATTTGTATTAATATAAAATTTGAAATATTTGTCTATTATGTTGATTTTTTTTATATTAATATTTTTGGTATGTCGTTATAACCATTTGGCATATCCAATATCGTCTTCCCTTTTTGTATTGCTTCAGACATACGGATCATGTTGGTTATTATTTTATGCCTGCCTTAGCTGTTATGGCACCACATACTACATATGCCAAACAATCTCACTCTAATCAAGATTAGGTTTTATTAGTAAATTATCTCCTAAATTATATTCTAACTTTTGTATTGCTTTTTAATTTTTATAAATTATTAATTTTGTCTTATTTTACTTAAAAATATATGTTTATTCACTGATTAGGACAAATTTGATAATTACTAGTAAAACCTAAAGATTATTTTATATGATTATTGATTTAAATAAAATATTTTTGTAATTTAAAAAATATTGATTCGACTGGAATTATTATTAATTAAAAAGTATGCTCACCATTAATAGGATTAGATTAGCTAAAATGCAATGGCATTGGATTAGGCATGGGGCATGTAAATCATTTATTTGATTTAGGCATACATTTTCCTTTTTGTTTCATATTTAGGCATATTATTCTTTGTTTGCTTCGATCCAAATTATTGAGCCAAACTTTTAAATCAAATTTCATCTATAACAACAAAAATTTGACCATAAATTTATCTTTTCTTACAATTTAATTAATATTACTGGAAAACAAAACCGCGGGTTACGTGAAATTCAAAGGTGTTTATTAGTTTTTCATGGCTTATTTTGTAAAAAAAATATAATTGTAATTAGCTATTACAAATAATACATTCGTGAAACAACAGTAGGAACTATTGCATATGATGTATAAATGAAAGTACAATTACAATTAATATATCTATATAATCAGAGGTGGATGCTGGAAAACATTTTAGAGGCCGAAATTAAATTATAAATTCTCGAGGCTAAAAATTAAATTTATTATTATACTAATTTATAATATTATAATTTTGATGGGACCTTAAAAGCAATTTTATCATTTGGGAGCCTGCCCCATGCATTTGCTTGCCTATGACCATAATCAACTGTTACAAGGCACAAACATATCAACTCAACTATCGAAATATATCCTAATCTGAACCAATATAAATGTGACAAGAATACATGTAAACCTGTTCATGGGTCAAGTTATCTGCCTAGTCTTGAAAGTTCGTCCGAAATTTGAGAATATTTGGACAAAAAAAGTAAGCTCGTTTAAAATATGAGCTCAAGCCCGAGCTTGACCCTACCATTTTTAAGTTTATAATATTTTATATTATATAATTTAGAACACATGAAAAAAATAAACTTATACTAAATATATAATACTACTATAATGTGAACATTAAAAAAACATTAAGATAACTATATAAAAAAATTCAATAAATAAAAAATGAATAAAATTATTAAATATTAATATAAAATAAAATAAATGTTTTTAAAAAAAATTAAAAAATAATATAGATAGCCCTAAAATGGGCTTAAGTTAATCTTTTACAAATATGGACAAATTTAAATAAAATTTTAAATCTATATTTTGGACCGAGCTAAATTTAAAAAAACATAAAATATATTAATATCATACTTAGACTTGACCCGAGTCATAATCACCTTTAACTACAGGTGATGGGACTTGAATTTAATCAAAGCTCACGTATGGATAAATACAAATAATGAAACTCTTATCTTAAACGCTTAAAATTTTAACACCTTACCCTTTGCCAACACCGCGAATTCCATGTCTATTATTTTCTAAATGGCCGTGTGTGTATGTACTGCGTCACTAATCCCTAACATCATAACCAATCATAAAAAGTTACATCGTCTGAACTTGCTTCCAAGTTCTCATACAGCAATGGTAGGCTACACCAAGCAGCTAAGCAATAGCTATATCACAATAACAGGATTTGTTATGGCAGACAAAAAATAATATTAATATTAATATATAACCAAGAATAAGTCAATTACGTGTAGGAAAGTTAGACCAAAAAGCTAATTATCCTTTTTTCCCTTCTTTTTTTAATTTATTTTCATTTTGCCATTAGTTAGGATATAGAAAAGCTGGCGAAATAATCAAAATAAAATGTCACCAAAAAAAAGATCTCTATATAAACACTCACCAATCATCAATGAACACAACAAACACAGGCAAAATGCAGTACCATTTTTCCATATTAGCTTTGCTCTCAATATTTTTCTTCTTCATTAGGGTAGGATTTGCAGACGACACCACTGTTAAATTCGATGAAAACTATGTAATTACATGGGGAAATGATCATGTTTTGTCTTTAAATCAAGACACTGAAATTCAACTCTCAATGGATAAGTCTTCGGGTTATTTACCTTCTTCTCTCACTAAATAATATTATCATTTTTTTATTTTCCAATATACCCATTTTGCATGCTTTTTAACGTGTTGAAAATTACAGGAGCTGGGTTTGGTTCGAAGCTGAGTTATGGTACTGGGTTTTTTAATATGAGGATGAAGCTACCTGATAAAGATTCAGCTGGAGTTGTCACTGCTTATTACGTAAAAACCATATATATATGATTGTTTAGTTTTCCTTCTTTTTTTTTCCTCTTAATTATTTTACTAATGGGTTGATGGTAATGGTGGCACAGTTAACTTCGAAAGGAAAGAAGCATGACGAGCTGGATTTTGAGTTCTTAGGGAATAGAGAAGGGAAGCCTATTAGCTTGCAAACCAATGTGTTTGCAGGTGGTGTGGGGAATAGGGAACAAAGGGTTATTCTCTGGTTTGATCCTAGTGCTGATTTTCACAATTATCGAATCCTTTGGAATCAACACCAAATTGTGTATGAATTCATCATCTCTTCCCCTTCTCTCTTTAATTTTTTGCTTTACCTTACTTAATCATCATTTTAATATTCTATATCTTTATAATTTTTTAAAACTTAAATTAAAATTTTATCATTTTTAAAAGGGTTAAAATATTTACTAATTTAAAATTTTAAAAATTTTAAAAAGTTTAAATGAAAAATTTTCTATTTTAAAAGGACCGGCCTCCTGCGAACTCCTAATATACCCCTAATTGAAACTGAGGTGTTAAAAAAATAGATATTGTTTACCTTTTAACATATAATTTAATCCAATTTTTATATATATTAATACAATATTTATCCTTTGAGAATTTAATTAGAATATTTTAAATTAATAAATTAATTTATAATTTATAATTTAAAAATAGTTATTAGAGCCATATATGTTACATGGATAAAGGTGAATTCTCTTGTATAAAAGTGTTTGTAATATACTCATTTTATATGTGTTGATTTACAATTGTTTTTTTATATTTTATATAAAATAAATTAAAAATATTTTTAAAATAATATATATTAATTTGTGAAAGGTGATGTTTTTAATCATTTTTTAATTGAGTTGGTATCCAGTTAACTTATAATATCATATCAACTCATATTATTTTATGAAAGAGGGAGTTTTTAGTCATTTTCTATCTGTGTTAATTTGTGACACCAATTCAATTATTAACATCATCTGAGAACTGAGTTGTATCTATATAGTGGTCAAATTTTTGTTTTAAGTCCTCAACTATGTTTAAATTTGTGATTTATTTCTTATATTTCAATTTGACATAATTTGATCTTTTATTGTTATAATATCATTTATTAATCCAAATAGTTAACACAATTAAATATTCTGATTAAAATATTAAACAAAGTCTCCTACACAAAATGTCAATGTTAGTAGTGATAAGTGGGAATTAGTTTTTTTAAGAAAAACTCACATAAACATTTTAACTAATTTAATTAACATTATTAACAAGTTAGGCTAACTAATGATATTATAATAGTTGAGAAATTAAATTATGTTAAATTAAAGTATATAAACTAAATCCTAAAGTTGAGCATATTAGAAGGACCGAAACCACAAATTGACCCTTTCCTAACACACACATATATATATGTATCATGGTCTGGCAATAATAAAAATTGTACCTAAATGTACAGATTCTATGTGGATGACATCCCAATTAGGGTATTCAAAAACAACACAAACATTGGCGTTGGGTACCCATCACAAGCAATGAAAATAGAAGTTAGCTTATGGGATGGAGATAGCTGGGCAACCGATGGTGGCCAAACCAAGATTAATTGGAGCATGGCTCCTTTCAAAGCTCATTTCCAAGGTTTCGATATCAGCGGTTGCCCGAAAACTGACTCCAACAACAACAATAATAATAACGAAGACTGTTTTTTACCCAAACATTGGTGGAATTCGGAGAAATATTGGACGTTAGACTCGAAACAAAAGACAGACTTAAAAAATGTAAGAAAAAAAAATATGAATTATGATTATTGTTCAGACAGGAATCGATATCCAGTGTCTCCTCCGGAATGTCTTATTAATAGCTAGATTACGATGAGGTTTGAGGTTTGAGGTTTGAGATGATCGGTTTATGGCCGGAGCTTGATGGGGTGAACTTAAATAGTTGTTGAATAAGTGAAAATAGATGTGATGGGATGAGAATTGAGGGCAATAATGAAAACACAGTAAATTGTTAGTAAGAGAAAAATGTGTATTCATTAAATTGTTATACTATTTATTGTATAATTTTTAGGTTTGGTTACTTTGGTACATTAAGAGTAGGCCCGAATTTAAGTTAATATCTGAATAAATTTAACATTTAATTTAAATAAATAAATTCAGGATACTTCTAATTTTTTTAAATAATTTCATTCTAAATTCTGATTATATATGTTCTTTTTGATACAATACTTAAAATTATCCATAATCCCTCTGTAGCGCCCCCGTACCCGAGACCATCGCCGGAGTTGAGCACGAGGTGTTAACGTACTTAATTCATTAATTAAACAGCTCAAACAATTTATTTTTAAAATTTCCAGACAAGCTGGCTAACTGCGTCACAGTCGCTTAAAAATTCATATATCGAGTTACGAAACTAGAAATTAAGATCCGTAAATTTTTCCTGAAACTAGACTCATATATCTATCTACTAATTTTTTTTCTAGAATTTTTGGTCTGACCAATTAGTACAGTTTATTAGTTAAAGTCTCCCCTGTTTCAGGATTTGACTACTCTGACTCCTGTGCACTACGAATCAAATTTATTTCTGTACAGAAATCCAATGACTATTCCGTTTGTTTCACTTAAAAATAAACTCAATAAGGAATCCATACATATAAATTGTGAGTCCTAAATATTTTTACACAAATTATGGTGAATTTCTAAAGTCAGAACAGGGAATCCAAAAAATGCTCTGACCCTGTTTCACCAAAACGTAAATATCTCATAAAATACAACTCTTTTACCTATTTTGTTTCTTCCAAATGAAAATAGATTCATTAAGCTTCAATTATATATTTTATTAATCATCTAATTCTATCTCTACTATTTTTAGTGATTTTTCAAACTCACATCACTGCTGCTGTGTGATTCTGTTTTATAGCCAATTTCACCATTTTATGGATTTCCATAGATTGGTTAGCACATAAAGCATACGTGTTATCAAATATAATATCGATTAGCCACTCCAATAGCTAATCATTCTCAAACATTTCCATGCCATCCATGAGCTATATCATAAGATTATATACACAAAAGGATTATAATGCTACACATGCCATATTCTCAAAATATGCAAGCCACCATACCGAGATGGTCCGTTGCTAGTGTGAGCGTGCCTCCGACCGTCCTGATCTCCAAACCGGCTTGTCAAAACTATAAGGAATGGAAGGGAAGGAGTAAGCATAAATGCTTAGTAAGTTCACATGCAAATAACAAATAACTTAGCAAAGCAATTATACCAACCAACATTAACATAATATCACCAAAACATATATCACATTTCTATTCATCATTCATCGTCTTACTACATTATTGTTGTCGTATCAAGTCTCAACCCGAGGGTTAAGTACATACCTGTCCAAAGTGCCCATTCCACAACACTTACCAATACGTCACTTGCATCTTGAGTATTCTTCCATTTCACTAGAAGTTTACCCGTTGAACACATCGGAATATAACTCGGATACATGGAAAGTTTGCACATAAGTGCCACATATGTAGCCAAGCTACCATGTAACCCGCCCATAAGCGAACTCGGACTCAACTCAACGAGCTCGGATGCCTAGTTACATCTCACGAACTCGGACTCAACTCAACGAGTTCGAATGTTCGCATCCATAAGTGAACTCGGACTCAACTCAACGAGTTCGGATGCCCAAATATCCTAATCTATTCCTAAGGTTCAACGGGACTTTCCTCGTTCATACTCCTTTACCATTCTCCTTGGAATACCAATGACGATACTTCGGTAGTCTTTCACATTTTTCACATAATTCATAAAATTTTTGCATGTTGTCCAACAATTACCACAAAGCATAGAATTGCATGATAACAACCATAATGTCGTATAAATAGCATTAAATGATTTAAAATAGCGGTTATATTACAATATTTACATATGAACTTACCTCGTATGCGAAAATGGTCATTTTTATAATTTTGTCCACAACTTGGTATTTTGCCATTTTTGCCCGAATTTCGATTTTCCTTGCTCTATCATTTCAAATATAGCCTAATTAGGAATCATATTATTCAAATCAACCCAAAATCATATTTTGGAAAAATTACAATTTTTCCCCTAAACTTTCACATATTTACACTTTTCCCCAAATCTCGTAAATTAAACTTCATCCTATTTTATTATGTTTTATGATATGCTGATCATTTTTCCCTTCTACAGAAATATCCAATTCTCACTCTAACATGTACTTATGAACATTTGGTATTTTTACCGATTATGTCATTTTAGTCGTTTTTACGTAAAATCACTTAGCAAAAGTTATTTAACACAATCTCAAGCTTCATATTCTACCATAAAACATCAAAATTCATGCATATCATTCATGGGTAAATTTTTAAATATAAACCCTAGCTCAAAATATTGGTAGAAATAGGTAAACTGAGCTACGAGGATTTCAAAAATGTAAAGAACATTAAAAACAGGCATAGAAATCACTTACAATCAAGGCTTAAAAGTGTTGAAACCCTAGCTATGGTGGAGAGAAAAATTTGGCAGCAACTTATGGAGAAGATGATCATTTTTGTGTTATTTTTCCCATTTTATTTCATTTAATATCAAAATGACCAAAATGCCCTTCCTTATTAAACTTTCAAAAATTTCATCCATGTCCAATTTTTGTCCATAAACTTAGAAATTGGTCAAATTTCTATTTAAGACCTCCTAATTAATATTTCAAAGCAATTTCATACTAGAAACTTCTAGAATGCAAGTTTTGTAACTTATTCAATTTAGTCCCTAACTTCAAATTAAGCACTTTATGCATAGAATTTATTCACGAAATTTTCACACAATCATGAACTCATATCATAGACCTCAAAATAATCATAAAATAATTATTTTTATCTCAGATTTTTGGTCCTGAAACCACTATTCCGATTAGGCCCTAATTTGGGATATCACACCCTCCCCAACCTATAAAAAAGAGAAAAATGTGCTTCAGTGTACTCGAACTCATTTTCTCTTGCATTAACAATAATACCCATACCAATCGAATTAAAACTCAATCGATATATAAAAATTGTTAGAACACATAAAAAATGTGTGGAGGTAGAAGTTCTTTCTTGCACTGCATCTTTAAGTGAACTTTTCTCTTCTTCTTCTTTTTTTTTTGTTCCTTTATTATTTTATTATTTTATATTGTTATATATATAATTTTAAAAATTAATAACTAGTAGTATCAGACAATTATATTCTAAAAGAACGAGATAAATATTAAATTTATATATATGAATTTTAGTTTAATATGTAATTTGAGATATGAGCTTTAATGTTGGTGTAATTATAGACATGAAATTTGAATTGTGGTTCATATGTATATATTAAACTTTGATTTTGATTCTATTGTGCACATTTGAAAAAAATGAATACATACATTTATTTTCATATTCGGTTAATATAATTATTTACATATGCAATATATCAATATATAATGGTGCTAATTTAATTATGTTGTCAATTATTTTGTAAAAATTGAATCAAATTAAAATTTTATGTATAAAATAGCACAAAATTAAAGTTCATGTATGACGTTGTACATTAAATCAAAATTCATGTATAGTTTTAATATTTATCCCTAAAAAAGGGCATAACTTGAAATCTCTATGGGTAAGAAGAACAAGCTTTTATATTCACCGAGGTTGCATGTCTGAAATTGTTATTCATGTACGGATTGAACTACTTCCTTGTTCATCTTTAAAAAAATGATCTTTGAATTGTGATGACATGAATATGAACTTTGTTTCGAAGTCGGGAGTGACATGATTTCGTTTCCAATCATAGTAACCACATCCGACATGGTTGGTCTCTCTGTTACGGACGCTTGCACCCACAAAAGACCCACATGGATGCATTTCAATGCTTGAGGTCTCGAATCTCCGTCGCCTACGGCAGAGTCGTCAAGTAGCTCGAAGCTTCTTCCACTTTTCCAAAACTCCCAAGCCTGCAAATCAAAAGTAATGGGACTTAAGCTTGAAAATCATAAAACTTTGAGAAAAGGGTTAATCATTTCAGAAGTCCTAAAACTATGCTCAAGTTTTAAACTAGTCCTTGAACTTCAATAACATTCTAATTTAATCTTTAAAATATTAGTATCGAATTATTTAGGTTAGCTTAACCATTAATTTGGGCATTAAATAGCAATTTAAATTTAACATGAAGCATATTTAAATAAATGGATCAAATTGTAGAGACATGCAATTATTGTATGGAGAGTTTAGATGTGACCTAGGGTTAAAAAAATAGCCTTTTTAAAGAAAAAATTTATTGACACTTTTTATATATGTCTGATCCAAATCAAGTTGTTCATATAATAAGTATACACGTATTTATAATTTGATCTATGTATATTAAATATATTCTATACGAAACTCGAAATAGCATTTAGCATATAAACTAACAGTTAGGTTGACGAAATGATATAACTGATACAATATTAATAGTTTAAAGACTCAATTAAAATGTTTTAAAATTTTAATATCAGTTTAAATGAAAGTAACCCTACAAATTATATGATTTAATTTTAAATTTTGGAGATAAAACAAAACTAACACATCCCAACTAAATTTATGAGACAATCAGGTTGAAAAATAACCCAATTGATCTTTTGGTGATTTACTCTGGTGACATATAACCATTATAATTGATGGAATTAAAAACTGTTTTTAGCACTTTTTTCTTTTTAAAAAATACAAATCAAAAGTGACATATGTAATTAGTATTTACTTATTATGTTCCAACAACTCTATTCGTATTAGCTTCGGATTAATTTCACCCAAAAATTCTCGCCATGACTTTTAAATTTATATGAATGACACGTAATCTCGAGTGTCAATAAAAATAAAGAAGTCCTCGAACAATCCTTTCAATGATGTTAAACCGTGACTTCCAATTCAATTGCTCTCTCTTAGTTGGATCTATGACAGATGCACGTTACACTTAAATCTTAATTTTTTTGGAAATGTATTACAGTAATACAGTGTCCGTGCATCAACTATAAATCTAAGAAAGTACTAACGAACTGAATAGAAAGAAGTCCAAGCTTTTGTTCGGCATGTATTTGTAGATCAGCATCTCTTCACCAGCTTTAACGCAACAACCCAAAAGTCTAACAAGATTCATATGCTGAAGTTTAGCAATAAGAACGAACTTGTTCTTGAGCTCGACAAGTCCTTGTCCTGAACTCCTCAACAGCCTGTTCACTGCTATTTCTTCGTCATCGGGCAATTTCCCCTAATAAAACCGTTTTTGTAAGTCGACAACCGGGAACCATGTTGCATGTAGCACCAGGCAAAAAGGCTGGTTTATTGGTATCGGACAATCTCCCTTCCGGTTTCAAATGCCAACTTGACATAGCCCCATTTAAAACCGAATAGCTGAAATAGCTCTCATTCTCATTCGAAACGTAGCTTTTGAGAAGCTGTGAAAGGAGACGTCAACCATACAATGTTTTTGAAGCATTGATCATTCATGTTCAAGGCGCCGCTAGTCCAAAACACCTCTCTGCAGCGTCTTGCGATTAGTTGATCAATGCCACTGCCATTTTTACCCCATGCAAGAGAAAAAGCTGCAAGAGCAGCGACTAAGTTACGTGTTAGGCTACTTAGGGAAGAAGTGTCCATTTTCAACCATTTTGGAAGTTCTCCTCTAGCTTCATTCCACGCAGCAATGAGTCTGTAGGGAAACCAAAGCTTTCCTACAGGATTCCCTGCTGGAACAGTCAGGATTCAACTCCGTCACTACAACATTCCCATCATCTTCTAAGGTAGCCGATGAGCTTCTCAAAGCTCAACCGGGATTCACGACGATTGGATTCCCACAGTCGTGCATAATCATCAACAAACCATCTCCATCCATTGTGAAATTCCCACTGCGACCATAAACTGGACTGGCTCAGTTAGCCACCCACACCGTGCCAGCTTGGTTGTACCTTAATATCATTGTTATCGGAATCAACAAAACATACAAAATCTAACCTGAATCTTCCATTAGCCGAAACAAGGGAGTCTTCAAACCCGATCAATCCATCAGGTATAATGGTGTCACTTTGAGCATGCGATAGGTAAAACCCGATTGATCATTTAAACAACACCAAATCAAATTAAATCACATTTGTAATGTGCCTGGATTTGAATCTCAACATCTATAATCCATTTACTTTTCTCGAAAAACCGATTAGTCATCGTATTTTACAGAATTTTGCTTTTTGATAATTGCAACACTCTAATCTCTGTTGACATGTGTTCAGACAAGGTCAGTACATGGTTCTTTTCGAGTCACTTCGGAATTTCCCTCAACTCTTGTTTCCTTGATTCTGAAGATTTTGGTTATCTTCTAATAACCGGTCGTACTCGAGTAGTAAATCAGCCGATTGTTTTTGGAGGGAGGAAACATGTGCTTCGGCAGTTTCGATCTTTCTGTCTTTCTCTTCGGATTCAGACTTTAGGTTTTTCAAATTTTTTGATAGAGTTGAAATTTCTTCTTTCAGTTTCTTAATCTCCAAGGACGCTTTATCATCCTTCTCTTTAAGCTGCTTTCTCTCTTCATGAAGACGTTGGACTTCCTCTGTTGAAGATCCGACTCTACTCCTCAACCTGATAAGTTTTTTAATGTAATGGTGAATACGATCAATTATGAACCCAAGGAATAGGGTGAAACCTACAAAAACAAGTTCAAACAGTCAAATACGGAGGATCTACTCAATATTACATATGAAGCTAATACCAATGGCTAAGTAATTCTCGTTACTTTCAGGTCAAGCAATAACAGAGAAATATATAGCAATGCCGTAAATTGATAAGTAATACCACAAAGTCATGAAAGGTGATGCACCGGCATCATTTGACTGCTCAGACTGGAGCTAAAGAATGGTAAAAGAAACGAGAAACCCAGGCATCATCAAAGACCTTAAAACAATGAAAATAATCGGAACAACCAGACACCTTCAGCAGTTGATCACATTTCCCCCTGATATAAATTAAAGAGGATATCGCTTCCAAAGTAAAAGAGTGACAACTGGGATGGAAATTTGACCACAAACTCACAATTTAATAAAAAATACTAATCATCTTATCACTAGCTGCACCCTGAAAAACTTATCAGTTCTATACACAAGCGAAAGATACACATGAACTTGTTTGTTTACCATACGTAGCATATGACTATTGCAAAGAAATGAACTGAAAACAAGCATCGTTCGATCTTTATTACTTCCTATTCAAGCAAACAAAGCACCCATCTTGTGAAATATAAAGATGAGTATGTTTGGTTTACCATATGTACCACACAACCTTGTGATATGGACACTTTAATTGCAATAGGAGTTTTTAGTTTTATTTATTTATTATTTATCAGGTTTTACTAAGAGTTTTAGTTTTACTTATCTATTATATTAGATTTTTATTTTCTTCATAAACTCTAAGTTAGGAATTCTATTTTATGTCAATTAGGACTCTTTCCTTTGTCATTAACAGTCTATAAAAGGCTGTCAATATGAAATAAAGAGGTAAGCAATTATTCTATCAAAAGAAACGTTATTTTGAGAGGGGGTTCAGTCAAGGACGAATCTGCCTTTTGAGTAACCATAGGTCGAAGCAAGAATTCTTTCTCGTCTAGACCTGTGACTAGATCCTACGCCAAGGCGCATAACACCTTGATATGCTAACAGTTGACCACTCGCTAATCAATACAATATTCCTCGTATAATTCACATTATACGCACTTTTTCAGCGAAAAGTTGCATCCATTCAAGCAAAAAAGCGTTAAATTTGAAAGAAATGTTTTCAAATCCTTGACAGCAAACACCTTGAACCAAATGCATTGCATGGTAATATAGCTTTGTACTGTTTAATTTTAACCAAAGGAGTTCATTACAAGACATATAAGAGTAAGTCACAAGACGATGTTACAGTTCATAGCGAGAATAGTCCAGTCAGTTTGGTTACATATACATAAGCTTATTTAAGTTGACTATTTCCGAACACTACACGGAGAACAAAAACACAAAAGCAGCAATGTTAGACGTGTCTCTTGTGTTATTCTAGAATGTGCTAATTGATGATTGTGTTAGATCTATGACATCTAACCGTCCACCAGAAACAGCGAATGAATGAAAAGATCCACCAAGATATTCTTGGTATGGAAATACATGTATGTCGATGCGAGTCACACAGGAAAAACGGAAGGAACATATATTGTTGTTCCAATTCTTCATTTATCCTTTAGTATCTATGTTTGACACATATCCATATCCTCCAAATATAGGAAAAAGCTTTTAAAATTAAACATACCCTAGCTAGACATACACCCCTGTTTGACACTCACACCCGAATTTAACACTTGTTAAAAGAATGCAGTAATGCACCACCAGTAACCATCATTTACTACCTTTAATCGACTGATATGCAATCATTTCTAGCCCTTTTGACCAAGCTACTTTTCCTTTCATTATGAATATCAATGGACTGGATAAAAGTACCATCGAGACTATTGTACTAGAAGTCAGATTGCATTTTGCCGCCTCCACTCCAAAAATGGGCAAATTAGTCCCCATACATAGATCAAAGAGCAAATTGCTCCTTTTGTTAAAAATTCCATCCATTTCTACTATTAAAAATTGGTCCCTATACATCAAAATGAGGAATACATAGCATGTCATGTATAATTGTTTGGTTATTCTATCAGCAAAACCAGTTTTTAATGGTAGAACTTGATGAATTTTTTACTAGAAATGACTAATTTGCTCTTTAATCTAAGCTTACAAGTACTAATTTACCTATTTTTTGAGTAAATGGGGCAAAATGCAATCTGAATCCTATTCTTGGAGTGTTTTTGCCTATTTGTAACTAACAAACTACATTTTAGCGGGAAAATGAAAAACACTAAATAATCTTTTGCTAAACCAATCTAAATTCCAAGAAATTCATACAACACACAAGTAAATTGAATATGGGTAATGTCCCCCCCCCCCGGCGCGAAAAGAAAAACCTAGAATTCAGCTGAAATACTAATATAAAGGGGAGCAAAAAAGGCATACCAATGAGTGAAGCTTCAAGCAAGTGTGTTCTCCAAAGAACTTGATCCATAGGTGACATAGTACCAAGCTTAGCACCTTTGTTTTGGATCTTTAAAATGCTCATAAAACTTGATAAAAGGATTGCAGACATGGTGCCAGCAATGGTTTTCACAGTTGCAGGACCTTTCCCCATTTTTAACTGATCTAAGCTCTTTATAACAAGCTCTCTTAAAGGACCAATCTTTACCAATAAAAGGAATGCCATTACACCTTCAGCAAAAAGAACCAAAAACAATAACTGAATCATCTCCACGAAAAAAAAGAGGACTTGATTGTGAAATTTGAAAAATTCAGCAAGAAACCACTAAGACCAAAAAACTCACTTCAGTGAAGTAGGCTAAGGATCTGCATACTTAGCCAAAGGTAAAAGAAGAAGCCATTTTTGAATAAATTTACTGCAACTTTGTTTTGACAAGCTGAATTATTAATTAATATAATGGACTTCGCTATTTTTAAGGTGAAAAAGGGCAAAAAAGAAACATTGAAAAGAAGCCAATTTTTTCTTTGGTTTAAGCATAAATTATGGTAAGGCAGTGTTGGCACTTTTTCTTTTAATGAGAGACAGGACATTGGAAGCCTAAAAGTCTGGATAATTATCATATGTTGGGTCTAATTATTCTGTTAACGTTTAGAAATATGTTGGAAATGTTTTTTAGAAAATAGATTGATTTTTTAAAAATTTATCGATCTATGTCGTTTTTGAAGAGAGAAAGAAAAATGTGTTTTATAATATATGTTTTTAGTTACGTCAGTTGAAATCGCATATTACAATACATATTTTCACTAAAGATTGACAGTTTAATTTTTTTATTCAAGTGGTTAAATGTTAGTATTTGTCAAGTTTGATTTCTCTTCTATTCAAATTTGTACTTTTTATTTTATTTCATCTTGTTTTAAGCTCTCTTTTTTAATTAATATTTTTGATACATTAGCTCTTTTTGTTAGATGACTACATAATTATGATTTCGTCCTTAAACTTTAAGTTCAATTCCTTTTATAAATATTTTAATATGTTTTTTGTATATCAGATTGTTTTAAAAAAATTAATTAATATTTATAATTAATGAATATATTGTTTTCAATTTTTTTATTTTTAATTAATAAGTCTTTTATTTATAAAATTAAATAATAAATATGTAATTATTTTTTTAAAATGTCAACTAATCTTTTAGATATATTTTTCTTTATATGTCAAATATTTATTTTTTTACCTATATTGCAGGGGAATGGTTATTTTTAATATTATAAAATCAAATAATTATTTCAAATATCATTATTTTTTATATACATTGTGGGTATGGTATTTCAAATATTTTTACATGTAAAATTTTTAATAATTGTTTCAAATACACATACAAAAATATATAATATGTAAATTTACTACTCATGATATGGATTGAAAAATAAATATTACATATATAAGAAACAACATGAAATAAAAAATACATGTTAAAATGCTTATAAAATGAATTAAACTTAAGACTCAATTATGAAATCACAATTATCTAGCTATCTAACCAGAAAAGCTAATGTTTCAAAAATATTAATTAAAAATATTTAAAAAAAGCATAAAACAACTTGAAAACAAAATTACAAATATGAGTAGAAAAGAAATCAAATTTGATACTCAATGATAAAAGCATTAACACTTAACAACCTATCTAAAATAGCTAAGTTATCAATTTTCAGCGAAAACGTGTTTTCAACTAACGTGACTGAAAGCTTTTTCCTCTAAAAAAATGTAGATCAATAAATTTAAAAAAATATATAATTTCTTAAATAATTCGTGAAATGAATTTGGACTAAAAAATTAGACCCACTTAAAATCTAATCCAAACTTTCAAAACAACACAAATTTTTTATAATTTTCTTATATATAATTTTTTAAAATTTTTATAACTTGATATACTTTTAGTAAGTTTTTATAACTTTTTTTATTAATTTTTGTAGATTTTTTATCATTTAAATTATTTTATATAATTTTCTATAATTTATAAATTTTTATAATATTTATTTAATATTTTCTTTTTTTTCATAACATGTTAATAATTTTTATAATATTTGATAGTTTATATATATATTTTTAAAACTTTATGATATTTAATTCTTTTTATAGATTTTCTATAAATTTCCAATTTTTTTATAATATTTTAATAAAATTTTGGATAATTTTTTATAATAAATTTAAAATTTTCATTTTAATTATTTTATATAATTTACTAAAATTTCTAACAGATTTCAATATTTTTTTTTATAAATTTTTGAGAATTTTTTTATAATCCCTACAAATCAATTAAACTCCCGTAAAAAGTTAAAAAATAATTAAGTCATCTATGTTAATATTTTTACACGTCAGCTGCCACATTATCAAAATTTTCATCTCAACTGTTACTTTACTTATCATGTCACCCACCACGTCACTTGCCATGTTAACACTTAACGGTACACATCAGGAGCTTTAATAGAAATGACAGTTTAAAATATTTAATTGATTATTGTTTTTAGATTGAGGGGCCAACTGATTGCATCTTTCAACCAGAAACCCAAATTAATTTTAAAGGTAAATACTAAAAAAAAATTAATAGATGTAGGGTGAGTTTGGATAGGCGGTGCGTTCACTTGTGGTTAATGTAAAAACAACGGTGGCGGTGAGATTAGATACTGTAACAATACTGTAGCGTGAGACAAAAAGTAAACTAAACGCGCCGTACCGCACCGCAGCCCCAAACTCAAAATTTTATTATTTATCCACCAATAGATTTGATATTCTATGATTAGAAAATGTATAGTGGCATTTATTTATTTGCGTTTAAAGTTGATAATAATTTAATCAGCAAAGCATTCAAAATAATAATGATAATTTGGAATCTCTTCAAAAAGCCACAAAATTATGGTATACAAATATACTCTGTAAATCAAACAATCATATTTATTTCCAGAAGAAAGAACATTATCCATAAAATAATCTAGAAGTGGAGAACATGTGCTTTTTTTCCCTTTAGAATATCTCCTTTTTTTTTTAAGTAAACTAATATTTAAAATATATATTATTTTTTATCAACAGAAAAAAATACGTTAAAATAAAAAATAATTAAAAATCTTGAAATTTTTTAAAATTATAACTATAATCACTAAAATTAACTACCACAAAATACAATCTTATTGATAATTGAAATATGTTCAAAATTATACCAAAATAAAATTATAAATTATATAGGTTAGAAACTCGAATCTGGAATTTCCAAAACAATTTCACCATTAAATTAATGTGATTTTTTATTAACGGATTAATTAATTTTTTTGTTAAAAATAGATATTTTGAAAAGAGTCAATAATTGAAGAGCTGTCTAAAGAACAGCAGCCGACAAACAGATAAAAATTATAATATTATATTAAAATATTTATTAATATTAAAAATCTTATTACACCCTATTCTAGTGAAAATAAGAAATTTAAATTATAAATATACGTTAAAAAATCACATCCAATAAATAATAAAATATTTCATTTAAAATTAATTAATAATAATTCTCTAAATATATACGTTATTAAAATAATAAAAAAATTGTTTATATAATGTTGTCATCAATTTTGAGTTAATGTCAAATTAACTTATTACACCAACTCGAACTGATAAAGGTAATAAAATATGCATAATAAAATTAAAATGTATAAATATATTAAAAAGGTGTTAACTAATTGGTAAGTTAAAAGGTTTTATTAATGCAATTGACTGAATTCAAATCTTACTATATGCATATTTTTATTAGTTTTTTTAAGTGAAAATATTAAAACACCCTCGGATAGTATTACTTATTTTAATTACGGAATAACATTCCTATAACTTTCTAACTGAGTTGGCAATCCGATTGAGGGTGACATTCTCTTAGTCAAGAGCTTAATAATAATATAGATTGTTTTTAAATATGTAAGAGTTGTGTGACCCAAATTCCTGTTAAAGAAATAAAATAGAGTGGCAAAATAGGGAATATGTGAGGGGGGAAGGTCGAGGGCCGTAGAAGTAGAATCCGTATAAAACTACTCTTCTTCTATTTAGTATTGATTGCACAAGTAGCCGGAACTCCTATTGTATGATTAGAATTTCAATATTAGTGAATTTTCTTCTCCTTTACCTATGCTTTTTTTTCCTAAAATAGTTTCTACGTGATCGTTTTATATTATTATCATCGGCATTCAATTTTACAAAAGAATTTGTACATTATAATTACAAATCATAAATAATACATGTTCCATCAATTATAGTTAAAATCAATTTAATAAAAAGCATATCGAATTGGAAAGGACACACATGATTTAACTTAAATATAAATTACTTTGAGGTTTGAAATATGTCATAGATCCTTATACACTTCAAAAATTTAAAATTTAGTTTTTATACTTTTATTTTTAAGAATTTAATCTCGCAACGTTTTAGATTTATAAATTCAAATTTAATTATTAAAATATTAAAAAAATATTAAATTTATTGGTATAACATTATGAAATAAAAAAAATAATACTTATTTAATAGTAATGTAACCACAAAAATGACGTTGTAATGAATATGAATTTAAGAAAATAATTTTAACATTATTAAAAGTTAAACTTGAATTTTAACATCTAAAAAGTAGAAAAATTAAATTCTTAAAATTAAAAATATAAAAACTAAATTTTAAATTTACTAAAAGTATAATATTATAAACTTTTAAAGTAATGTTATTAAAATTAAACCAATCAATTGAATGGAAAATTAGATAGTTCGTAAATCCGGATAAAGGAATCGAACAAACCTTTAAACAACCAACTTGGATTCGATAAAAACCAAAAAAAAAAAAGATTAAACCAATTAAGCTGGTTTCTGATTTTTAAATAATTTATTAATTTTTAATTAATCAACTAATGTATAAAGATCATAAAAGATTGCTTAAAATCCAAAGAACAACCTACTTGGCAACATAATTGATATTAATAAACATGGAGAAAGACAGACAAACTGTCAAGTTTTTAAGACAAGTTGACAAGTCAGCCGCCAATAGAATTAAACGGCGTTAAATTTTGGACTCCTTTTTAACAGTTTAGCCAGCAAAGCCGAGCCTTTTTAAACTCTTGCTACTTCCAGCACCAAAAATGACTCCTTCCACTCCCCAACGACAGCATAAATTTAGATGAAGACGTTAATGCATTGGTGTGGAAGGATAGAAAACTTTGCCTACGGTTTGGGTTTTTGAGAGACATCTGAAACTGAGAAGGAACAGAGATTTTTATTACAGAGAGATAAAAAAAAAAAGAAAAAAGAAAAAAGAGAAGAGAGTGAAAGGTCAAACTTTATCAATGGCGTGGGTCAACGGTTGATAACCCTCTTTCTCTCCTTTTTTTTTTAAATCTCTAAATTCTCTCTCTTTCTTTAGCTATCTTTGAATTTCATTTGAAGGGTTCTTAAAAAAATTATTTGATAAAAAAGTAGCTTCTTTTTATTGGGAATTCTGGATATTCTTTCTCAAGTTTGCTGAGAGAGAAAGAAATGGCAGTAAGTTTTTTTTTTTTAATCTTTATTGTGTTTTGGTTTAGTTTACAGTACTTTTCTGTTTGTTTCCCGAGAAAATTTTAAATAAGCTGAGAATTATGGAATTCATTTTATCAAAAACTCTTGTTTTAGTTCTTTATTATATGATCTATTGATTTGGAGATACGAACTTAAGATTGTTTGAGTTTCTTGTCTTTTATCGTCTTGCTTTTTAATTGGTTGAATGAACTTGCGCATCACTTGTATGTGAATATTCTGATCTGGGTATATATTGTATTCTTCTCTTATGGATCAAATTGCCTTACACAATTTTATGGGTTTTTTTAGTTCAATAATGCAAATAAAACTCAAACCATAAAATAATGTGGATTAAATTGATTGAAAGAAAAAAGGTTGGAGACAGTGAGTTATTTAAGTTCCATCTTCTTAAGAGTGTTCATCCAAAACTAATTTGAAAATAGGGTTTTGGGTATTTGTAACACATTATATGTTATCTCTTTTCTCTTTATTTAATCTTCTTTTTTCACCTAATTTATGAACAATCATTGAGTTGTCATTTCGGTTTTGATTTCGGTTTCGGTTTTAGCAACGATCTCATGTACCCAAGTTTGGCAATTGGGAGGGTGAAGAAGATGTTCCTTACACAGCTTATTTTGACAAGGCTCGTAAGGGCCGAACCGGAGGGAAGATTGTGAATCCGAATGATCCCCAAGAGAATCCGGACTTGCGTCGTGATTATGTGGCTCCAAATAAAGCTCCTCCGGCTTCGAGAACGAATCCGGAAGCAAATGAACTGGTAGGAGATGGACCTGTTAGAAGGGGACATGAGTGTGGAAGGAGCAGGGATGAAGTTGACTTCAAACAGTATGCCGACTCTCCGGTACGCCATGACAATGTCAACCGTAGAGCTTTGGGGGACAGTACACCTACACGTTATGGTCGTGAGGCTCCTAGACAAGGTACGAGACCAAAGGTTGGATCTGAAAACAGCATAGAGAAATCACCACTCCATCACCAGGCTCGGGTCACAGGGAGAGGTACCATGGCATCACCTGCATATGAAGCAAAGACTTCGTACGATAATAGCCACGGCACTCCCGGGAGATCCAAGATGAGGCCGAATACTCGAGGCGATGAAAGTGTAATTTCTCTTCTCCATGTCATTTCATTTAAACCTTGTTGTTGTCTTAAAACTTGTTGCTAATGGACTGATTTCCAATACATTAGCCTGATGAAAGTGCTGCTGTTCCGAAATTCGGCGATTGGGACGAGAATAACCCGGCATCAGCCGATGGTTATACTCACATTTTCAATAAGGTGCGAGAAGAGAGGAACAATGGGGGCAAGACACCAGGCATACCAGGTGAGCAATCTCCATACCGTACCACTCGGAACCGGAAACAAGCTAACAGCAACGCTAAGGTACATTGTTCAGGAACCTGTCCAAATACCGCGTTTCTACGAAACTTATTATATATTCATTTCTTGCATACACTTTTTTCCTACAGAGTTGCTGCCTTCCATGGTGCCGAAAATGAGTCCAGTCGAATACTGTAAATACATCGAAGGCTCCTTCGAAACAGAGTAATCTCTGTCAAAGCGAGGTTTATTATATCTACTTGTGTGCCTTTTCTCTTTGATGATAAACACTGTATTCTATTTGGTGAACCTTTTTCTTTCTCGGTTATATTATCGGTATCAAACTTCCTTTTTTCGTTCGTTATGTTATTATCCGGCACTTGGGTAAACATAGAGTGCAACTAGTGTTTAGGTCTTAAAATCTAAGTTTAGTGTCTGGTGGTTCTCCATGTTCAATTTAATGTAAAATAAGCATTGAATGTAGTTAAATAATTAACAAATATTTTGAAGAAATGTGTATGTAACTTGTGTTTTGCTAGTTTAATTCAGTTTTTTATTAGTTGGAACTGATTTTAACTGTTTTTCGGTTCAATCGATCTGCTAGCCTGAGTTTTTATTTATTACATGTAGATTAGGATAAAAAGTATTCTCCATTTCAGCAACTCAAAGGCTCGGCAACCTCATCTAGTAGGTTTCTTTCTCCATTCGGTACGACCTCGGCTTATTTCCCGCCCATCACTGGACAATCTCAAGAGATGCAAAAACCGATGACAATCGTGATCATCTTCTCTTGTAGTTGCAGTCGCAGTTGCAGACCCATTTGTTCCCACTGATACCGTTTTGGAACCCTCTGTTAGTTCCAGACCGGTAAGTGAATCAACCACATTGTACTGTTGGCATTCCCGTCGGTAAAACAATGTGATAGCTTGCAGTTCATGCGTGTCGATAATCTCTTTCGGTATGCTCTGGCCGTACAGACATGCATCATCGTTAGCTTACAAAAACCAAATCAGTTTTGGACATTGAAAATTTTGTCTTCACTGACCTCGAGAACCCATCCGATATAGGTTACATTATTGACATGCTGGTTCATGTCAAGATCAGCTCGTCTCGGCTGCGAAATTTTAAAGGAACATTAAGACTTCCGACAACGAATACACAGTTATTATTGTTCGGCTCGTCATGTTGAGATCTTACCTTAAGTCCTAGCTTGGAATACCGAACAGGATCTTCTAATTTAGCAATCCTTTTCAAACTCTTATTGTTCTTCTCCGAAAACGCTAATCTGTAAACATGAGCGTCACACAAATGATACGATACAATTTCCAAGTCAAAGGAAAACGCGTACCGAGGTTCTCGTGGACAGAAGACAAGATATTCTTCCTTGACATCATCACTAACTTTTTGCATCCGTCTCGTGTCCTGGTTCATCATCACCCATTTGCTGCCATGTGAGATTGATTTCATGTTATAAATCTTCTAATGTGCAAAGAAAAGGGAAAAGAGGGGCTGGAGATGAACCTCGTAGCTCTGCCGATAACTTCACCAGTAGCGACTTCGTTTAGGATCCAATCCCTTCGGGTTCCGATTCTTCCCTCATTTTGAGACCATGTTTCAATTTCGATCACATCCCTCCTACAGCACAAAACCGACGTCAAACCGTGAACCGAGAACATGAAGAAATGACGGTTAAGTTTATATAAAGATGGGTACCAAGCAGGGTACTTGTATACTTCAATGTGCATGCGAGCAGTCACCCATATGAGATGCAATTTTCTCATGGTAGGAGTGGTACCGAACCCATCTGTTGAAAATCCAACACTTTGAGCATGGTTACTTCCAACCTCCTGCAATTCATAAAAAGAAAAAATAAAATAAAATGTCATAGGTTCTAGTACTCTTCACAAATTCAGAATTTAGTCTTTATACTTTTATTTTCACGAATTTAGACCCTTTACTTTTAAGATTTCAAAATTCAAGTTCAATTGTTAATATTTTAATATTTCACTTGATAACCATGTAACTAAAAAAAATAATGTTGTAATAAACTTGAATTTAATAAAATAATTTTAACAATATTAATAATTGGACCTAAATTTTAAAACCTGAAAAGTAGAGAGACTAGATTCTTAAAAATAAAAATACAATGATTAACTTTCAAATTGTTTGAAGAGTGTAGGTAATTATGGCCAATATTAACCAAAAGGAAAATATATATATGAAAATGTGGTAGGGTTTCATTTAGGGTTAACATATCATATCATATGATACCTGTATTTTATTTTACTATTTAATTTGGTATATGAGTTTTTTTTTTCTTCTCAACTTGGTATTGATTGGGAACAACATGTTGGGCCGATTGACCCGTAAACCAGTACAAATCGATTAAATTGGACTAAAATTTTGTTTAATTAATGATCTAATTGGTTCAACTACTGATTTGATTCTAAAAACCTTATCGAAACCGGACTTTGTAAAAGGAAAAAGGAAAATAAAAGGATACCTGCAATAAATTAGCAATGGTTTCAATAGTGGCAATTTTGTTAATCCCAACCTCAAAACCTCTAATAATAAACTTTTCTTTATAAGAGAGCCCATCTTCCGTCAATCCACCCAACCGGAGCCGGTTAACCAAACTCGACCCGACCTGTTGCTGGCACGACATAACGGCTTGAACCGGCGTCAGGCTGAATTCCGAGGAGGAGGGAGAGCAGGAGACTACTGCGCGTGGGCTCTGCCGACGAGAAGCAAGTGGGCCAAGTAAACCCACAAACCTACATTGAGCCAAGGCCTGATTTAGGTCCGTCACATTACAATAAGGAAACTTCAACATCTCTCTCGCTTTGCTTTTTCCCAACAAAGTAGAGACCTTTTAGTTTCATTTTATATTATTAGCAAGCTCTTGTACTCTTCATAAATTTAAAATTTAGTCTATATACTTTTATTTTTAGAAATTTAGTTAATTTATTTTTCAAATTTCAAAAGTTAGGTTCAATTATTAACAAAAGAGATAAAATTAATTTGTTAAATTCATGTTTACTACAACATTTTCTTAGTTATATTGCTATCGAGTTTTTTTTTTCTTTTAATTTCAAAATGTCACATTAGAAAATTTAACAAGAGTAGTAGTTGTATTTGATACTAGATGGACTAAATTCACAAAAATAAAAGTATAAAGACTAAATTATTAATTTATGAAGAGTACAAGAACCTATGGCATATTTTAACCTTATTTATTTGATACTTATGGGACTAGGGGATCTAGTCAGTGGTTTATAATTGACATTGGGATTGCATATAAATTACGGCATTACCATTTGTCACACATAATCCATGTTCATGAAACAATTATTATTTGTTTTTGGCAAAATTATGATGTTAGTCTCTCCCATATGCTAAAATTTAAAATTTAAGCCATATTTGATGGGTTATTGACAAAATCAAATTAATTAAAAATTAATATTTTAACGATTTAATTTTAATAATTATTAAATAATCTAAAATAAGAAATCACATGATAGAATTTTTTTATAAAAAAATATAAAAATATATAAGTAAATAGCGAGTTGCTTATCAATTAATAAAGAATATATTCAATTAATTTTAAAATACACTTTTTTAAAATAATAAAATTTATATTTATCAAATAATTTAATTATATTTTATACTTAATTTTAATTAATATATCAAACATATTATATAATTTAAATTCAGTATCTAATTAGGGACAAGTCCAATTTTTTTAAGGTCGGAATTGAATAATAAATTTTAAAAAAATAAAATCTATATTAACTTTTATAATATAATTAATTAAAATGATCAAAAAGCAGCCAAACTAAAATGCCCCATTCTAACTCATTATACTGGCATTAATATTTTAAGATGAATAATGATTTTTTTTAAAAATCAACGTTAATATATAATTAAAAAATTAAAAAAATTAATTATTTAATCTAACTACTAACACTATAAATAAGATTATCAAATCATTATGTAATAATATTGTGAAGGAATAAAATATAAGATTTGATTCACGTAGTCATAGTTTTGTCGTGATTCGTTTTTTTTTTCGTGCTTTGTTTGTTAGAATAAAGTGGTCTGAAGTTACACGTGATTGATTTTGTATTTTTGTAATTTTAAAATAATATTATATTAAATACCAATTTATTTCTCCATTTTAATATATTAAATAATATATTATTAGTGAATTTACGTTTTAATCATTCAACTTTAAAAATTATAAAATAGTTATTCAAAAATTTTCATTTAAATCCCCAAACTGCTAAAACCATTGTATGGTTTCTTTTATTGGCATTGTCACGAACTTATGAACTAAAATTTAAACAATTTTTTTTCTAATATTTAACATTAATTATCGTATCGACTTGAATTTAAGATATATATTTTTTTCTCATTGATGAATATTAATTCATTATATCGATTGTCGAATCATCACTCAGAACTCATTAATTGGACTTTAAAGAAAACCTTAACAATTCAATAATTTAAATAAAAAATACTCAAATCTAATGATCGTTTGTAACTTTTTAAAATTAAATGACCAAAAACATAAGTGACATTGGTTGTATTTTACCTATACTAAAATGATATAAATTAGGAGTGAGTGCCAGACCGAATTGGGTGAAAAAATTTCAAGCCAATCAAGTTGACAAGCCCTATTTTGTCATCTTAACTCAATTTGAAAATTTTTCAAATTGAGCAGAGTGAAATAAAATTTAATTCGAGTCAAATTAAGTGAAATTGTTTGAGTTAATTAAAAAAATTAAATATGTAAAATTTAAAAGTTTCTTTATATATTCTTTAAAATTATTTTAAAAAATATATTTTTAAAATTTTTATAAATATTTTAAATTTTAAAAATTATTTTGACCTTTTTTTTATATAATTTTTGTCAAGAGGAACTAATTTGCTTATTTTTAAAATTAACGAGGACTAAAGAAATATCTACACTAATCTGTTATTTGAATTAATCGAGTTATTCAATTTGTAAAATTCAACTCAAGCTCGAAAGTCGAATTACTTATTCAAATTGATTCAAAATTAAATAACTTGATTCGATTAACTCAAAATTTAATATTTTTTTTTTATTTTTTTGAATCAAATTGAATTTTGCTCCAAAAATAATAAACAAACATAAATAAATAAATAAATAAAAGCTGACCCAATGACCCATATTCATTACTTAAAACTAGGGGTGAGAAATTCGATTTGATTCGAAAAAATCGAAAAAAAAATTGGAATTTCGAATTATTCGAATCGAGTTAATCGAGTTAATTGAATTAATCGAATCAACTCGAATTTTTTTTCGAATTTCAAGTTTAAATCGAGTTAAATTCTCAAATTCGAATAACTCGAATAATTCGAATAAACCGAATATAAACTATATTTTTAATTTTTTTTTAAATTTTAAACTTTTACTAATTAATAAACCCAAACCCAATTACCCTAAGCCCAAATATTTTATTTTACCTCATTTTTTTCCCTACCCCAACCCCAAGCCCGTTTGCCTAGAAATTGTTTTCCCAAAACCCAATTGGCCTATTCCTCCGCTAAATCAATTCAAACCCCCATGCCAGCCAATTCTAATTATTTTTCTTATTCTCTCCATATTCTGTTTTTTTTATGAAACCCTAAAATTAAACTCTCTATTCAAACCCCCATTTCCATTAAAGTTTTGTTGTGTTCTTTTTTTTTGGAATGGTGTAGTTTTCTATTGTATTTTAGACTTTTGCTTATGTTTTTTTTTATTATAATTTTGTTGTTTATTTCGACTCATGCTGTTTACTTTAACTTTTACTTATGTTTTTTTATTATAATCTTGTTATATTTTTTTGTTGTTTTTTTAGACTAATATTGTTTATTTGAGTTGATATTGTGTTGCTTGTATTTATTTACTTATTTACTTTAATTTTTTGTTGTATGATCATATTTAAAAGCTTTAAAGAAAATTATTTTTAAAAAAAATTACATAAAAATAAATAACGCTAGTCATTTTTTTAAAATTTAACTCAAACAAATATATTTAATTCGATTTGATTCGAATTCCATCTCACTCTACTCGAGAAAATTTCAAATAAAGTTAGAATAATAAAATAAAATTCGAAAACTCGATTAACTCAAAAATTTTTAATTTGATTCGATCGAATGCTCACCCCTACTTAAAACAATTATAACAATACTTTTGTAATTCAATTTAGATAAAAAAAAATTAGTTTTACCATTAAAACAATAATGTCAAACCGACCCAGCTCAATTTGTGAAAGATATTATTCAAAACCTGACCTAATTTAATTGTCTTTCAAACTCGATCCAAAAATCTAAAGTTCAAAGATTTTTCAAATAGGGCAAAATAGCAGACCACAATTCTGTTTTTTTTTTTTTTAAATATATTTAATTCACAGTCCAGAATTTATAATTAATGGTATGAGCCCCATGCGATTTATCGACTGAACTCGGAGACTCAGCAGCCTCATCAAGTACGTTTTTTTCTCCATTCGGTACGGCCTCGGTTTATTTCCTGCCCATCACTAGACAATCTCAAGAGATGCAAAAACTGATGGCAGTCGAGATCGTCTTCTCTTGTAATTGCAGTTGCAGATCCATTTGTTCCGTGAATTTCGGAACCCTCCGCTAGTTCTGGACCAGTAAGCGAATCAACAACATCATCTCGTTGGCATTCCCGTCGGTAATCCAAAGTTATAGTTTGCAATTCATGCGTGTCAATGATCTCTTCTGGCATGCTCTGCCGTACAGACACGCATAATTGTTAGCTTATAAAAGTCGACGCAGTTTTGAACCATTGAAAGTCTAGGGAAAGGAAGAATTTTAGAATGTCGTTTTAACTGACCTCAAGAACCCATCCAATGTAGGTTACGTTATTGACATGCTGGTTCATATCAAGATCCGCTCGTCTTGGCTGCGAAATTTTAAATGAACATTAGACTTTCAACGAATACACATTTATTAGATAAATCAGGAAAACTTACCATAAGTCCTAGCCTGGAATACTGAACAGGATCTTCTAATTTAGAAATTTTTTTCAAACTCTTATTGTTCTCCTCCGGAAAGGCTAATCTGTAAACACCACAGGAGAATCGATATATTGCTCAAAACGAATAGCATAAATGAGAACAAGGAAAATGTAATGTCACACTAATGAAACTCATACAAGCTCCAACCCAGGGAAAACACTTACCAAGGTTCTTATGAAACTAAAGATACACAATAAAAAGTGACATAATTTAGTCCTATGGGACAGGGAAAACACATACCGAGGTTCTCGTGGACAGAAGACAAGATATTCTTCTTTGACATCATCGCTAACTTTCTGCAACCGTCTCGTGTCCTCGTTCATCATCACCCACTTGCTGAAATCATACCGTATGAGATTAAGTTTCAAAATACATCTAATCCTAAGAAATATAGAAGCACACATCGATTCCTGATCAGCACAGATATAAGACAAATGAGAACAAAATTCAAAATGGCATTCGTGATATAGACCTTAAATTGGATGTACGTAATATGCCAGACAAGAACCGTACTTACATAGATGGGCAAAAGCATTAGTCTTTTCATGTTATAAATCTTCTAATATGCAGAGAAAAGGCAAAAAAGGGGCTAAAGATGAACCTTGTAGCTCTTCCTATAACTTCACCAGTAGCGACATCCTTTAGGATCCAATCCCTTCTGGTTCCGATTCTTCCCTCGTTTTGGCACCACGTTTCTATTTCGATCACGTCACTCCTACACCACAAAACCAACACCTAACTGTCAATGGAAAACCTGAATAAATGTTGTGTAAGATAAGGTAAAAAATGCCCACCAAGCAGGGTACTTGTATACTTCAATATGCATGCGTGCGGTCACCCATATGAGATGCAATTTTCGCATAGTGGGACTGGTAGCAAACCCATCTCTTGAAAATCCAACATTTTGAGCATGGTTACCTCCAACCTCCTGCATGCATGCATATATATATATATGAAAATCTGGTAAGGTTTCATTCATTACACACAGCTGCACTTTTCACCAAGGTATAAATAGATTAAACAGACAATGTGCAGGTAACAAACTATATATATGGAAACCCCCACCATTAAAGGCCAGAAACAAGTATTCAAAAATTTGGATTCGGATTTCTTTTGCTTTATGAATTGTAAAAACATTTTCCAAGAACGAAGTCTATCGGATAGCCATATTGAACTTCGATTAAAATCAAAATCAAATCAGACCCCTAAACGGGATAAAGCTCTTCCGGTGCTATTCTCTATGACTCGAACTGGAACCGTTATTAAACTCTTTACCACTCGACTCGAAGCAATAAGCATTCCTAAGTATAAAAAGTTCAAATATTGGCAATGGCATGTAAATAAATAAAGGTAACATAGCATACCCAAAAGCCTCAAAATCCCAAATCGCTAATCCCCAAAATTGAAACTTACAAATGAATCTCTAATTGCATGCAAATATATAAAAATAATCCAAAAACCAGACTTTGTAAATAACAGAAAGGATTACCTGCAAGAGATTAGCAATGGTTTCAATAGTGGCAGTTTTGTTAATCCCCACCTCATAACACCTAATAATAAACTTCTCTTTATAAGACAACCCATCTTCAGTCAACCCACCTAACCGGAGCCGGTCAGCCAAACTCCCCAACTCAGATTCCACTGGATCTGACCCGACCTGTTGCTGACACGACAGAACAGCTTGAATAGGCGTCAGGTTGGAGCGAGAGCAGGAGACGACGGCGCGTGGGCTACGCCGGCGAGAAGAGAGTGGACCAAATGACCCCGCGAATCTACATTGAACCAAGGCTTGATTAAGGTCCGTCGCATTGCAATAAGAAAACTTCAACATCTCTCCGTCTCTCTCGGTTTTGCTTTTTTGGCAACACGGTAGAGACCTTTTAGCTTCAGATTTATTTTATTTTATTTTATTTAGGGTAAATTTCACTCAAGGTCACTAAACTATTAGTATGTTTATATTTTGATCACTTAATTTCAAAAAATTACAAAATGATCACAAAATTATTTGAAATTTTTATTTAAGTTATTGGACTGTTAAGTTGTTTTTAGAAAAAGTTCGGCTAGTGAGCTCCAAACGATAAGTATGGTGGATCAATACCCATTGACAAGTAGAAGAATATATCTTAGATTTAAGTTGATCTAACGATCAATGATGGAGATTAGAGAAGAAAATTGTTTAGATTTTGGTTCATAAATTCATAATGTTCAAAGCTATTTTATAAAAAAAAAATTGAACTATAAAAGAGAACGGGAAAAATAACTTTTAATTAGTGCAAATGATAAGAATAAAAGCAAAAAACAACGATTTTAATAGTTCAATTATTTAAATGATAAGTTTTGAATAATTTAGTGACCATTGTATAACTTTTTAAAGTTAAGTAACGAAAACGTAAATTTACTAATAGTGTAGTCACTTGTAGTGGAATTTACCCATTTGTTATTTGGACTTTATCGGACCGGGAACCGTGTGTGAACTGACGAGGATATAAGCCAGTGGTTTGTTTACAACTGACACTGGATTTGCACATAAATTACGACATTACCATTTGTCACACGTAATTCATGTTCAACAATTATTATATGTTTTATTTGGCTAAATTATGGTATTAGTCTCTTTTAGGCTAAAATTTTAAATTTGGCATAATTTAAAAGCTATTTTCTCCATTAATTATTGTCTTTAATTAATTGGATTAAACTGTTGAAATGATATTTTTAAATACTCTACGATAAAAAATTATACTTACAAGAAAAAAATTACGTATTAATTATTTAAATTAATTAATAATATTATAAAAATTAAAATTAAAATTACATCAAATTAAAATACCATATAAAGATTAAAACTCTACTTTTACTCATCAAAACTATGAACCCAAGTTGCTATCTATTGATTAAATATTTACTCCTAAAAACAGCTTATCTTTGAATCACAATTTTACTAAAAATAAGATGGAACCAAAACTATATTTTTACTTTTTACTTTTAGTTTTTTTTCAAGTAATTACTATTACAAATACAATTATAATATAATTACAAATGTCCAAATAACTACAAAATAAAATCAATATAATGATAAATTTAACCTTTCCATTTATATTTTCTGTTAATTTGACTCTTATCTTTTTGAGTTAAACATTAATTTTTTAACGTTGTTGGCATGACAGCTTGAACGAGAGTTCATATGCGCATCATGTTAACATACACATCATTTGTCTTATATGTCACGTCAACAAATAATTTAAAAAATTTTTAAAATAAATTTTAAAAAATAAATTCATAAAAATAAAAAAAATTAACATAAAATATACGTAAATTATAAAAAAACTACAATACTTAAAAATTAAACATTTTAATTAATATTCTCATTCACAAACATCACTAATACTCTTACTCAGATCATTAAAAGCTAAATCTATTAATCTAAAACCTAGACAGATCTTAAAATTTACGAGCCACACATTAGAATTGCAGCTCGGGACCACAATCTTTAACAAAATGTCAATAAATGTAACTGTGAATTTTTTAAAAAAATTTAATTATTTTAAATAAAGTATTCCAAAAATATGACTTAATTTTTATTCATAATAAATTATAAGAATAAAAAATTGGAGTGAAAATGTGATAAGTTAAGAAGAGAAATATAGGAAACAAATAGCATATAAGATTTGATGCGCGTCATAATTTTGTCGTGAGTCGTGCTTCGTTTGTCTTTTCGTGCATTGTTTGTTAGCTTCGAAAGTTGTAATAATTTACACGTGATCTCTGACTGATTTTGATTTTTATATCTTTACACTAATTTTCAAAATTAGATCAGTTATTAAATTAATAAATTATCAAAGATTAAAATATTCAAAAACTTGATTCAATTAATTTTGGATTAGTTCAAACCATTTTGGTAATTTTAAATTATATCAAAATACTATATTAAATACCAAAATTAATAATAATACATTTTTCTACTATTTTTTAATATATTAAAATAATGTCAAATCCTACAAATTCTTCTAAATTGTTTCAATCGTAGATTAATTATAGAATAATACAAAAAAATAATATTAATAATTGTATTGAATCATCGAAATTGCCCTTATCAAATATGAATTTAATTTCTATACTATTAAAAAATTAAATAAAATTAAATAAAAATATTATTAAAATTTATTGTTTAAAAAATATTATATAATATTTAATAAAATTATTATTTTAAAATTCCTGTGGTTCTATAAATAAAATAATTTATTTAAAATTAAACTACAACCAAAAAATAATAATTTTCAAAACATTGTTAACTTTATTACAATTTAAATTTGTTTAATTTTTTTCTCTCAAAAAACTTATTTAATTTTTTTAATAATATAATAACTAAGTTAACCCATTTAGTAATAAATAAACTAATTTAATTTAATCCCATTTCTGTAATACAAAAACTTACGAGATACTTTAACCTTGAAGCTAGTCATGTAAAATTTAAGCTTCCAAAATTTTCTAAGTGATTAAAAGTTAAATCCTGTTTTATAAGTATAGGTAAAATATATCTATGTTATAAGTCAAATTACATTTTATCTCCTCTACTCGAATAAACAAGTAAATAAATTTATAATATATTAACCCAAATAATAAACCAATTCAATCAATTAAAAATTTCATTCATTTATATAATATGCTACTTATACCAACAAAAACCAATTTTCAATGGCGCAAACGGATAATAGTTCAAATTTTCATTTAACATACAAAAATTAACTTGCTCATTTTTTAATAGAAAAGACTTTAATTTATCTCTTAATACAGAAACTTCCATAATAAATTCGAATCTTTTGAGCTGGGCCGTCAAACTTTTTTAAAATCAGATCATCTCAGAGTTTAAATCATTTCCTACCTTGAATCATTTCAAATTTGGCAGAGCTGAACAATTTATATATATGTGTGTATGTATATGGTGTCAAGTGGAAATGTATGAGTTTGTGGTGTTATGGTATGGATGTCTGCAAGAGACCAACCAAAAAGTGCAGAAACAGAGAATTTATCTTCAAAACATGCTTCATTGCACTGGTTATAATAATTAGCTTACAAAGTCCCGAGTTTCAAATAAGGATACGTGTAGACATAACCTGAAATGAATACAATCTAGTGCTGTCACAATGACTCAACTATAAGTAACTTCGGGAGTGAGTGTCAAATAAGAATATGGATCATGCCAATTCATGAGCATGTGAACATTGTCTGTGATGTTTATGAAGCGACCAAATATATGAAGAAATATACAAATACGAGAAACACATCAGGCCAGAAGCTAAACTAGCAAAACAAAGTCGGAGAAATCAACAACAAACAGGCTTTTACGATGAAACGTAAACAGCAATTGGTTTATCTACACCTGAATAACAGTAGGAAAAAAACCTAAAAGAACATGCATATATGCAAAAGCACAAACAAAACAAGCATGGAATACACTCTAATCTAACTATTGCTCATTCAAACAGTTATCATGTACTAAGAGTCAAATTGCATATTGTTTCTTTTATTAAAAAAAAAAGGCAAATTAATCCTCGTACATTTGATCAAAGAGAAAACTAGTCCTTTTGATTACAAATTTCATCCATTTTGACTGTTATAAACTATCGTGGCTGACAAAATAATCCATATACCTCATTCTGACATTCGAGAACTAGTTTCTAACAGTAGAAATGGATAAAAATTTTAACAGGCTATAAAGTGACATCAGTGGGAATATATGTATTTTTTTCAAAGTCCCAGTTTGCTTTTACATAAAAGGAACTCAAAGCCCTTGCGCAAATTTCCCAGAACTCATCACTTGGCACAAAAAAAATCAGTAGTAACAAAGTTTAGACGTTTGAACTTATTAGGTTCATCATTCCCAGCTAAAAAGGACATATATAATGGTCATACAACAAAATGTGAAAAAAGAAACTAAAAACAGTCATAAAAATGAAACAAATCAAAGTATTTACAGTCATAAGAAGAGGTAAAGCAGAAATGATATTACATTATACCATTCCATGAGAATAGAAATCAAAGACCAATCATAAACACTAGCTGTAAACCTAATCCATTACGAGTACATTCAAACTACAAATTACAACTACATGTCCAAGCAACCACAAAATGTAGAATCAAACTAATACAGAAGACGGATTACGAACGGGATCAAAGTATAGAATCAAACAATTACATCACAAACAAAGAACTGGAACAATCTAGACTAGAGCTGACTAACCTATCTTAAAACTCACACATGGAAATAGCACACAGTGAGACAGACACATATAATTGTGCATGGTGAGTCTCAAACCTATATACTCAAGACTCAAGGTCTCCGCCTTTGCCAACTGTGCCAAGACGGCAAGGCCTCATTGGCAACCTAATCCATTTCTCAAATCTAAGTTATTTAGTTAAATGCCTAAAACCATGAATTGAATCCAATAGACTACCATTAGAGGAAATATGCCATATAATATCAAGGTTCCATTTTTCTTTTGCATGTACGGAACTCGAAGCCCTTGCACAAATTCCCCCAACAATAATCACTTGGCACTCAAAAGCAGTATTATAACAGAGTTTAAAGCGTGGTCATACAATAAAAAATGCAACACTAAGTAAAAACATATGCATACAAAATGTCCCAAACATCACTTGGCAAAAAACCCATGTAAAGGTATCAACCGTATTTCAAATCTAAGTTCTTGAGCTAAGAGCCTAAAACCCATTTAAATGATAAAAAAAAAAACACAAACACAAATATATAATGGAAAACAGCTCAAACGGATTAAAACTATATAAGTTGCCATCAGAGGGAATGTGTATTTTTTTTTTCAAAGTCCCATTTTGGTTTCGCAACGAAGGAACTCAAAGCCCTTGCGCAATTTTCCCAAAAATCATCACTTGGCAGTATCAAAGTTAAGATTTTTTAACAATCATAGCAAATAAGGAATAAACAGACTGATAAAAGAGAATACTTTAGAGGAGAAAAGTCGAAGGAGGCGGCAACCATAGAAATGTGATCAAGGAAAACAAAACAAGAAACTTTTAACCTAATTTACAACCAAAGGATTGATGGGATATTACTCCGGGTAAATTACATCTAATATCACCAAACTATTAATAACTTTACATTTTGGGCACTCAACTTTAAAAAATTACAAAATAGTCACTTAACTCTTTGAAAGTTTTCTTTTTAAGTCACTGAACTTTTAAAATCATTATTATATGGCTTTCTCTCTTTGCATCGCCTACAAAAATCAAAAGCTCTCATTTCTTCTCTCTTCTACGATTCAATTTTTCTCATAAAACAACTTTAAATATTACGAATCTACGAATCAAAATTCAAACAACTTTATTCTCTAATCTCTGACATTGGCTATCAAATCGACTTAGACTTAAGGTATATTATTCCACTCGTTGATAGATACTAATTCATCGTATCGATCATTAAATTGTCGCTTAAAGCTCATTAATCAAACTTAAAAAAAAACTTAACAGCTTAATGACTTGAGTAAAAACTTTTGAATAATTCAATAAAAAATTAAAATACATCCCTTATAGGTTCGCTCCAAAATAAACCAAAGTATTATATTTCATTAATAAGCTAAAGTACACTTAAGCTTACTAAATTATTAATAAGTTTAGATTTTAGTCATTCAACTTCAAAAAGTTATAAAACGGTTACTGAACTATTCGAAAATTTTTATTTAAAATTTAAATTTTATTTTAAAAATTAGTTAATGAGCTTCAAGTAATAATCTAATGATTGATAGTAAATTAATATACATTGATGACTAAAAGAACATATCTTAAATTTAAATTAATTTGATAATTAATGTAAAAACTTAGAAAAAATTATTTAAATTTTGATTCATAAATTCGTAAAATTTTAAAACTATTTGATGAAAAAAATTATAAAAGAAAGAGAATGATAGGTTTATGAAAGCGATGACTATAAAAAAATTTTGTTGAAGAATAATTTTATAATAATATTTTAAAATTTTAAAATTAAATAACGCTAAACTTAATAAATTAGTTGTTTCGAATATAGAAAATTAAAACCATCAAATAGCACCAAATTTTCTTTGTAAACAAACATCCCCTCATGGCCATGGAAGATCAGAATAAGAAAAAGGAAAATTTCAAGTAACCTTTCTCCAAATTTCGACACCTTTTCTTTTTTTCATTATTTCAGAAACAACCTTCGACCGTTCGATTAATCAATAATAATTCAATTCGAAACCCAAAATCAACGATAGAGACGGCGGGTGGTAGCGACGTGGAGGCGGGCTTCGCAAAGCTACAAGGCGAAGACTTCGAATACTACATGGAAACCTACTCCATCATGCTCGGTCGCAACTCCAAGAAATCTATCGTCGACGTCGACTTAGCCAGCCTCGGTGGTGGCATGAACATTTCCCGCCACCACGCCCGCATCTTCTACGACTTCGCGCTGCACCGTTTCGTACTCAAAGTCTTCGGAAAAAACGGTTGCCTCGTCGAAGGCGTACTCCACCTCCCCGGAAACCCCCCTCCGTCAAGCTTGATTCTCAAGACCTCCTCCAAATCGGCGATAAAGAATTCTATGTTACGGACTAGAAAGTAAGCAGCGAATGGGAAAGGAAGAAATTAGTTGACACAATTAGTCCTTTAAATAAAACGGGGAGTTTTGAGAGAACAACAAAATGATGCGTAGAGAATTAGTGAAACGGAGCGTTTTGATGGTAACAGAATGAACCCACGGTCTTTTGCTGTTATTTTCCTTTTTAAGTCTGAGTTGTATGCAGAAAAATAGTTATGCAAAGTATACAGATAATTCAGAATCCTCTTCTCTTCTCTGTTCTTCTTCTTCTTCTTCTCCGTTCTCTCTACTTCTTTTCTTAGATTTCTTCTACTTCAATTTACGGAACGTAACAAAGGTATCAGAGCTTTTTCGATCCTTACAATGGCCGGCGATGGTGTTTTTACTCTACTACAGAAGGAGGTGGGCGGCATGCAACAAGAAATTTCCAAACTACAAGAAACGATGCTACGTTTAGAGACTAAGATGGACACCAAATTCCAAGAGTTTAAGGAGGAGTTTCGTGGGGACTTACAGGCGTTGCTGGGCCAATATTTTGGTCCTCCACCAACTAGATCTCCTGCTAACGACACCACAGACAAGGGAAAATGAGTCTTAAGTGTTTTCCCTGGGTTTTTACCTAAAAAGACAGAGTTTCTACAGGCGCCAGTGGATCCTAAGCTGATGGAGGCGAGTAGTGCGCACCAACGGAATCAGTCACATATGGGTGGCGCGTCGGCGAAGACCAGTCGGCTTGAATGTCCTAGGTTCGATGGCAGCAATTTTAGAGGATGGTGGACTAAATTGGAGCAGTACCTTGAAGCTGAGGGTACACCAGAATCTAACAAGATTCGCATGGTTATGCTGAATTTGGAGGGACGAGCACTGAAATGGCATCAATTATATTCCCAATGTAATGGTGGTCTTCAAATGTTGTCATGGCCAGCCTACATGAAAAGTCTACAGGATCATTTTGGGTTTGGACAATTCGGCAACCCTATGAAAGAGCTGGTGAATTTGAAACAACAAGGAGAAGCACATTCTCTTAAAGTTGAAAGCATTTTGTACAAAGCAAGGTCAGACTATCAAGAGGTTTTTGTTTTTGAGTCATCAAGCTGCGGGAAGGTGCTTGTTCTTGATGGTATAGTTCAACTAACTGAGAAGGATGTATGTGCATATTGGAAGATGATAACTCATCTTCCCCTTTGCTCAATTCCATCTCCCAAAACTGCTCTGGTTGTGGGAGGTGGTGACGGTGAGTTTCTTGCAGAGATTTCTCGGCACAGCTCTGCTGAGCACATTGATATATGGGGAATAGATAGGATGGTTATAGAGGTTTCTAAGAAGTTTTTTCCAGAACTGGCTACTGAATTTGAAGACCCCCGTGTTTGTTTTCATGTTGATGATGCTGTTGAGTTTCTTCGTAATGTTCCAGAAGAGACGTATGATGCTATCATTTTTGATTCATCAGATCCTGTAGGTCCTGCTCAAGAGCTTGTGGAGAAACCATTATTTGATACGTTAGCTAGAGTTTTAAGGCCTGGTGGTGTCCTATGTAACATGGTAGAGAGTATGTGGCTTCATACACATCTAATTGATCATATGATCTCTATTTGCCATGAAATATTCAAAGGTTCTGTTCATTATGCATGGGCGAGTGTTCCAACATATCCAAGTGGTGTGATTGGTTTTCTGATATGCTCGACAGAGGGGCCAGTAGTTGATTTTCTGAATCCCATTAACCCTATTGAAAAGTTAGAAGGAGCTCATCAGCTAAGAAATAACTTAGATATTACAACTCTGAGATGCATAAGGCTGCTTTTTCGTTGCCTTCATTCCTGAAGAGGGAGCTCATATTATTGGTTGATGCTCACGGTGTAATGCAGAAAGAGCCAGTCTGAATTATGGAGAGAAAAATAGTCAAAAGAGGAAGCACAGCTGTTACAGAAGTTCTAATTGAATGGATTGATTCTTTTCCTGAAGATGCTATTTGGGAACCTCTCCACCTACTTCAGGCCAATTTTCCTCACATTTGTCCTTGAGGACAAGGATCTTGTTTTGGGGGGGAGTATTGTTACGGACTAGAAAGTAAGCAGGGAATGGGAAAGGAAGAAATTAGTCGACACAATTAGTCCTTTAAATAAAACGGGGAGTTTTGAGAGAACAACAATATGATGCGTAGAGAATTAGTGAAACGGATCGTTTTGATGGTAACAAAATAAACCCATGGTCTTTTGCTGTTATTTTCCTTTTTAAGTCTGAGTTGTATGCAGAAAAATGGTTATGCAAAGTATACAGATCTCTGTTCTTCTTCTTCTTGTTCTCTTCAAATTTTCTTCTTCTCCGTTCTCTCTACTACTTTTCTTAGATTTCTTCTACTTCAATTTACGGAACGTAACATTCTACTTCATTCTCCCTGTAAGGAGTATTCTCAGGGGAGCACTTGCGCCTAGGCATCACGCGTCGATTTACCAGACTCCGACCGCCACAGCTGGAGTGGTGCCGCCTCATCATGGTTACCATGGCGGAACGAAGACAGGGAGATCAGTGGGTTCCATGGCAAGTTCTGCGGTGGCGGCAAAGAAAGGGAGGGGAAGAGAATATTATGAAGATTACAGCGAAGGAGAGGATGTTGGAAGTGGCGGGAAGAAGGTTAGAAGGGAAGAATGGTATAGTAGCGTAGAGGCCAGTGCCGGAGGAAAGGCAGCCTTGGCGGAAGTATTAGGTTAGCAACATTTATGATTTTTTTTTATCAATTTTGCCCTTTCTTTTATGTTTTCAGTAGTTATGATTATAGAAATATATGAAGAAAATTTTCCATTCTTTTATAATTGCTTTGTAAAGTTAATGATTGTTAAGCATTTAGTGATTAGGTATACATTGTGAATTGGATATCTACTGTTGTTTTTTGTGATTATTGTGGCATTATAAGAAGCAAATTTTTCATTCTCAGTTTTTCGGTATTATAGTTGCCGGCATTGCTGAATCTTGTGATTTGCAGCATTCAAAATGTATTGCCAGGTGTTGCCATTATCGATTTAATGGTTTAATCGATCATCATCTTGTAGGAGCGTCCCGTTGTGTTCTATACATTATTACAAATGTCTCTAGGAGTACAATCTCTGCCGCTACGTTTTGCTGTTAATGTCATATCGTTTTCTGGTTTGTACTTTTTTTCTTGTTCGAGAGTTGCTTCTTGTTACTGTTGCGGAAGCGACGATAATATTAATAACAATATTATCAGAAATATTTAGATAATTATTATGCCAACAATTATACTAAGAAAATTCCCAGTTAAATTGGAGGGGTCACAATGGTCCCGCTTAAAACCCAACAACTAGACAGAACTCACTTAGATATTTATAGCAATAATAACTAAATAAATATAACCAACATAAAGCTATTAAATAAAAGCAAACAAATAAGAAATAAAATACCAGAGTTTTAACGAGGTTCGGCCAATTTAGCTTACGTCCTCGGACACTACCAAATTAATATTTCCTCTAGAAATATTACAAAAGAGAAGATTTTGGGATGATACAACCAAAGGGGGAGGGGTTCTATATATAACAAACCAAACCCCCTCCCTTTCTATCTTTTCCTAATGTGGGATATTGCCAATATTCAACAAATCTCCACCTTGGCGATATTCCACATCTTCGAACATCTTCTCATAACACAAACTTCAATAGTGTCTTCAAATTTGCGCCAACGACGCCATATCAAATGTGTCGGACATTGATCAAGTCTAAACAATGTTCAAACTTGGCCCTTGTAACCACCTTAGTCAGCATATCTGCAGGATTCTCCGTAGTGTGAATCTTTTGGAGAAGTATCTCCTCTTCTTCGAGAATTTCCCGCACAAAGTGATAGCGAACGTCTATGTGCTTCGTTCGTGCATGAAAAACTTGATTCTTTGCTAAATGAATAGCACTCTGACTGTCAGAATACACCTTAAGTTGTTTCTGACCAACTTCCAAGTCTTTAAGCAATCCATGAAGCCAAATTGCTTCCTTCACAGCCTCTGTAATTGCCATATACTCTGCCTCTGTTGTAGACAAAGCCACCGTGGACTGTAAGGTAGATTTCCAACTAACTGGCGCTTTCGCTAAAGTAAACAAATAGCCAGTTGTAGACCGTCGCTTATCCAAATCACCTGCATAATTAGAATCACAATATCCAACTATGCATTGACCAAATGATTCATCCTGCTCGAATGCCAATCCGACATCTATGGTATTTTGGAGATACCGCAGAATCCATTTCACAGCTTGCCAATGACCCCTGCCCGGATCATGCATGTACCTGCTAACAACACTAACAGCCTGTGAAATATCTGGTCTCGTACATACCATTGCATACATCAAGCTTCCAACTGCATTTGCATATGGGACTTTTGCCATGTACTCTTGTTCTTCCTTAGTCGTTGGAGATAACTGGTTACTTAGTTTAAAATGAGGAGCAAGTGGGGTACTTACAGGTTTTGTACCTTCAGACATACCGAAACGTTGTAGTACCTTCTCCAAATACTGTTTTTGTGACAGCCAAAGTTTGCCCCTCTTTCTATCCCGAGTTATTTCCATGCCGAGAATCTTCTTAGCTTCCCCTAAATCCTTCATCTCAAACTCTTTACTCAACTGAGCCTTCAGTCTATCAATCTCCATTTGGCTCTTTGCTGCAATCAGCATATCATCAACATACAAGAGTAAGTAGATGTAGGAATTATCTTGAAGCTTGCGCAAATACACACAATGATCGTATTTGCTTCTTTTGTACTTCTGGTCCTTCATGAACCTGTCAAATCGTTTGTACCATTGTCTCGGAGATTGTTTCAATCCGTACAACGATTTGCTAAGTTTACACACCCAATTTTCTTTACCAGCAACCCTGTATCCATCTGGCTGAGTCATATAGATTTCCTCCTTCAAATCACCGTGTAGAAACGCGGTCTTCACATCAAGTTGAGCTAGCTCCAAATTCAACTGCGCTACCAAGGCCAACAAAATTCTAATGGAGGAATGTTTAACAACTGGAGAAAATACCTCATTATAGTCAATTCCCTCCTTCTGAGCGTAGCCTTTAGCCACTAACCTTGCCTTGTAACGAACATCTTCTTTGTCGGGAAATCCTTCTTTCTTTGCAAATACCCATTTGCAACCAATCGCCTTCTTCCCTTTTGGTAGTTGTGCCAACTTCCACGTCTTGTTTTTCTCTAGAGATTGCATTTCCTCTTCCATTGCACCTAACCATCTATTATTCTCTAAACTCTGAATGGCTTCGGTGTAAGTGGATGGAATATTATCAACAACTGGAAGTGCATAAGCTACCATGTCAGTGAAACGAGCTGGTTTCTGAATTTCTCGTCTCTGCCTTCTGACTGCAATTGGCTCTGATTGCTGTTGAGGTTCTTGGGTAGAAACCTCTTCCTCATCTGACTCTGCATCTGCCAATGAAGAATCACTAGTGGTACCTTCTGCTGGAATTACCACACTCTGCTCAAACTCCACCTGCTGCGGAGTACACTCCACCTGCTGCGAAGTACTACTCACTCCTTCTGGATTTACCTTATTCAACATGGCAGATTCATGAAAGGTAACATCCCTACTGATTATCGTCTTCTTTGCCTCTAGACACCACAAACGATATCCCTTAACACCAGCATTGAAGCCCATGAATAGAGCCTTCTTTGCTCTTGGATCTAACTTTGATTCTTTCACATGATAATATGCAATAGAACCAAAAATGCGCAAGGTGTCATAATCAGTAGCAGGTTTTCCATACCATTTCTCCAAAGGAGTCTTGCCATTTATAGCAGATGATGGCAAATGATTGATGAGATGTTGAGCGTACGTCACAGCCTCAGCCCAAAACTTTCTATCTAATCCAGCATTAGATAACATACATCGAACTTTCTCCACAAGCGTTCGATTCATACGCTCTGCCACCCCATTCTGTTGCGGTGTTCCACCTACGGTGAAGTGCCTTACTATGCCACAATCTTGGCATATCTTCAGGAAAGGATCGCTTTTATATTCTCCACCGTTGTCTGATCGGAGAACCTTAATCTTCCTTCCTGTCTGATTTTCAACTTTAGTTTTCCACTTAAGGAAAACTTCAAGCACCTCATCTTTGTTCTTCATAGGGAACACCCAAACTCGTCTGGAAAAATCATCAATAAAGGTGACAAAATAACGTCTTCCTCCAAGTGATGGAGTCTTGGACGGTCCCCATACATCAGAATGCACATAATCCAGAATACCTTTAGTATTGTGAATCCCAGTGCCAAATTTCACCCTTCGTTGTTTTCCCAGAACACAATGCTCGCAAAATTCAAGTTTGCAAGTCTTTGTACCTTTCAATAATCCTTGCTTGGCTAGAGTTTGCAAGGATTTTTCACCAGCATGGCCCAAACGCATATGCCACAGCTGTGTTGCCTCAGCGTCCTTCTTGGTACTCGTAATTGCTGCTGCTGTTGTCCCGACCACTGTACTACCTTGGTAGTAATACAGATTGTTCTTTCTTATGCCTTTCAACATCACCAATGCTCCTGAAGTTGCTTTAAGAACTCCATCTCGTATTGTCACAACTAGGCCTTTAGATTCTAACGACCCCAAAGAGATGAGATTCTTCTTCAACTTTGGGACATATCGTACATCCCGCAAAATTCTAGTAGATCCATCATGACTCCTCAGTTTAATTGAACCTATCCCGGCTATTTTACATGTGTTATCATTACCCATGTAAACAACCCCTTCATCTAGTTTTTGAAATTCAAAGAACCATTCCCGAATGGGACACATATGATAGGAACAACCAGAATCCATGATCCACTCATCTGCATATAATGTTGAAGATGTCATACTAAGAGAAAAGTCTGACTCTGCTTCACTATTGCATTCTGCAACATTTGCATCTTGCGGAGTCTTCCCTTTTTTCTTCAATTTTGGACAATCTTTCTTCCAATGTCCTTTTTCTTTGCAAAAAGAACATTCATCTTTGGCAACAGCTCGACCTTTGGACTTTCTTCTCTTCCCCTTAGACTGACTTTGCTGACGACCTCTTGTTACCAATGCTTCCACTGCTGCTTCACCTGAACCTTTCAACTTATCCTTTCGGCGTAGTTCATAGCTATACAATGCAGCAGTTACTTCATTGAAAGTTACTTCCGATTTTCCATGAAGTAGAGTAGTTTCAAGGTACTCAAACTCCTCAGGAAGCGATCCCAACAACATTAACGCCAAGTCTTCGTCTTCAAAAGTCACATCCAAATTCAACAAATCAGCCACCAGCTGATTAAAATTGGTAATGTGCTCGTTCATCGTGGTACCAGGAACATAACTGAAACGAAACAGTCTTTTCTTCATATGTAACTTATTTTGACTGTTCTTCTTCAGAAATTTCTCCTCCAATGCTTTCCACAATTTACTTGCAGAAGTCTCTTTACTGAATGTATACTTCTGCTCTCTGGAAAGACATGATCGAATTGTACCACATGCCAATCGGTTGATGGTCTTCCATTCTTTATCATCAACCCCTTCTGGTTTTTCTTCCTCAATGGCAATATCTAGACCCTGTTGAAAGAGGGCATCTAGAAGCTCACTTTGCCACATGCCGAAATGACCTGTTCCATCAAAAATTTCCACTACAAATCTCGTATTTGCAGTTCCAATCCTCGGCAAAATGTACGAAGTGGAAGTTGTTGATATGGATGGTTTTTCTTCTGTCATTTTTGCCATAGCTTCTACTTAATAGCCACCAAATGCAGAATACCCACAAGCTTTAGGAAATGTTTCTGATGTGTAAGATCAGACTAAGCTGCAAACACAGAGCATACTACAAAACCTTGGCTCGGATACCAATTGTTGCGGAAGCGACGATAATATTAATAACAATATTATCAGAAATATTTAGATAATTATTATGCCAACAATTATACTAAGAAAATTCCCAGTTAAATTGGAGGGGTCACAATGGTCCCGCTTAAAACCCAACAACTAGACAGAACTCACTTAGATATTTATAGCAATAATAACTAAATAAATATAACCAACATAAAGCTATTAAATAAAAGCAAACAAATAAGAAATAAAATACCAGAGTTTTAACGAGGTTCGGCCAATTTAGCTTACGTCCTCGGACACTACCAAATTAATATTTCCTCTAGAAATATTACAAAAGAGAAGATTTTGGGATGATACAACCAAAGGGGAGGGGTTCTATATATAACAAACCAAACCCCCTCCCTTTCTATCTTTTCCTAATGTGGGATATTGCCAATATTCAACAGTTACACCGTTAGCTGAGCCATACTGAAATCTTTAGGTTCTTTAATGCCGTAGATAAAAATAGAAAATGTATATCACGTATGGAAAATTCTTATATTGACATTATTTGGTTATATCTAACTAAAGTCATGCTTTATTCTACCGGTGGGTATCCTTTTTTTTATCTTTTGAGTGATCTGATTTTTGAGAATTTGTACTATCCATTGGTTTAACGCGGTCCCGAGTCATTTCATTTTTTGGTGGTTGTTAAAGATACTCCTCGGAATTGCCATTGTTTGTGCTGTGGAACATACAATATGGTCATCATGTAGTCTATGAGGTTTTAGGCATATAATTTATGTTGCTTTCAATATGTTCCTTCGGATTTTATAGCCGCAAAATGATTTGTAGGATCTCATAGAACAGTTTTATTGCTTTCTGATATTCTTTCTCACCCGTTTTTACACTGCAGCATGAACTTTCAATTTTGTCAACATTTTCTCTTTATATTTTACCTGATGTAAAGAAAAGTACAGTCTTTCTTATTTACGTAATGGATAATAAGTTCTATCCCATTTGGTATTATGATGTCTGCAGTTCCGGTAGATAAGAAAGGAGAAGGAATATCAAGTGTTGACTGTGAATCCGACAATCAACAACTTATGCAGTTGGAAGAAAAGGATGTGGTGACATCTGTGGCAACTGTGCTTCCCGATCTTTGTGGTCCTGGAGAATGGATGACCATGGAGAAACTCCATACCGAGGTTAGTTCTAACCTTAGCGTGACCTAAATCTCTAACTATTTCCATTTTGTGCTTTTGACACCCCTGCCTACTAGACAATAATTGTCTTTGTGCTTTTTTTTTATTCTTCCCTTATCAATAAGCTTTACCATGCTTTTAAATACTTAATATGAAAATGGTTTTCGATATTTACCATGCTGGAATTATAACATACACTTACCCGAGAAGGGCCACAATCTTTCTTTCTTTCTCATTTTGTTTACCACAGCCCTGTGGTTTTTCGAGTTTTAGGATTTTACAAGATTGCTTGCTTACTATAACTTCGTTTTTCTTCTTCAGTTAGTTGAACAGTTCGGTAACATCTGGCATCACAGCCAAGTTAGAAGGTATCTTACATTAGAGGACTGGCCGGGTCCTGAATCGAAGGTAAAACCATGGTACAGTCTGCCAATGTTATTAAGAAAATACCCGGAACACTTTGTCATCAACACGAGATCCAAGGGTCAGATAACCCTGGAGTTCGTCTCTCTTGTATCTTTGCTTTCATAAGGTAATGTTTCATCATCTTAGCCTACATGTCCGGTTTGGGCAGAAATCGATGTTAATATTTTTTTTTCTTGAGAGTCACCCAGTTTGAGCACTTTAATTGGCTTGTTGTGTGAATGAATTCCAATATTTTATGGTGGCAATGAAAGAATCCTGGTTAGAAACCATAAAAAATCTCTCCGATCTCAAATTGGCCTGCATTAATTTCGAACATAAACAACTAAAGATAAATTAATTACGGTATTAATGCATTTCATTAAGTGTACGTAATTTTGATTGGCATAGTAACAAATTTAGCCTTCAATATTTACATATTTTGATGTTAATTCTAAATTTAGCAAATTCAGCCTTAACATTTACATATTTACACAATTGTTGCAGGATAAATTTGTTAAATTATGATCAAATTGACAGAATATGTAAATTTTAAGGTTAAATTTATTGTTATACTAATCAAAATCATGTATTATTAATAGAAAATATTCAGATCGTGATTAATTGTTTTTAATTATTCATTTTCAAAATTAATAGAAAATAAATTATTTTAATTTTTTAAAAGGAAAATATTGAGATATTTTCCTAATCATTTTTCTAACTTATATTTCATTGTTGGCATCCTTTTGAGAATTACCTTGTGAAACTCTATTATAAATAAAACAAACTTATTAACGAGAGATGCACATGTTCAATATAAGTATATTTAATTTTTTAGAAAATGTTTTTATATGGTTCGAGAATCATATATGAATTTTGTTGTTAATTTATGTTTATTAATTTCTTAAAAAATTATTTATTTTTTAAAAGTAAGTTTTAAATTTTTTCTCTCAATTTTATCTTGTTTAAACAAATTGATTTAACCTATTAAATCGATTAAATTAATAATTTAATTGATTCAACTATCAATTTAATTCTTACAATTATATTACGAGTTACGACTATTAACAAGCTGTAATAATCCTAACAACATACCAACATTAATAAAATTTTAAAACAAAGTTTATTAAGCTATTAAAAATTAAAAAATTAAAAAAATCCTTTAAATAATTATTTATGTTATCAATACAATATGTATGAACTATCAAACTATAATTTAATCAACTTTTTCGTAGGAAAACAATTTGATTTAAAATTGAAGGTTAAGAATTACAAAAAGTTAAAACTAAACTATAAAGAAAGGTTAAAATATATCTATAGTCTCTGTACTTTTCAAAAATTAGGAATTTAGTCTTTGTATTTGTATTTTTAAGCATTTAGTTTCTTTATCTTTCAGATTTCAAAATTCAGGTTCAATCATTAAAATTGCTATTTTTTTTGTTAAGTTCAAGTTAATTACATGACTATCAAGTGAATAGTTTTCTTTCTTTTTCTTTTTTTTAATTTCAAAATGTCACATGAATAAATTTTACAAAATTTAAATTTTACAATGTTAACATCAGACCTAAAATTTAGAATTTAAAAAATAAAAAGATTAAATTCTCAATTTTTAAAAAAATACAGGGACTATAAGCACATTATAACCTTAAAAAAATGTTCTCTCCATTAACAACAAACAAAACAAAGGATGGTCTAGAATCTTCCATTCCTTGCTCATCGTTGAATTGACTCAAAAGTAATACTTATTCACAAAGTTATATTTTGTTATGATTTTATATAATATTTGATAGAATATATTTTGTTATAAATTTTTTAAAAATAAATTAATTAAATTGATGACAAGAAAATTCAACAAAATAAACGAATTACAGAATTTAGTTAATGAAAAGTAATTTGAACAAAATCCAGAACCAATTCTGCAATTTTTATTATATTAATAATTCAAAATTTTTCATCAATCAGCAAAGAATTATATATGAACTGTCAAGTAAATTGTCAGGTCAGTTCCATAAAAAATTTAACGATTTAATTATTTAAAAAAAATTTAACTATTTTTATCATAATATAACTAAAAATTGAATATCGATAGTCAAAGTAAGAAAAAGAATTAAGACTAATTAATAAAAAAATTTAAAATACATCAGTCTTGATATTTTTATTTTATAGAATTTAATTTTTTTATTTTTCAGATTTAAAATTTAAGTTTAATTATTAATACTATTATATTTTTTTATTAAATTTGAGCTAATTACAAGTCATTTTTTAATGATTATTTTTAATAAAAATGTCATAGTAATAAATTTAATAAAAAAATTAATAGTATTAATAGTTAAATATAAATTTTAAAAATAAAAATAAAAATATAGGGGATAATTTTTTTTTTAAAAAAGTAAAGGTGGTCTAGAATCTTCCGTTCTTTTGCTCATAGTTTGACTTGTCTTAAAAAAGTTCCTACTTACGCGCGAAGTTGCATCTTGTTATGAACTTTTACATATTTCTTCGATAGAATATATTTTGTTATGAAAAATGCTTCAACATAAATAAATAAATAAATAAAATTTAAGTTATGTTATCACTAACTAAGTAGTGATGACCTAAGCTTTCTGACATAAAATTCAAGGTCTAATTTTGGATTCAGTCCCTCTTTTATTATGAAATTTGAAATTCATTTTCTTTACTTAATTATTCATAATTTGATCTTTTTAATTTTATGAGCAAATTAATAACACCAGTTATTATCATTGAGGTGGTAATTTATTTATTTTTTAAATAGCTTTAAACACTGTATTGATATTTAAGTTTATCATTGATTATACACAATTGATTTAATCACTAAGTAACAATGTTATGAATTTAAACTTACAAATAGCATAAATATTAAAATTATATTAAAATACATTAAATCTCAAATTTTAACATTAACAAAATAGAAGGACTAAAACCAATAAAAAAAAAAGTTGAGATATTAGGGAACAGTAGCATTTGTTTATAATATTTTTCTATTGTACTGCAACTTAGCAAGCAAGGAGTGATTTCTATATCTAGCTCTCTCTCTATATATGCATGCACCCCTCTGCTCTCTTAAACTCATTCCTTGTTTCATCATCTTCTTCAACCTTTTGTTTTTTTTGTTTTTTTGAGTTTCATTTAGCAATCTTATGAAAAAGAATGAATATGGTGAAGGGATTCAGATTCCACCCAACTGATGAAGAACTCATTGAATACCTGCAAATCAAAACCTTCAACCGTGATTCTCTTGTCCAAGTTATTGCCGAAATCCCGGATATCTGCGAGTCCGAGCCTTGGGAATTACCCGGTATATAATCTCTTCTTTGAAATATTCATGTTCAACATATGAAAATCTTTAAAAAGAATAAGCGTGTGTGTATGCGGTTGTTTTTCAGGGCGTTCAGTGTTGCAGACAGGGGATCGATTGTGGTACTTTATGTACCCACCAAAATATAAGTATCGGAATAGTAAACTAGTTAGCCGGACCACTCTGGAGGGGTATTGGAAGATTACCGGCAAAGCTCGTAAGATAATTAACTCTGAAACCGGAATGGAGATTGGTAACAAGAAGACTTTGCTTTTCTATAAAGGCCAATGCAATGATAAAATCAAAAATAATACTTGTTGGGTTATGCATGAGTATGAACTCAAAGCTATGCTTGACTCAACTAATTCTCATCAAGTAAGTAATCTTTCCCACTGCTGTGTGTGTGTTAATGGGGTCGACTTTTTAGAGAAACTTTTGAAGTATTGTCATTGGGAGCCGATTAATTTCTCAACAGGTCAAAATTATTCATTTAAAGCTGCATGTCCAATAAAATAAGAGCAATTTATTGGATCGAGCTGTGGCTCACCAAAGAGCCATGTGTATCCACCCTTAGTAGAGTTTGAACCCAAATCCTTAAATGGCATTAATGGGTAAATATACAACCAATTGATTATTGATACCATTTAAGAAACATGGGCTCAAACCTTATTAAGCGTGAGTGCTCACATCTTCTTAATAGGTAGTGTTGTACTACATACGGTCTGATCCGATAAAGAGTTCTTACTCTATTAAACCTAATGCTTGCCCTCTTTGGGCACTCTATGGAGTCGAGAGACAAAATACTGATTAAGAATAGTATCGACCCGTTGAGAGATCCATCAGCTTTCGAAAATTTCTTCGAAAAAAGTTACTCTCCTCTCAACAATATCTATATAGTAGTCTTTTATATTCATTCATGAGCTTTCATTTCACCAATAAATATATTTTTGTCCTCCAATTTGTGTAGAAGACTTTCAAACTTTGTAAACTGAAGAAAAAGACCAACATTTCCAGTAAAGAAGCCGGTCAATTAGATCAGTATTCTCTTTCTGATTTAGATAATCATGTAGCAAACAATGCACTATTAGAGGTTAGAATTTAGACTTTTTATGTTTATTTTCTTCATTCAGTTTCCAATCTCGATTATGATGCGCATATTCACAATCGCCGTTTCTTTTCCTACGGTCAGGACATCCTAGACCCTAACGGGTCAAGTGAGCCGGAAGCATCTAACAACCATAACGATGTTCATAACCATTGCAGCAGCGTCGATACATATGGTGATGAAAGAAGCAATCAACATAATACAGTTGATGAAGGTGAAGGCTCAAATATATCAACTAATTTCGTAAACCATGTTGCAGAGGATGCAATCCCAGAAGTAAGATGCGGGAATCGATTATCCATGTGGATGATGTTGAAGATGACTATCTAAAACTGATTCGTATTTCTCTTCTTCAGGTACCTTCGCACATTTTTAAGGTGTATCAAAATGGACTTGAGGACAATAATTGGATTCAAGATCTGTATAGCACCAATGAACAAGATGATGAGTCTTGGAACTCAATTATCACTAGCTTCGACGAAACTATCATTAATGAAAGTAGCAATCAACATAATATAGTTGTTGCGGAAAAGGGCATCGAAACGCCCATCATTAGCTATGATGAAACCATCACTAATGAAAGAAGCAATCAACATAATATAGTTGTTGTAGAAGGGGGCACCGAAATGTCTGTCATTAGCTATGATGAAACCGTCGCTAATGAAAGAAGCAATCAACATAATATAGTTGATGTGGATGAGGGCTTCGAAGTGCCTTCTAACCTAAAGTATCTCGTTGAAGAAGACACAATTTCAACAGTAAATTCTATCTCTCGTAATCATTTATCGATGCAAAATGTAAAAATAAAAAATGCAAAGGACTAACCTATTTTTGTCTATGTTTCAGGACTTGTTATATAAAGATGGTTTATATAGCAGATCACTGTTTGGTGAGTTATTAGCGGAGCCAGAGGCAACTAATAACTTAAACTGGATTCAAAATCGATACATCACCAAAAAAGAAGATGGTGAGTTCTTGAATTCAACTTTAGCTGATAAAAATAAAGCTGACCTTCAAGAAGGAAACACGCAATGGTGTTTGGCAGCTGACGGTGAAGGCTTCAGCTTGCCCTGCATAGGTGCGCTGACGGAATCATCAAATTCGATGGAGAAGTCTAGTAAAAGACCACGTCGAATGTGATGGATTAAAGTTGTGGTATAGAAACTGGAGTGCTCAACCTCCGGAGAGAAGAATACCCTCTACTAGCAAACCCATATGAGCTCTGGGTCTAAGTATGTGGACTCATTTATACAAAATGGTGCTTTTATTGAACCAAAAGCGATGACCTCTCTAATATTAGCACCACTGTTCAAAGCTTCTGCTTGGTTCTGTCTCTATATACTTCAAATCACATCAAATACCAAATAATATAAGGGTCAAAATTTATGTTTTCTCTCAGTTCTTTATTATTTTATATTGATTTCATTAGCACTTTTTTTTTTGTACAAGTGATGGTTCATAGGAATGTGTAGGACCATTTTTAGACTTTGTTTGGATCTTGAATTTCGACCATGTATTTGGTTTAGTTGATGATTAGTGACTAGTTGGTTTGGATTATGTATGGGGTTTATGTTATGATTATGTTTTTATAATGTATCTGATTTAGTTGGTTTTTATATGAAGTATCTTAAGCAAAAATTATAAATAAATTAATATTATTAATTGAAATTACAAAATTAACCATTGGATCCTAACAAGTTATATTGTTGCTATATACTTAAGGATAAATTTAGAATTTAACCCTAAACAGATAAACAGTCAGAATATCTATATTAACAAGATTCTTAACTGACGGTCCAGACTGTCATTTGACGGACATGTTTGTAAATATATATATGCGCATATGTTGTCAGTATAGGTCATTAAACCTATTCTGACGATCACATTTTCTGTCAAGTGTTAGCCTTTTTGACAGTGATTTCTGAACTTAAGACAGCTTTTTATCTTTAGCGACGTGTTTTGTAGCGTCAGTATGTAACAACTTGTTTGTAGTGTAAATAAAAGAAAGAAAAGATGAGAAGTGCTCATTTTTTTCCTCACTCTTTGCTGGCCCTTTGCATGGAAGAAGATAAAATTTTCTCTACTCATTTCTTGTCACTAATTCAACCAAAAATCTACACTTACCCAAATTATTTTCTAGCTAATATCTTGTAGAAAACTCATTTCTCAGCATGGTTCCATCATCTTTACCATTGGAAGTAAGGGTTGTCATAAGCTAGTGAAAAAATGCTTGAGCTAGTGTGAGAAAGTGAAGAATAAAGTAAGAAAATGCATTTTTGTCATCCCAAAAATGGTTACTTAAGGTTAGCTTACAAGATTCCTTCATGAATACGATTATGGGAATTATGTGTTACATGTTTTAAAGAAAAAGAGTCGATATGCGTGGATGGTGGAACTTTGACTAAGGAAAGTCTTGGACCGGTGAAGTAGAGGAATTTGGTGAGTTTGCTCATTCAGAGGTAAATTCTCAAAGAAACATCCTTACCTTGTTTAAGTTAAATTTGATAATCTTTAAAGTTTAAATGATGAAGAGCTAATATGAAATTTAATTAATGTCAAAATGGGGAAGAAAGAAAATGCAAGAGCTACAAACAACGATTAATGACCAAGATGGGGAATATGATTTTAGAAGAAATTGTCGAGAATAACTTGTCTCCGGAATCTTCCCAAAAAAAACCACCCAAATTCATTCCTTAAGCCAACTTTAGAGAGAAAACAAAACCTAAAACGTCTGTGTAGGATTGTGTTGTTGGCTTCTTCCTCTTATGCAATCATCAGCTTATGCATCAGCAAATCTGGAAGTAGACGGAATAGATACTATCAGTACTTCTCATAAACAAAATTGTAATAAAGTACAACATAACTGAACTTCCAGTTGAAATGAATGCAAAGATTACCCTAGCTCAGAGAGCTTCAGGTGAGCTTCAGTGTAATCAGCAAAGAAAGCATCCTCATCCTGCAAAGAAGAGATGATAATCAGAATTAAAATTCAACTTTTTAATTGGTGACTGTATCAAAATCTTGATTCGTTGTAATGGAAGGAAAAGATGTCAGAAGGAAAGAGCTATGTACAGCCGCATATTTCTCAACCAATGGACGGAAAACAGGGTCGGAAAGGAGAACTTTGTCAGTTGGCAACTGTAACAGGCCGTCCTTCTCTCCAGTCAAGAGCTCCCTATAATATATTATCCAATTAGCATAACTTAAACCGATTCTAGGACAAATTGTTCATCACAACTCAAGGGAGAAACGCACAACTCATAAAAACAGAAACTCACTTGAAGTAAGAGTTGTCGAAGATAAGAGGGTTGGTAGTCCATGGTCCCTCAAATCCAGACCTCTCCTTGTGGCACCTTCCCTGCATCGAAAGCAAAGAAAATATATATCATTGTAAGTGGATAGGAAATTTCAACATTGCAAACTTCAAGAAAACAAGACAATTTAATATTTTAGAACAGACCAGGGTGTGGCCACCAGAAAGAGCAACAATGTCCTGGTCGCTAAGACCCATTTGATTACTAAACACCTGCCTCAAGTGATCAGCTCCTGCAAAATATTTATCAAAAAATTAAACCAAGATCATCACTGACACTGAGCCTGTTTTAATTCTCAATAGAACAACAACATTAGAAGACAAATCGTATAGACTAACCCTCAGTAGCATTGGGAAGACGACCCTCAGGTGGTGGGTGAGGCTTGTCCTGCATTTATTTCCAAACACCTTTAGGTAAATACAGCAACATTGAAATATACAGTTAAGTGTTTACACCACTATTAAGAACAATTGAACAACTCAATTAAAATCCATTTAAGTGTTGTTGCTCAAAACAATAAACCATGCTCTAACATTTAACCATTTTATAATGAAGAAAATCTACAGAAACTAACTGACAAATCCCAAAACTAAACTTTGATTCATTGTATAATGTGATACAAAAACATCGATTTGCAGCAACTGCATACAAAAAATTTCGGTACCATTTATCCAGTTACTTATGTGCCATCGTTTTATCATATGAACAAATAATAATATTCATCCGACATGACAATAATTTATTTATTTGTCGTTTAAATGTCTATGCTCTATAATTAAATTAAAATCAAAGTTTTATGGGTATAACTACACCAAATCAAAAGTATCACACTGCATATTGAGTCGAAGATAAAATGTAATTTGGGGATATATCCTAAAAGCACAGCATTATATACTAACCAGACCACATCATTGAATCATACATTAACTGTTGCTGAAAGTAGTGTGTATTAGAGATATAGACTCACCTCTCTTCCAGGATGGAATGGAATTTCAGGCCCACCGGTGATCTCAACAGCAACAACACCAGCAAGCTACAAATTTTAAAACGCCAAAAAGAATACAGTCAAAACCAGTCAAACTCTCAAACATAATCGGTTAAATCTGAAAGCAAGAACAGAAAAGCCGATCAAGAGTTAGATACCTGATAGAAGTCAGCGTATGAAAGGATAGGAAACTGCTCCTTGATCGGCTCGAGAAGCCTGACTGCAATATCGAGACCGTTGTTAGCAGCATGAGCGAGCTCAGCAGGTTGCTTCATGGTTCCGAATGGACCTCCGGTCTTGGTCTTGACATCAAAAGTTCCAGCTGAGTGCCACCTGTCCCCACCATCACCGTAAGGCCTATCAGCTTCACGGATCTCAAAACCAAATTTCAAATCAGACGATAGAAAAAAGAGAAGCTTACGCTAGACGGAGCATGAGTGGAGCACAGTTCTTCTCAGCAATGAGACCTCTTAGCTTCCTCTTAGCCTTTTGAACGGCGTTTTGGTACTCCTCGCTAACGGTTGGGTAACACTTGGTCATTTTTCTCTGGTTTCTACAAAAAAAACAATAAAATTTCAAATCATATCAACAATTTCCAAAACAGGTTCCAAACTCAGATCGAAAACAAACCTTTCGCCGTAGAGTGCGATGAAATGAAGATAGGAAAGCCACGCTATGGACCCGAGTTGAGCACAAGCACACTCTGGTGAAAAGGAGGAGAATATATATGGGGGAGTGAAGAGCGGAAACGGTGTTTGTTTTGAGAATGGACGGCTTTGATGTGGGTTGAAAATTAATGATATACGGCTGTGATTGTGGGTCAGGTGGGCTGATTTTTGTTTTTTCTTTTTCACTTTCGAAGAAAAAGATTGGTCAATATTTTTTCTCAGAAAAAAAAACTATTTATTTTATTTGGAAAATTCGACGGGATTTAGGGAGAGCGAATTTAATAGTAACATCTGGATTTAAAAATATATATATAGATTATATGTACTCACACTCAGTGTGAACACCTTCAAATAAAGAAGATGCCTTTTGAATTGAAGCGATTATTGCAACACCGGGCTAGGTACGCCAACGTTTATGACCCATATATTTCTAAGATATGATTTTCATACCTTGCAAATAAATCACGTTTGTGGCAAGTATCCATTCATTTTATGAGTTTATAAAATATAAAAAATTAGTGATTAGATTTTTTCTGTTAAATATATTAAGAAATAATAAATTTTATTTTTTAAAAACCAATTTAGTTTGATATATTCAATTTTTATTTTTAATTATTCTAAATTAAGAAAAAAATAGAAATATATGAGAACTTTTTTTTTGGTAAAAAAATATGGTTGCATGAAAAGTGATAATTTAGTGGTCAAACTAAACGTGGTGGCATAAAAAGCGACTAAATGTTCAATATTAGCTTGTAATAAGTTAATTTTGTCTATCAACTAGTGCGAGTTTGATTTTAAAATAAGCATAAACGGTATTGATATTCACTTAATTATGATTAAAAATTCTTTTAGTTATTTAATTATGAAAAAAATTAAGTTAATCGTTTAAGTTTATGATAAATTGATGGTGCGGCAGTTTTAAAATTAATATAATAACGTATTTAGGACTTAATAATTAAATTATAAAAAAAATTAGTATAAAACGCCATACAATATACATAAAAAATAAAAAAGTATACGACGAAAAAAAATTTTAAAAAAAAAACCTCCAAAATTTACAAAATCGAATAGAAGGAAAAGTCGAGGTGAAAAGGGGAGGGGATAATGCGTTGGCAGAGACAAAGACGAATAAGATGGAAATGTGGTCGGTGTGGGTGAATTTCATATACTGCAGTGGTTACCTTTTGAGCGGTGGAAGACGGCAAAACTTTCAAGTTTTTGTCGTAGATTTGGGATTTGTTGAACTTTTTTTAGAAAAAAAATACATATTTTTTTTTGGTAGAAATAAAATAGGTAAAGCCTAAATACAAGAAAAATTAGTTACTATTTGATCTCATAAGAATACTCGAACGATTCTCCTTTTCTAAAAAAAGCTTTATCTTATGTGGTGATTCTAGAGAAAAAACATATTTTTTTTATCTAATTTAAAATCAGATACAAATCTATGAACCAATCAAAAGACTTAAATAAGAATTCCTCACATTAACCACTAATATTTACCGTGAAGTAAAAGCCAAAAAAAAAAGCACCAAATCTTCATTTCTTTTACAAATCAAGTCAAAACTCAGGATTATATTTTTCCTTACTCTCTGGGGTCTTTTTTCTTGTTTGAGTGGCGATTAATAGTTGAGCATCTTTTGAAGCCAGTCTTTAACGTATTGTGTTATGGAATACTTTAGTTTACCGTTGGAATTTAAAATGTCAATTAATTATGTTTTGTTTTCATTTTGTTCTTGAAGTGTAATTAGCCAAAACGCTACACTTAGGGTCAGTTCTTCATTACTTTTGAAAAGTACTTTTAAAAAGTGCTGTAGAAAAATGTTTTTGAGAAGTGCTTTGGAAAAATTTAAGTGTTTGATATTGCTGTCAAAAAGTGCTTTTGAAAAGTAAAATGTTCATTTTAAACATGATATTATAAAGTAACAAATATGTATTAAAATAATGTTCAAATTAGTTAATATTATGATATTTTAGTAAAAATATAAAAAAATAATTTATTATAACTTATTGTTAATATTTTAATATATAATATTAATTTTAAATATTTCTAAGTAATTAATATTAATTATTTATTAAATTTAATTAGAATATATAAACTATATTTAAATATTTAAATATAATAATTAAATATTTGTAATTAGATATTGACACAATTGTATTATTTTAAAAAATATTTTTTATTTTTAATTAATGCTTTTAACACATTTGTAAAACTCATATTAAATAACCAAGAAAGAGAACACAAAATAATAGCATCAAACACATTTTAAGTCAAAAAGTAAGGTTAAAAAGGTAAAATAACAGCCAAAAGAGCTTTTTAGCTGAAAAAGCTAAAATTGACTGCTTTTTCATCTCTAAAAAAGCTCATCTCAAAAGTTAAAAAAATTGCCCCAATGATATGTGTTCTTCATTGCTTTTAAGAGAAAAGCACTTTCTTTAGAAAAAGTTCATCCCAAAAACAATGGAGAACACACCCTTAGTAATAATAGCAGCTTGGTCAAAACAGTGCATATTTCTGTTTGTGTTTTAGTTCTATGGTGAAACGATTCGTTTTGAACAGTTGTTGGCTAACAGCATGACGGGCTATATTGACTGTTACTTTTTCCTTTTTGTACCGCTAGAAGAGGATAAGTTGGTTATGAAAATTATAGAATAGATTCTTACTCTTTCTCTCTTCTCTCTTATTCTCTGAATTTGAATTCTTCTACTTCTTCTTCTCTTTATTTTTCTCTTATTTCAAATATTGAATCACAATAAAGGTATCAGAGTTGCTACATTCCTTAAGGCCAGCGAAGGAGTTACTACTCGACTACAAAAAGACATGGCTCGGTTGCAAAAGGAAATGTCTCAGTTCATGGTGGATATTGATGTGAAGATGGATGAAAGATTTAAGGATTTTCAGGAAAGTTTCAAGAATGACATGCGAATTGAATTTTATTCTCTTTTGGAATAATTATTGGGGCAACCACATACTTTAGGCGCTGCCAATTTTGGACAGAGCAAGGGTAAGGGCATTTTAAGGGAACCTCTACATGGTTTTCCTCCTAAAGAGCCAATTATATTGTCACCACAATCAGATTTGGGATCATACTCTCGTGTTAGTAGTGTAGAGTCCACTGCCAAACAAGTTAAGTTTGATTGTCCTTATGTAACGCCTCCTTACCCGAGACCGTCGCCGGAGTCGAGCATGAGACATTGCTAAACTTATTTTAGCATTTAAACAAGTTCAAAAAAATTTCATAGTAAACTGTCCATCTGCGTCATTTACTCAAACAAATCATATAAGGATAGCTTGACTTATCCATTCATTTACTCAAACAAATCATACTCATGACATCATATAAGGGCTAAACAAACATAGATATTTGCATCACAATTGCAACTTTCATTTCATGCATCATCATATACATATCATTACAATCATATAATTCAGTCCAAACAATTTAACATAGATAAATTCATTTCATTATAATCATTTATCTCATAAAAAATATCATTGACATTCATCAATATTCAACGTTCAATCAAGGCAATGACATTTTCATTCATATCATGATATTAGGAACCTTTACTCATACCTTTACGAATTTCTCTTTATCCCGTTCATCTTATCAAGTAAGCCAAGTGCACTACATTATATGAGCATTAAACAAGTATGGATATTTATCACAACATGAACTTTCATCTCACGTGTTATCACATATATATATCATAAACTTTTATTCATACTTTTCTGAATCGAGACTCATCATAATCGTAATTTTATTCAAACACCTTCGCATCACATTGAACATGGTCAGTGCAACTCGGTTGGAGAGTACCTCTGTCTAAACAAGACGGTGCTCATACGCGTCGGGAGGCATCACACTATCACGGATCCGTGGCATGTATAGCTAGACTCTTACACATGCTAGGTTAGTCCGAGAACCGACTAAACCATAGCTCTGATGCCACCAAATGTAACGCCCCCTTACCCGAGACCGTCGCCGGAGTCGAGCATGAGACATTACTAAACTTATTTTAGCATTTAAACAAGTTCAAAAAAATTTCATAGTGAACTGTCCATCTGCATCACAGTTGTAAAAAAAATCATATCTCGAGTTACGAAACTCAAAATCCAATTCCGTAAATTTTTCCTGAAACTAGACTCATATATCTACTTACTAAGTTTTTTCTAGAATTTTTGGTTGGGCCAATTAGTACAGTTTATTAGTTAAAATCTCCCCTATTTCAGGGTTTGACCACTCTAACCCCTGTGCACTACGAATCAAATTTCTTCCTGTAAAAAGATCCAATGACTATGCCGTTTATTTCACTTAAAAATAAACTCAATAAGGAAACCATACATATAAAGTGTGAGTTATAATTATTTTTACATAATTTATGGTGAATTTCTAAAGACAGAACAGGGGATCCAGAAATTGCTCTGACCTTGTTTCACCAAAACGTAAATCTTTCATAAAATACAACTCTTTTACCTATTTTGTTTCTTCCACATGAAAATAAATTCATTAAGTTTAAACTCCATATTTTATTCATCATTTAATTCTATCTCTAACATTTTTAGTGATTTTTCAAACTCACGTCACTGCTGCTGTGTGATTCTGTTTTATAGCCAATTTCACCATTTTATGGATTTCCATAGATTAGTTAACACATAAAGCATACGTGTTATCAAATATAATCTCGATTAGCCACTCCAATAGCTAATCATTCTCAAACATTTCCATGCCATCTATGAGCTATATCATAAGATTATATACACAAAAGGATTATAATGTTATACATGCCATATTCCCAAAATATGCAAGCCACCATACCGAGATGGTCCGTTGATAGTGTGAGCGTGCCTCCGACCGTCCTGATCTCCAAACCGGCTTGTCAAAACTACAAGGAATGAAAGGGAGGGAGTAAGCGTAAATGCTTAGTAAGTTCACATGCAAATAACAAATAACTTAACAAAGCAATTATACCAACCAACATTAGCATAATATCACCAAAACATATATCACATTTCTATTCATCATTAATCGTCTTACTACATTATTGTTGTCGTATCAAGTCTCAACCCGTACATACCTGTCCAAAGTGCCCATTCCACAACACTTACCAATACATCACTTGCATCTTGAGTATTCTTCCATTTCATTAGAATTTTACCCGTTGAACACATCGGAATATAACTCGGATACATGGAAAATTTGCACATAAGTGCCACATATGTAGCCAAGCTACCATGTAACCCGCCCATAAGCGAACTCGGACTCAACTCAACGAGCTCGGGTGTTCGTATCCATAAGTGAGCTCGGGCGTTCGCATTCATAAAACATCAAAATTCATACATATCATCCATGGGTAAAATTTTAAATATAAACCCTAGCTCAAAATTTTGGTAGAAATAGGTAAACCGAGCTACGATGATTTCAAAAATATAAAGAACATTAAAAACGTGCATAGAAATCACTTACAATCAAGGCTTAAAAGTGTTGAAACCCTAGCTATGGTGGAGAGCAAAATTTGGTAGCAACTTATGGAGAAGATGATCATTTTTGTGTTATTTTTCCCATTTTATTTCATTTAATATCCAAATGACCAAAATGCCCTTCATTACTAAACTTTCAAAAATTCCATCAATGTCCAATTTTTGCCCATAAACTTAGAAATTGGTCAAATTGCTATTTAAGACCTCCTAATTAATATTTCAAAGCAATTTCATACTAGAAACTTCTAGAATGCAAGTTTTGTAACTTATTCAATTTAGTCCCTAACTTCAAATTAAGCACTTTATGCATAGAATTTCTTCACGAATCATGCAATCATATCATAAACCTCAAAATAATCATAAAATAATTATTTCTATCTCGAATTTTTGGTCCCAAAACTACTATTCTAATTAGGCCCTAATTCGAGATATCACACCCTATTTCAAAGGGTTGGATTTTTTAAGATGGTGGTCGAAGTTAGAGCAATATTTTGAGGCTGAAGGTATAGGGGATCAAGCTAAGGTGCGTATAGTTATGCTTCATTCGGAAGGGAAGGCCTTAGACTAGCACCATTTTTTCACATCAGAGGCAAGGTGCCCTTCACTAGTTATCTTGGGAAACTTATGCTAAATGGCTTAAGATGGTCTCTCAAGCAATATAGAACTGTGGAACACTTTCATGACCAATTTGTGAGTTTACTAAATCAATTTCACTTCTTTGAATCTTATGCTTTGAGTATATTCATTAGTAATTTACGAGCTGAGATTGGTCAATACCTTAGGCTGTTTAAACCTCATAATTTAATTGATGGTTATTTGATAGTTAAGCAAGTAGAAAATGTAGTTAGAGGCAATCCTAGAAAACACATGGGTTCTAATTATGGGGTAGGACATTATAAAATCTTGTTTCCAAACTCACAAGAGGGCAATGTGGGGTTTTCTAAGCAACATTATCAAGGGTTCAAGTCATCTGGTTCGTTGACTGAATCCAATGTTACAGGATGGGCCCCTAGTGCTAGGGTCAATTCTAAGTTGCCCATTAGGACCTTGTCCCAAACAGAGATGGAAGATAGGAGGAAAAAAGGGGCTTTGCTTCTGGTGTACCTTAGGTTACAAGTGTAACAAAGCATAGCTGTACCAACTCTTGATTGAGCCTTTTGTTGATGTGGTTGATACTGTCCTATTGTTGAGAACTTTCAGGATTGTCCTGAGCAACTTGACTATGAAGACAGTGAAAACAGACCTCCCTTACCTGTGTTATCTCTTCATGAATTGAAAATGACACAGGGGCATCAAACTATGAGGTTGGCAACTTGAATCAATTTTTAGAGGTAATTATGTTGGTTGACTCAAGGAGTACACACAATTTTATGGACTCTAAATTGGCCAAAAAGTTGCACTTATCCGTGGAACTAGTTGATAAGATGAATGTAATAATTGCTAATAAAGGGAGTATGTTCACTCAAGGTATTTGTAAGGTTGTTATTTGGGAAGTTCAAGGGTATCAGTTCACTACCAACTGCTTAGTACTTCTTGTTAAATGATGTGATCTCGTCATTGGTATTCAATGGCTATCTTCCTTGGGTCTATAATGTTGAATTTCAACCCCCTCATTATGCAGTTTTAGTACTAGAGTCACCAATGTAACCTTAGTGGAATTCCACTAGGATTTCTTCAAATTGTCTTTGGTGACCAGTTTTCTAAATACTCCAGTTTGGTAGAAATGGTATTTGTCATATGTTGTTTTCTACATGCACTCAAGTAGTTTTATCTATTCCTCAAGTTAATCTGCCTCAGGAGTTACAAGACCCGTTGTGTAACACCCCTTACCCGTATCCAACACCAGAATAGGGTACGAGGCATTACCAAAACACATACACTTGTAAACGTATTTAACCGAGTTATAAAATTTCATCAAAATTAAAACTTTCAAAATAATTAACATGTTTCTATAACTTTTCCCAATATATCCTCAAAATATTATAATCATAATAATTAGGGCCTGCGAGACCCGATACATACTCATGCAATTTAATGCTTCATTTCCATTTCATTCAATTCGCAATTTCTCATGTTCATAATTTAAATCATATCACTAGCAATTTCCATTTAATTCACGTGCAATTCAATGACATCAAATTCAAAACTAATACGTATTTACCATTTAACTCAATGTTTATTGATTATACCATTCAATAACACATTTATGAAATTCTCAATTTAGCAATGAAAATATCACTTTAGTTTGAATAACAACATCGTCCTGATATAAATACACTACCACTTATCCATTTACTTTAATTCTTTTGGGCCCATTTGTCACTTACCATCCTTAATCAAATTAGGGAACGGTCACGGAAAATTGAGTACTTCACTTTCACTTTGCCATAGTATAACTATGGTCTTACGTATGATCACTTATCACTTGTCCCTGATCAGATAAGTGTAGCCACCTATCACTTTGTTTCTTGATCAGATAAGTGTAGCCACTTATCACTTTGTTTCTTGATCAGAATATATCCTCAAAATATTATAATCATAATAATTAGGGCCTGCGAGACCCGATACATACTCATGCAATTTAATGCTTCATTTCCATTTCATTCAATTCGCAATTTCTCATGTTCATAATTTAAATCATATCACTAGCAATTTCCATTTAATTCACGTGCAATTCAATGACATCAAATTCAAAACTAATACGTATTTACCATTTAACTCAATGTTTATTGATTATACCATTCAATAACACATTTATGAAATTCTCAATTTAGCAATGAAAATATCACTTTAGTTTGAATAACAACATCGTCCTGATATAAATACACTACCACTTATCCATTTACTTTAATTCTTTTGGGCCCATTTGTCACTTACCATCCTTAATCAAATTAGGGAACGGTCACGGAAAATTGAGTACTTCACTTTCACTTTGCCATAGTATAACTATGGTCTTACGTATGATCACTTATCACTTGTCCCTGATCAGATAAGTGTAGCCACCTATCACTTTGTTTCTTGATCAGATAAGTGTAGCCACTTATCACTTTGTTTCTTGATCAGATAAGTGTAGCCACCTATCACTTTGTTTCTTGATCAGATAAGTGTAGCCACCTATCACTTTGTTTCTTGATCAGATAAGTGTAGCCACTTATCACTTTGTTTCTTGATCAGATAAGTGTAGCCACTTATCACTTTGTTTCTTGATCAGATAAGTGTAGCCACTTATCACTTTGTTTCTTGATCAGATAAGTGTAGCCACCTATCACTTTGTTTCTTGATCAGATAAGTGTAGCCACTTATCACTTTCCACTTGTCACTTGATCAGATAAGTGTAGCTAAAGCTACCACTTATCACTTTGTCACTTGATCAGAAGTACTCAAATCCGGCGTTCCGCTCAATTTGATCATTTATTCATATATCAGGCTTACCAACATGTGTTAATTCATAAACCATTCATGGTATTATTTCATGCCAAATCATATACTGAATATACCATACACACATACTATGAACTTTATTTTCACACATGAGCTTAAACCATGACCAATAATGCACAAAAATAAGCATCATTCATATTTCATCGTTTATGAGTTATAATCAAACATATGACCATTTATACACGAATCATTCATATATTTCCCAATTTTCCTCCTCCTCCTCTCCATTCCACATCCTTAATGTGTATAACACACTTAAACAACATTAACCATAATTTCAATATTCACTAACATGTATATTCAAAGCTGTTTATCCGAGTCAGAGTCACTAAATTATTTTTATCCGGAGCTACAGAGCTCCAAATTAAGATCCGTTAATTTTCCCTGAAACTATACTCACATATCTTCATACCATAAAATTTTCATAATTTTTGGTTCAGTCAAATAGTACAGTTTATTCTTTAAAATTTCCCCTGTTTCGCTGTCTGACAGTTCCGACCACTCTTCACTAAAAATTAATTATCTCATTGTACAGAATTCGGATGATGTTTTAGCTTGTTTCTTCTAAAAATAGACTCATTAAGGATTCTAACCATATAAACTATAACTCATAATCATTTTTGTACAATTTTTAATGATTTTCCAAAGTCAGAACAGGGGAACCCGAATTCATTCTGACCTTGTCTCACAAAATCTATTATATCTCATGATTTACAATTCCATTGCTCCCATCATTTCTTTTATAAGAAACTAGACTCAATAAGCTTTAGTTTCATATTTTATTCATCCTCTAATTCAATCTCTACAATTTTTGGTGATTTTTCAAAGTTACACTACTGCTGCTGTCTAAAACTGCTTTAGTGCAAAATGTTGATTTCCATTTTGCCCCAAATTTCACAGTTTATACAATTCGGTCCTTTCTCAATTAACCCCTCAATTAATCTAATTTTCTCAATTAGTACTTTACTAGACATTATAAGTTGTTACACAACTATTGAAATTCAGAATTTCCACATATAACTCTATCTTCAAACTCTTTTACTATTAGGTCCCAAACATTCACTTTCTATTCAATTCTTTCAATAAAATCAGCATATGAACAATTTAAAGCTCTAATTTCATGCTAAATCATCATATACTTCCAGCACATATTCATATCAACTTTCAACTTCTTTCATAAAATCAAAAACTAATGGATTTAACAAGTGGGCCTAGTTGTAAAAGTCATAAAAATACAAAAATTTCAAGAAATAGTCAAGAATTGAACTTACTTGTAATAAAAATATGAAGAACCAGCTTGAAGAAGCCCTTCCATGGTGTTTTAGCTGATGAGAATTCAGAAAAATGAAGAGAAATCTAGATAATTCCACTTGGGTCCTAACTTTATTAAGCAAATTTTGCAATTTTCCAATTTTGCCCTTAATTCTCCTTACTTTCTTGCTGATTTCATGCCTCTGCCGTCCAGCCCAAATAGACCTTGGGTCTATTTGCCTTTAAAGCCCTCTTCCTTTTATCATTTAAGCTATTTAATCATTTCCCAAAATTTTGCATTTGTTACAATTTAGTCCTTTTTGTTCAATTAATTATCGGAACTTTAAAATTTCTTAACGAAACTTTAATACTAACTTTTTAACACTCCATGAATATTTATAAAAATATTTATGGCTCAGTTTAAAATCCCCGAGGTCTTGATACCTCATTTCGATTCTAATTATTTTAATATTTATTTCTAGTGTACTATTCACTATTTCAAAAGTTTTCCTAACTTCATATTTAACTTATACTTACTAAATTAATAATATTTTCTACCCATTTGTCGAATTTAGTGATCTCGAATCACCGTTCCGACACCTCTGAAAATTCAAGCCATTACATTTTTTTTTTCGTCGGATTTGTGGTCCCGAAACCACTGTTCCGACTAAGCCTAAAATCGGGCTATTACACGTTGAACGAATTTGATGATGTTTTCTAAACTCTTAAGGGCCTCACTCCTAACAGACCATATGACCACATAATACCTTTGCTGGATGAGAACCAAGTGGTGAGAATCAAGCCTTATAGGTACTCCGCTATTCAGAAAATTAAGATTAAGAAGTTGATTCAGGAAATGTTGCAAGTAGGGGTGATCAGGAACATCACTAGTCCTTTTACATCACCAATTGTCATGGTGAAAAAGAAAAATAGGAGCTGGAAAATGTGTGTTGATTATAGACAACTAAATCAACTCACCATCAAATATAAGTTTCATATTCCTGTGATCGAGGAACTTCTAAATGAGTTAGGAAAAGCCTATTTCTTCAGTAAGTTGGATATTAGATTAAGGTACCACCAAATCAAAATGTGAGAGCCAGACATCTACAAAACTGTTTTTAGAATGCATTAGGGACATTATGAGTTTATGATCATGCCTTTTGGCTTGACCAATGCCCCTCTAGTTTTAAATCCTTAATGAACCAAATGTTTAAGCCATTACTAAAAAGATCAGTCATGGTCTTCTTTGATGACATTCTCATCTACTCTAGAGATTAGTAAGACCACTTGAAACATTTAAAAAAGGTTCTTACATTGCTGAGGGATAATCAACTTTATGCTAAAAAGTTTAAATGTAGTTTTGGCACAACACAAGTGGAGTATTTGGGCCTTACCATTGCTGCTCGAACTGTTATTATAGATAGAACTAAAGTAGAAGGAGCTTTATCTTGGCCAACACCTCAATTAGTGAAGGACTTGAGACGTTTCTTAAGACTCTCTGTGTATTACAAGAGATTTATTAAAGGATATGGTATTTAGGCTGCTCCTTTAAATGGTTTTCTCAAGAAAGGAACTCCTTAGAAGTGGGATGAAGTTGCTCAATCTTCATTCTAGCAACTTAAAGAAGCTATTTGCAAGGCACTTGTGCTAGTGTTGCCTGATTTTAAGAAGAGTTTTGTGTAGAAACTGATGCGAGTGGACAAGGTGTTGGGCCAGTGCTGCAACAAAAAGGGAGACCTGTAGCCTATTTCCACAAAGCTTTAGGTATTTGACACCAAGCATTGTCGATTTCTGATAAAGAGATGATGACAGTAATTATGACAATTAGAAAGTGGCATCCTTATTTGGTAGGTCGACACTTCCAGATCAAAATTGATCAACAAAGCCTTCGATTCCTATCATATCAACATGCCATTACACCTTATCAGCAAAAGTGAGTATCTAAGATGATTGGATATAATTTTTCCATTGCTTATAAAAGGGAACTCAGAATATTATAGCTGATGCTCTGTCTCGAAGACCTCATGTGCTGGAAGGCCAATTGTTTCAATACTTAGGCCATGCCAACCTCACTTGGTCAGACATTTGGTCTTAAATTCTAGAGCCCTATACTCAAGATCCATAGGTTCAAAAACTGTGCCAAGAACTTCAATCACATCCACAAGTACATCCTAAATTTTCTTGGGATGGAATTCTTCTTCAAAGGAAAGGGAAGGTAGTGGTGGGCAGTAACACAACACTAAGAAGGACCCTTTTTGATCTATTTCATGGAGGAGCTATTGGTGGACATTCTGGAACTCAGGCAACTAGACACATGTTGACTAGCATTGTGTATTGGAAGGGGTTATCTAAAGATGTTCGAAGACGGACTAGAGAATGTGAAGTCTGCCAAATGTGTAAATGAGATACTTTAGCTTATCCTAGACTACTACAGCCCTTACCCATTCCTACAAAGTCCTGGTAAGACATAAGTATGAATTTTGTGGAAGGATTACCAGTCTCTCGAAGTAAAAGTACTATATTGGTAGTAGTGGATAGATTGACCAAATATGGTCATTTCATGGCATTGCACCATCCCTTCACTACTGCATCAGTGGCCTATGCGTACCTCCAACAGATTTACAAGCTCCATGGTGCTTTTGAATCCATTGTCTCTGATAGAGATAAGGTATTTTTGAGCCATTTTTGGCAAGATCTGTTCAAACACCTAGGTATACAATTGTATTTGTCTACTGCCTATCACCCTTAAATAGATTGGCAAATTGAAACTCTAAACAAATGTATTGAGAGCTACCTGCGGTGTATGTTTGGATAGAAGCCTTCTGAATGGCTTGCTTAGTTGCCTCTAGCAGAGTGGTGGTACAATACCACTTACCATTCTACAATTCACATGACCCCATACGAGACCCTATATGGACAGGAACAGTAAGTTTACTTCCCTTATTTAACAGAAGTTTCTCGAGTGGCTGGGATGGATACGAGTCTTCAACATAGGAGGCTGTGAGAAATCTATTGTGATTTCATCTTAAAAAATCACAAGAATGAATGAAGCAGATAGCTAATAGGAAGAAATCTAATAAGGAATTTGAGGTGGGTAATTGAGTGTATGTCAAATTACAACCATACAGACAACACTCCATGAGGCAGTTTCGAAACCAAAAACTTGATCCAAGATACTTTGTCCCTTTTTCCCGTGGTGGCTTGAGTTGGCAAACGTTGCCTGCAAATTGACCTTACCTGTTACTGCTAAGATACACCATACCTTCCATGTCTCACAAATTAAATAGCATGTTGATTCAACTGTGGCTTCAGTTATTCTACCAACTACTAATGTAGACGGTTCTATGCTCAAAAAACCAATTTGAATATTGGATAGAAGAATGATCAAAAGGGGAAACTGAACTATGACTGAAGTACTTGTGGAATGGGCTGATATATTTTCAGAAGATTCCATATGGGAGAACTCGAGTGATCTACATCAACAATATCCACAGTTTGATCCTTGAGGATAATGATCTCATTCGGGGGTAGGTGTATTGTTATAGAATATTTTAGTTTACCGTTGGAACTTAAAATGTCATGAATTCTATTTTGTTTTAATTTTTTTCTTTAAATGTTATTAGCTAAAACATTGTGTTTAGTAGTAATAGCAGCTTGGTCAAAATGGTGCATATTTCTATTTGTGTTTTAGTTCTATAATAAAACGGTTCATTTTGAACAGTTGTTGGTTAACAGCATGACAGACTATATTGGTCGTTACTTTTTCCATTTTGTATCGTTGGAGGAGGATGAGTTGGTTATGAAAATTACATAACAGTTTCTTCTTCTTTCTTTCTTTTCTATTATTCTCTGAATTCAAATTCTTCTAATTCTTCTTCTCTTCTTTTAAATTTCAAATCACAACATATTAGCTACGAACTTTAGTGCGTTCTTGTTAAAGACTAATACTTACAAAGGAAAGGTAAGCTCCGACAACAACGTCCAAAGTTCCAGTGAGGCGAAAAGCAATCGTCATCGCTTGTTGCTTCACTGTTTGTGGGTATGACCAATCACCATTTTTTGTTTGGTTTTCATGGGTTTTTTTATTTTTTTTAAAATTAGGACGAAATTTAAAAAAAATTATAAATGTTGAGGGTTAATTTCTAAAGCTGCCAAAATACACCCGAGCCGAAAGTTTGCCTCTAATGATCAAAGTCAAAGAAAGCCTGAGCCAATAACATTTTTTATCTCGAAAAAAGCTAGAATCCATAAGAACTCAAGTTAGAGAAAAATCTGAATCCGTAAGAGTTCAAGTCTAAGAGAGATCTCACCTTTTCCATTGTCAACTTGCTTTTTTGTTGATGTCTTTCTCTATTGTTACAGGATCAATCACTTCTATGGTTTAAGATTTTAAAGGTTTTTACAACTTTCTCTCTTGTAATTATTTTGTCTAGATTTCTTTGTAAGGCCCAAATTTTGCCCGGGGCCCAAAAACCAAATAAAACAATTACAAAACCCATTACCGAGTTGCAAGCCCAATAAACCAAATAAATAAATACAAAATAAACCCAATAACCTAAAACCCTAAAGCCCAAATCAGCCCACTATATTAACTTTTTCAGTAGCCACCCAAACCCTAGCCTCCTATTCAGTTGCCGCTCCTCCCACGAGCACGCGCTTCCACCACTGGCCTCCCCACGCATACCCCTCTCCTCCACGCGTTTGACACCCCTCAAAGCCTGCAAACAAGCAATAAAAGAAGACACAAAAAGACAAAAACCATGTGCAAACAACAAAGGATATAGCAGAGAAACAGTAGCGAAATGTAAAGAGGACTATCGGCTATAAAGCTTTGGGGGAGAACTGATTGTAAGGGGGGGTTTTCCTAATTCAAAAAGGGGGAAACGGATTGTAAATAGGGGGACGGATTGAAAAAAAATCAATTAAAAAAACAGTTTACCGAAGGTGATTCGCATTTTTTTCTCTGTTCTTATTCTTTTTTCTTACTTTATTAATCTACTTGACGAATCTAAAAAAGGAGTTTATTTACTGTTTTTGGTGTCGATTTAGTCGACGTTGGCTCCTCCGATCTGAAAGTCGACAGATCCTTGTGGGTCTGACTGAAACCACGACGGTGGTGGAGGCGTATCATGCGCCGGTGAAACCCAAGAGTTGGCCAAGGTGAAGAATAGGAGAAAAAGAAAGGAATTTCGGGGGTTTTTGCTTAGAAAAATGGTTTTGTAAGCTTTTAAAAATATAAATGTATAATAAAAGTTGTATTAAATTTAAAGTGATGCAATTAAGAGGTAGGAAACCCGCGTGTTGACCTGCTCATTAGACTGGAATTGCGCACCTTAAAGGGGGAATTTGTGCAAACAGTCCCTCCCATTTGCACCACCTCTAATTTAATACTATTCCATTTCTTTCATTTTTGCCCTGAACTTTGCGCGTCACTCCAATTTAGTCCCCGCTTGAGTGCTGTTTTTTTGGGGTTGGGAACATTGGCACTTTAACCCTTGTGCATTCACGCGCATTCCATTTTAGTCCTTAAGCCTATTTCAACTATTTTATTATTTACACTTTAACCCTTTTATTATTTATTTATTTCAATTTGCCTTCTTAATTTTATTTAAGTTATAATTGAGTCCTCTTATTTTTTTAATTAATTTATTCATCAGTTTGTCTATTTACATGTTTAGTTATATATTATTCTTTTTTCATTTTATTATTTCATTCATTTTCCTATTTATATACTGTTCAATCACTCATTTTACTATTATTTAAGATTTTAAATTTCATTTTAATTTTAGTTTATTTATTCATTTATTTTATATTGATTTTCATTTCTTATTACCCTGTATTTCGCTTTAAAAATTGTTTATTCTTTTTTATTTTTCTTGTTGTACCATCATTATCACGTACATCTATATTGTTTATTTACTTACTATTTTTCATGTATACATCTCATCTATATTGTTGCTCCATTCATTTTTATATTTCATGATACTTACCTATTTTCATCATATACGTTTCATGTTATTTCATCTTTTAGTCAATCTTATTTATTTTGTTAATATTATGATTTGACCAATAATATTATTTTTATCCTACACTATTGCTATCATCGTATTATTAAACTAATTAATCTTATATTGATTTTGTTACATTATATATTTTTTTCTTTTTGTATTTATTTACATTATTATTACTATTATTATTGTTATTATTATTATTATTATTATTATTATTATTCTTGAGCAACATATACTTTACATTATTATCAATGTTAAAAAATTTACATATGTTATTTCTTTTAAACTATTATACAAATTATTTATTTTGAGATTTTTATATACGTCTTTTATTTTAACTTATTAGGTATATATACATATATTGTTCATTTTAAATTTCTTATATGTCATTTAGTTATATCGTTTTATATGATAATTGTATTAAATTCTCTTTATTATTTAGTGTAAACCTTTCTACTATTATCAATTTTAGAATTTCATATGTTATTTATATTAAACTTTTGTATATATCTTTCATATGTTAATAATTTTAAATTCTTTTATTGTTATTTGTTTTGAACTTCCTATATACATTACTTGTTTTATTTTTTTTTTAATTTTACTTCGGATTATATTTATATATAAATTTTCATTTAAACTATTTTTGTATATTGTTTATTTTAAATTTCTCATTTATACATTATTTATTTTAAGCTATTTTATATGTATTTGAAAGGGTCCCTTTTTTATTTTACTTTGTGAATTATTTATCTTAACTAATTTAACATATTATTTATTTGAAATTTGCTTTATATATTATTTTATTTCAAATTGTTTTATATTTTATCCATGTTAAATCTTTTTCATATGTCATTTATTTTGAACCATTCTTTGGTATTACGAGTTTTAAATCTTAGTTATTTTATTTGTTATCAATTTTAAACTTTTATCCTATTCACTTTGAATCATTTTTCGCATGTTATTTTATTGTTGATGAGTATTAAAAAGTAATATACATTATGAATATTGCCATCACATACATTAGAAATTATTTATTGACATTTTCATGTTGGGGCATTCATTAATATTGTATCTAATTCGTGTTTCATTATTCCATGCGCCATTTTACACTATTGTTTATCTAGTTTAAATCATATTGTGTATTAAGTCCCAAAGTTTTAGTTTAAATCATATCGTGTATTAAGTCCCAAAGTTTTACTCAATATGGATCGTTCTGTTTTTATTCCAAACAAAATAAATACACATCATTTTAAATTGGACATTTGCTATTATTTCATAAAAGGAAAATTCTCAAATAAAAACAATATTCCGTATTCAAAATTCGGGAAATCATGCCCTAACTTACTGGGTTTCGATTTTTTCTTGTTTAACCCAAATAACGGCATGTTCTTTTAAATCATAATACGAGTTTTAAATAAAATGCTTACTCTCTAAGATTTGAGGTGTTGTGTCCTAACTCACTGGATATGACATCTTATTACCTCGAGATAAGATTTTTTGCAAATAAGGTAATATTTCGTGTTTGGAAATTTCGAGAAATCGTGCCCTACGTGTTGGGTTTCGATTTATCATTTGACCAAATAAACGGATATCCTATTTAAAATTTCAATGCATGAGTTTTGGAAATCATGAGATGATTTTGGGTATCGAAGGTTGGAAATGTCGTGTCCTACGTGTTGGATGTGATATTTTACCCTTTCGAAATAAGAGAATCTTAATATCCACTTCAAGTTAGGTAAACATTCATAAAAAGGGATCGTATTTCAAAATTTATTTTAAATCTTTTCAATTTTCAATATTAAGACATTAATTAATCAATTAGTTACCAATTTTGGGCGTTACGAGGGTGCTAATCCTTCCTCGTACGTAACCGACTCCCAAACCTGTTTTCTCAAAATTCGTAGACCAAAATGTCATTTTAGTAAACTAAAATGTTTTATTAAAACAAGGGTGATCCGATCACACCCAATAAAGATCGGTGGCGACTCCCGTTTTAATTTTCACTTTCAAAACCAAAGTCGACCCCCCTTTTTTTTCAAAAAATGGTTTCGACATTCTTTGTTGAGAATCTAAAAGGTATTTAAGCATCTCTGAAAAAGCATGAGCATTGAACAAGTCTACCCAAGTAGCAACCACGGAAAACAAGATATTTTTCTTTAACATGGAAATGTTGGAACTCCATCTTGATAAATGGATCTCAAAAAATAAAAGAACTCTCCTTGGTGGGGAAAGTCATTGTAGAGAAACATGTTAGGATTGGTCCATTCAATGTCATCATTTCTAAAGCTTGGTCCCTTCAAGGTTCAATGAAAGTGCATGAATTCATGATTTAGAATATTAGGTAAGAGTTACACCTGAGTTCTGGATTTTCATTAATAATATCCCTGATGATCGTTTTATGGAACACTAAACTAGACTACGATCATGACTAAGGCAAGCGCATCTATTGTAACAACCCATTTTCGGTAAAAATCGGAACAGTGGTTTCGGGACCACAAATTCGAGCCTGAAAAATTAAATTATTTAAATTTCATAAAATGATAGATATTATGATAGGAATATTGCATGAAAATTTTTATAGAAAAATTTTATCAATTATGTGTCTAATTGCAAAAAGGACTTAATTGAATAAAATGTTAAAGTTGTATACTAATAGCTATAGGGATTATATAGCTGGAGAATTCAAAATGTATGGTCCTTATATGGAAATTAGGCTATTGATGAAAAATATGTAGATATTTTTAATGAATCATCCATGGAAAAATAGAAAAAGGTAAAGGACTAAATTAGAAAGTGGAAAAGTTAAATGCTATTAATTAAATTAAATGAAGAAGATATCATTTTATCATATTTTCCCCAAAAATTCCATGGAAACCCTAAGAAAGAGAAAGAAATCTTTCTTGGCCAAATTAGGTAAGTTTTATGTCCTGTTTTTAATGATTTTCATATTTTTATGATCGGTAAAGCTTAATTTCTCTATTTGGGGATTAAATTGAAAGGAAATAAAAGTTTAGAAAATTACCCATGGATGAATATGCTGTAAATTGAAAGTTTATAATAGAAAATGAAAGGTTATTGATAGATAAATCACATTTACAAAGTGATTTTTAGTGAAAACATGTGTAGGGACTAAATTGAAAATTAGTGAAATTCTTGAAAAAATTCTGAAATTTTTGAAATGCATGTGCTGTAAAAGGTATATGGAAAATTTTTATTAGACTTGGAATAAGGAGTAAATTGCATAAATTTCAGTTTCCGAGCTTAGGGACGAAATCGTCATTTATTAAAAGTTTGGGGGCAAAATGGTAATTTTTTCTAAAGTGTAAATTGGACCAAATCGAGTTGATTTGCATTAAATTGATGTCAAATTTACTCCTATAGATCAGAATAAATCGAATGTGGAGTTAGAACGAGGAAAGGAGACAATACCGGATAAATAGACTTTATGTATACGAACATCCATTGAGGTAAGTTCGTATAACTTAACTATGCATGTCTTTGTGCTTGATTTCAATTGTATTTGTGATTTTATAAATGTACATGTGAAATGATTATATATCCGATAAAGCCCGATGATTGATAATATTTGAAATAAATGATAATACTCGTAAAGTGATCAATGACTCAAATGTCATTGTTGAGCTTGAATTAAATCTGAAATGTAAATTACATAAATGCGTAAAATTATGAGATTGGACATATATCCAACAATTTCTTGATAAATGCTAAATCCCGTTTAAATAAATGAAAGTCGATGAATAAAGGTGGTTACCGATATGAAATGAAATCTTGCATGTGTTGTAGAAAGGTTGTCCCGAAAGGGTAATCTTTTGCTCTCATTATGAAAAGGAAATGTACACCTTGTGTGTACCATGTGAAAAAGGGATAGTTTTGGCTATCGAATGTGAAAAGGGATAGCTTCGGCTATCGAATGCGAAAAGGGATAGCTTCGGCTATCAAATGTGAAAAGGAAAGGTATACTTTGTGTATACCACATGAAAAGGCTATGTACACTTTGTGTATACACTTGAAACGACATACTTTGTGTATATCATTTGAAAAAGAAAGGTATACTTTGTGTGTACCATTTGAAAAGGAAATGTACACAAAATATACCATTTGAAAAGGAAATGTACACAAAATATACCATTTGAAAAGGAAATGTACACCTTTAGTGTACTAAGGGAAAAGGAAATATCCATCGATGTTTTCAATGATTCAATGGGTAAAATCGTGACATGAAAAGAAAAGAGATTGTTACATGTGTTCACTTGGAAAATATGAAATGATGTTACATGAAATAGGATATGTAAATATGAGATGTTTATGTTTGAATATGAACGGTTTGATGAATACATTCATTCATGAAAATATATTGCTACACTTTGAGCGTATCACCCGAGTGATTATCACTACTTCAATCGATTATTGAATAAAGTTCTGAAAATAAATATACTGGAAATTGAGATGAAATAATATGAAATGTATCTGAAATACATGAAAATAACTGACATACATGTATATGAATACATGAGGTGGAAAAACATGTGTATGAAAATCCGAATATGGATGAGCTTGTATATATGTTTATTTTGGTTTACATGCATATGACTAACATGGGTGATGAGAATGTGTGATAAAAACAAATGGTATAATTGTGCCTTGCATGTTTAATTTGAGTAAGAGTGGTTGGTAAGTTGATTACCAAGTTATACAGACTTACTAAGCATTATATGCTTACTCCGTTTTATTTTTCCCTGTTTTATAGTAAATCGAAAGCTCGTTGGATTGGAAGCTCAGCGAAGATCACTCACACTAACCATCATTCCAATTTGGTAGAAAAGGTATAACAATTGTGGTTATAATGGCATATATAGGTTAAATGGACAATGATTAACATGTAAATACTTCAAAGTGACTAGCTATTGGAATGGCTAGCTATGGACATACCTTGGTGTTATGTACAAAAGTCTATATCATGATATACAAGTTTAAATGGATAATGAATGAATAAATTAAATTTGTATGTTTGGCACAATATGCATGTAATACCCCGAAAATCTTTACAGTAATATATTATCCTTGATATAATAAAATAAGGAAATAAAGTGATAAAAAGGGAAGTTTTGAGTTATGGCAACATTGGGAAGTAAATTATGATATCTTGATTCAGGAAAGGACTAAATTGTAAAAGTCAGAAAAGTTTTGTTGCCTAAGAGTAAATACTCAAGACTTAAGGGGTTAAAGTGTAAATATGAAAAGTTGAAGGACCAATAGTGTAAATATTTTAAGGGTAGAATGATCTAGAAACTAAGGAAAATGGATAAATTAGGACCAAATTGAATAAGTGAAAAACTATGAGGGACTAAATTGCAATTTTACCAAATTAAATGATGACTCAAGGATGGAATTCTAAAAGATCATGAAGGGCAAAATGGTCAATTAGTAAGAGAGAGAATTCTAGAATGTAATGATTATGTTGATGATATTTTAAATTAATTAATTAGATAAATATTATTTATTAATATTTTATGAGATATTTAATATTATTTTATTATTATTTATTTAGTATATAAGGAAAGAAAGATGAAGAATTTTCATCTTTCCTTTCCATGCAAACCAACGTGAGAAAGAGTAAGAAGAAAAGAAGTTTTCTTTCTTTACAATTTAGTCATTTCACCAAAAATTCATTATTCTCACCTAAAAATTGAAAGAATTTCCATAGCCATCAAGAGAGAAAGATAGCAAGGAGATGATGGGGAGCAAGAATATCAAGTTGGATTCAAGAAATAGAAGCTGGAGGAGAGAGAAAAATCAAGTTAAATATTGAAGTTAATAAGAAAAGATAAGAACATTAAGATTTCAATATTTTTTTAAGTCTAATATTGTTGAAAAAGCATGGAATTGATGTTAATGTAGAGTTTTCTTTTATATGGTTCCATGTTTTTGATATATTAGTGAAGGGAAATGAGAGAAAATAATGGGAAACATGGTAGAAAATGGAAATAGGAGTGTTATAAACTTGGTAATCAATATGTTGCACTAAAGTAGTTTTAGTCAGTAGTAATAGGCTAACTTTGAAAAATCACCAAAAATGATAGAAATTGAATTAGAAGCTAAGGGTGATATGGAATTAAAGCTTATTGAGTCTATTTTTATATAAAATAAATATAGAAAGTAAAGTAATTCTGCATTCTAAGATATTTATATTTTTGTGAGACTGGTTCAGAATGATTTCAAGATCCCTTGTTCTGACTTGGAAAAATCACTAAAAATCATAAAAAAATAATTTTATTACATACTTTATATGGTTAAATTCCTTAATGAGTCTATTTTTTATAAGAAACAAATTATAACATCATTTTAATTCTGTTTAAAGAGATAATTAAACTTTAGTGAAGAGTGGTCAGAACTGCCAAATAACAAAACAGGGGAGACTTTAATGAATAAACTGTACTAATTGGCTAAACCAAAAATTCTGAAAATTTTATGGTAAGAAGACATATGAGTCTAGTTTCAGGAAAAATTAACGGATATTAATTTTGAGTTCTTTAGCTTAATATATAAATAATTTAGTGACTATGACGCAAATAGACAGTTTTGAATGTACATATAAGTAAATAGTGAAATTATTGATAATGTTACTTGTTGCATGTTATATAAATTAAGGATGTGGAATGGATAGGAGGAGGAGGAAAATATGTATGAATATTCATCTAGCATGGCTAATTTGCATGTTTTAGGCTTAGGGACTAAATTGAATAAAAGTAAAACTTTATGGGCAATTTTGTAAAAATTTTAGAAATGACTAAATTGCATGAAATAGATTATTTTATTATTTAAATTACAAAATTTAACGAAATTATCAATTCAGTTCAAGATTGGGGGAAAACATGTTTTAGGGATTAAATTGAAAAGTGTTGAAATTGTGAAAAATTTTGATATTTTATAGAATTCATGGACTGTTATCGATATGTATGATAATAATAGCTGGAAATAATGATTAAATTGCAAGAATTTTATTTTCTTGACCCTAAGGATGAAATCGCCATTAATTAAAAGTTTAGGGGTAAAATGGTAATTTTTGCCTGGAGCATTAATTAAATGCATTAGAATATGAAATGAATGAAAATGATGATCAAATTTATTTATATAGATCCAGACGACACAAATACGAGACTTGATCATGGAAAAGAAAATATATCAGAATAATGAAATCATAAACACGAACAATCAATGAGGTAAGTTCGTGTAACTTGAATTATATTCTTAAATGCTTGAAATGCATGTTTTTAATATGAATATGATTTGAATGTTCATTATATGAAAATTGATGAAACATTGATATATTTGATAAAATGGGAAGAAATCCCGGTTGAATGAAAGGAAAATTCGATGGATCTCTGAAAAGGAATTGACGGTAAAAAGGATCTAGCCCGGACGGGTGATCCTAACCTGATATAGCCCTCCCGAAGAATATGTGTAAAATGGATTTAGCCCGGACGGGTAATCCGAATTAGGGTCTGAATTTAGCCTGGACTGGTAATTCAGATCAAAGCTCATTGGAGTAATTGTCGTTACAGGGGATTTAGCCTGGACTGGTAATCCCGACAATACTCTATGAGTTTATATTACAGGGGATTTAGCCTGGACTGGTAATCCCACTGTAAGAATGAGGTTCGCGGGAGTGTGCTCTATGATAGAAAATGTGTAAGACCATGGTTGAAAGATACCATGGCAACCTGATATGAAACGTGTAAGACCATGGTTGAAAGATACCATGGCAACCTGATATGAAACGTGTAAGACCATGGTTGAAAGATACCATGGCAACCTGATATGAAACGTGTAAGACCATGGTTGAAAGATACCATGGCAACCTGATATGAAATGTGTAAGACCATGGTTGAAAGATACCATGGCAACGTGACATGAAATGTGTAAGACCATGGTTGAAAGATACCATGGCAACGTGACGGGGAAATGAATAAGACCATGGTTGAATGCTACCATGGCAACATGACAGAAAATGAGTAAGATCATAGTTGAAAGACACTATGGCATCACGTCGAAATAAATAAGATCGTGGAAGAGAAACGCCAAGATATCTGTTGAACAACTAATATTCAGGTAATATAACAAATGCTTAAATGAATTGGTTATACAAAATGGTAATGTGAAATGTTTACAGGAATTGGTCATATGGAAATAAATGTACAAAATAGTTGTATGAAATAATTTATAAGATAGATAAATGAAATAAGTATAGGTACATGGAATTTAAATTATGTTAAGTTTAATACGAACCATTACCGAAATAAATATACCTAAGATATAAGGAAATGATGGTGCATGAAATGTTGATATAATGAAATGAATGATATATGTTATTAAAGAAACGGTAAGAGAATAATATGTATCATGACATGTACATATGAGATTATCTTTTTTATGTTAACATAAGGAAAATATGTAAGTTAAGACGAGTATTAAATTCAAATATGACATATTGAGAAAATAAGAATTTATATGAAATATGTGTAAGTACACTAACAAGTGTTGTTGTTGATGCTTAGGCAAGTGCCAAGCCATTGATTGAATGGTAATATATTTATTGATGCATTGAATTGATAAGTATTTAAGTGATTTTTTTTTAGTGATTTTCAAGTGGTAGTAATGCTCCGAAACCTTATTCTGGCAGCGGATACGGGTTAGGGGCGTTACAATACATAAATATGAACAAGGAATGTAGATAGACATGAGTATAAATTGTCATTTGAGGTACCTATGGGTACATTAGTTGGATGTAGTTATATGACATGTATGAGACTTAATTTTGATATGAATTAACTGTCTTGAAATGAGTTATCAATACGTATATATGTTAGTGTAAATGGGTAACAACTTGGGTGAGAAATATGGCTTGGAAAATAGCCTAATTTCATCTACACGGGCAAGATGCATGAGCGTGTGTCTAAGTCGTATGTGACATACGGACAGCACCACGGGCGTGTAGTTCAGTCGGGTGTCCCCCGCATTTTAAATTTTAGCTTCGAATTAGCCACACGCGTTAGACACAACCGTGTGTCTTGGTCGTGTGAATGGCACGGGTTTCAAGCATGGTCGTGTGTCAAAATCGTGTGAAAATGGCTTAAAATGGTGAAAAATCAGTTTACCACACAGCCTAACCACATGTGCATGTGCCCAGGCTGAGTGTCATTTTCATGCTTAAGAAATTGCAAGTCAGAATTCCATACGGGCTGGCCACACGGCCATGTCCCAGGCTATACGGGCGTGTCCCCCTATCTTCAAGGAAAAATTTCCATAGTTGCTAGTTTAGTCCCGAACCACTTCCAAAGCATGTATTGGGCCCCGTAGGCCCATATTAGGGACTTTATGGTAAAATTTGAAAAGAATTGATTTGGAATGCAAATTTATGACTCAGTTTTGTATAACTACTAGTGTATAAGTCCGGTAATGCCTCGTAACCCTATTACGGTGACGGATACGGGTTAAGGGTATTACACCTATCGAATGGTAGTATAGTTATGGTGAGTCCAGAATATCGTATCCACAAGGACTAAAAGTACAAGTATTAACTTTCTTTCTATTATTTAACCTAAAATATAATGGATTCGTTTTATTCTAATATTAACTAACTAATTAACTACTGAATGCGATGGAGAGTGAAGAAAATAATCGAATAAACCAATAATAAAGACAATACCTGAGGAAGAATCCACCTAGACTTCACTTATTATTTCAAATCTGAACCAACGATTTATTCACTTGTCTTGATTCGTAGAAATCCCTAAATTATGTTAATATCTGTTTCGAGACTAAAAACAACTGACTCTAGGTTGATTAATTGAAATTTCTTTCTAATTAAAACCCCTATTGTCGCATTAACTCAATCTATAGATTTTCTTATTAGATTTGACTCTAATTCGGTAGATTTATGTCTCCCTATTTCTAGGGTTGCATGCAACTCCGCTTAATTATGCGAGATCTACTCTTAAATAGGGACTTTTGCTCCACTGAATAAGCATATCAAACTTGGAATAATATCCTGAAAATATTAAGGCAAGAATTAATAACTCATAATTAAGAACAAGAACAAGTATTTATCATTAAATTCAGAGCTTTAAATAAGAAGATCAGTCTTAAGTTTCATCCTCCCTAGGTAGTTAGGGAGTTTAGTTCATAATGTAGTAGAAAAACATCTCAAAAATAGGAAAAAACAAAACATAAAGAAACCCAAAAACTTCGAGAGAGAAATTGGAGGGAGATCTTCAGTCTTCAAGGAGATCCTACTTTCGAGCTGAATCCGTTGGCGTTCTTCGAGTAATTCCTGTGTTCTACTTTGCGTGTTCCCTTAGGTCCTCTTCTAATGTGTTTATATGGAATTTAGAATGCTCAGAAACCCTAAAATTTAGTTTTTTCCGCGTATTTGGGAAACAGGGAGCGATATCGACACGGGATACCACATGGGCGTGCGGCCAGCCCATATGACTCACACAGGCGTGTGCTCAGCCTGTGTAGAATTTCTTCTTGGCCGTGTGGATTTTTCAATTAGCCCGTTTTGTCCATTTTTGGCCCGTTTTATGCTCTTTTTGTTCCCCTATGCCCTCTTGAGTATAAAACATGAAATTAAGGGATTAGGAGCATCTAATTCACTAAATTATATGATAAACCATCCAAAAATATGCTAAGTATGAGATTAAAATGTGTTACTTTTATGGTTTATCAATCCCTATCTAGATGATTTCAAATGAGAATCTGTTAGGATCGGTCATTTTTTTTCTTTAACTCATTGAAATAGACGTTGATAACTTGAAGAATGTCAAATATGGAGGAGTCATAAGGATTAAAATGACAATCCATTCGACGAACCATTTATGGTTAGCTTTGGATCTATGTATCAACATCTCGTTTCAATACGAGAGGCTCTCACACTTTTATTATATTTGTGGCTGCTAGGACACAGTAAACGAAAATGCTTGTCAAATTAGATGGAAAAGTTGATAAGATATTTGGACTCGGGTTGAGGGCAAATGCAGGTTACCAGAAAATTGTGACATCAGGGAAATTGAATTGGAAAAAGGAAAACTTCTTATGGAGGAAGACAATAAAGACGCATGTAAAGGTGCACACAACAAAAAATCAATAGATGTTTAAATATCTGATACACAAGGTGCTTATGGACCGAGTCGGGTTGGATTCGGGTCGGGTTTAAATATAATATTAACATATTTTATATTTTTCTAAACTCAGTCCAACCTAAAATATATGCCTAAAATTTTGCCAAAATATGAACTATTCCACCTCTTCAAAGAATAGTCAGTAGGAGCTACACTTGAAGAGAATTTTTTTTGACCTCTAAGTTTTGGGTTTTCATTAACAATATCCCTATTTAGATGATTTTAAATGAGAATGCTATTAGGATATGTTAGGACCGACATGTATAAACAACGAGATAATAAAAGTGGAGAAGAATAAACACATATTTTATGTGGAAAAACTCTTCTGAAGAGGATAAAAAATCACTGGCAAAGATAATTTCACTGTCGTGGCAAAAACGAATAGTACAAAAATAAAGATAAAACTAAACCCTGAAAATAATAATCTTCAAAATGTAAACACTAAATTTAAATATGTAATGGGTTCAATCTATCTAAGGTAGAAAAAAGCTTATTTATAGGCTAAATTCGTAGGCCACATAATATTAAAATAATTTATATTAATCGGAGTTCGATTGGGAGAAATAATTAGAGTTTAACTAGAAGAAGAAAGCCGAAAAAATTGCATGACACGTCACCACGTTGTGATGTGAAATTCGTGTCGTTAGAACGAGGTGTGTCGCGCCGTCGAGATGATGGTCTTCTTCTTGTCATGACGTCGGCAACTCATTGGAATGAAGAGCTCTTCCTCGTTGCGACGTTACTCTCTGTTTGTGTCCTAATTTGACCAAAATGTAAAGCATACTCCACAGTCTACAGGATCGGTGAATTTTTTCCTTAACTCATTGAAACAGACGTTGATAACTTGAAGAATGTCAAATGTGGAGGAGTCATAAGTATTAAAGTGACAATCCATTTGATGAACCACTTAAGGTTGGCTTCAGATCTATGCATCAACATCTCATTTCAATACGAGAGGCTCTCGGACTTTTACTATATTTGTGGTCGCCTAAAGATATGCATCAACATCTCATTTCAATACGAGAGGCTCTCGGACTTTTACTATATTTGTGGTCGCCTAAAGATATGGTGAACGAAAATGCTTGTCAAATTAGATGGAAAGATGCTAAGATATTTGGACCCTGATTGAGGACAAAAGTAGGTTACGAGAAAATTGTAACATCATGGAAATGTAACGGGAAAAAAAGGAAAATTTCTTATTGAGGAATAGGATAAAACGCACGTAAAGGTGCACACAGCAAAAAAATCAAGAGACGTTAAAATCTCTTAATACACGAGCCAACTACCAATTCTAGAGTAATTAATGCAAACATTACATCCGTGGAAAATATTCTTAGTCCAATTAAGGGAAAGTCAAGCATGCCAAGCATTTATGAAAGCGATGTGGGTCGGGCACTTGAGCCCACTCAGGATCAAGCCGAGGTAATAATCTTAATGGGCCTTAAACGCTTAATAAGCCCAGGGGAAGTTGGAGGCCGAACTAAGATTGTGAAAAGAAAATCCAAGCTTGATGTGGAAAGTGGGTGTTTGGTACAGTGTGGCGAGCAGTAATGGGAAGCACCAAGTTTCCTAAGCATGGAAACGATCACAGAGGTGGCCATTGAAGGCCTTATTCTAATGGAAACCCTGTCAAGTGACTTAAGCCTCTTCAAAGAGTGAGAGGCCCGACTAACAGGCAAGAGTCATAGTCGAGTGAATCTACTCCAGAAAGGGAAATTCAGAATTGACCTCACTTCCCACAACTTTTGGACAAGTTTCAAAGAATCTTCTCATCATCTCAATACTCGGAATCCCACTTTAGAATTAGATGAAGTGTCTTGCATTGTTGAAATCTACAAGTCTGGTGAACATATTTAGGGCTCCTCGAAGTATGTATGATCACATGAGATGATAAACGCCTCGTAATTGACAATTATTGGCTTTCGCTTTTAATGCCCACCTTTAGTAGACTAGTCTATAGCATTTAGTTTTCTTTCTTTTGTTGTGGATCGGACGATCATTTGTGCCTCACTCTCTCTAGTGAACTAAGGAGCCCTTAGGGGAGCCGAAAACAACGAATGGATTCCCGCGGCTGACAAACCTTGAGTTTGATTTCCCTTCTAAGTTCACATGCATAGTAGTGATAAGAGCCTCAAATGCCAGATCCTTTTGGCCTGATCTTTTCATGCTTGTATTTTTTTTAGCATCTTTTGGCGGTTTCTACTGGAGCCTTTTCTTGCGATATGAATGTTTATCTTAAAAAAAGAAAAAGAAAAAAGGAAATGACGAACTCTTTAAAAACATTACAAAAAAGTAAAAATATGTAACCAGCAGTAATTTAATGTTTCAAAAATATAGAATTGTTTCGACAATGTGACTTGTCGATATCTGAAAATCGACAAGGAAAATAAAAGTAAATCACTTCTGTCGAAAACAATATAGCATAAGACTCGAGAAACATTATTCCTTTTGTATTATTTCAGTAAATACTTCTAAATTGATAGCATTTTGATAAATATATATTTTTTGTATTTTTAAGATAAAAAAGACCGCAAAAAGAGACATTAGATTTTTTACTTCTCTCCATTTTCCCTTCAAATTTCACTTGTGGGCACTTTTTTCTTTTCATTCGCTATATTCCAAATTTGCATGAAAATGGGGATGGATTTTGTTCAAGCAAAAAAGTAGGTAACACGGCTAGGAACGGGCGGTAACCGATTGTAATGGCTCTCAAATTACCAATTTGATGTTGAAATAAGCATATCAAGTCACTGACCTCTTTTCCAGATATTTTCATCAATTGTGTATCATCTAATTTATATTCCTTAAATCATTCCAACAACGGATGACAAGTTTAGGAATGCATTCACCAAACATATCAATGGAAGAGCAACGAACAACGATAATGACCAAGATGGGGAATGTGAGTTTAGAAGAAATTATCATAAAAAGCTTGTCTCGGAAATCACCCCAAATAAAACCACCCAAATTCATTCCTTAAGCCAACTTTAGAGAGAAAACAAAACCTAAAACATCTGTGTAGGCATGTGTAGTTGGCTTTCCTCTTTTGCAATCATCAGCTTATGCATCAGCAAATCTGGAAGTAGACGGAATAGATGCTGTCAGTACTTCTCATAAACAAAATTGAAATCAAGTACAACATAACTGAGCGTCGAGTTGAAATGAATGCAAAGATTACCCTAGCTCAGACAGCTTCAGGTGAGCTTCAGCATAATCAGCAAAGAAAGCATCCTCATCCTGCAAATAAGAGATGATATTCAGAATTAACATTTAACTTTTCCGATTGGTGATTGTATCAAAATCTTGATTCGTTGAATGAAAAGAAAAAAGGTCGGAAGGAAAGAGTTATGTACAGCTGCGTATTTGTCAACCAATGGACGGAAAACAGGGTCAGAAAGGAGAACTTTGTCAGTTGGCAACTGCAACAAGCCATCCTTCTCTCCAGTCAAGAGCTCCCTACAAGGTTTTATCCGATTAGCATATATAAACTTAAATTGATTTTGGGACAAATTGCTCATCACAACTCAATGGATTTGTATTTGGAACAATGACGGATACACACAGCTCATAAAAACAGAAACTCACTTGAAGTAAGAGTTGTCGAAGATAAGAGGGTTGGTAGTCCACGGTCCCTCAAATCCAGACCTCTCCTTGTGGCACCTTCCCTGCATCGAATGCAAAGAAAATGCATATCGTTGTAAGTGGATAGGAAATTTTAACATTTCAAACTTCAAGAAAACAAAACAATTTGATATTTTAGAACAGACCAGGGTGTGGCCACCAGAAAGAGCAACAATGTCCTGATCGTTAAGACCCATTTGATTACTAAACACCTGCCTCAAGTGATCAGCTTCTGCAAAATATTTATCAAAAGATTAAACCAAGATCATCACTGACACTGAGCCGTGTTTTAATTCTCAATAGAACAACAACATTAGAAGACAAATCTTATAGACTAACCCTCAGTAGCATTGGGAAGACGACCCTCAGGTGGTGGTGAGGCTTGTCCTGCATTTATTTCCAAACACCTTTAGGTAAATACAGTAACACTCGAACAATTCAACAACTCAATTAAAATTCATTTAAAAGTGTTGTTGCTCAAAACAATAAACCATGCTCTAACATTTAACCATTTTATAATGAAGAAAATCTATAGAAACTAACTGACAAATCCCAAAACTAAAATTTGATTTAATGTACAATGTGATACAAAAACATTGATTTGGAGCAACTGCATTCATAAAATTTCGGTACCATTTATCCAGTTACTTATGTGCCATCGTTTTACCATGTAAACAAATAATAATATTCATCCGACATGACAATAATTTATTTATTTATCGTTTAGATGTCTGTAATTAAATTAAAATCAAAGTTTTGTGTACAACACTAAACAAAGTTGTCAGTATCACATTGCATATTGAGTAGAAGATAATATATAATTTGGGGATTTATCCTAAAAGCACAGCATTATAGACTAACCAATCCAGACCACATCATTGAATCATACATTAACCGATGCTGAAAGCAGTGTGTATCATAGATTACCTCTCTTCCAGGATGGAAGGGAATTTCAGGTCCACCGGTGATCTCAACAGCACCAACACCAGCAAGCTACAAATTTTAAAACGCCAAAAAGAATCCAGTCAAAATCAGTCAAACCCTCAAAAATAAATCGGTTAAATCTGAAAGCAAGAACAGAAAACCCGATACCTGATAGAAGTCAGCGTATGAAAGTATAGGGAGCTGCTCTTGATCGGATCGAGAAGCCTGACTGCAATATCGAGACCGTTGTTAGCAGCATGAGCGAGCTCAGCAGGTTGCTTCATGGTTCCGAATGGACCTCCGGTCTTGGTCTTGACATCAAAAGTTCCAGCTGAGTGCCACCTGTCCCCAACCATCACCGTAAGGCCTATCAGCTTCACGGATCTCAATACCAACTTCCAAATCAGACGATAGAAAAAAGAGAAGCTTACGCTAGACGGAGCATGAGTGGAGCACAGTTCTTCTCAGCGATGAGAGCTCTTAGCTTTCTCTTAGCCTTTTGAACGGCGTTTTGGTGCTCCTCGCTAACAGTTGGGTAACACTTGGTCATTTTCTCTGGTTTCAACCCAAAAACAAGTCAAATAAACAATATAATTTCAAATCATATTAACAATTTCAAACAGGATCCAAACTTGGAACGAAAATAAACCTTTCGACGGAGGGTGTAATGAAATGAAGATAGGAAAACCTCGCGATGGACACGAGTTCTTTGTTTTCTTTTTGGCCTGACTATGGACACGACTTGAACCAAAAATTTTATGGCACACTCTGGCCAAAGGGAGGAATATATATGGGATAGTGAAGAGTGAAGAGTGACGAGTGAAGAGTGATGGCGTTTGTTTTGGGAGAGGACGGTTTGGTTAATGCCGTATGGCTGTATTGTGAGTTAGGTGGGCTGGTTTTCAAAAAGCTTGGTCAATATTTTTTTCTAAAAAAAAGTAAATTAAAAACATACTAATTAAAATTTTAATTATCAGATTCAATATTTGTTGTTCAAAGAATAACTTAAACTCATGTATTCCTGCATTAATAATAATATTTATATTAATTTAGTTAAAATTTAATTAATTAATAGTAATATTTTTTAGTGTAATACTAATTAAATGATAATTAAAATATTTAGAGTTTTATTTAATTAATAATCTTATTTTATATAAATAAAATAAGATAATTTTTTAAATTAAAAAATCTATTTTTATAATAATATCAAAATTAAACTATAATTATGTCAAATAAAATTATAAATTAAATTATAATTACCACAACATTTTTTATATTTTATTTTATTAAAATAATAATTTTATTTTAAAATTAGCAACTTTATTTACATCAAACTTTTAAATAATAATTATAAATTAAATTATAATTATTTTTAAATATTATTATAAAAAATAAAAATTATTCTCGAAACTTGTCTATAATCACAAAATTAAAAAATGAATATATAACTATATGGAATTGATTTTTTTAAAAATAAGTTTTTCAACGCCATGTATTTGCAAGATATTACCACCATAGAAATAAATGGGTCATAAATGTTGGCGTACCTACTACCAGTGTTGTAATCATCGCTTCAATTCCAAAGGCATCTTCTCTAGTTGAATATGTTCACACTGATAATTCCATTTTTTTTTGGTTAATAATTAGTATTGACTAAATTATAATTTAGTCCTTCAAAATATAAAAAAACATTTATAATGTAGTAAATTGTATCATGTAGCATCTGATTATTAGTTTATAAGATAAAAATGTCATGTTATATTTTCGATAAAATTTTTAACAAAAATAATTAAAATAAATAAACTGTATAAAATGAATATCTAAAATAAAAAAGTTTGATAATTGAATGGGTATCTATATATGTTGTATTAAATTCGCTCTCCCTAAATCCCGTCGGAATTTTCAAATAAAATAAATATTTTTTTTGTAAGAAAAAATATTGACCAATCAACTATTCGAATGAGAAAAAGAAAAAATAAAAATCAGCCCACCTAACTCACAAGCACAGCCGTACATCATTAATTTTCAACCCACATCAAAGCCGTCCATTCTCAAAACAAACACCATTTCCTCTCTTCACTCTCCCCTATATATATATCCTCCTCTCTTTCACCAGAGTGTGCTTGTGCTCTACCCGTGTCCATCGCGTGGCTTTCCTATCTTCATTTCTTCACACTCTCCGACGAAAGGTTCGTTTTCGATCTGAGTTTGGATCCTGTTTTGGAAATTGTTGATATGATTTGAAATTTTATTGTTTATTTGATTTTTTTTTTGTTGTTGTAGAAACCAGAGAAAAATGACCAAGTGTTACCCAACCGTTAGCGAGGACTACCAAAACGCCGTTCAAAAGGCTAAGAGGAAGCTAAGAGGTCTCATCGCTGAGAAGAACTGTGCTCCACTCATGCTCCGTCTAGCGTAAGCTTCTCTTTTTTTTATCGTCTGATTTGAAATTTGGTTTTGAGATCCGTGAAGCTGATCGGCGTTATGGTGATGGGTGGGGACAGGTGGCACTCAGCTGGAACTTTTGATGTCAAGACCAAGACCGGAGGTCCATTCGGAACCATGAAGCAACCTGCTGAGCTCGCTCATGCTGCTAACAACGGTCTCGATATTGCAGTCAGGCTTCTCGAGCCGATCAAGGAGCAGCTTCCTATCCTTTCATACGCTGACTTCTATCAGGTATCTAACTCTTGATCGGATTTTCTGTTCTTGCTTTCAGATTTAACCGATTTATGTTTGAGAGTGTGACTGGTTTTGACTGTATTCTTTTTGGCGTTTTAAAATTTGTAGCTTGCTGGTGTTGTTGCTGTCGAGATCACCGGTGGGCCGGAAATTCCATTCCATCCTGGAAGAGAGGTGAGTCTATATCTCTACTACACACTACTTTCAGCAACAGTTAATGTATGATTCAATGATGTGGTCTGATTAGTGTATAATGCTGTGCTTTTAGGATATATCCCCAAATTACATTTTATCTTCGACTCAATATGCAGTGTGATACTTTTGATTTGGTGTAGTTATACCCATAAAACTTTGATTTTAATTTAATTATAGAGCATAGACACGACAAATAAACAAATTATTGTCATGTCGGATGAATATTATTATTTGTTCATATGATAAAACGATGGCACATAAGTAACTGGATAAATGGTACCAAAATTTTTTGTATGCAGTTGCTGCAAATCAATGTTTTTGTATCACATTATACAATGAATCAAAGTTTAGTTTTGGGATTTGTCAGTTAGTTTCTGTAGATTTTCTTCATTATAAAATGGTTAAATGTTACAGCATGGTTTATTGTTTTGAGCAACAACACTTACATGGATTTTAATTGAGTTGTTCAATTGTTCATGTTGTCGCCGGAGTCGAGCACGAGGCGTTACTTGACTTAGCTTACTAATTCGGGGCGTAAAAATTTGCTTTTAAAATTAATTTTTCTACCTCGGATTTGTGGTTTCGCAACTACTGTTCTGTTTAGGCCCTATTTCGGGATGTTACATACCTAAAGGTGTTTGGAAATAAATGCAGGACAAGCCTCACCCACCACCTGAGGGTCGTCTTCCCAATGCTACTGAGGGTTAGTCTATTCGATTTGTCTTCTAATGTTGTTGTTCTATTCAGAATTAAAACACATCTCAGTGTCTGTAATGATCTTGGTTTAATCTTTTGAAAAATATTTTGCAGGAGCTGATCACTTGAGGCAGGTGTTTAGTAATCAAATGGGTCTTAGCGACCAGGACATTGTTGCTCTTTCTGGTGGCCATACCCTGGTCTGTTCTAAAATATCAAATTGTCTTGTTTTCTTGAAGTTTGCAATGTTGAAATTTTCTACCCACTTACAATGATATACGTTTTCTTTGCTTTCGATGCAGGGAAGGTGCCACAAGGAGAGGTCTGGATTTGAGGGACCATGGACTACCAACCCTCTTATCTTCGACAACTCTTACTTCAAGTGAGTTTCTGTTTTTATGAGTTGTGCGTTTTTCCCTTGAGTTGTGATGAACAATTTGTCCTAGAATCGATTTAAGTTTATGCTAACCGGATAATATATTATAGGGAGCTCTTGACTGGAGAGAAGGCTGGCCTGTTACAGTTGCCAACTGACAAAGTTCTCCTTTCCGACCCTGTTTTCCGTCCATTGGTTGACAAATATGCAGCTGTACATAACTCTTTCCTTCTGACATCTTTTCTTTCCATTACAACGAATCAAGATTTTGATACAATCACCAATTAAAAAGTTAAATGTTAATTCTGATTATCATCTCTTATTTGCAGGATGAGGATGCTTTCTTTGCTGATTACACTGAAGCTCACCTGAAGCTCTCTGAGCTAGGGTAATCTTTGCATTCATTTCAACTGGAAGTTCAGTTATGTTGTACTTGATTTCAATTTTGTTTATGAGAAGTACTGATAGTATCTATTCCGTCTACTTCCAGATTTGCTGATGCATAAGCTGATGATGATTGCAAAAATAGGAAGAAGCCAACGACACAGATGTTTTAGGTTTTGTTTTCTCTCTAAAGTTGGCTTAAGGAATGAATTTGGGGAGGTTTCCGAGACAAGCTTTTTTCGATAATTTTATTCTAAACTCACATTCCCCATCTTGTTGTTCGTAGCTGTTGCATTTTCTTTCTTAGTGGATGCTCCATAGATATGTTTGGTGAATGCATTCCTTAAAGTAGACGTTGTGTTGAAACTTGTTATCCGTTGTTGGAATGATTTGCGGAGTATAAATTAAATGATACACCATTGATGAAAATAACTGGAAAAGAGGTCAGTGACTCGATATGCTTATTTCAGTATCAAATTGGTTACTTGAGAACCGTTATAATCGGTTACCACTCGTTTGTAGCAATGTTACCCCACTTTTCTGTTGGAGCAAAGATCCGTTTCCATGCTATATGTTCTTGGAGGCTTAGGATTACATATTTGTATGCTAGAAAGAAAAATGCAAATTTGTTCTTTTGTTAATAAATTTCACTGTTAAACAATGATGGAAGGTAATATAATTAATTTTTATTTGAAAAAAAATTAAATTAAAATTTTCATTTTATGGAAAAAATCTTTTTAAAAAAGATAAATGGGTAATTGAAAATATAAATTTTCAATCTTAATTATCATTTAGTTCCACATTATTAAAAAAAAAACACCAATTGATGGAATATTTAATAGAAATAATAATTTACACTTTTATTTATCTTATAAAGGTTAATTTGTACAAATTTTTAATATTAAATGTAAAATGCAATGTAGATTGTAATTATTAAATCGTTGGTAGTGATTTTACACTAGGAATGATAGGATGTCCTGAGCACTTTTTTGACTCTAAATCTAAAAATTGAAAGCACAAAGAACATAAGAATTGTTTACACAATTTGGTTTCTTTATGTTGGCGAAATTTAATTTAGTGAAAAATATTCACTCTCTTCAACAGTTAGAATAAGTAAACCTAATCTATCACATATCTTGTGATAATTCTTCTCACTTTCGAATTTTGAAGAACAATACTTTCACCACTAAATTTACCCTGTGAAATCAACAAGTAAAATTACAACACAACCGATTTTACTAACAATTTGCGCTTTAAGAAAAGTTCCCTAACATAAATAAGATAAGTGTTAAAAATTTTCAGTACAAAAACCTATACAGATCTTCCTTAAATAGATCTATGTTTGAGACTTACTAACATAAAAGCTCTATAACAATTCCATTTAAACAATAATATAATAATATATTTAGAACAATAGAGAATAAACCAAATATGGACTTTTGGCAGCTAATCTCACAGCGTGTCAATCCAATCTAAATTTCTATGTTGAAAGAGATTGTCTCGAGTGATTTAATTCGATCTAATCTTCCATGTTAATTTCCTAACTAATATGATCATTGTTGGCTTATACTTCTAAACAATTAGCACAACTCATTCAAATCATTTAATAATTTGTCAATACTCAAATATGGAAATTGTCACTCAACTCTCATGCTTGGGAAGCTGGCCAATTTCATATTTTTCAACATTCTCCCCCTTTGACAATTTGTTAAACAAAACTTATACAATCCCAAAAATTATATCTAACATGAATTATCTGCTCCCCCGAGCATGTTCTCATTATTAGTTAGCAAATAACTTAGTGAATTAACTATTAATGAAGATGCATCACTAAGTAAATATGAGATAAAACATTAAGCATCAAAATTAAGATAGTCCATATTAGCTGCAAAAACTATCATAGCCAAAGGTAAGGTATCAGAGTATTAACAATATACAGTTATCTAGCAACTGTAATAAAAAAAACTAACCAAAATAAGAGTGTCCACAAAAATATCTTCCTCTCAATTCCAGCCTTCCCTTCAACTTTCTTTTTCCCCTTTTTGTTTAACAAATCTGTCAAATCAATTTTCATCATCCTGGGCTAGTGGATCAGATAAAAGAGCCCTTTGTTTGCCTATATTCACCCAGACTGTTTTGGCCTCTGCTCGTAGTCTGTCACATAATTGTTGATTGAAGTCTATGGCGGCACTGAGTTCAACAATGGTTCTAGCTTTCATCCCCTTAGACATAGGAGTAGTGTCTGTAGCAGTGAACACTTTTGGGGGAAGAACTTCTTCAGCAAGTTGTTTTTCTTCATGGTCAGAAGCTTCTTGCTACTCGTTTAGGACATGTTTTCCTCAAGCCACTTACGAGAACGCTTTGAGTATATGAACTCGTTTCTCTTGTTGTTCATTGGCTATAACTATCTTTGGATTTTGAGAGAACTAACACTTGGAAGATTAGAGGGGTAGGACAATAGTTGCATGGTAGATAAGCATGCTGGACAATTTCTTTTACAGGCCAAGTGGGATGAAGGTTGTCTGTGAGGGCTGCTGCAGTTTGGTCTACAGTTTCATCAAGTTCAACCAGATTAGGAGTATGACAATTTTGATGCCATATGAATCTATTCAGGACCAAAGTTAAGACGCTTGCCTTGAACAAACATCTTGTGGTAGAAGGGGTGGCCTTCAACTATAATTCCTCTACATAGCAGACTGAACCAAACAAGCCTGCATTGTGAAAATTTTGATCAATTCTATGATCTCCAAATGACCCCACATTTATATTCTGTTCATTTATTAATTCTTTAAGGATCAACTTGACATAACATTTGAAGCAGCTAGGGTCTCGGAACACTTTTTGTTCTTCAACCCTTATTCTTTCTTCCCGTTTTCTGGCTGCTTTAATAGCATCAGCTAGTATATTGGGCACACTTGCCTCTTTCATTTTTTTGTTCCTCTGTGCAGCATTGGTGGGAACATTAGGGTTTTTGGTACAGGATTTCATGATTTTACTTACACATTATGGGTCTTAAACCTATAGTTAAGACTAAAGGTGTTCATAATTCGGTTAAAACCGAATTGATCTAATTCAGTTAATCTTTCAGTGGCCGAATTTAGTTCGATCGGAAATTGATTAATGACTTTTTGAAATTTTGGTTATAAGCTAATTTAGTTTGAAATCGAGTAATTAACCAAAATAAATCATATATATTATATATAATGTTAACTTTTTGCTTGGTTGTTAACTTTAAAAATTTATTTTGTGTTTCTAATGTCTTATTTATTGTTCTCACCCCTTTAAAACAAAAATTTAACTATTAAAAAGAAAATAAATATTAGCAGTGTATTTTATATTTTTTAATATTTATTTTAATCAAAAGACAAAAAATATATAAATTTTGGTTAATTCAATTAACGATCAAATTAACCAAAATATTTCAATTTGATTAATGTGTTTGAAAAAAATTTCGATTCAATTAACGGTTAAAAATTTTTATATTTCAAATAATTCAATTAATAATAATTCGATTTGAGTATTAACCGGATCCATTTGAACACCATAACTTAATAACCATGTTTTCATCAATACCAAGACTTCTTTAGCTTTAAATATTTTTTAATTTCTAAAACTAAGTAACTTATAATAACATCACTGAATAGGACGACTCAAATTGAATGTTGTACACTAATCAAGAAAACTTGTTTTTTTAACTCAATGCAACCGGGTAGGAATGATCCGGAAAGATAGGTACCGGGTCGAGAATAACGGGCTTTTTTTTTTTTTTTGTTGTTGTTGGTGTTGAAGGTTGTTTAGCAATGTCATTATAATTTTGCGAGAGAACCTAGGGGTTGTTTTTGCAAATTTGAAATGTTTAAACAAGCCTGAGTTTAGGGTTTTCTAACTTTGAAAAAATAATTTCACTCCCAAACCTTCGAAGGCTCCTTTTTTATTTTTATTTTTACTTGAAGGTCTTTCCTCTCCCCTTTCAACTCACAGTTTTGTCATTCAGGGTTCTCGAGATTTACATTTCCAGGTACTGCCTAACGCTCTTCATTTCCTTCCATGGAAAATTCGATCAACTTTCTGCTCTTTCTCGACATGGGTTTTTGTTGTAGATGATTCTGATGAATGGGTTTTTTTCAGAATTTAGCTTTCATGCTTTATCCATGGAGTTTCAGTTTTCAGCACCTTGATTGGTTTCTTTGCTGTTATTTATGAGGAAAGGACTTTTTCTTTTTGGTAAAAAGGAAAGAACTTTATATATAAAAATATCAATTCCTTGGTTTTCATATATTTTATGTGAACACTGGTGTTCATTTGCATCATAGTTATGCAAAGAACAATTTTTTAGTGATACTTTAGGGCCATTATTCTATTTGAAAGTTGTGTTCATACCATTTTGTTGATTAGGTAGCTGTTACTCATTGCGAGTTCCCATTTAGTTTTGTGTCTATGTGTGTGTTCATGAGAGGGCTGACTTTTGATTATGTTGTACTCAGTTGCTTCTTATTGTCTGACAGAAAACAAATGAAGAATGCTTAAAAAAATAATAGAATATTCTAAGGGCCAAGGGATAATCTAATGCACTATGGTGAGATAGTATTAAATGCTGGATTAGTATGGATTTTCATGTGATTGATTCAGAAGGGGGCTTGAGCCATCATGGAATGTCAGATGACGGGGATGCTGAACCTAGTGAAGGTGGAGAAGCAAATCATGTGGAGAATTCTTTAGCTTGTGAAGAAGATGGGATTTCTGAACCATATGTGGGCATGGAATTTAATTCTGAAGATGCTGCTAGAACTTTCTATGATGAGTATGCTAGACGTATGGGATTTAGCTCCAAAGCCGGTCATTTTTCTTCACAGTATAAAACTGATGGGACAATAGTTGCTAGGGAGTTTGTCTGTGGCAGAGAGGGTTTGAAAAGGTCTGCTGAAAGCTGCAGTGCAATGATTAGGATAGAGTTAAAAGGAGAAAAGTGGGTTGTTATAAAGTTTGTGAAGGAGCATAGCCATTCAGTGGTGAGTTCCAGGAAAGTGCATTACCTTCGTCCCCGCAGGCACTTTGCTGGTGCTGCAAAGACCATGGCTGATAGTTACCAAGGAGTTGGAGTTGTACCTAGTGGTATGATGTATGTTTCTATGGATGGAAACCATGTCTCCATGGATGCAAACAACCGTGGCATTAGGAAAACTCCTCCAGCAGAAGCAAATTGCTCAGGCAAGAATGTTGGGACACTGAACTATGTACTTAGGCCAGTTAACAGAAAGAGAACGCTGGGGAGGGATGCTCAAAATCTGCTTGATTATTTCAAGAAAATGCAGGCTGAGAACCCTGGTTTCTTTTATGCAATACAGCTGGATGAGGATAATTGTATGGCTAATGTGTTTTGGGCTGATGCAAGGTCAAGGACAGCCTACATGCATTTCGGTGATGCTGTTAAACTGGATACAAGTTACAGGGTAAATCAATATAGGGTGCCGTTTGCTCCATTTACAGGGCTGAACCATCATGGTCAGGTGATTTTATTCGGTTGTGCATTACTATTTGATGACTCTGAGGCATCTTTTGTTTGGCTTTTCAAGACATTTCTCACGGCAATGAACGATCGTCGACCTGTCTCCTTAATCACTGATCAAGACAGAGCCATACAAACAGCAATGTCTCAGGTGTTTCCTGGTGTTCGGCACTGTATTAATAAGTGGCATGTTTTAAGAGAAGGCCCAGAGAAGTTGACACATATATTTCATGTGCATCCTAATTTTCAGGCGGAACTGTATAATTGCATAAATTTGACTGAAACTATTGAGGAGTTTGAATTATCTTGGAGTTCTATTATTGAAAAGTATAATCTTGGGGCACATGATTGGCTTCACTCACTATATAATGCTCGAGCTCAATGGGTCCCTGTTTATTTTCGGGATTCCTTTTTTGCTGCAATAACTCCCAATCAAGGATTTGATGGCTCTTTTTTTGATGGATTTGTGAATCAACAGACCACGTTACCTGTCTTCTTTAGACAGTATGAACTAGCAATAGAGAACTGGTTTGAAAGGGAGATTGAAGCTGATTTTGACACAATATGCACCACACCAGTCCTGCGGACACCATCACCTATGGAGAAACAGGCAGCTGATCTATATACAAGGAAAATTTTCACAAAATTTCAAGAAGAACTAGTTGAAACTTTTGTTTACACTGCTAATAGAATTGAAGGTGATGGAGCTATCAGCACATTCAGAGTTGCAAAGTATGAGGATGTCAACAAAGTGTACATAGTAACATTAAACTACCCTGAAATAAGAGCTAATTGTAGCTGCCAAATGTTTGAGTATTCTGGCATCCTTTGTAGACATATTTTAACGGTCTTCACTGTGACAAATGTACTTACATTACCACCACATTACATTCTGAAACGATGGACACGAAATGCAAAGTCTGGGGTTGGAACTGATGAATGTGGTGGCGACTTGCATGGTCAGGAGTCCTTGGCATCAAGGTATAATAGTTTGTGTCGGGAAGCAATCAAATATGCAGAAGATGGGGCAATAGCTACTGAGACTTACAATGTTGCAATGGCGGCTCTTAACGAAGTTGGGAAGAAGGTTTCTGTTGTAAAGAAAACTGTTGCAAAACTTGCATCTCCCGACTCACTGGCCACTGGTGCTGCCTATGATGACAAGAAGAGCTCAACATCAGCACCAGATACAGCCCCTTCGCTATGGCCGCAGCAAGATGAAACTACACGTCATTTCAATCTTAATGACACTGGTACTCCAGCTCAATCTGTCTCAGATTTGAATCTGCCACGCATGGCACCTGTTTCCCTTCATCGGGATGATACTCATCCTGATAACATGGTACAATAAATGATTATTCATTTTGCTTTAATGTCATTCATTTATCCATTGGTTTTGAATTGAAGAACAGTATACTGAATGAACCTTTATGGGTATATTTGATGTAGCCGGTTCTTCCTTGTTTGAAGTCAATGAGATGGTTAATGGAGAACAAGAATTCTAAACCTAGAAATAGGTTGGCAGTCATTATTTTAAAGGTATATGCATAGTAGAATTCTAATAGTCAGTGAGTACATAAAATCCCGAGTTGCAACTTAATTTTTTACTTGTGTCAAGCCATTTTCTTATGCATATCTGATATATAATTGATACAGTTGCAAGATTATAGCAATAGTCCATCAGCTGAAATGGATGTTAAGTTTCAGCTCTCAAGGATTACTTTAGAACCCATGTTGAGGTCAATGGCTTATATCAGTGAACAGCTTTCTACCCCAGCTAACAGGGTTGCCGTCATCAATTTGAAGGTATGTTAATCCATAGTTAAGCCATAATCTTCCATAATGATTATGATATTTTACGATTCATTTTCTGGTGTTGTGTACTTTGTACTAATCTATGGATTTCAAACAGATTTATGTTGAATCTACGATATGAGTCTTGCTTTGACATTTCTGTTCATGATGTAGTGGCAATTAACATGTCTCAGAAGATTTGTTACTTTTGTTGCTTCTAGTGCATAAATTCTTTGTCCCTTGGACAACAAAAGCATGGTTTTCTTGATAACCCTTTGTCTTATTGCTTACTAGAATTTCCTTTATTTCATCTTCTCTTACAGCTTCAAGACACCGAGACTAGTACAGGAGAGTCGGAGGTTAAATTCCAGGTGTCCAGGGATACTTTAGGAGCAATGTTGAGATCAATGGCGTACATCCGGGAGCAGCTTTCGAGTGTTGTAAGCATCCTCTTTTTTTCTAACTACTTGCAATTTACCCTAGAATTTCATAGGCGTAAACGATGCAATGGATACGTGGTATTATTTCATTGTAGGATCCTCCGGCCCCTACTAAATCTTAATGTACCTTCATATTATAATCTTAATTAATTTTTACTTTTTTTTTTTTTGCAGTGCGAACCACAAGCAGAGCCTTTACCAAAGAAGCATAGGAAATAAAAAGGGCAATGAAGTTGGGGATGAGTGGTCGTCTACATGCCATGCCATCGTGCGTCAGTGACAGATAGCAACAAGGTGATGATGATGATGATGATAATGGGAGTGCTCCTGCTTGTGTATTGAATGGAATTTTTTTGCCCTTTCTCTGTAATTTGTTCCTGTTTGGGTAAGCACGTTGTGCAACATACAACATACATGTAGAAAACAAGAAAAAAGGTGAATCAATCATAATGTGAATACAACCATTACTTTTAAGGATCAGGTTTTTTTTTCCATTTTGGGAAGTTGAACTGTGAATCGTAATTATGCATTTATTTAAGATTTTAGTTTCATAAAAAGTAAGAAACAGCCAGCTAAATATCAACAAAGGCAGGAACCATTTTATTATCAAGTATATGAAATGGTCACCTCTATTTAACACTACGAAGATCCAAAGACCAAACCAATAAGCAGCTACCTCTACCCGGAAAACCTACTCAGCTTAAAAAGAGAAAAAAAAAATCCATTTTACACCAAATACAAATTTGTTAACCATTGTATGTCCCACGCTATCCCCCTGTTCATAAATCTCTCTTTTCAAGTAGGTTAATATGGGACAAAAAAATATATAAGACTGGTCGCAGCAATTACACACAAGACTTGGACTACTCTTAATCGCACAGCTATAGTACCCACCCACCAGCGAAGTTTAAGAAATGCTGCAATGTCAATATGCTACTCGCTGATTCAGCATTTGAATCGTGAAATAACAGCATTTGACCTTGGATTGTTTGACGAATTAACTCGCTGATTCAGTCGGGTGTATCGTTCCTTCCATTGCTTGTACCTACAAACTCCGATAGTCTATAACTGTGACTTCGTCCTCAGGTGCATCTAAGTCTTGGTAACTGCATGAAAGAAAAAAGGGGAAGGTTTATTAGTCTGACTGTAACCAAAATAACATGCACAATATTCATCTGAGCTGATGCAGAGTTAACATAGCACCTCTCTCTTTCCAAAAAACAAATCAAAATGGATATCGCTCTTGTTGCATTGATCAGTATAGATAATCGGATTTTATGAGAAAGAAACGACGAGTCAAAGTGAAGAGGGGAGGGGAGTCATGCGACCACCTTGCGATGTGAATATAGATTTATTACGTCCCTTTGTATTCCATAGTTACATGGAACACGAGCCACCTCGAATTTTATAAATAACAAGTTTCCCACCTATATTTGAAAAAAACACTGCTGGAATAACAGCATAGATCCCAACACCATTTATGATAAACATACATTTTCTGAATTTATCAAATTATAAATTTTAGTTAAGTTTATGCTCTGAAAGTTCAATGGCTGCAACATCCTATTGGTTTGGGAACAGTAGTAAGCATGCTTACCTACGTAAGTGCCGAGGATCTTGTCGGAAGCCAGGAGGCAAAAGAAAGGGGGCCGGTCCACTTAAATTAGGTCCAGGGCGTCCACTTCTACTATTGCCTTCAAAAGGAGGACCACCCCGCTCTCTGAACACTTGCATTGCAAGTTCAGGTGGAGCTGGAACGAAGGGCCCCAATGGACTGCGATCACACATATAAGTTATCACAAAAATAATAAGTTAACTACCACTCCATGCAGAACAGCACAAGACTTACCCAGCACCGGGAACAGGCATCAATACTGGTGGAGGTGCAATATCTGAAGAAAATGGAGCTGCAACATGCATCCCTTGTCCACTAAAAGAGTCAAACATAGGATCATCATGGTTCCCCCCATCAGGACCATCATTGTTGGACGGAAAATCACTTGATTGAGGGTTCTCAGATCTATCAAATCTGTCACTACCATTAGCTCGATTATCACGTTCTCTGCGTAAGCCACGTTCATCTTTCAAGCGATTTTCCATTATTTTACGTCTCTGAGGCTTGTCCTTCTGCAAGAAGATACAAATTATGAAAAAAAGGGGGAAAGTGAAATTAGAAAAGCACTCTAAGCAATCATAAAACCAAACAACAATAATTATAGCATACCGATATGGGTTGCTGCATAACAGGTGTCCCACCAGGCGCATCTGGATCACTGTGAATGGCAACAATGAATATCTTATAGATGTATTCTTCAAATAAAAATATAAAAAAGCAATATGCAGCATATAAGACCTAACATACTTCATGTAGTTCTGGAAATAGAGCTCTTCACGAACTTTAGACGTTAGCTCAATCACAAGTTCCGGATGTTTCAGTTTAAGATGCTTGTGCACAAATTCTGCAGCATGAAAGAGCTTTGTGCAACCCTTAGCACCACAACCATACTTCCAACCATACTTTTCATCCCTTATCTTCCGGACAAAAGGATCCAAAGATTCAACAGCGGCAGCATCTAATTTGTCCTTAGCAGTCATTACTTCCAAAGGATCTTGACCTCTCAATCTATCTTGCCAGTATGAGTCCAGTTTCTTTTCCCACTCAGACCCATTACTAGTAATATCAGAACTCTTTCCCTCTGCTCTCACGTGCCTAAAACCCTTAGCTTCACTAGTTTCAATCATACCGTAGTAATCCACACCATGGACACGCCACAAGTAAGTTATAAGAGTATCAAGAAGCTCAACACCTTCCAGGCCTTTTACAGAAGTCAAGCCACGTACAATAATCACTGGGCCTGCAAAACTACCATGATATTTGTCCCTACTTATTTTGTCATTGTCCGACCCGCTTAAAATATTTTCCTCAATTCCTTTTTCAGAGTCCAGTTTACGTACGAGGCCCTGTGCTTGTCCAATGTCAATCTGAATTCTTCTGGGATCAGAACTGACTGGATGAGCCTTTGGAGCCAGAGAAAGAATATCAGTTTCTTTAGTAGGTCCCCTACCATGCCGCCTTCTTTTCCCACCAATGTCTGTTTCATCTTCAGAATTAGGTTCACTGGTTTGTCCGGATTTATTTGATGACAAAGCATTGACACCAGGTGTTCTGCACCACAAACATAAATTATTGGGAGCAGCTGGATAGAAATTTGCACAAAGCCAAGTTGAATATACACATAAAATAAGTGGGCACAGCTGATCTTACAAGTCCAGTGTTCCACTCTGCAGATCAAGGAAAAAGTCCTTCGCAACTTTGCGTGCAAGCTCATTCCTCCTAAAAAATAAATGGCAAAAAGAAAATGGAATTCAGAAAAGAATCCAATGATAGCATGATAGAAGACACCAAATCCATCAACAACACAATGCTGGATAATGTAGGACATAAATCCATCAACTTAGTAACAAATTCATGAACTGAAAATCATGAAATATGCAAGTAGAACTAACCTTTCAATAACAGTGACCAAGTTTGTTGGATGATATTTGTCTCTCAACCTACATGCATAAGCAAGTCCAATTAGAAATTTGAGGGGAGTACAGAGGCAGAAAATTCACTTAACAACAAAATGTACCATTCCTCATCTTTGTGGGCATCAAAAAATGCTCTTTTTTGGGTAGATATATACTCTGACTTGTATTCTTGGTACCTACACAGCAAAACGCCACATTTACTAAACATTCCAGATTAAGCTGCAATTCTCATACATGAAAAAAACCAAAATGGTAACATTATTCCACATTTGCACCTGCGCTCAGCTTCAGCTGGTAGTATATCATCCTCAAGCTCTTGAATGAATTGCTTGTATGACATCAATCCTTCTCTGAAAATTTTACTTATCATATCATACCATTGAATCAGATAAATAAAGATCCAAAATTAGATGATATGAACAACCCCGAAATCAACCTCAACTGAAAGAGGACATAAATGATACCAACAATGCCATGAAATGAAAATAATTAAAACCTTATCTAAACCAAGAGCCCAAAAACAAGACAGAAGCCAACCTTTGAGTAGTCCCTGAATTAGAAGCATCACCATATCTACCACGGCCTGAATCCCAATCTGCAAAAGCAACATCATTCAGCAACTAAAATAAAACATCATAAATTGAAAAGTTGGATAATTAAGTTGACTGCTGCTGCATTATACGTGCATCATCACTCGATGGAATTTTAGAAGGAACACACCAACTCATTGTAGTGTCATAATTAATAGCAATTATGCATCATTTCATAGATGGTCAAAGTTACATAGGTCATTGGCAACTGATCTACTTTCCAAGTGACAATACTATCTAAAGAAGGGGGAAAAAGAAAATCTAAGTGCAAACCCATGGTTAATCTCCATTTATCATAATTAATCGCATGAAGATATTGGGAAAGTAAATTCTTTATATAACTATCATTAAAAATAATAAATCAAGATTTTATATTAATAACTAAAAAAAAAAAAAACTAATGGGTCTAAAACTGGACCTTTCAAACTATAGTAACAACAAGTGGCAGAAGGAAGGAAAATACAAAGGTCAAAATAGAAGTGCTTCAAGATTATGCCAAGTGCAATAATTGAAGTCTGAAGAAATATAGAAGCATTTAAGAAATTCCCGGAAAAGATCACCTTGATAACCACCAGAAGAGCGACCAAAGTACCGACCATGAGGCCTATCATCAGGGTAACCGGGTCTGCCCATCATCTCGCGATCATATCCACCACCATAATCATAACCAAACCTAGACCATCAAAAGTGTGTTACAGCGTGAGCAAATCTGAATATAAACAAAACTGCCAGTGAAGATAATAATTCATTTATGAATGTATTACATATAAGCCAAATACGAACATAAACAGATCTCCAGAATCCAGTCGTATTAGAAGACACACCGGATAGAAAGCTAAATGAGAAAACAGAATGCATGATTCATTCCACAGGTAACGTTAAATGATTACATAAAACAAATAAATGCAAGATATTCAGAGGAACTCTGGTATTTTTTGCAAAAACAATGTAGCTTTCAATAATAAGAAAAGGAGAGTCAATTGTTGTTATGAAAAACAAAGTATCCATGAAACACGCATGCATTATCAAGAGAGAAATGAAATCAAAAGTTGAATAAATACACAAAACCCTCAGGAAACCAGAGCAAACACTTACACGCCCTTCATTGACCATAAAAATGTTACCCTAACAAGGAAAAAGAAAAACATCTAGCAGAAACATACCCCATGGACCAATCTCCTACATTTAAGGTTCATTTGCAGCTTAAGCAATAGCAATTAGGATTCCTTAGCAGTGTTTGCATTCCAAATAGTCAATCATGGCCGAACAAGGTATATACTACAAAACTATACAGGTCTGCACTTAAACTACTGATTAACAAATTTCCAAGCTTTAACCAGCCAAGCAAAATACAATGTTTAATAAATCAGAAATAAGTCCATGAATTAAACACACCAAAACACCTAAGACGGTTAAAAAAAAAAGCAGTTCGAAAACAGATTCAAATTTAGTATCAATACATTTTAATTGTAATTGTAATTACAGACAGAAATCTAAAAAAAAAATAAAACATTACCTTCTATCTCCAGGTCCAAATCCGCCTCTAGGGCTCCCTCTCCTCCCTTCATACCCTCCATCCTCACGCCTAGACCTCTTATAAGGCGGAGACCTCCGAGGAGGAGGCGAGTGTCTCCTATCCCTGTAATTCAACGGCGGTGGTGGAGGGCTAATGCTACTACGCCGTTTGTAATCTCTCTCTCTGGTAGGCGGAGGCGGAGGAGAGCGGTTGCGATCGTAGTAGTCGCGGTCCCGTCGCTCACGCGAATCTCGGTCGCGGCGTCGAGGAGGAGGCGGAGCTGGGGGAGAGGAGTTGGGATCGTCAGATGGCGCAAGCTCTCTGTTGTTATTATTGTTGTTATCTTTACGGTCGCCGCCCCCGCGGCGATCTAGAGAATCGACCGGCATGTTTATGACTTCGGCCATGGGGTTGGTTAAACGGAACCCTAGAAAGATAGAATATAGAGAACAAAATCTTAAATTATTCCTAATTATTTTGCGGACACTGAGGACCCTCAGTAACTAGAAATGAGTAGCCGATCCGCTCGAGAAAATCAAATATTTATCTTTTACATCTCCTCATCTACCCTTTTTTTCTTTTACACCCATCACAGTAATAAAAAAAATTATGGTATTTAAATAAGTTAGATTAAGCGATAAAAAGATAAATATTTTTTTGAAAATTTTAATCAATTTAAAATTACCGACATTTCTATTTTTTAAGATTTTATCAACTTTTTCTAGTTATTTATGATTCAACAGTTAGTTCAATTAATTGAACACCAATTGTCGGTTTTTATTACATTGGTTCAGGGTCTACAACTACAATTGGGCCGTAAAAAGTTAATTTTGGGTTGGATCGAAGAAACAAAGCCATTAATTCTAGCCCACAACCTAAATCTCTTTGTGTCAGAATCAGTATATTATTAGTTGTAGATTTTAGGGTTTGTTATGCATGTGGTGAAACTGAACCATTTGTAGCTGCCGCAGTTCCCTTCTCGCCGAAAATCTCCCGTCCTCCGACGACAATGGTTGCCGCCAAGAAGACCGTAAAGACACTTTTACTCGTTTTCTCTTCTTCTTCTTTTTTTTTTGAATAGTTAACCTAAATTTTCTGAAAACATGCTAATTCATTTTTATGTTGTTGATGATGGTATTTTGATGCAGAAGAAGACCCATGAGAGCATTAACAACAGATTGGCTCTCGTTATGAAAAGTGGGAAATACACTTTGGGTTACAAAACTGTTCTCAAATCTCTCAGAAGCTCCAAAGGTTTTCCATTGTTTCTTTAAAATTGAACTTATTCCTCTCCCATATTGAAATGTCGAGCAATCTGGTTGTTTTTCTGAACATCTCTGTCACTTGTTGTTTGTTTTGTTATATGAAAAATGATGGGTTTGATTTCTTGTTTTGAATAGTAAACTAAAAGTGAATGAATTCCATTTTGGGAGATAGTGTTTAAACAGATTTTTTCCATTTGTGTTGCTAAACTAATGTTGATTGAGCATTGGAAGACATGTATACTTATTTTGTTATGTGTTGTAGGTAAGTTGATTATTATTGCCAACAACTGCCCTCCTCTTAGGAAGTCGGAGATCGAGTATTATGCCATGTTGTGCAAAGTTGGAGTTCACCACTATAATGGAAGTATGTTCCTTAACCCACCATTATAATTACTTAGAATCAATGTTTACTTTTCATATCACATTGAATCGAAATCCATTTTACGATCCCTTCCCTGGCCCTTTCAATTCTTTAGTTTTAGTTATTTGTGAAAAGCCAGATAGAATTGCTTTTTCTAGTGCTGCTGATGGAAATGGTAGAAGGAACGTCTAATCTGTATGTCACTTAGAAGCCATTTGATGAATTATTGATATGGACGATGTTTTTTTTAATTGGTAATATTGTATCTTGATGGAAGCTAACTGTTATTCTAGTTTTCACATGTAAATTGTGATGGTGGTTGGTTTTAATGGTTGACGATTCCCTTAAAAATGTGTGTTCTGTTTTTGCAGACAACGTAGATTTGGGAACTGCTTGTGGCAAATATTTCAGAGTGTGCTGCCTCAGCATTATTGACCCTGGTAAATATAAGGGCATTGATGATAACATGTTCGATTTTCATAATCCTCTTATCTATATATTGTTCTGATTTTGGTAACATCTTGTGTTTTCCAGGTGACTCTGATATTATTAAGAGCATGCCTAGTGATCACTAAGCTACAGCGGATGACATATCTTCATAGGTTTTGTTCTGATATAGTTTCTTCTATTTTTTGGGTAGTTTGAAACATTAATGATACTCTGAAATTCAGAACTTTCTTTGTTGCCATCTTGATGTTCGACTTGTGATGATGATATTATTGGTCTATGTTCTGGAAATTTTGTGAGTCAATTTCGTTTTAAGACTATTGCCATCTTTGTATTTTGTTCTGGTTTACTTCTGCATCTGGATAATCTGTTCTATCTTGCTATCAATTTGCTCATTTGTAGTGTTGTTAAAGGTTGATTGTTTCTGCCATTTCCTTGCATTTTTGAAGGCCTTAAAAGCTTTGCTCAGTAAGATGGAGAAGATTGGAAAGAGTAAAAAAAGTAGTAAGAAAACATGATACATTTTTCAAAATTGAAAGAAAAAAGTAAATTTTTTCATCCATTTCTTAGAATTGAAAAATAAAGAGAGAAAAGAAATTATTAAAAATACATAATTTTTAACATTTATTTACTTTACTTTATATTTTTTTTATTGGGAATGATTTGTTTTTATGTATTAAATAAAAATATCAATTTCTTATTATCTCTAATTTTTATTTTTCCTACCAAGCATGTTAAATTTTTTTTCCTCTATTTCCATTCGTCTTTTTTCCTTTTCCTTTTTCATTTATTTGAGTACACTCAAAACTCTAAAATCACTAATGAAATGTTATATTTTAAAATGAGATTATAGTGTTTGAATTTCAACATTTTAATTATTTTGTAATATCACATTATGGCCATCTTGTAATATAAAATGTTAATATGCCTTATTTTTTAAGTAATTTTGTATAATAGGTGCAATCTTAAATTTTGAATTAATTTACGTTTTTTATTAAGATTAATTAAAAATAAAAATATGTATTTCTCTTCTTAATAAATAACTAGTAGATGTCATAAATTACAATTATAATAATTATGATTTATAAATTTATTTCAACGTAATTTATTTATTAATATATAAATGGTAATAAAAAGTAAGAATTGTAATAATTTATCATAATTTTATGAAAATTGAGATTAAAAAAATTAAATGAACTAAACTTGTTTAAAAAAATAAATTCTATAAGAACAATTGAGTAAAATGTGTTTTTAGGTAATTTTATATTCCGTTAATCAAACATTTCAATCTTACATTCCAGCCAAATGAAATAATAATCTCACATTCTAACTATAATCCTATTATGGATTGTAATTTAAGACTCGATGAACCAAATGTTTTCTTAAATGTACACATAGAGATTTTAATATGATATTAACCATTTAGTATGACAAATTCTTGAAAGATTAAAAAATGTACTTGGTAGAGCCAATTTTAGATCCTCAAATCACTGATGTAGCAGTGAAGACCTTGCAAGGTCCACAAAGTTGTTTAAAAGGCTCATTTTCATGGTAATGAGCGAGACCTCAACCTGATGCTGATTCTCTGATAAATAGAGAAGCTTTGGAGTTGGTAGTTCTCATGCATCTCGATAGACATTGTGATCTATAGAAGTACGTGGAGCAGTTGCCGAGAGTGTGGTGCTGGTACTTAGATTTGGGCCAATTATAAACGTATTGCGACCTAAAGTTCAAACCTAAACGAAAGGTCAATCAAGAGGTAGGGAAGCTCATCACTTTTCCACGTAGCTAGCCAACCATTGTGCCTCTTAACTTTGGAACCTATATAGTCTTGCTGTCAAGTTCATTAACACCATGAAAAAGGGTTCAGTGAATCAAAGATAAGCCATGCTATGCATAAAGAAGAAAGAAAACCGCAATTATTGGACCAAACATATTTGTGGGTCGGTTTGTCCCCATTGTCACCACTTTCTAAATCCTAATTATGACCATCGAGATCACCTTCCAAAAACACCAACTCTCACCATGCGTCAGATTTTATATTTATGATGCAGTTATTTATACGTATTTTGCTTTATAACCCAAATTAGCACTCCTTATTGGCTTTTGCCTTCATGTGAAATTGGCATCAACCCATGTGTGAGTGACAAGCAAAGATTCCTTAGCAGTGACCCATGTATCCTACCTACTGAAAGCAAAGAAAATAAGTCCAAAACCTCATTAGTTGGCATGAAAAGAAAAAGGTTTAGGGATTGACAAACTGAGCTGACTGACTTATTTGATGTCACTAAAACATTAACTTTAAAGCCTTTTACTTGCTCCTTTATTTCTCATTCTATTTGTTTACCTTTCTTCGGTAAATATAGAAAGGAAATCCCTGTACTTAGAGATGGATTATATTTCGATTTTTCTATTGAAAAATAAGTAAATTAGTCTTTCTATATTTTGAAACGTACAAATTAACCATTTAAAATGATATGTTAACTATAGGGATCAAATTAGTAATTAACCATTTAAGTTAACTTTCCATACCATCATTTAACGGATAAACTTTAACAAAAAGACTAATTTACCCCTTTCTTACTTCCCATACTTTCAGTATAAATTCATCAACTTCTTCTTCATGAAAAGAGAGGCCCAACTCTTTGAATGCTTCCTGTTTTACCTACCATCCACCATAATTACCCCCCTACCTTTTTAAATAGTTGAACCCTTAAAATTGACAACCTTTCCGAGTTGGCCCCCATTTGTCTATCTAAAATAACTTCACTGTCAATTTTATTTCACCACATTAGCCTAAAAAAGCTAATAAAAATGAAGAAAACCTGGGTTCATTATTGTTTACAAGCACTTAAAGAGTCAACTACACAGGATTTAGATTAATCCCAATGCTTTAACACACAAAAAAGAAAGAAAAAAACATGTGCAAAAGTAGCAAGGTCTCTGAGATTTTAATAGTTTAAAGATATCAAAGATTCCACTGACAGTAAATAATATATAAATGGAATTTATTAACTTATTGCCCAAGAAGCTGATCTCGTGCATGGTAAAATACTAAAATATAAAATCCTTTGTTTTGAAATAATATATAATGCCGAAGAAGCTGATATTATCTTCAGATTCTGTTAGCATGCATGGTAAAATGCTAAAATATAAAACCCTAATTTTGATTTAAAACTTAAAAACCATGTTTCTCTTTTATAATAGGGTAAATTCCCTTGTTGGTCACCCAACTTTTAATACGCTTTTATTTTAGATAACTAAAACGAAATTCTTGCAATTTAGTCACCCAACTTTTAGGACACTTTCATTTTAATCAACCAAACGTTAAATCTCTAACAGAAGTTAACTGTACATGCCACGTTATGTTTATATTTTCATTTTGGTTACCCAAAAGATATTTTTTTAAGTATTGATTGGGGTAAAAAAATCAAGGATTAAAGTGAAAAGGCGATAGAAACTAAAACTATAAACAAATATTGTTAAATTGTACTTGTTTATCCCATTGCGGAAATTTTAAATTTTATTTTTTAATTAATATTTTAAATTTCAAAATATCAAATAAATTGTTGAAAGTTTTTTATCCATTGATAAAGTCAATCGTTTTATTACTATAATATTAATTAATCAATAAATTGTTCTTCTTTTTTTTTGACAAATAATTTATTGTTTTTGGGTAAAAAGAAGTCAAAATTAATCAATTTAATTACTTGTAAGGATTTTGTTTGCTTTTAGCTTAGCATGCAAGATCCAAGATCATATAATCAAAAGAAATTTGGATTCTGTAGAGAACTATTAAAGACAATAACTTTCATCGATAATTTTTAAAATAATTTCAAAACATCAAAATAAATTAAATAAAATGTTGAAAATTGCTTACCTATTGATAATGTCAACCAATTTGTTACTATAATTATGAATCGTAATATTTAAAAATTTATTTTTCCGAACTCAAATTTAGAATTTTCAGTAATGCATGGGATAAACATGTACAATTTGATAATTTTTGTGTATTATTTTAGTTTCTACCTCCTTTTCATTTTAATCATTGATTTTTTTATCTCAATCAATACTTAAGAAAGATATTTTTTGGGTGACTAAAATGAATGTGCAAAATATGACATGGTGTGTACAGTTAACCGTTGTAAGAGATTTAACACTTAGGTAGTTAAAATGAAAACACCTTAAAGATTAGATAAATAAATTACAAAAATTTCATTTTAAGTGACTAAAATAAAAATACTCTAAAATTTTGATAAGCTTAATTTACCCTTTATAATATTGTTTAACTACTTTTCTGATCAATTATCCTTGGATCTTTCTTCAAATATCTTTTCTTTTGTGTCTTTTAGTAATTAATTTAGTTTATCAAAGTTAATGATGAATGACTAAATTAAAATTTCAACTTTCTTTTAGCTTTTTCATTTGTGGTCCAAACATGCAAGAAAAACTTTAAGATAAAAGAACGAAGTTAAAGAGAGAAATAACATTAGTTAAATCACACCAACAACCACTCAATTTTGAGGTAGCTAACATAATAGTTATATTAGTTTCATTTCAGTCACTCAACTTTAGAAAAATGACAAAACAATCCTTTTTGTTGTTTTCCATTACAGACGTAAAGACAAAGTGACATGGCATATAACAACTTGCTTGGTGTCATTAACCGTCTAGCTGGCCGGTTAGCACCAATTTAAACAACCATATCAACAACAATTTAGGGTTTATGCAATAAAATAATAAGAGAAAAAGAAGAAGTAGAAGAGGAGGAAGAGGAGGAGGAGGAGGAGGAGAAGAAGGAAAAGAGAAAAAAAATGGAGATGCCTGGAGATAAAACAGATGAAAAACATACTCCCTCCTTTGTAAATCCTATTAGACTTCAATTTCCCTTTTCATAAATCTTTGGGTTTTCAAGGGGGAAATCAATTGGGATACCCTTTTGCTTGAGGTTGACTTACCCGATTTCGGGGATATCTTAGATAATAAACCAGAACAAGTAACGGAACCTCTTCTTCAACCTTGTTCAATCCAGAATCCCGATGAAGAATTGATGGTGTCTTCTTGGATCGAGGAGATCAAAAAGGTTTTGATGAAGGATGATAATTTTGATCATAGGGTTGAGACCCCGATGATGATTTCTTAGCCAATTTACTAGTTGATTCACCTCCTTATAGCAACAAGGATGTGGTTGGCATGGACGATGGTGGTTTGCACAAACAGAGTTAGACCCACACCGACGTCGATAAAGATGATCCCATTGCTAAGAAACAGAGAAGGTATAAATTGATATTCCCAATTTATCATCTTTGTCTATTGTTCTTTGAAACTTCATTTTGTTTCTATTTTGTAAGTTGCATGTCTAATTTGAAAAAGAGGTGTAATGGCTTACCTGAGGAACTCAAGCTCAATCTAGCTTTTCTTTTAAAGCTTGTTCGATCTTCCCAAATTTCAAACAAACGCAAGTATTTTGCGAATACCCAAAACTGAAGATAATAAATGGTATTACTGCAATTGATGGATTTGAATGGTTTCTTTTTCAGGTAGTCGAGAAACAAAAATGCAACTATGAGATCAAGGGAAAGGAAGAAGATGTATGTTAAAGATCTTAAGATGAAGAGTAGGTATTTAGAAGGGGAATGTAGACGACTGAGCCATGATTTTCAGTGCTTCATTGCTCAGAATCAAGCTCTTCAGATTTTCTTTTCCTCCTCTCTTTAATCACAATCAATTTCTGTTGTTTTGCCCTAAACCAACCCAACCTTTCAGATTTTTTCCTTAAACCCACCCCAAACCTTGACCCTTTAGCTACTTCACCAACGTAGCAAGTTAACTGGCCCCATCAACTAGCTAACTTACCACATCAGTGGTTTCGTTAAGACACTAACGGAAAATGTTAATAAGTGACTGTTTTGTCACTTTTTGATAATGTTAGTTATTGTTTTGTCATTTTTCTAAAGTTGAGTGACTTTGATTTAATGTGCAATTGTATACATGAACTTTAATTTGGTGTAATTATACACATAAAACTGTAATTGTGGTTCAAATATATACTTGAAACTTTAATTTTAATTTAATCATGCACATTTAAATAAATAAATACATCAATTTATTTTTATATTGGATAAATATAATTATTTTTATATATACAAATATAAACATAAATTGATGTTATATCAATAATTATGTTAATAATTTATAATAAATGGATCAAATCAAAATTTCACATATACAATTGCACATTAAACCATATTTCATATATAGTTTTAGGATTTGTCCCTATATTTATAAATTATAATAATTGATTTTGATCAGAGAAATTCTAATTTATAATTGTAAAATAAAATAAAAAGTTATTACGATACAAAACAATGAGTTTCACTTTACTCAACAAGTGAAAAATAAGTCCTAGTAATTTTTTTCCTAATATTTTATAAAAGAAAAGATAGTATGAAATACATATATTATCCATTTTCAATAGTTTAATGATACATTGGTAATTTTATTTTAAATTTCAAAATTTTTATTTGAATTTGATTTTTTTAAAATAAAAATATTAATGTAATATTAAACCATTAAAAAAATACAAATAACGTGACGTGGTTATTTTATATATATATTATAATATACTTTTGTGGCACGTCTCTATTTGCTATTGTGGTATTTTATTATTCTTTCGTTCTTTCGGCTCGTTCTCTTTCTATCGTTCTCCGATTCGATTTGTTGAGTATGGAGGCGGAAATCGCTTTATTTCTATCATGCATTTCTTTATTTTAAGTTATCTCTCTCCATGTTAGCTTTTCTGGATTTTTAATTTTTTTCCCACATGTAAGCGTGGAATGCCATATCATTTAAAATGTGGCTACGTGGGCTTGCCATGTTAATGTTTAGAGAAAGCTGTCAAACATTTAAGGGTTGATTCAACATTTCATTAAAATCTGACTAAAATTTGATTAGATTAAAAAAGTTAATTTTTTAAATTTTCGAGTTATTTTGTTTTTTAAAATAAATTTAAATAAATAATTTAAGTTTTTAAATTTAGGTTGAATATTACAATTTGAATATCTCAAATAACAACTTAATGTAAATATCACTTGGGTTCCTGACAAATTTGAAAATATGCGAATTGGTTTCTCTCAAAAAATTATCAGAAAAGAAAATCAAAATAATCTGTGTTACGAATATCTTATTAAGTGGATGTCTATCATGATCAAGTTAGAGTTTTGATGTACTTTAAATTCTAATAGTTATTAGAATTAGATCTCTACTTCTTTTATACTTCTTATACCTATAAATAGAGACTTTGATGAATAAATTACCTTCTCTGTTGCTTTTATATTTTCTTTGTTCTTTATTCTCTCTATCTCTTTTTATTTTATAACAATTTTAAATATTTAAAATATTTTTTCCAAAAATTTTATAAAAATTAAAAATTACTATGAAATCTTAAAATATATAAAAATGCTAAATGATATTTTTAAAAATTAAAATGATAAATTTGAGGTGTTAAACAAATAAATTATCAAATCAAGTTTATCATACTAATTATCTTGTTTTTCTCTTATTTTATTTTAAAAGAGTTTTCAAATCTATATGTTGTTTATGTTCCTTAATTTATAATTTTGTCATATTGTGAACAAGATTTCAATATTACTTGTTTAATTTTTTTAATTTAACTCAAATAATTTTATTTTATTTGGCTCAACTCGAATTTTATTTCACTTTGCTTGATTAAAAAAAATTCAAATCGAATTAGGATGATAAAATAAGACTTACCAACTCAATTAACTCAAATTTTTAACTCAATTCAACTTGATTCGATCAAATACTCATCCCTAATAAAAAGTTGAGAGTCAAATTACTCCGATAAAATAATTATAGTGAAATTGACACGATTAAAATTTTCTTCACATCTTAAATAAATAGAGAGTTAATTGCATCACATGTCCCCAAACAATGGCTCTAATATTAAATTAATCCTCAAATTTCGAAACATTTTAATTACATAATTAAACTATCGAGTTATATTAATCAAGTCCTTTCATTAGTAAAATAGTTAATTTAATTATTAAATGACACAACAAATATTACGTGGGATAATTTAAATAAAATTTAAAAAAAAAACAACAAAATGTTAAAATAAAAAATTAAAAGAAATGTAAATATTGAGATATAACTTTTAAGAAACTTCAAAAACTAAAATTGTTAGTAACTTTCATTTTGGTCGATATCCAAAATGTTTCAGCTTTCAACTTGGTATAAAATTTTATCAAATATATAATTTTAAAAAATCTTATTTTTTATAAGAATTTTTATTCATATTTTTAATTACATGTTTAAATCTATATTAATTATTTTTTTTATTTTATGACTAATTATTTTAAAACATATGTATTTTCCAACCCCAATTATTTATTGTAAGAAGCTGACAGAAGAACACCAATTAGTTTTTGTAATTGGAGCATTTAAACAGCTATAATTGGACAAGTGTTGTGTATGCTTCTAACTTTTTCTCCACACCTTAATTCCTGCAATAAATTAATGAGGGAATGAATGTGCTCATCCCTGTTAGTTAGAAGGCCAATTCTTTCTTTAATAAATCAATTTTATAAATATATTTATTAAAATTTTATTTATATATATTAGAAATTTTTTCTTCTCATTTAAATCAAGAATTTATTATTATATTGCTTATAATTATAATGGTAACCATTCAAATCAAATATGAATACCTTTTACAATTAGGATGGAATCTAATCGTACAAATTTCGAAATAAATTTATCGCAACATAAAAATTGTTATAATAAATATCGATAATAGTGATAGAACGATTGTAAAGCAATAAGAACACATAGATTTTACTTGAAAATCTTTTGGAAAAAAATCATAGGTAAAGTAGAAAAATTCACTAATGTTGAAAAATGAATAATTCAAGAGGAGCTTTTACTACATCTGTTTAAATGTTTTTCAACCATATTCTAATCAAAGTCAAATAGAAGAAGAATAAATTCTATATGAATTCAACTTCGGCCCTCGGCCCTTCGCCTCCACAGATCCCCTTATTTTGCCACTATATTTATTTCTTCAATAAATAATAGAATTCAAATCAGATAATCTATAAAAAAAATGGATTTTGTATTAATTCAATTGAAACTCTACCCTACCATGAAGTATGTCTGCCATTTGTGATAGAAAATAAAAATTATCTAGGATTGGTACCCTTAATTCAACTGACGTCAGCTTGTCGCAACCAATTTCTTTAGTTACATGAATACTATAACAAAGTTTTTGATGTTAACTCCTGGGATAGTAGCTTAAAACACAAATTAAGAGGTAAAATGCCCATATAAGCTCACTTGGAAGTGAGTCAAACAGCAATATCATATTGCAGATAAAGTTTTATATATAATTATTTGACTTTGGATTTGGAGACAAAAATCATATGTTAAATATTTGATAAAAAGAATGGAATCATATGTTTAAGAATGTCACAGTGAATGAATCTTGTAAAGCATAAATTATATGTCCATAAAAATATTGAGAAATTGCATAGTTTCATTTAAATATTAAAATTTAAAATTAATCTTAGTTCGGCAGCACGCAAGATTTATAGATAAAAGTAGTCTTGGTATTAAAAACATAAAAAAAAAATAATAATTAAAGATTTTTATTATTTTTTAATATAGGTAAATATATTATTTTGTTGAGTATTTTGCTACGTGTCTTCAAGACGAGGAGAATCGGGTAGTTCATCGAAATACGTCTTTGGTAGGTTTCATGCATGCCAACACGTATGTTGTCCTAGTCTTAACACGTATTCGCTAGTCCACTCATTTGACTTCGCACCATCTATCTATGAACACCTAGGGACATGCGAACTAGGCTTGCAAGCCCTCCTCACGAACCCCTAATGTACGGGTATCGAGGTGGTAATCCGAATTATATTCGGATTTTAAGTCGATAATGGAAAATATCATAACATATTTATATCAATATTTATATTAAAATATTATAGTTGATGTTTAAAAAGGATAAAAATCAACCCATGAAATGATAATATTAGTGAGTATGTAATAACATTATTATTTGTGGTGAATACCTTGATTTCGACAAAAAAAAGATTAGTACAATAAATAATAAAATTTATTATTTTATTTTGGGAATAAATATCAAATTTATGCATAAACTTTGATTCAATCTGCAATCCGATATATGAATTTTGATTTGGTTTAATTATACACATGAAATTTGAACTGTGGTTTATATGTATATATAAAACTTTGATTTTGATTCAATTATACACATTTAAGGAAATAAATACATACATCTATTTTCATATTTGATAAATATAATTGTTTGTGTATGCAATATATCAATGTAAAATGATGCTAATTTGATAATATTGTTAGTAATTTGTGAAAATTGAATCGAAATTAAAATTTCATGTATAAGATCACAGAAAATCAAATTTCATGTATGACATTGTACATAGAATCAAAATTCATGTATAATTTTAATATTATCGCATTATTTTATTTTGTTAAAAATCCATGAATTTTTTTAATAAATATATTTAAATTATAGAAAATAAATTTTGTGATTAACCGTTTACCTCTAACACTCACGATATATTAATTTTAATAAAAAAATGAAAAATCAATGGTGATAAATGTTTCTTGGACCCACAAGTCAGTAATAGTTATCAATACCCATTTTACTTTATGGACCCTACAAATTAAAATATGTTACATAAAATGTGTCCTTGTCAATGTATCATCATGATCATATCTTACCTTCTCTTTTTGCTATATATATGATTTTCCCAATATCTGAAAAATAACATTTTTGTTTATTAGTATTTTAATGCCAAATTCCAAACAATGTTTCCCAAGGACATACCTTATTTTATTTTACAGTACTTCTCAAATATTGTATTTCAATGTTAAGGTTGAATCCAATATTATATGGAATAATATAAATTAATAAAAACCTTATTATCAATTTTCTACTGTCCTTTTAAATTCACAAGGATTTAGAGTAAAATTTTGAATCTTTAGTAAGAGTTAACATTTAAGATTTAATTGTGATTTAAGGTTGTTATTTTTGAATATTTATGTTTGAAATTCATCATATGCGATTATATATATATATAGATAGATTTAAAAGTTACATCATGCGCTGATGCTATACGTGAGTTTTAATCTGGTTAGTGGGCTTAGTTTGGATTTTTCAATTCTTAGTCAATTTGTGTTGTAATAATTTGATTCTATTTGTTCGAATATATTTGTGTTTGTCCTTGACTTTGCTATAATGGTTTGATTTTGTTGGCACAATACCTATATTTGTACTTTTTCTTAACGAAATTATATTTGTACTTTGATCTAAGTGTAATTTAAAAAAAAAATCCAAGTTCCTAATTTGCAAAAGCTTAAGTATAAATTTTAGGATAAATATTTGATAAATTGATTGTGGAAATTTTTAACTTCACAAGTCGAGTAAAGATTTTACCATGTGTTTTAAAAATAAATAAGACATATGAAAACATCTCAATCCCAGTTGTAGATTTAAAAATTTCAACCACTTATATATCAAATATTTATCTTAAAATTTATGGCACTAAGATAAACTTTTACAAAAAAAACTACTAACTTGTTTCTTAGAATTATCTATATATCTACTCATTTTGGCATCATCTGAATTTACAATTTATAAACTCTATTAACTTGACTCAGAAGGATACTTGGATCGTCCAACTAACACCAAACTAGCATCAAAGTGCATCACCGGAAAAACTGAAATTGGGTAAACTAACACCTAAGTGCATACTGGCGCATAGAGCGCACACAAAGCACATATTTGGAACACAAGGTGCATCTTGGCATGCAAGGTGCACCGTGATGCATAATCCCATACACAAACCAATCTTATGGCACACTAACTATATCCAACTTTGCCCGGCTAGTTAATGGGGTGTCAATATTCAATTCCATTTACATTTTACTACACATAATTTTCCAATCATATTCACTATCATAATTCAATTCATTAACATATCATATGTATTTCATATCATTCGATACATATTTTCACCCAATTCCATAATACAAAACATATTTCAAACAATTCATAATATTTACATTTTATTCAATTTAGTCCTCTATTTTAGCAATTCATATTCAAGCTCAATAAAATAGTTCAATTTATCACTAAATACTCACCTTGACACTCCCATTTGCAATTAACATGAAAATTTAATCAATTTAAATTACTTTAAATCATAAATGTACAAATCGTGGTCTTGCGTCACTCTTTGATCATTTTCGCTTTTCCTTTCCCTCTCGATATTTTGGTGTTGTCATTAACTACAAATAATCATAAAACATACCAAATTATAAAATTCCAATAGAATCAAAATCAATTATCATATTTCACAAAATTTTTAAATTATTCAATTTAGTCCCTAAAATCAAAACAAACATAACTTCCAATTTAAGGTCTTGGTTTGGGATCCGATTCCACCAAAACTCATTAGAGACCCTCTATTTTCTATCTCTAATTCATGATAGTTTTGTATTTTATTCAATTTAGTCCATAATGTACGAAATAAACAATCAAGCTTTACAAATTAATTCTTTTCATATACTAAGCTTAATTTCTAACACTTTAACACCTAAATCATTCAATTCTCAATCATGCCAACTTTATAAAACTTTTAAAAAAATTACAAGTTGGTACATGGTTTAACTAAATCAAGCTCTCATTACTCAATTTCCATAAAAAATCAAAGAAAAATGACTAGAGACTTGCTTGAAATGAAGGTAAAAAAGCTTGAGAACCCTACAATGGCATCCTCCCCTTTGTTTTGAAATTTTAGATGGTCGTAGAAGATGAAATTCATCTCTCCTTCCACTAATTTCATATATATATATATATACTTAATTAAACGTTAATTAATTTAATTACCTATGTTTTAGTTAATTTAAACTTTAATTACTTGAACTAATTAACATACATCATGTCATCCACTAATATTTATTTAAAATAGTTCAATTTTTATTTTAGTCATTCGGTTAATTTCTATTTAAGTCCCCAAGCCTTAATCTAATTAAAAATTTTTAGCGATTATAATTTTATAATTTAGTCCTTGAGTCATAATTACTCACAATTTTAGTTAAATCACTTAACCAAATTTCAATTCATCAATATAATAACTCTGTGAATATCTCTATTAAATATTTACGGACTTGGTTTATGGAAAACAAGGTCTCAAAATGGCCTTTTTCGACACCATTGGAAACTGGGTAGTTATAGTTTTGTATAAATTTTGTATTGAGAGTTTAGCACTTTATCTGTTCATTAAGAATTCATTATTGTGAATTTTTTGTAAGTAAACAGGTGAGTTACTTAAGTTACAAACTAAGTTTGCAGGACGAAAAACTTAGTGGAGAGAGATCTAGATCTAAGGTACAAAAAGGAGGTTGATATATCGGGGCTTAATGCCACTTAAATAACTGATTGTACGATGTTAAAAGATAGTGGATTATCTCCCTAAGCAAGACCCCACAAATGTAAGAAAATCGAGCTGCGTAAATAATTGCATTGTGTTCATTGTTGTTCTTTCACAATGCAATTGTCACTTCTCTTAGCATTGCTTCCCTGGTCTTGCAACTATTGACTTCGTTTATCCATTAACTAGATTTTTATTTTCCAACAATATGTTTAAAAAAATATTTTAACTTTTTACCGTAATTTTATATAATAATATCAAACACTTGAAATTAACAAATTATACCTTTTTACAACACTTTTTAAAATTACTTTTTTTTAATTAAACTTTTAAAATCTCATCAATTTGATTTAAAATAAAAAAGTTAACACAAGTTATAAAAGTTTGAGAGTGAAGTTTGTATTCATGGCTTTTGAAAAATTAAACTCCAATTGTTTGACATTTTACAAGCTTCTCTTAACTTTGGTACATCAACTTCAAAGTATATAAACTTTCATACATCTCTTTTCCAATCTTGAAAATGATGGTCAAACTCTTTGAACCCATAGTTGAAGTGGTTTCATGTCAAACTTTTTAACAAATACTTAAAACCTAATTTAACCAAATCCCCCCTCTAAAAGTAGTGTCAAACAAGCATTTGAAGGTGTTTTCCAAAAGGAGGTAAGAAAAGAAGATGCTCTTCTTATTTCATCCCTTTCTTTATTCTAATAAGATTTGTTAAATTCTCTCACTTTATTCTCTCCCAACTAAAAGCCCTTCAAAAATGCATCTTTCTCCTCCTTTTCTCACTTTTATCATCATATTATATATAAATATATCCTCCAAACAAATAATTAAATAAAAGAACCCAAACTCACTTTAATTGGAAAGAAAAAAAAAAGAACATTTTCAGGATAGTGGATCCATTGATGATCTTTGGTCCTAAATAATCATGAATAATTTCAGAAAATTCCAGTAGAAACCAGCTGTTTTTTCTCAGATAAAATGGTACTACTGTACCTCATGAGATATAATAGCTTAGAGAGAGAGAGAGAGAGAGAGAGAGAGAGACTTTCAAGGTATTCATTATTCACCTAACTAAATTAATAACCCAACCTTTAAAGGATTGATTTGTGTAATTTTTTTTATTAGGTTAGTATGCAAAATATTTACTATTATTCTTATAAACTAGAGATAAATTTATCATTACACATTTTAACTTTATATTGAATTTTGTGGCTTTTTTTTATTTAATTGAAATTTGCCACTAAAATTATTATTTTTAATAAAATGTTGCTATTCAATTTTAATTAAAAATAATTTGAAGATAATTTTTTATAATAAATATTTTTATATTTTAATTTAATAGTTAATAATAATAAATTAATATAATATTAAAATTAAATAAAATTACTTTTTTATAAAAATAAAATTACTTTTTTCTTTTACTATATAAGTACTCTCTTTTTTTCAAGTTTTATTTTAGTAAATAGAAATTCTAATTAAGTTTACTAATTCTTAATATTTATAAGTTAAATTATTGTTAGCTATTAAAATAAAATATTTGAAAGAATTTTTCTTATTAATTTATATTTTTAAATCATCAAAATTAATATTGAGTGATAAAATTTAATTAAAAAAATTAAAGTTTGTGACAAATTTTAATAAAATTCAAAATTTAATGATAAAATTCAATCGCATAATAGTTGAATGTCAAATTTACTCATAACTTCAAACAATAATGACATATATAAATGAAAACAAAATATAATGGAAAATTTCAATATCTACTTATAGTATTTTTTTATTTATTTCAAAATTATTGAATGTAATGATAAATATAAAAGAATACATACTTTAAAATTGAAGACAATATTATTAAGAGGGCTCAAAATCTTAAAATTAATAATGAAATATATATAAAAGTTACCAAAAATATATTTAAATTATCTTAGACAACTAGGGCTGCAAGTGCCCCGGTCTCCCATAAAATGAATTTTTTTTATTTAGACTCTTTTATAATTTATAAAATTTTAAATTAATAATGGTAAAACTACACTTTAACCTCTAAAAAAATAATATAAATTTAATTTAATCATTTAAAATTATAAAGATATAAACTATTAAAATAATAAAAAAATTATAAAAATATATAATTTAATTTTTCATCCACTAAAACAAATTTTAGCTTCCCAATCATGTACAATCTTGATTACTACCCATTAGAACAGCTTGTCGGTACTTTTCATTGTCAGAAAATGGCATAAAATATATAGATAGATGTTGAGGTATCAACTTTCAACGGCTTATACAAATGGTTAGTGGTTTGATTTTGTGTTTAGGACATCAGATTAAGTTTTGTTTTTTGTTAGAACAAGTTACAGTACTAGGCAGCAGCTGTTTATTATGTTTACCCTCTGTTTTTGTTTTTACCTGCAAAGTGGGACCACAATCCACAAAGCAAGAGACTATAGATGGATGGGCCTTTTGTTTTCCAAGTGCCCTTTTGCATGGAAGCAACCGGCCATTGCCATTGTAATTTTCTTTCTTACACCCAAAGTTACAAAGTTACAAGTATAATTAAAATAATAATATACATATATAGGAAACCTTCATCAGATTCGCCCCTCCTTTATCTCTCTGATGACTGTGTCTAGATGACTCATCCCTCTGCATGAACACGACGACCCTGCTCTGAAATCCAAGCCTTTTCTTTGTTTTCCATATTTATGCCTGACATCTATGAATCTTCCTTTTTCTAAATTTGATGCTTTGTCCTTCAAGGTAATTGCTTTTATTGATTTGGGTCTGATTAAGTTTTTTTTATTGGTTTTATTATCTGGGTTTTCTCTTCCATTGAATTGAATGCTTTTTCTTTATTGTTAACGATTGGTGCTTGTTCATGAATTTTGATTCTAACTGTTACTGTGTTTGTTGCCTGTTGTTTTTCAGGGTTAATCTAATCCTTTGGGTTTTGAATTTGATTCTATTTTGCTTCAACTTTTTGAGTCCCAAACTCTTTAAGGTAAACTATTTTCCTTTTGGGGGTTTTGTGTTTGTTAAAATTAGGAACTACTTCTTGCGAAATGTTTTTGAGTTGAAAGAAAAGTTAAATCATGTTAGGATTATGTTGTTTGATAGCTATTGTTGGTATAATTATACTGGGTTTTTTTCTTGAAAGCTGCACACGTGAATATCCGCATAGATTCCCTACCATCTTCCCCTTTCTTGTTCTTTTTCTTTTTCTGCCTTAAAAATTTTGAACTTTGCAGCTTTTTGTTTTTATATTTTTCCTCACCTTTGATGTTGCTTTGTGGTGAACGCTTAAAAGATATCTGAGCATTCTTTAATCATACTTGCTCTTTTAACTTTTACACTAGGGTTGTGAGTTTATTATAGGTTTTGGGTTAACAATCATAATTCAAATCCTTTAGCATGTGCTTCGGTAGAGGTAGCTTTGATTTTGAATTAGTTTAGCTTATGAGGTTTTATAAACATAATCATGGTTACTATTGCTACGTGGTTTAAGATGTTCGTTTAATTTGACATAAGCTTGATTTTTTTTGCAGGAGAATCCTTGCGTGTTGAATCTTGATTGATTGTTAAGGGTAATATCCATCAGTAGAGGGTAGTAATATGGGGGCCTCTGCCTCTAAAATAGAAGAGGATAAGGCCCTGCAGTTATGCCGGGAGCGGAAGAAGTATGTTCGTCAGGCACTTGATGGAAGATGCTTACTGGCTGCCGCTCATGTTGCATACATTGAGACACTAAAAAGTTCAGGAACTGCTCTTAGGAAGTTTGTCGAGCTTGAAGCTCCAGTCGAGTCTTCCCTTTACACTTCAACTAATGCTACACCTGAGCCCCTTGCTTTAACCGAAAAGTCGCTTTCCCACTTTTCATACTCTTCTCCATCTTTCTCACAACGTGTTGATGCACCTGAAACCTTTTCTCCATCACCTTCTCCTCCCACTTCTAGTCATTTTCAGGTGAACCATATGAGGTTTGGGGTTACGTCTTTGAGAAAAGTCGAAGAGAAACCCCCGCTACCTGATATCAGATTGGTAACCTCATCAAGTACTCCACAGAGTACCACTCCTCGTTCCACTGGAAAACCAGAATCATCACCATTTGAAGCTTCTTCTTTGCCGTCAGGAACACCGGAATGGGATTTCTTTGGTCTTTGGCATCCAATTGACCATCAATTGTCATTTCAAGAAGGGAAGGAGCTGAACCAAGGTCCAGAAGCCATTAATGATTTTAGACAACATAGGGAAGACGAGGTTGTTCCTGAGCTGGAAGATGAAGAGGGGTCTTCTTTACATGATAGAGAAGAAACTCAGGGTTCAGAAGATGAATTTGATGATGAGCCCCCTGCAGATACTCTGGTTCGAAGTTTTGAAAATCTGAACAGAGTCAATGACCATAAAATAGTCAATGGACCATCAGCTATTCCGTCTGTTGGTAGTGTAGCTTCAGAAACGGACTTTGTCAGTAGGGAAAAGAGCAATTCTCCCAATTTGTCACCGCTAAGGGGGACACCCAGCAGTGTTTCTATTCCGATTGGAATAAAGAAAATGCCTGTAAAAGAAGATGCTTCCGAAAACAAGGTTGCCCCTAAAGATTTCCTTTCTGTCATGAAAGAAATTAAGTTTCACTTTGTAAAAGCTTCAGACTCTGGAAAAGAAGTTCCTAGGATGCTCGAGGCTAATAAGTTGCATTTCCGTCCTATTTTTGCTGGAAAAGGAGGTTAGATCTAGACTTTATCTCTTCTGTCATGTATAGAAGTCTTGACATGTGAAAATTTGGTAAAATAAAATTTGAACTTATGGAGATTTGAGGAGAAATTACCATTCATTCAGTTCCATTGAAGGGTCTTTGTAAAATGGTTGATAGTTTTTGTAAACTGCTAGAATTTGTGAAAGCTATTAGTAAGAGGACTTTGTACCGTTTCAGGTGGATTGATGGCATCCACGTTCTTCAGAGCATGTTTCTCATGTGGAGAAGATCCAAGCCAAGTTAAAGAAGGTAAATCTCCACAAACCATTATAGTTTAGGAAATCATGACTATGTTGAAGCGGTTTGAGCTCCTTAAATTTCAGTGCCATGCATTTTTGTTTAGTAATGAAATACATGTCTTGGTAGTGACTGCATGTTCTATGTACCGAATAGCATATACTTGGCAGACAGAGCTATGTGCCAAGGTAATAAATGGGTTATGTCATTATATCTTAAAATTTAGGGCAAGTTCTGCGATGATTCTTCTTCATAAGGATTCTAGTTTTTATTTTGTTCTTGATTCTTGGCTCCTGAATCCTATGCTAATCCATTCCTATTTTACATAGAACCTCCTCAAAGTGATGTGAAGTACTTAACTTGGCATAGGACAACGTCATCATCTTCTTCTGGGAATCCTCTGGGATTAAATTCAAAGGATGATGTTGAGGAACTTAACAACAATATTTTCTATAATACCTGCATGTTTTCAGGCAGTCATGCCTCAACTTTGGATAGACTATATGCATGGGAGAGGAAGCTTTATGATGAAGTAAAGGTATTATTCGTTTTTCCTTTTGTTTTTCTTTTCCCTTTCGTTATGTACCTTCACGTTTGGATATTTAATCCAGCTTAGGTGAAATAGGATGTCCCAAGAATGTGCTTGCTTAGGTACCCGTTCTTTGTTTCTGTGCTACTGATTGTCATTTAAAAAGGAATCCTTTGAAAATTTAACTTCGAAGTCCTAGGAAAATGAATGCTTTTGTAGTTGGTTTTATGTTTATGAACTTTGCCTGCATGTGGAGACGTGCACAGTTATGTATCTGGCACTTCAAATAGTTTACTGTAATTCTATCCGAGTCTGGTCTTGTCTTGTTTGTTGTTTTCCAAGGTCAAAAGTTATCCAGCTTTGCTCCTGTAGGTGTTTGAATCCTTATGGTTATCTAGTCAAGTGGTGATGTGTTACGAGGCATTAGAATATCTGATTGCTGATAGTTTATTTGTGTTGTTTTTCTCATAACTCAAGGCCAGTGAGGCAGTCCGTAGTGAGTATGACTTGAAGTGTAAAATGTTAAGACAGCTGGAGTCAAGGGCAGAGAGTCCAAGCAAAATTGACAAGACTCGAGCCGTTGTCAAGGATTTGCACTCTAGAATTAGAGTTGCAATCCAAAGAATTCACTCAATATCAAAAAGGATTGAGGATTTACGGGACAATGAGCTGCAACCACAACTTGAGGAGTTGATTGAAGGGTATGTCTTCATCTATAATGTCTTATTTGCAATTTCTGCCGTGCTTTTATGAGCCTGTGGAGCCTATACTTCCTAAAATAGTTTTTCTCTTGCTCGGATCTGAAATACTCTTCTAATTATGCCAACGCAGGTTGAGTCGAATGTGGGAAGTAATGTCTGAATGTCATAGGCGTCAGTTTCAAATCATCTCAGTTGCATACAAGAATGGCATCATGAGAATCTCTGTGCTGTCAGAATCACATCGGCATGTCACCGCTCATCTCGAACATGAACTAAGCTTGCTGTGTTCGAGTTTTACAAAGTGGATTGGTGCCCTGAAAGCTTATCTGAAAGCCATAAACAGTTGGCTCAGTAAATGTGTTACCATTGGAAAATCTTGGAAAAGATCAAAGAAGAAAAACTTTGAAACCCAATTTACCCAATTTTTGAGACGATGCGGCCCTCCAATTTATGTAACCTGTGGTGGTTGGTATGACAAGCTTGAAGCATTGGAGCCTTCTATAAAGCAAGTCTCAGACTCCATCAAACGTTTGGCAGCTGATACATCTGGCTTTTTACCGCACCAAGAAAAGAATGAGGGGAAGAATGCCAAGCGACCACATGAAGCATCAGGGAATGATTCCAACATTGGTTCTGCAATCAATATGTCAAGAGACGAGGCTATGAAAGAGAGCACATCTGCATCCAACGAAATTAGTGATTCTGCGTATAACATGTTCAGAAATGATGCTTTGAAGGATTCTTTCGAGACAAGCCTAGTTTTCTTTATTGGTCAATTGAAGAGTTTTGCAGAAGCATCTGTGAAGATGTACGCAGAACTTGACGGGGATATTCGACAAGCCAAGCATAATTATGGAATCTCTGTCAAAGGAGTCGAGGTTGCCAATGAAGAAAATAACACAGAGAGCAACAACCAAAGTGGCAGCGATCAACAACCGAAGCCGCAAGTGTAAAATCATGTGGAGAAGATGTTGGTAGGATTGTGTTGAAGAAAAATGTGAGAGCATGAGGCATTTTGATATTTGAGATGGGAATAAAAAGGGTATGGGGTTAGGTATCCTTGTGTTACATTCAGTAAGTTAATAAAGAAAGTATGATTTTGTAAAATGGGGGTGATTTATAGGCCAAAGCTGTAATTAGAGGCTTCAAACAAAACTTGTATAGTCTCTTTCTCACCCAACAGTGAGCATAAGAACTCCGATACCGAAAAAAGGAAAAAGTTCACCCCTTATACTCTCATTTTGGTTATGATTGAATTGTGTTATTCAAAGTATGCCAAGCCTGTGACTGGAAACTGGAAATAAATCACAAGGAAAACACCAATGTTTTTGGGGCGAATTGGTCCGAAAAGCTTCTGTCATACTAATTGAGTGTAAAAAAGTATAAAGTATAAAAGTTTAATTGAAATTGTTTGAAAACGCTTCAATGCATTAAAAACTCATTAACCTTGAACTATTAACACATGTTCAATTGTTAGCTCAACTGGTGTTTTTATATCAGTTGAAGTAGTTTATATTAATTTGTAGGTTAACTAGGTTTTTTCTTCCTTCGGACTAATGTATCGACCAATTTTTAATCTAATTAATCCAATCTAATTTCAACTTAAAAAGAGTTCAACACCCTTAACATAAGCTTTAAGTTGCATATAATTATATGAAGAACAAGACTTTGTTTCAACCACAAGAATTAGCTCCCAAATTACATCTAATATTTTCTTTTACATTGATTTTCGTATCAATTTGTTTTAGGATATCCAATAAAAACATTACACCTTTTACATTTTATTAGATATCAGTAATTTTTATTTGGTGACAAAGAAGAAAATAAAATGGACAAATTACATCACATAACTTATTTCCCCAGGTGAGGATATTTGGAAAACTCGTAATCTTTACCTATCTAGATGAGTTAATTTGACGAGTCTATCTGCTTCTTGGTTTGCTTCTCTGGAGGTATGATAGATGTTTCAATGTTGAAACCGAGGAACACGCTGAAGAATTCTCCTAAACAAAACAGATTTCGATCCTCTTGTAAGTCCCTCCTGTACGACAGTAGCCACTTCAAGACTATCTGGCTTAACTAGCACATTATCGTAGCCTCGGTCAATCAAGATGTCTAAGGGTGTGTTCTCCATTACTTTTGGGATGAAGAACATATATCATTGGGGCAAATTTTTTAACTTTTGGGATGAGCTTTTTTAGAGATGAAAAAACAGTAAATTTTAGTTTTTTCAGCCAAAAAGCACTTTTGGCTGTTATTTTATCTTTTTAACCTTACTTTTTGACTTAAAATGTGTTTAATGCTATTATTTTGTATTCTCTTTCTTGGTTATTTAATATGAGTTTTATAAATGTGTTAAAAGCATTAATTAAAAATAAAAAATATTTTTTAAAATAATACAATTGTGTCAATATCTAATTACAAATATTTAATTATTATATTTAAATATTTAAATATAGTTTATATATTCTAATTAAATTTAATAAATAATTAATATTAATTACTTAGAAATATTTAAAATTAATATTATATATTAAAATATTAACAATAAGTTATAATAAATTATTTTTTTATATTTTTACTAAAATATCATAATATTAACTAATTTGAACATTATTTAAATACATATTTGTTACTTTATAATATCATGTCTAAAATGGACATTTTACTTTTCAAAAATACTTTTTGACAGCAATATGAAACATCCAAAGCACTTCTCAAAAGCACTTTTCCACAGCACTTTTCAAAAACAATGAAGAACTGGCCCTAAATCATCTAAGATGTCTCACAATTTAACCAAAGATCCAACTCTCAACTTAGTTTTGTACAATTCTTCTTACTGAAGCAAAGTCATTCTAAAACCTTACACAACCATCGATATTCAAATAGACATAATGTCTACGAAAATTAAAACATGAAATTAGAGCCCCAAGTCAGATTTCAATAACTTTAAAATAAAAGACATGGTTAGATTGGGTAGAAAAATTACCCAAATAAGAAAGAAGAGTAGTTGAAAGGTCAAAACTTAAGCCGAATTTTTTTCTGGAACTTGATGATATATCGATTGACAATAAAGAACTTAAAATTGAAAATTGGTTACTGAATGGAAGCAAAGCAGATGGGAAGTTAGGTGATGACTAATAGGTGTATACAGAATATAGATCTAGCTTTATCAATTTATATCTACTCTCTCATCACCAAAACAAACAAAATCATAAAAACAAGCACTTTTATGAATTGTAAAAATTTCCACCTACATCGTATAAATTTTTTTCTTCCTGAAATTTATCTTTGAATTAATATATAAAAATATTAAAAATAATATAAAAACATTAAATATTATTTTCTCAATTTATTAAATATTTTGCAATTACATTATTTTCTCAATTTATTAATGATTTTTTTAAAAAAACATTAAAAATTTTAAACAAAAATTAATATTATAAAAAATATTATATATTTAATATAGACAATCGATCTGTCATTATACGGGAATACAAACTAAGTATAAATAATTTTAAATGTAAATTTTATAATATGGTAAAAAATAAAATATATTTTTATCTATTTAAAAATTTCTCTAAATTCATGCTTATATATAAATAAATATTTAATTCATTTTTAATAACTATATTTATTATATATTTGTTTTCACCAAAAGGAAAAATGTGATAAATCTAATAATATTTACATGGTCCTCGTGGTGGATAGTTTCATAGGTAGGTAGCTAGGGTTTGTTTGCATGTACAGTATACGTGTAAATATTGGAAGAAATGAGAATCATAATAATTGAGGCGGTGGTGAAATTTTTAAGGTCAATGAAGTGATGATATGGTGAAACCTTTGAACTTTTTCAGTACATAATGCCAATGTTTTATAACAGTAGTAATCATTTCATATCAGCAATTATTTTTCAAAAATTATGTATATTTTTTTTGTATATGTTCAGAGTTCGTAGTTATCTTTTTTGAAGATATCGTCTCTTGAAATTTCTGCTTTATGTTGGTTTTACAGTTTATATTCGGGGTTCATGAATACCCCTTTCAATGATATCGTCTCCAAAACTTGAATTTAATTACTCCATTAAAAATATAATATGTTTTACTATTACACTCAATCACTAATAATGAAATTAAAGTTACCAACATATATCCATAATTAGATGCAAATTAGTATTTTTATTAAAAAAATTAGATGCTTATATGTTTAAAATTCTAAATTATTTTTATAAATAATTAATTGTAGGATTTTGTACATCTAACTTTATGTCAATGACGGAGTCAAAAAAATTTTTGGAGCGAAATTAAATTATATATTTTTACAATAATAAAAATATAATTTCACCATTCCAATAGTATATATCTTTATAATTTTTAAAGGATTAAATCAAATTTTTATTATTTTTGAAGAGGTCAAAGTGTAATTTTACTATTACTAATTTAAAATTTTATAAATTATAAAGAGTCTAAATAAAAAATTTTCCATTTTAGAGAGATCAGGCCTCTACCAGTCCCCTTGTCTCCGCCGCTACTTTATCTTATAATTAAACTCGGTAGTATTAAGTTAATTAATAAAAAATATCCATATTATGAATATATATGTTTCGTTTTATAACATCTACTTTTAACAATTTTTTTACTATTTATTTAGAAAATAGTTGTAAGATAATACTTAAACAAACATATATTTTAAAAAATTTAAGATAATATAGGAAAAAATATTTTACTTAAAAAAATTTATTAAAAAATCAGTTTGAAAAACATATTTTAAAATATATAATTTATTAAAGAATATCAGTTTGAAAAGATGTCAAAACTTTTTTAATCATGTGTACTTTGGTATATTTTTAATCCCTTGCAGTTTACTTTAAATTTTAAACTTGTCTTAAAATTCATATTTTTCCTAAAACAAAGTCACACATTTTTTATTTTTAATTATTGTATTTATAAAATATTGAAAATTTTATTAGATAAATATAATATATTTAAGAGTAAACTATCATAGTCGTTTTTTATTATCTTAAATTATATTTTTGTCATTTATATTTGAAATGTTACGTTTTAATTACTTATGTTATTGTATTGTAATATTTTAGTCATTGAATTGTTAATTGTCGTTAACGATATAACGATAAGCTGACGTGACATGTTAAATCATCATTTCGAACAAAAATTTTAGGTTAAATGATACAATTAGTCCCCATATTTTTTCATTTTGAGCAACTTAATTTTTTTATATTTTTTGAACTTTTTTTTCATTCTTTTTTGCTTCCCCCTCCATTTTTCTACCTTTTATCATCTCTTTTATGTTTTTTTTAACTTTTCTTTTTCTTTTGTTCCCTTCTCCCTTCCCCATATTTCAATGATGGTTTCAAGAACTACCTTAAATGATTTTCGTGCAATTAGGCCCTTAAATCCATCATATTTTATGATTAAATGCTGCACGTTAACAAGTAACTTTTAGTTGATTGTCTGACATAATTTACATATGCCTCATGTTTGAAATCCAAATTCTTTAACTTAATTATTAGATCATTCAAGCAAAATAACTTTGCAGATGACTTAGGTTTGAAACCCCATTTATTTGAACTAATTATATGAAAAATAAAGATGGAAAAGAGAGAAAAAAACAAAGAGAGAAGCAGAAGAAAATAGAAAAAAAAAGGTAGTTAAAAGAACATAAAAAAAATTAAATTGCTCAAAACAAAAAATATGAGGACCGATTATTAACCTAAATTTTTTGTTTGAAATGATGATTAATGTGCTACATCAACTTATTGGTATACTGTTAACGGCAATTAATGGCTGAGTGACTAAAATATTACAACACATTAATGTAAGTGACTAAAACGTAATATTTTAAACACAAATAATTAAAATATAACTTAAATAAACAAAAATAATTATATTAATAGTTTACCCTATGTAGGGCGTCGTAAACTAGTATAATTTTATAAATATAGGATGTTATTAATATGAGATAGGGAGTAAGTTAGCTAAAGAAAAAGAGAAGTGGAGGAGGTCACGGAAGTCTCGATTATAACCCATAAATCATGAGATTATCACACACATTTCTGCAAGCAACCTGAAACACGTTTTTATTTTTTAATTTCTAAAAGTCAAGCCAAATAGTATAGCTATTGTCTTAATAGCCCCATAGCCTCCATTATCATAAACATACCCCATTTTTGGTTATATCTGGCTCTCTCTCTCTCTCTAGAAATTGGAAATTTTGCCCCTTTCCTATCACACTGTTATATTTCGATTGCAAATTAAAGCAACTTACTTGATGAGCACAAACTGCAAATTTCTATTTTAATATTTGAAAAAGACAATTCAATAGTTGTACTGTAGACTTTTGATTAAATATATATTAAAATGGAACTGTTTGTTTTGCTTCCATTGTGTGTTTTGTTTTGCTTCCATTGTGTGTTCTTCTTTTTTTCATGACAACTAACTCAATGTATAAATTTATAACTAAAAGTCAATAACCCCATGTGATCTGATTTATTTTCTTTGTAAAGAAGGAAAAGGACCAAAATATCTCAATGGGAGATGGATTTTGCAGATCAAAATGGCTAACCTGCTGTAGGATAACTATAAAAATAAATAAAACCCCTACCTCATAAGCAACACATGACATCATTTTAGACGTCATTTTAGATTTGGTCAAACCAATAATTAATTAAAATCCAAAATTATGAACCCATGTACCAAAGAATTTTAACATTACACCATCCTTTAAAATACCATACCAAGTAAATGAAATGGGAGTGGGACCATGGAAATGATAAGTTCCAAACATTGAAACAGCCAAGACAGTTGGCTGAACCATAGAGAGCGCCGCCGTCCTTGAACAAATCCCACCACCACCCTAGTCAACTTAAGGCATCTTCTTCCATTAACTGTTGGTGGGTCTATGTTCACATGGGATTAATTTAATAAGACAAAACAGTTTCCACTCATCATCTTCCCACCATTACATGACAGATTCCCTATCCCAACATCATATGGTAGAAATAAAAACCCAGGTAAATAATAACACTAACTTATTTATGAGACAATCACATTCTATTTGTAAATCGGTAACGGGATTGCAGAATCATGGGGGCTTTCCAGGTTTTTTATTGAAGCCCAGATGAAAACCTGTTAAAACTTGCTAAACTTCTACATCTACAAACAGGAGAAAAACAAACCAAGTAAAAAACAAAAGGGTTTTTTTGCTGGTGCTCATTAGCACTTAAGTGGGGGACACTTTTGTTACTGGAACCAGATTGAAACATCCTGCTTTGGCATGGAATCCATCCCAACTGCATGCAGATCTTCCTTGTAATCGAAAGAAGCCAAATCGAATGGAGACCCGAACATCAACTGGAAGCCGTTGTTATTGTGGTTGCTGTCTAATGGAGAATTCAAGCCCTTAAACCGCTCAAACTGAGCTTCCCCTTGTGAGAACATCTGCTGATTATGGAGCATGCTGGAGTCGTCGAAGAAGTTTCCTTCCATCATGACTCCTTGACCGCGGAAGAATTCATCTTGCTGATGTTGTATTTTCGGCTGAAGAACGTTTTGACCTTTGGTAACAAGATTGTTACTAGGATTCATGTTCTTGTTGCCTTGAATGTTGTTATCATATACTGACATGAGTTCGCCGATCGTTTTCTGCCCGTCTTCTGGAACTCCAAGTCCGGATAGATCAAAGGGTGTTGAGACAGATGTAACCTGCGGTGCAGCTGGCTTGGATTGTCCGAATTGCCGAGGGAAAATAACTGGTTTTACTTCATTAACACTGAAATTCGAACCACCAAACTGTGCAGAGGAATTTCTATATGGACAAGTCAATTGATGATTGTCCCTGGCAGTCCTATCATGAAAACCCAAACGAAATTCACTGTAAGGGCACTGGAGGAACTCACAAGTGTAGATTTTTTGTTCAACCATGTTTAAATCATTGGATGGTTTCCTCTTTCGCGTGAAATCCAAATTACCAACAACTTCCCCCTTAATCGAATAAGGTGGTTGTTGGATAGCCCTCATTCTCTCCATGACCATATTAGAACTGATAGTCCTGGGTTTGCGCTCTTGCACATCGAAGTTCGGCTCATCTTCAACACCTTCAACATCACACTCACTGCAGTCATTTATAACCAAAGATACATTTCCACCACCTGAGGACAAAGGTGGGCAGGAATCAGGGTAAAGTTCTCGGGCCAAGGCTTCCTCCTGGTTAATGATGGCAAGCCAAGTTGAACTCTCCTTTGCTGTCATTTTGTCCTGTAAGCACTTGGACTGCCTTACAAGCTTGCGAATCTTGGCAATATCAGGAGATATATGCTTGATCACAGCTGTGAGAACCCCCACTTTCCAAGCCTTCTTCAAGTCATGAGGTTTCTTATAGGGAGGAGAGCCTTGATCTTCGGGCAATCCTAGTTGTGGCCACCATTCTTCATTTCCAGTGGGCCACCATGGTGGGGGAATGCCTTTCTCTAAAGGGAATCGCCTTTGAGGAGGATCACAGTGTTGCATCAGTGCAGACAAAAGAGAACCAAGAGTTGTATCTTGAAGTTCTTGCAAGGTGTGTGGAGTTGGGCTGATCGAGTTACAGCCATCATTCTTGCCAGGAATCGAATTATCTGCCTGGTACTTTGCAATAGCAGCAGGACCATTACGATCAAACCTGACTTTATCCTTCCACCATTCCCGAAGATTGTCAGATGCCCCAGTCACTGGCTTCCCCTTTTCCGGAATAATCCCATAAACAAAACCCTGCGCTTTGCAAACTTCCATCATCTTCAACATGTACTTCAAAATCCCATCCTGTGCCCTCGACATCTTCTTTCTCCTCGCCTGTTCTTGTGACAGCCGCTGTTTAGCAATATCAATCCCCTCCTTGCACTTATTCTGCTCTTTAAGCCGTTTGAGACGCATTTTGTCCCTCCACATCCTCCTCTCAAGTTCATCCACATCAATTTCTTCATCACTATAATCATCCTCCACCGTCGCCTCTGGTTCAATTTGTGAGGCTGCCACATCTTTTTCCCCAAGTGGAGCACTGAAGAAATCCATATCCCCACAAATTCCCATCTCGTCAAACATCATCATTGTTCCAAGATAGGAACTCAAATATGTCTGAAACTTGAGAGAACCTCTAATCTGCTAGTACTGATATAAGTTCAAACCACCCAAAAATAGGCCTTAATTAACCTGTTAAAAATTGAATAAATATACTGGTTAACAAATACCCAAAGTTCCCTGATAAACTTGCAGCATCTAACCAATAAAATTATATACACAGTAAAAATATAAATTTAACACCACACACAAACAGACACATATGTATATACACGTATACATATATGTAAACTCTGGCTAAAGAAACATAGATGAAGTAATCAAAAAAGTAAACAGATCAAAGTAGCCTATCAGCTGATCATCCGCATATATGGGTTTTTCAATCATCATGACATAAGAAAGATAAAAGGGAAAATAAAGATAAACTACGATTCATAAATCTTAAGGAACAAAACAAAAACCAAGGAACTATCAGATACAAGTCAGATCTCCAGACTATCAGTTTGTTTAAAAATAAAGACTTAAAGATGAAGAAGTAAATGGAAAAATAGAACTATGCTCAAATTGATTGGATCTGACACAAAGAGAAGCTTAACTGTATCAACCAATAATTAAAAAACCGTGTTAGAAAATAAGTAGAAAACATAAATAGACAATCAAAATCTCAACTTCTTTTTCTTTTCAAATCAATAGCAAAAAAAGAAGAAGACCAAGCCAAGGCAATCAAAACTTCAACTTTATTTTTGGCCAAAGAAAACCCTTAACTTCATCAACAAATAATCAAAACCCAAATCAGAAAATTAGCTGAAAACCCCATTCCATGCAATCAAAACTCAGGTCCAAAATGAAATCAATCCTTGAATTTATGAACCAATTATCAAAAACCCATATAAAATAAGCTACATAAAGATCCACACCAGAAGAACTTACCAGGAAAAACCCCAGCTTTTTGCATACTCCACAAAACTAAAAAGGAGTAAATTCTGCAACACAAAAAGGACTTTGAGAGGATAAAAAAGAAGAAAAAGAAAAAAAGAGGGAGAAATGGGTGGACAGAAAAAGAGGGAAATGGATTTTATAAGTTCTACTCTCCTAAAAGAGAAATATAAATTATTACAGAGAGAGAGAGAGGAGGGAAGGGCCGGTGATTGCTTCCTTCCCTGTAGATTGTCAAAGTTTTATATAAAAAAGAAAAGACAGAGACAAAGTGGGAGACGCTAAACTGAAACTTTTGATTAAATACTGTAAGAAGTACAGAAATATAAGGAAATATGTGAGGCTGTTAGCAACTTAGCAAGAAAGAAATTTTACCCTAAATGAGGTTTTTTTTTTGTCATTTAAATGCAATAAATAATTAATGGATTTGTTATCTTAAAAAAAAATCTCCCAAAGTAATCCATTGAACCACTATCACAGTAGTAAATAATTTCATCACATCCCTACCATCTTCTCTTTTTTTCTGAAAAACATCACTGATTTTAATTTTAAAATATTTATATCTACATTTATTGTAAAACTCAGTATCACCGATTAATTGGATGCCAGCTTAATTAAGAGAAAATATTCACTTAGATCTTTTTTAATGATAACTAATAATATAAAACTATTAACTAAATTAATGATACGAATTAATCGACTATCAATTTAATTGGAAAAATATTAATGTATCTTTTCTTTTAAATGATAACTAATATTATTATATTAGTACTTCTGTATTTTCATACTTTTAGAAAAATAAATGTCTCAAAAAATTATTTTTCAAAAATATATATATCGACACCTATAAATGTTGAATTTAAGCTCAAGGTTTTGTCAAAAACATTATTAATCCTATTAAAAAAATTATAAATAAATAAATAACTTTATACACTATACATTATATCATCAATATTATATATATAATTATTCTCACACATTTAATTTTTATTATAGATTTTAACATTATTAACTATTATCATATTTGAATAAAATCATATTTATATATAAATTATATTTATTTAATTAAAAACTTGAAATTATCTATTACATTTAATGATTTTATAAATTTATATATTTTTTAATTAATAATATACTGTGTTGGTTTTTAGGGCAAACTATTCAATTGTTCACCCAATTTTTTGGGCGCTTTCATTTTAGTCACCCAAAAAAAATCCTTACAAATTGTTGTCCAACTTTTAGAACGTTTTCATTTTACACAAATATTAAATCATTAACGATGGTTGAATGCACACACCAAATCATGTCCACGTCATGTTTAAAATTTTATTTTGATCACCTAACTTCTAGATCACATTCATTTTGGTCATCGAGAAAAAAAAATTTAAGTCTTGATCCAGGTAAAAAAAAGTAATATTAAAGTGAAAACGCAGTAGAAACTAAAATAATGCATTAAAAATTTGTTGTATTGTATTTGTTTACCTGTTATTTTTTCAATGTTGAAATTTTAAATTTCAAAACATCAAAATCAATTAAATAAACTATTTTAAAAAAATTATCGTTTGATAGTGTGAGCCAATTTGTTACTATAATATTAAAATTAACGAATTTAATATCCTTTTAAATTTTAAAATTTTACTTTATGTCTTCAAAATAAAATAACTTATCCTTAATAATTATTTACAAAATCAAAATTTCTTTTGATTATGTGATTTTAAATCTTCCATGCTAAGCTAAAAGCGAAAAAAATTCCTTGTAATTAATTAATTTTATCTTTCATGCGAAATAAAACTCCAAATTATTTTCATCACTTCTTTACCTAAAAGAAGAACAAGCAGTTAATTTAATTAATTGTAAGATTTTTGTCTTCATTTTAAGCTTAGCATGGAATAATCAAGATTATATAATCAAAAGATATGTAAATTTTGTAGAAAATTGTCAAATATGAGTTATTTGACGTTGGTTTCATTAAAAATAAATTGAAAATATAAAATAAAAATTTAAAATTTAAAAAGAGGTTAAATTAATTAAGTTAATTAATTTCAATATTATAGTAACAAATTTATTGGAATTATCAGGGGATAAAAAATTCAACAATTTATTTAATTGATTTTTTTGTTTGAAATTTAAAATTTCAATGTTAAAAAAAAATTTCGACAAGAGGATAAACAAGTACTAGTTGAAAATTTATAATAGATTATTTTAGTTTCTACCGCTTTTTCACTTTAATACTTTTTTTTTTACCTAGATCAAGACCTAAAAAAAATTCCAATAACTAAAATGAAAACAACCTAAAAGTCGAGTGACCAAAATGAAAGTGTAAGCATGATGTGGACATGATTTGGCGTGTACAATCTCGTTATTAGGAATTTAATGCTTGGGTGACTAAAATGAAAACTTCCTAAAAGTTTAGAGACAAAATTGCAAAAATTTTTATTTGGGTGACCAAAATGAAAGCGCTCTAAAAATTGAATGATCAACTAGGGAGTTGACGCTATTAAAAACTGTTATATTTGAATAAAAAACCTATAACATACTATATTAGTAAAAGATATCAATTTAAATATAAGTTTAACTATTTTTTTATGCCAATAGAGTCTTAACTCGGCTAACATAAGCATTGTCGCGAATGCAAGAGGACGTGGATTAGAGTGCATTAAAGTGCATTATTCTTTTATTTATAAATTGGAAATAGTTATAGATAGTTCTAAACATTATATAAAAAAATATAATCAGAAATTTATAAAAATTGAAACCTTTTGAAAATTATTATATAAGAAATTAAAATTTCCAATAGATTTAAAATAAAATAAAAACTGATGAGGGGCTATTGTACTTAATATAAAAAAATGAAGTCAAATAATTAAAAACAATCCAGTAGAACCACATGAGAAGTGAGCAATTATTTTAGGCCTTGGTTTTGGTAGTGCAATGCATTAAGGGCATTGCTCTTCACTTTTCATCCAAATCCAATGTTTTCTTCCTTCAGTAATGGAGTTTCTACTAATTTTTTTTTTATTATCCCCACACCCCTTCTTTTAGCCACTATTTCAATTTTAAATAATTAATTAAAAACACTTCTCCAATTATGAGGATGGTCGTTTTCTTATTTATTAATTTTACTATTTTTTTGGGTCAAAGAAAGATTCTTGCTGTTTCTCCTTAGGCCAAAATATTAAAATTTTTAAAATTCCATAAAATATTTCTCTTAAAAAAATCAATTCAGGTGTCAAAGGAAAGAAATATAATAAAATAAAAATATTTATAAATCAAATCATTTTAACATAATATGTTAACATAAGTGAAAAAAATGGAAGGATAGGAGGAGAGCGTAGAAAAGTGAAAAAAAAATAAATTTTACGTGTGCTTAATTCGGAAAATTAGTGAGAAGAAAGAAGAGGAGTTTTTATTTTTTATCTTAATGCATAAAGTATGAGGGGAGAGAAAAGAAAATTATGGTTTATTTCTAATGACGCTTATGGAAAGAAAATTTATATTTTCTATATATCTTTCTAACTTTTCACCCCTCCAATTTTCTTTCATTCGCATAAAGTAAAATCTAAAATTTTACTCAAATCTAAACATAAATGTCAATAAATAACTAATTTTAGTACAAAAAACCCCGAAATCATGTTTCTTATTTATCATTAAGTACAACAAGTCAATGCTTTGATTGAGTTTTACATTTTTAAAGAAACTTTTAGGGAAATGTTTAGAGAATGTAGAAAACATTGTTGAAATTTGATATATATAATTTGTAACTGGATTCTCAGCTCAAATTATTTATTTTTGTTGGTGATTTAGGTTTAAACTTTGAATATAACATTATTAAAAAATAATTATGAAATTCATACGAATTAATTTTTATGAATCGTAAACCCACAAAATATTATACTCTACTTAAAAGTTATATGTGGGTTAGGGTTGGGTTGAATAATGGAGACTCCATAATACTCATATGGAGGGAAAAGTGGGTCAAAACCATTGGTTGGATTAGGGTTCACAACGTGATAAGTACTTTTATCATAGTAGTCTTGTGGGCTTTTCTGGTCAAAGGAATTGCTGAGACCATATTTAAGGAAGCCCAAGTAAGGAATGGATTATTGATAGACCACTTGATGAATCCATTGATTTTGTCTTGGGTGTTAAGAAGGATGATCCGACAGTGATAGGTCTTGGGTTCTGGCTTATGATCTTTGCCTTGGAGGGCAAATATGCTTTTAGTGAATGCCTTGCTACGATCATAATCGTTCCATTGAGGTGTTTTAGGTGGCTCACATTTAGGGAGGTCTTTGACTCTGAGTAGTTCAATATGGCCAGGGCTTGACGGGTTTTGGATTCTCTCCTTCTAACAACGATTGAAATCCAGTACTTTGAAAGGGTTTGGTTTGGTTGCACATAGTTTCCATCACCTTCCACCTCCGTCACATTGTGATCCTACAACAAAATTGTCAAACTATAGATAAATAACATACACTTAACAGTAATACCAAACATCCCTATTAAATAAGATATAATATATAATTTTTTAAATACACAAAATAATTTGAAAATTTTTTTGATACATTCATTTTTTGAGTCTAAACAACATAAATTAGTAACGATTTCAAACCCAAATATGAAATATCTTTTTACTCAAAATTAATATTTACTATCAAGTAGAAAGAATACCTCAATGGCCAAGTGGAGTGAAGCCAAAGCAGTGGTGCTGGCAACCCTGAGCCTGTAGGTTTTGTTCCAGGACCGGGGGTGCGCATTGTTCATTTCCTTTGAACTTGCATTGGCTAATTGATAAACTGATAAATTTGGCCCTCTTCCATTAATCAGCAGACATACATACTTGTCACAATTACTTTCTCAGTTGGTCAGTTGATTCAATATCTGATCCAACGGTAGGGATTGGAGGAAATGCCAACCTCTTGTTCATGAGAACTTTTGTGCCACCAATCACTCAACAATAGGTTGAGTTCATCATCATAACGGAATGGTTCTTTCTTTCCATCTGCTATATGCACGATCAGGGACCCGTACAACCCTTCTGATCTTTGCATTCCATAGTGCACATGATAAAAGTATGTTCCAGGCTGCTCCATAACACATTATATTATTATTTGGTAATTCTGTGTATAAATTATTGAAGGTTAGCTGAAGAAGAGGTGCGATTGCCCTGTATCAACTGTGAAGTCGTATCGGAAAGTCTCTCCTGGGTTGACAGCACATTGTGAAATGGAAGCAGACGTCCCATCCGCCCATGGTGATGAAAATAAATACGTTAAAGATAGTATAATAATAAATTATTGATTACTTATTATAATTTTTATAATAAAAAAGCGTAATTATATTATAAGCTTTGTAATATACTATTGAATAAGTTGATTTATCAAGTTGCATGTTTTTAGATTAAATTTGTTATTAATATTTTAAATAATAAATAATTTTCAACTTATGTGATTTTATTAATACTTGTAAAGTGGGTTTTTTTTTTCATTGTCTAATAGCTCTTCAGTTTTAAAAGTTTTTGTCTGTTCTTGTAGTACGTTTTTTGGTCTTGCTTATACATGTAATCTTAGTTTTACAAGTGATTTTAGGGATGATTTTGTTGTCGTCCTCCTTAGTTTGGTGAATACTTAATTTTTTTGTCGATTTTTGCTCTTTGCTTTGGACTATCCGGGATTGATTTGCTTATCGTATTAAGTACTTGTAATCACTCTAGATATATTGTTAGAATTAAGTGACCCAAATTCTTATTTAAATAAAATACGATGGAAAATAAAATAAAAGTAAAATCCATATAGAACTAGACTTCTTTTATTTTATTTTAGAATAAGGTTTTTTAAACCTTATTAAACTCCATCTATTTTATATTGATTAGGATAAGGTGTTTCAATCCTACTAGAATATGGCTTTGCAAGCCTATAAATAGACATAGTCTATTCCTCTTGTATTTTGATTCAAATTTTTCGACATAGTGAATTTTCTTCTCCTCCGCCCGTGGTTTTTTTTCCCGAAAGGGTTTCCACGTAAAATTTGTGTGTTCTTTATTTATTTTATTTTATTTTATTTTTATTTTCCACAAATTGGTATCCGAGCTTTCGGGTTATTCACCTCGATCACGGTAATGGCGTCTTTGAAGTATGAAATTTCGCTGTTGGATCGCAACACCAGATTTGCGTTGTGGCAAATTAAGATGCAAGCAGTTCTTGCACAGATGGATCTGGAGGATGCCCTGCTAGGAATAGATAAGATGCCTTCGACATTAACAGATGAAGAGAAGAAGCGTAAGGATCGAAAGGCATTAACACAATTACATCTGCATTTGTCCAACGAAATTTTGCAGGATGTGATGAAAGAGAAAACTGCCGCTGCATTATGGAAGAGGCTAGAACAAATATGTATGTCGAAAACTCTAACAAGCAAGTTGCGTATGAAGCTGCGTCTTTATGCTCATCGTTTGGAGGAAGGTGCGTCTGTACACGAACACTTAACAGTGTTTAAAGAAATTCTCTCAAACTTGGAGGCCATGGAGGTTCAGTATGATAAGGAAGATCTAGCGTTGATTCTACTTTGTTCGTTGCCCCCGTCTTATTCAACCTTTAGAGACACGATTTTATATAGCCGTGAGTCTCTCACAGTTGATGAGGTTTATGATTCTTTAACCTCGTATGATAAGATGAAGCATCTTGTGGTTAAACCCGGCTCTCAGGGAGAGGGTCTCATTGTTTGTGGGAGACAAGATCGGAATGCTGATGATGATCGTGGTAGGACACAGGAACGAAATCCTCATGGTAAATCTAAGGGTAGATCGAAGTCTTCAAACATAGGTAAAACTTGTAACTTCTGCAAGAAGAAAGTGCACATTAAATCTGAGTGCTATAAGCTACAAAATGATATTAAAAGGGAGGTTGCAAATCAAAAGAGAAAACAACCAGAAAATTCCGATGAAGCTGATGTTGTAAAAGACTACAGTGATGGTGAACTTCTAGTCGCTTTTGTCAATGATTCTAAAGTAAGCGAGGAGTGGATACTTGATTCAGGCTGCACCTTCCACATGAGTCCCAATCGGGATTGGTTTACAACTTACGAAACAGTATCTGAAGATGTTGTTTTGATGGGAAATAATGCTTCGTGTAAAATCGCAGGTGTTGGAACAATTAAAGTTAAGATGTTTGATGAAGTTGTCAGAACACTTAGTGACGTGCGGCATGTTCCAGAATTGAAAAGAAATTTAATTTCGTTGAGTACTCTTAATTCAAAAGGGTACAGATACACAGCTGAAAGTGGGGTTTTAAAGATTTCCAAAGGGTCCCTTGTTATGATGAAAGAGCAGAGAAAGATTGCCAAGTTATATGTTTTACAGGGTTCTACTGTTACTGGTGATGCAGCTGTCGCTTCCTCTTCCTTGTCAGATGATGATATTACTAAACTTTGGCATATGCACCTAGGGCATATGAGTGAGAATGGCATGGCAGAATTAAACAAAAGAGGACTTATTAATGGGCAAGAAATTTGCAAACTAAATTTCTGTGAGCACTGTGTTTTTAGGAAGCAAAAGAGAGTTCGATTCACTAGAGGAATCCATAACACGAAGGGAACGTTAGAGTATACTCATTCTGATTTGTGGGGGCCATCCAGAGTGCCTTCGAGATGTGGAGCTAATTATATGCTAACCTTTATTGATGATTTTTCCAGAAAAGTTTGGGCGTTTTTCCTGAAGCAGAAAAGCGATGTGTTTTTCGCATTTAAGTCTTGGAAAATTATGATTGAAAAACAGAAGGGAAAACAAATAAAATACCTCCGTACAAACAATGGCTTAGTGTTTTGTTCTGATGAGTTTAATAGATTGTGCAAGTCAGAAGGGATCATGAGACACTTGACAGTTCGCCATACTCCACAGCAAAATGGCGTTACAGAACGAATGAACAGAACGATCATGGAAAAGGTTCGATGTATGTTGTCAAATGCCAACTTATCGAAGGCATTTTGGGCAGAAGCGGCCTCTACTGCATGTTTTTTGATCAACCAATCTCTATCCGTTGCCATTGAGAAAAAGACTCCACAAGAGGTATGGTCTGGTAATCCTGCTAGTTATTCTGATTTAAAGATTTTTGGGTGTCCTACGTATGCTTATGTTGATAATGGAAAATTAGAACCGAGATCTATTAAATGCATTTTTCTTGGTTATAAAGCTGGTGTAAAAGGGTATAAGTTATGGTGTCCTGAAAATAGAAAAGTTGTGATTAGCAGAGATGTTGTTTTTGATGAAACTGTTATGCTACCTAACTTATCTCTTAAAGACTCTTCCAATAAAGAAAATAAAAAACAGGTGGAGCATCAGATTAATACAGAGTCAACTCCTCAAGCCAGAATAAAAATTGAGAATAGAGTTGCTTCTTCACCACAGTACTCTATCGCCAAAAACAGAACAAGAAGAGAAATTAAACCTCCAAAGAAGTATGCCGAGGTTGATCTAGTTGCTTATGCTTTAAATGTGGCTGAAGATATAAATGCGAATCAAGAGCCATCTAATTATTCTAAGGCGGTTAGCTGTGAAGACTCAGAAAAGTGGATGTTTGCTATGCAAGAAGAGATGGAATCACTCCACAAAAACAGAACATGGGACCTTGTGAAACTTCCTAAAGGTAAAAAGGTTGTTCGTTGTAAATTAGTGTTTAAAAAGAAAGAAGGGACTCTAGGAGTTGAAGAATCTAGATATAAAGTAAGGCTTGTTGCAAAGGGTTACAGTCAATGTAACGTCCCCCTACCCGATACCGTTGCCGGAGTCAAGCAGGAGACATTACAAAACTTATCTTAGCACTTAAACAGTTTTCGTAGTAAACTATCCATCTGTGTCATGGTGGCTAAAAAAATCATATCTCGAGTTACGAAACTCGAAATCCAATTCCGTAAATTTTCCCTGAAACTAGACTCATATATCTACTTACTAATTTTTTTCTAGAATTTTTGGTCAGGCCAATTAGTACAGTTTATTAGAAAAAGTCTCCCCTATTTCAGGGTTTGGCTACTCTGATCCTTGTGCGCTACGAATCAAATTTCTTCCTGTACAGAAATCCAATGACTATGCCATTTATTTCAATTAAAATTAGACTCAATAAGGAATCCATACATATAAAGTTTGAGTCCCAATTCTTAATACACAATTTATGGTGAATTTCTAAATTCAAAATAGGGAATCTAGAAATTTCTCTAACCCTGTTTCACCAAAACGTAAATATCTCATAAAATACAACTCTTTACCTATTTTGTTTCCTCCATATAAAAATAAATTCATTAAGCTTCAATTACATATTTTATTCATCATAATATTCACTTTATACTATTTTTTGTATATTTTCAAAGTTGGACTACTGTTACTGTCCAAATCTGTTTTAGTATAAAATGTTGATAACTAAGTTTATAACATCTTCATTTCTTCTCTCTACAATATTTACCAACACTTCCTCTTATTACTCTTCACTAACATATCAAAACATACCATACTTAAGGTTTTGGTAACATTTACAAAACATACCAAAATATCACTTAACAACTTAGATACTTTCAAAATGACCAAAAGACATCCTAGGTACAATGTCATTTTCCAAAAAGATAGAAACTTCACCAATTTGAGTTCGGGGATCGGCTTGTATGCTGAGTCCTTATACTTTCGAACCTAGCCTGCGCACAGAAACAAACCGAACGCTGAGAATACTCTCAGTGGTATTTCTATAAACAATAGCTTAATCAACTTTAAAACATGGTAATTCAAACACATTATTGCTATTATTCAATATCAATCAGTACTTTAATAATCTTTACTTTATTTACCCTTATTAACATAACTCGGACACTAACGGATACACGGATCCAACCCACACTCCGGGATAAGCACATAGTGCTTCATCGGAACAAATCCGGAACTTTAGCATTATAGTACACAAAGTACTTCATCGGAACAAATCCGGAACTTTAACAGTAGTCGACACATAGTGTCTCATCGACTCAATGTCGGAATATCCCAATACTTCCAATTCCTATGACATGTCAACTATATCCGACTAGCCCGACACTGTTAATAGGGTATTCAAAATCACATTCATTTCAATATGGTAAAAATACTTACCTCATTCACATTTTCATACAATATAAATATCAAATATAGCAATAACGATTAAACTCGGTTTATAGAAATACAAACCACTATTTATTGAATTTAATCGATATCTTCGTTCACTTTCTCTTTTCCCTTCTTTGATGACGTATCCGGTGCTACGTTTGCTACTAACAATCATACAATTAAAAATCATCAATATACTAATTCATAAAACACATTTTCACTTTCTATCAAACTTTTACAAAAATTCCAATTTCGTCCTTTTTCCATTACTAATATTTTTTCTTTAACTTAAGCTTCATATTCTCTTTTAATCAACTCATTAACAATTTCTAACTCATAAAATTCATTATAAAACATAAATTTTGAGCTCTATTCAACTTAATCCCTATTTAAACCTAACTTAGAATTTTTTTAATAAATCACTCAATTTTCACTTCTAACTTCAATTTCTATCAATTTAACCCATAAAACCTCAATTTATTCAACTAAATCAATATCTAAAAATTTTCTATTTTTTTTCATTTTAACCTCATACATGTAGAACTTTGAATTAGGCATCCATAAACATAAAAATTATAAGAAAATAAGCTCAAACATCTTACCAATCAAGCTTTAGGGCCTTAATCCTCAAATTTCCCTCTTCTATTTCTTTCTTTCTTTCTTTCTTTTTTTTAACTTACTCATAAATCTATATTCAATATAATAATATTAATAATATAATATTATTCTAATAAAATAACTTAATCTATAAGAAAAGCTACTTTAACACATTTAATATCTTTACCAACTATTACACATGTTATATCATACATTCACACACATGGCACTTAGGGTCTAATTGCTAGATTAGTCCCTTTACTAATCTTTAATCTATGATTAAACTTTTATACCGTATGCAATTTAGTCTTTAAACTAAATTCAAGCTACTTCACTTAATTAAACACTAAATAACCATTCAACTATAATTCATAAATATTTCTAATAAATATTCATGAATTAATTTCACGGAAACAATACTCAAGACTCAATTTTCGATACCGTAACTTTCGGTTCATTACAATTCTCTCCCCTTTAATAAATTTCGTCCTCGAAATTTACCTGAAAAGAGATGGGGGTATTGAGATCTCATCGTTTCTTCTAGTTCCCATGTAGCTTCTTCAACACTGTGACTTTGCCATAGCACTTTTACTAAAGGAATACGTTTATTACGTAATTCTTTTACCTCTCGTGCTAGAATCTCAACTGATTTTTCTTCATACGATAAGTCAGGTTGAATCTCTACATTCTCAGTCGTAATAACATGTGAAGGATCCGATCGATATCTTCTTAGCATAGAAACATGAAAGACATCGTGCATTTTCTGTAGTTCAGGAGGTAAGGCCAATCGATACACTACTGGTCCAATTCTCTCAATAACTTCGTAAGGCCCAATAAAACGAGGACTTAATTTTCCTTTTTGACCAAATTTTAGAATTTTCTTCCAAGGTGAAACCTTTAAAAATACTTTATCCCCGACTGAGTATTCAATATCCCTTCGTTTCAAATCTGCATACGATTTCTGTGTATCAAAAGCAGTTTTCAATCTTTCCCGAATTTTCTTAACTGTACTTTCCGTTTCTTGAACCAATTCAGGTCCAATCATCTTCTTCTCATTCAGTTCTGTCCAACATACGGGTGATCGGCATCTTCGTCCATACAAAGCCTCATACGGTGCCATATGTATACTTGACTGGAAACTATTATTATATACAAATTCGGCTAATGACAAATAATATTCCCAGTTAGACTCAAAACCAATCATACAGGCTCGAGGCATATCCTCTAAAATTTGTATTACCCGTTCAGATTGACCATCAGTCTGTGGATGAAAAGCTGTACTAAAGTGAAGTCGAGTACCGAAAGATTCATGTAATTGCTTCCAAAACCTTGACGTAAACCTTGGATCTCTGTCAGAAATTATTGATTTTGGAATACCATGTAATCTAATGATTTCCTGAACATAAACCTCAGCAAGTTTCTTTAACGACCAATCGGTTCTCACAGCTAAGAAATGAGCTGACTTCGTAAGTCGATCAACTATTACCCAAATAGCATTCTTTTTACTTGTAGACGTCGGTAATCTCATCACAAAGTCCATCGTTATTCGGTCCCATTTCCATTCAGGAATATTGATAGGTTGAAGTAATCCTGATGGAACTTGATGTTCTGCCTTCACTCGTTGACAAGTCAAACACTTTGCCACATATTCAATTATATCCTTTTTCATTCCCGACCACCAATACAATTCACGCAAATCATGATACATTGTCATACCTCCAGGATGAAATGCAAATGGACTATTATGAGCTTCTCGAAAAATTAACTCTTTCAACTTAGAATTATCCGGAATGCAAAGTCGATTCTGAGATCTTAGACAACCATTTCCATCAATGCTAAAATTTTCTGTTGTGCCATTCTGAATCATCTCTCTTTCCTTTAACAACTTATCATCTTCTAACTGTGCTGATCTGATTCGATCAAACATTATTGGCTTTATTCTTAATTCAGTCAAAAGACTTCCATCTTCAGTGATACTAAGTTGTGCAAACATTGCTCGTAATTCAATCGCAGCTTTTCTACTCAGTGCGTCGGCTACTACATTACCCTTCCCTGGATGATAGTCTATGATACAATCATAGTCTTTCAGAAGCTCTATCCAACGCCTTTGTCTCAGATTCAATTCTTTTTGCGAAAGCAGATACTTCAAACTTTTATGATCCGTATAAACATAGCACTTTTCACCATAAAGATAGTGCCTCTAAATCTTCAAGGCAAAAATTATAGTTGCTAATTCTAAATCATGAGTTGGATAGTTGCGTTCATGCAGTTTCAGTTGTCGTGAAGCATAAGCAATGGCTTTCTTGTTCTGCATCAGTATACATCCCAGTCCACTCAATGAAGCATCACTGTACATTACAAAATCTCTTTCTGATTCTGGTAAAGTCAACACCGGTGCCTCTGTTAACATTCGTTTTAATGCTTCAAAACTTTTCTGACATTGCTCATTCCAAACAAATGGAATATTCTTCTGTAGTAGCTTGGTCATCGGTAAGGCTATCTTTGAAAATCTGTTGACGAATTTTCGTTAGTAACCAGCCAATCCGAGAAAACTTCGTACCTCTGATACATTCTTAGGAACTTTCCACAGAATAACTACTTTAATCTTCTTTGGATCCACTCTAATTCCATCCGCTGATACGACATGACCAAGAAACACAACTTCTGATAACCAGAATTCACACTTGCTCAATTTTTCATACAATTGCTTTTCTCGTAGTATTTGCAAAATAATCCGGAGATGTTGCTCATGGTCTTTTTCTGACTTGGAATACAACAAAATATCGTCGATAAAAACTATTACGAACTGATCCAAGTATGGCTGAAAAATCCGATTCATAAGATCCATAAAAGCAGTAGGGGCATTTGTCAGTTCAAATGGCATTACTAAGAATTTATAATGCCCATACCTCGTACGGAATGCCGTCTTCAATATGTCGCACTCTTTTACTTTCAACTGATAGTATCCCGACCTCAAATCAATCTTTGAAAATACGGAAGCTCCTTTCAGTTGATCAAACAAATCATCTATTCGGGGAAGTGGATACTTGTTCTTGACAGTCAATTTGTTGAGTTGTCGATAATCAATGCACAACCGCATCGACCCATCTTTCTTCTTAACAAATAACATTGGAGCTACCCATGGTGATGTACTAGGTCGTATAAAACCTCTGTCCAATAAGTCTTGCAACTGTACTTTTAATTCCTTTAGCTCAGTAGGTGCCATACGGTACGGAGGTATCGATACCGGATCTGTACCTGGGTAGACTTCAATCACAAATTCTACCTCTCGATCAAGGGGTAATCCAGGTAATTCCTCAGGGAATACATCAGAAAATTCACATACAGTCTGAATTTTACTACACTGACTTTCAACTGAATCTGAATTAATCACATATGCTAAGAAAGCATTACAACCTCCATGAAGAAGCTTGCTAGCTTTAATGGCCGAAACAATACGAATTGATCCACTAGTCCGAATACCATTTACTTCAATCGTATCTTCACTTTCATTACAATAAAATTCTTCTTATAACAGTCTAAAATCACTCCATGTTCTGATAACCAGTCCATTCCCAAAATAACATCAAAGTCGCCAAATAGCATAATCAACAGATCAACAGGGAATATTCTATCTTGAATCATTAACGAACATCTTCGACATATATGGTTCACTAAAGTAGTTTGTCCCAGTGGACTAGACACTTCTATCATAACTTTAGACAATTCAGACTTTAAGAATTTTTTTGTCTCAACTACTTTCGTATTAACATATGAATGTGATGACCTAGGGTCTTTTAAAGCATAAACGGGTGCTGAATTCAATAAGAATATACCTGTCACCACATCGTGAGCATCTTTCTCTTCTCGAGCCCTCACAACATAAGCTCGAGCTAGAGCTCTAGCTTTAGATTGTTGTGTAGCACTCTCACTAGTTCTTCTAGTACCATCTCTAGCAAACGAACTACTTCGGCCTGATCCCCGGCCTCTGAAAGCAAATTCAGATCTTTGTACTACTGTCGATGTTGTTCCAGATATCTTTGGGCAGTCTTTAATAAAGTGATCGGTAGCTCCACAACGGAAACAACCTCCAGTCAACTTTCTACATTCCTCTTTGTGTCGGTTTCCACAATGCTCACATATTGGAATTTCAGTATTCTGAACTGGACTTCGGATACTGCCAGTAGACACAGTAGTCTGTCTTTTCCGACCGCAATCACTTCTTTCCGATCGAGAACTAAATCTCCAATTACCTTGTGATTCATTTGACCGCTTAGGCTGCGGACTTGAACTAACCATTCCGGGACGTTTTTCAGTCGAACGAGCAACTTCAGACTTTTTATCCCTTCCAAGAATTTGTTCAATCATCTTAGCTCTTTCCATTAAATCCGCAAACTCAGTGATTCTAAGAGGCATCAACTGTAGTCTAAATTCTTGACGTAATCCTCTAAATCTTTTACATCGGTCGGCTTCAGTTGGTACAAACTCAGTGGCATATTGCTCAATCTCAGAAATTCTCGTTCATAATCCACTATAAGCATCTCACCTTGTTTCAGTGTTAAGAACTCTTGTCTTTTGTCCTCTATGTACATTTCTCACAAATATTTATTTTGAAACTCTTTTTGAAAGAAGCCCCAACTTATCTGTTCCTCAAGTACATTCTGAATCACTGATTCCCACCATACTAAAGCTTCCTCTTGTAGTAATGAGACAACACACACTAAGCTTTCTTGTGGTGTACATTCAAGTTGCTTCAGAACTCTCTTTGTAGTCTTTAACCAATTTTCAGCAGTAGTCGAATCAATTTTCTTTGCACCCAAAAATTTTGTAGCTCCATATTTTCTCAATTCTTTAATTAGAGCTCTTCGGGTAGTAGGGATAGAGGACGTAGCAAGCATAGTTCCTACTGCTTTTTGAAGGGCATCGGCGATTATTCTAAAGACTTCAGTATTATCACTTCCAACATTCGGTTGATTTCCTACTGGATTCACACTTGGAGTTGCAGACTCCGATTCATTCACATTATACGGTTCATCATCTTCACTATACATCTCTTGATCAATATCCTCAATGCTTTTATCAGACATTCTTAATGCTATAAAACAAAAATATTCAACAAACATATCAGCATCCAATCCCAACTCAAATTTGACTCAGTAATGGCACGTAGCTCTAGATTCACATTGACATTCGATTTAGTCCTAGAACCGACTAAACCTAATTAGGTCTGATACCAATCAATATTGTAACGTCCCCCTACCCGAGACCGTTGCCGGAGTCAAGTAGGAGACATTACAAAACTTATCTTAGCACTTAAACAGTTGTCGTAGTAAACTATTCATCTACGTTACGGTAGCTAAAAAAATCATATCTCGAGTTACGAAACTCAAAATCCAATTCCGTAAATTTTCCCTGAAACTAGACTCATATATCTACTTACTAATTTTTTTCTAGAATTTTTGGTCAGGCCAATTAGTACAGTTTATTAGAAAAAGTCTCCCCCGTTTCAGGGTTCGACTACTCTGACCCTTGTGCACTACGAATCAAATTTCTTCCTGTACAGAAATCCAATGACTATGAAATTTGTTTCAATTAACAATAGACTCAATAAGGAATTCATACATATAAATTTTGAGTCCTAATTATTAATACACAATTTATGGTGAATTTCTAAAGTCAAAATAGGGAATCCAGAAATTGCTCTAACCCTGTTCCACCAAAACGTAAATATCTCATAAAATACAACTCTTTACCTATTTTGTTTCCTCCATATAAAAATAAATTCATTAAGCTTCAATTACATATTTTATTCATCATAATATTCACTTTATACTATTTTTTGTATATTTTCAAAGTTGGACTATTGTTACTGTCCAAATCTGTTTTAGTATAAAATGTTGATAACTAAGTTTATAACATCTTCATTTCTTCTCTCTACAATATTTACCAACACTTCCTCTTATTACTCTTCACTAACATATCAAAACATACCATACTTAAGGTTTTGGTAACATTACAAAACATACCAAAATATCACTTAACAACTTAGATACTTTCAAAATGACCAAAAGACATCCTAGGTACAATGTCATTTTCCAAAAAGATAGAAACTTCACCAATTTGAGTTCGGGGATCGGCTTGTATGCTGAGTCCTTATACTTTCGTACCTAGCCTGCGCACGGAAACAAACCGTACGCTGAGAATACTCTCAGTGGTATTTCTATAAACAATAGCTTAATCAACTTTAAAACATGGTAATTCAAACACATTATTGCTATTATTCAATATCAACCAGTACTTTAATAATCTTTACTTTATTTACCCTTATTAACATAACTCGGACACTAACGGATACACGGATCCAACCCACACTCCGGGATAAGCACATAGTGCTTCATCGGAACAAATCCGAAACTTTAACATTATAGTACACAAAGTACTTCATCGGAACAAATCCGGAACTTTAACAGTAGTCGACACATAGTGTCTCATCGACTCAATGTCGGAATATCCCAATACTTCCAATTCCTATGACATGTCAACTATATCCGACTAGCCCGACACTGTTAATAGGGTATTCAAAATCACATTCATTTCAATATGGTAAAAATACTTACCTCATTCACATTTTCATACAATATAAATATCAAATATAGCAATAACGATTAAACTCGGTTTATAGAAATACAAACCACTATTTATTGAATTTAATCGATATCTTCGTTCACTTTCTCTTTTCCCTTCTTTGATGACGTATCCGGTGCTACGTTTGCTACTAACAATCATACAATTAAAAATCATCAATATACTAATTCATAAAACACATTTTCACTTTCTATCAAACTTTTACAAAAATTCCAATTTCGTCCTTTTTCCATTACTAATATTTTTTCTTTAACTTAAGCTTCATATTCTCTTTTAATCAACTCATTAACAATTTCTAACTCATAAAATTCATTATAAAACATAAATTTTGAGCTCTATTCAACTTAATCCCTATTTAAACCTAACTTAGAATTCTTTTAATAAATCACTCAATTTTCACTTCTAACTTCAATTTCTATCAATTTAACCCATAAAACCTCAATTTATTCAACTAAATCAATATCTAAAAATTTTCTATTTTTCTTCATTTTAACCTCATACATGTAGAACTTTGAATTAGGCATCCATAAACATAAAAATTATAAGAAAATAAGCTAAAACATCTTACCAATCAAGCTTTAGAGCCTTAATCCTCAAATTTCCCTTTTCTATTTCTTTCTTTCTTTCTTTCTCACGTTTGCTCTCTGTAACTCTTTCTATCTTTCTTTCTTTTTAACTTACTCATAAATCTATATTCAATATAATAATATTAATAATATAATATTATTCTAATAAAATAACTTAATCTATAAGAAAAACTACTTTAACACATTTAATATCTTTACCAACTATTACACATGTTATATCATACATTCACACATATGGCACTTAGGGTCTAATTTCTAGATTAGTCCCTTTACTAATCTTTAATCTATAATTAAACTTTATACCGTATGCAATTTAGTCCTTTAAACTAAATTCAAGCTACTTCACTTAATTAAACACTAAATAACCATTCAACTATAATTCATAAATATTTCTAATAAATATTCATGAATTAATTTCATGGAAACAGTACTCAAGACTCAATTTCTGATACCGTAACTTTCGGTTCATTATAGTCAAATTTCAGGAGTGGACTTCACAGATGTGTTCTCTCCAGTTGTTAAGCATAGTTCGATTCGAGCTTTGCTTGGTATTGTGGCCATGCATGATTTGGAGCTTGAGCAGTTAGATGTAAAAACTGCATTTTTGCATGGAGAACTTGAGGAAGATATTTACATGCAACAACCAGAGGGTTTTATAGTCTCAGAAAAATAAGACTATGTTTGTTTGCTGAGAAAGTCCCTTTACGGTTTAAAACAGTCACCAAGACAGTGGTACAAGAGGTTTGATTCCTTTATAACTTCTCATGATTTCAAAAGAAGTAGTTTAGACAGTTGTGTTTACTTTAAGAAAAACAGTGATGGTTTTTTTGTGTATCAACTTCTTTATGTTGATGACATGTTGATAGCAGCAAAAGATAAATGAGAGATAAGAAAGGTTAAAGCCCAACTAAGTGAAGAATTTGAGATGAAATATTTAGAACCAGCAAATAAGATACTTGGTATGGAGATTCTCAGAGATAGAAAATCAAGTAAATTGTACCTAAGTCAGAAGGGGTACATTGAGAAAGTTCTTTGCAGGTTCAATATGCAGAGTGCTAAGCCTGTTAGTACTCCTTTAGCAGCCCATTTCAGACTTTCATCGGCCTTATCTCCTCAATCAGATGATGAGATTGAGTACATGTCACATGTTCCATACTCTAGTGCAGTGGGATCTCTCGTGTATGCTATGGTTTGTTCACGTCCAGATTTATCATATGCAGTCACTGCAGTTAGCAGATATATGGCAAATCCCGATAAAGAACATTGGAAAGTAGTTCAGTGGATTTTAAGATACTTACGAGGCACTATTGATGTTTGATTACAGTTTGGAAGAACTAAATATGGAGTTATAGGGTATGTTGATGCTGATTTTGCTGGAGACCTTGATAGAAGAAGATCTCTCACAGGTTACGTCTTTACAATCGGAGGTTGTGCAATTAGTTGGAAAGCCACTTTGCAAACTACAGCCGCTTTGTCTACCACTGAAGCTGAGTACATGGCGATTACTGAGGCTTGTAAAGAAGCTATTTAATTGAAGGGACTATTTAGTGAACTCAATGAAGACCTTCAAATCAGCACAGTATTTTGTGACAGTCAGAGTGCCATCTTTCTTACAAAAGATCAAATGTTTCATGAGAGAACAAAACACATTGATATTCGGTATTATTTAATTCGTGATATTATTGCTCGTGGTGATATTGTTGTGAGCAAAATTAGTACTCATGAAAATCCTGCAGATATGATGACTAAGTCACTTCCTATAACCAAGTTTGAGCATTGCTTAGACTTGGTTGGTGTTCATTGTTGAAGTTAAACCCTTAAGGGGTTTTATGGAAGAGGTGGAGAACTTGTTTATTGAAAGTTCACGATGAAGAACTTGTTCATTGAGAATTTGTGTCAAGGTGAAGATTGTTAGAATTAAGTGACCCAAATTCTTATTTAAATAAAATACGATGGAAAATAAAATAAAAGTAAAATCCATATAGAACTAGACTTCTTTTATTTTATTTTAGAATAAGGTTTTTTAAACCTTATTAAATTCCATCTATTTTATATTGATTAGGATAAGGTGTTTCAATCCTACTAGAATATGGCTTTGCAAGCCTATAAATAGACATAGTCTATTCCTCTTGTATTTTGATTCAAATTTTTCGACATAGTGAATTTTCTTCTCCTCTGCCCGTGGTTTTTTTTTTCCGAAAGGGTTTCCACGTAAAATTTGTGTGTTCTTTATTTTATTTATTTTATTTTATTTTTATTTTTCACATATATCGTACTTGAATTGTGACAAAGCCAATTGTCAACATGTTATAATGTTCTATTAGTATTGAGGCTAAAGCCTTTTTTGTGTTGATAAAGTTTGTCCTTCACCATTTACGAGTATTTACGGTTCGATTTTGATTGAATGAATTAATGAATTTACTTTTAAGAAATAATAACATTTTGTATTAAATTGATAACATAGATGTAAATATAGTAATAAATTTTGTAATACAAAAGTAAAAAAGATATTATGGATAAAATAATAGTAAAATTTATATAACATAAAAGGAAATAACTAATAATAGAGGATAATAGTAAATTATATAATTAACAAAATTATAAATACTAATTATCAATTATAATTTTAGAAAGTCAACTTAAAATTAATTATCAATTTTATGCTTTTTAAATTATTATATCAAATTAATTAATAAAAAATATTATAAATATTATAACAATCATATTTTCAATAATTTACCTGTAAATGCAAGAGAAATTAAACTGAAGGATGATTATATATTTATTTTCTATTAATATTGTGCTTTCAATTTTTGTTATATATATACACTTATATTTTGAAAATAAATTAAAATTTTATATTAATATAATATAATAAAGATTATTTTAATCTTATTTTTTTTAAAATTAAATTAATTAAATAAATTTATAGGATTCATAATTACCGTCTCAATAATTTCATCTTCAAAGTTCGATCACATAATTCGAAAATATGACATGAAGGGAAGATAATAGGAGAAAAGCCTGTCCGATTCCATGCCAGTGAAGCTTGTTAACGAGATCAACAACAATGGTGTCTCCTGCTTTAGCTCTAATGGTTGGCCCTGGGAACTGGCCATTGATACCCATCACAACATGTTCCAGACAATCTGGAGCACCGTGCATGCATTCCACTTCCCATTTTAAAGGCTTATGCTCTAAACCCATTGAAACATGGCTCAAAGACAAGACAGTGATGCACCATAGAACAACATCCATGGAGTCCCAACACTTACAACCCATGTCTCGCTATGTCACCAGGATGGTTAACCAGGAGACTGCAATGGAAACTCGCTTATGCAAGCGTGATAGCTTAGCCTGCGGCTACCCAATCTATTGTATAAAAATGTATAAAGATTTGTACAATATTTAATGTGGTTATTTTCAAAATTATGAAAGGTTAAATAAAATTTACATTTAAAAAAAATGAATTATATAAGTGAAATAAATGTAGAAATTTTTATTCAAATTAAAACTAAATTTATACTTTTGACTAACCGAATAGTGCATGTTTAAATCTATACCACAAGTTAACCTTTCATTTTAAAATCCTTTAACAATAAATATAAATAATGAGAGAAAATATTTGATGCATCACTGGTACATAAATTTCATGTATCATTAGTTAATAAAATGATAACATGTTGTCTAAAACAATTTTTTTTTAAAGTTTAAAAATAAATATAAATATCTTTATTTTTTAAAATATTAATATAACTATTAAACATAAATAAATACAAAAACATTACATTCAAAACTCAAAACCTAAAATTTGAAATATATAATTTGAAACCTAAAAATTAAAAACATGAAACCTAAAACTCGAAAGAGAAACAAAATAAAAAATTATAATTAGTAATTAATTATGTTTAAATAAAGTTAATTAAATTTACTTTTTATTTGACACCAATGATAATCTGTCATTTTATTATTAATTGATGGTGCATAAAACTTGTACACTGATAAATGCATCAAACAAATATCAATAATAATAATAATAATAATAAGTGAGTGTTATACAAAAATAAATCCTGATGTCTATTTTGGTACCTACACTTAACTTCAAGGTTCAAATTGATATCTAAAGTTTTTTTTTTGTTCAATTAGGTACTTGAACTTGTCTTTTTGGTCTAACTTAATACTTAATTATTCTAACTATGAAGCCAAGTTCAGATATCAATTTGAACCAAAAAATTAAGTTCAAGTACTTAATAGGACCAAAAAAGTTTAGGTATCAAATTTTAAAATCCAGTTTTCACTATCTTCTTAATTTTCATATTAATTAAAATATTTTCCTGTAATTACTTATAATTATATAAAAGTGTCGTAAAGTACCTAATTGAAAAAAAAAACTTCAAGTACGAATGCAAACTTTGAGGCCAAGTTAGGGAGCAAAATATATATTTACCCTCTTGTTTATTGTGATCCTAAAAGGAGTGCAACGATTAAAAGCTTTTTGGCATGATTGTAATCTTTTAGAAATTACTCTGTAGGTCGACGTTTTCACACATAACAACCTTTAAAAACAAAAAATCTACAAAAAAAAGCTCTCAAAAAGGAAAAAAAAAATACTAGATGAATAGAATTATAGAAATCAGAAAAACGATTTGGCAACAGCGGAATTCGATGTTATCGAAGTTTAGTAGCGACTTGCAAGCTGTCAAACAAAGTTTCCCTCAACCCATTGAAACAATATGGACTTGGAGACTTCAGCCAATGCCCAAATGACCTGACATGAGATACATATTATACCAAGACAAGACCAGGCCCAAACTAGAACCATTGTCCATGGCTAGCCCATGACAAGTAGCCTACCCTTATTCCTTAACCAAGACCAACCCCATCTAACAAAAACACTACTTCTCATCATTCAGCTCAAATCAGACCAAATACCAAACACCAGCAAATAAAGAAAAAAAGCCTGACAGCAAATCCCTAATACATAAATTAGCTCAAATCAGTCTCTCAGTTCTGCTTGTTTCCTGTTAATCCACAAGCAAGAGCCTCTTTTGGTATTTGACCTACACGATGGACACCTTGAGCAAAAATAACCCCCATCCCCATATGCAAATGGGGCTCAATGTGGCAGTGAAATGCCCAAACCCCTGGATTATCAGCAACAAACCTCAATGCAGTCCACCCAAATGGGAAAATCACTGCAGTGTTCCTTAATGGCGGGTTCTTCAAGTTAAATGTCTTCTCATCTCCGTCTTTGAACTTCCCTTCTCCATATCCCAACACCCAGAAATCGTGTCCATGCAAATGCCATGGATGTATTTCACTGACATCCTTTGCTAAGGCATTGGCGTTTTGAAGGATCACATCCACAGTGGTGTTTAAAGTAATGGAGTAAACCCCACTCCCTTGTGTTGTATTCTGGTTGGGTGCAGGCTTCATGATGTCATAGCTGCTATCGTAGTTGTCTGGGGGGGATTTTTGGTCAAAAGCATTGTTGAGACCAAATTTAATGGACCCCAAATAAGGAGTGGAAGGCAACACTAAGGACACATTGTTGATGGCCCACTTGACGAACCCATTGAGTCGGTTCTGAGTGTTGAGAAGGATGATCCGACGGTCATAAGTCTTGGGTGGCTGAGGTGATCCCATGAGTGCATATATGCTTTTGGTGAAGGCCTTGCTGTGATTGTAATCGTCCCATCGAGGTGTTACAGGGGGTTGAGTTGTAGGGAGCTTTGATGCAGGGGTGGCAGAATAGCTCAAAAGGGTTAAGGCTTGGTTGGTTTTGGGATCTCTCCCTCTGACACCAATTGAAACCCAATAGTTCTTGTACGGGTTTTGGTCTGTTTTTAACAACACTGAGTAGCTTTCCCCTGAATATATATCCAAATCATTAACAGCAAATGGTTGCACATGGTTCCCATCAGCTTCCACCACCACCATTTTGTGACCCTGCAAAAAAAAATTTAATGTTATTTCCATCCTTCATTTTCTTTAAAATTTCAATCATATCATGTTATTTAAAATTTTAACGTCTTTGTACGTTAATATATGGTATACGTGGCATACCACATGACATTGTCTTATTATTTCATCAGGTATATCAATTTTTAATACTATAAAAGAATAAAATTTTTAACAGAAAAGAACAATTTACTTTTTAATCTAATGTAAAAAAATAATTTATCATTTCTCAATGAAAACAAAATATTAGAAAAACTTTTACAATCTTTTGACTAGCATGTTGTATATAATCATATAAAATAACTCAATTATTGTGTATAGGAGAAAGGACAAAGTTTTGAGTATGTATCACATGGTGAAAATTTTGGGTATAGCAAACTAATGATGTCCATAAAGACTGAATTCAAATTGTGAGACACATGCATTGGCTTGGTTCACTTTTTCTACTATTCAGTTTATATGGCAAAAGTAGATCACACAGCAGTGGGATTCCTATTAACAGAAAAACAGGTCACTGCGATTCGAATTTTATTGACGTTTTCCAACTTGCCAAACGCTATAAAATTGTGTGGGGACATGGGGTGTCCTAATCCTTCAATGTCCTAAATTTAATTATTCACGTTTAAGTGATATTTTTAATAATTTAATTTAACCAATTGAATGAATGTCATTATTAATATAAGAGAATATAAATTAAAATGCGCTAAAACGTATATTTATAGATATTAAAAAAATAATAAAAATAAGAAAATATTACTAACCAAATTTAAGCATGCCAAAATAGAGAGATTATAAAATCCTTATCCCGTGGAAAAGGACAATTTAGCCAATATTTTATTTTCCTGAATCTATGCCTTGTGTCGCCATCCACCAATAGTTTGATGCCACTGAAACATTATTACGACTGTTGCACTAAAACAGTATAGTCAGCATCTTCTTCTTTTTTATATTTTGACTTTTAATTTATTTTTGGCATTTTCACATCAGAAAAAGGAGGTGTTGCAGATCAGATTCCCACTGTCCAAACACATCATGCAGCCAGACAATTCCAGCTCGGCTTTTTTTCAGGAAATTTGATTGATACCATAATTAAAATACCCTAATTAAATTATGGCAAAAGTGAGCATATAAAAAGAAATAGGGAGAATACCTTAATGGCCAAGTTGAGTGAAGCTAAAGCAGTGGTGCTGGCAATCCTGAGCCTGTAGGTTTTGTTTGGTCGGACTTTCAAGACTTGGGGTGCACATTTTTCATTTCCTTTGAACTTGCATTGGCTAATTGATGAATTACTAAATTTGGCAGCCAATGAGCAATTGTATTGCCCTCTTCCATTAATCAGCAGACTCTAAACCCACCATATAAAACAAAACATGTGAGAATTTTTACAAACAAATTTATTTTATCTTTTGTTGTAAATTTTAGGAAATTAGTACCCAACACTTCGGCCGTTTTAAGCCCAAATTGGAATGAGATGAGAATATGATTAAGAAACACCAACCACCATGTATATCATTATCATGGCAACTTCTTCTCCTTTTTTTTTCTATTACAAATTGCAATATGGGACTCATCATCATGTGTCATCATCACATCACCATCTTTACGATTTTTTGTTTTACCATTTTTGATGGTTTTGTCAGTAATGACTGTGCCTGCCTGCCACCCACATGGTGATTGTAATTTATTATAAGTGGAGCGGACATCATTTGCACTAATTAAGCCTACCCAATCTTAATTTTAGTAATTGGGACGAGCCATAATACATGGGGTGCGTGTCCTTTCGTGTGTTTGTAAATAAGCATAGATAAATAAAAATGGGTATTGTTAAAAGTACCTGTGGCTCACCGATCCAACGGAAGGGATTGGAGGAAAGGCCAACCTCTTGCTCATGAACACTTTTGTGCCACCAATCACTCAACAAGAGATTAAACTCAGCATCATAATGGAATGGTTCTTTTTCACCATCTGCCATATCCACGATCAGGGACCCATACAACCCTGCAGATCTCTGCATTCCATAGTGCCCGTGATAGAAGTACGTTCCTGGCTGCATCATCATATCACTTTTTTATTATCATTTCGTAATTCTTTCTATAAACTATTCACCTAAAAGGATAATAATTTTATAATAATAAAGATGTTTATATAACTTCCTCGCTTAAAGAGAAAAAAAAACACTGTTATTTATATTAAATAATGTTTTTTCCATTTCACTAGATTGGTGCAGTATGTAGTATTAATCTTTGTGCTGCAAGTTGCTGCTTAAAAAAAAGGGTCGTGGTTAGATGTTGGGTGAGTTTGGATGGATGCTTTTATTTAGGTGATAATAAAATTAGATATTGTATCGATGTTATAATAGGAGACAAAAAATAAATTAAATATATCGCACAAATATTTATTCAAACCTACGCTTTAATCGATAAGGTGAATAATAATTTTAAAATTAAAAAAATAATAATAATAAATCGATAAGATGAAAAGGGAAAGTTTTTTGTTTTTCTTTTCCTTTTTGAACCAAAAAGTATCTTTTTCTCCACCCATACACATGAAAATTAAAATTATGAAAAATATTTTTTATATAATTATATTTCTATTTAAGATGAATAATATTCAAATAAAGCTGTCCACTTACTCAAAGATTTCCTTTTCATATAAAAATATAAAAATATATAATTTTTCCACCTTTCTGTGTTTCTTTCCTAAAATCATTGGTTTCCCTCTCCACACAAGCACAACCGTAGGAAGAGTTTTTACATTTGTTTTCATTCAAGGTTTAAAGGAAGATGAGAGCTTCCATTAGAGAGAGAGAGAGAGAGAGATTACCCTATCAACTTTGAACCTGTATTCGAAAGTCTCTCCTGGGTTGATCGCACATTGCGAAATAGAAGCAGTCCCATCCGCCCATGGTGTTCCTAGCTGATAAAAGACAACATCTTACACATCATATACATATTTAACCACATACATACATATATGTGTATATATGACAATGCTAACCTGTCTAATTCCATGCCAGTGAATGACAACTCCCTCGGTATGAAGCTTGTTAGTGAGATCAACAACAATGGTGTCTCCTGCTTTAGCTCTAATGGTTGGCCCTGGGAACTGGCCATTGATACCCATCACAACATGTTCCTGACAATCTGGAGCTCCGTACATGTATTCTACTTCCCATTTGAAATGCCTAACCTTTGCACCCAATGAAACATGGATCAAAGACAAAACAATAATGCACAAAAAAACAATATCCCTGGAACCCCAAGATTTACAATCCATGTTTTGTATGTAAAACCAGGATGGGTGTCGTGGGGACTTTGGATGGCTTATGGAAGTAGTGTTAGGCAATCTATTTATAACGGAAGCTAATGCAAGGTTTAGACTAGCTGTACCGGTGCTCACTAGGGCTTTGAAATTTAGCTTTGCTTTTTTACGTTTCCTTGCTCTTTGGGAGTGGTATTTATAAGCCAAAGCAGTCATGAATGTGTAATAATGTTTATACTAATAAAATCTTTATGTAAATACGCAAATAAAAAAAATATCTTGCCACACTAGGTGCTAATTGTCACGAGGACCATAAAATGTTGTTTTCAAATTGGAGGGTATATCTTTGAAATAAGTCAATGAGTTGATAAATCAAACAGTAAAAAGTGAACATAATCAAATTTGAAATTAGGGACCTTAGTATTAATTTTGGAATCTGGGATTTCATGGCTAATTTATATTATTATATTGAATAATAATCTGCGTGCTCCACGGTAATAAAGTGGCTGACGGGTTATGGGTATTCAAGATTGGGTGATCACCACCTACTTGGCCACTTCTACTTGTTAATCTTCTTCTACTTTAATCGTTTGCATTTGTTATAAACGTGCAGTTTGATAAAATTATAATAATAATAAGGCTTAATGACAAATTTTATCTCTAACATTTACATATTTTATCAAAATGGTCCTAATGATATTTTTTAGCCTTTTTTTTGTCATCAACCTTTGTTTTTTTTTTTCAAACTATTTTTTCTAATAGGTTTTATGGAAGTACCAAGATGTAATTTTTTTACTTAGGTAACCCAATAACATAATTACATGTGAAAAATAATAAAATAAATAAATCATACATGAAATTAAAAAAAACTCTTAATTTTAAAAAATAAACGTAATTATAAAAAAGATAATTAATAAATCAAATTATAAATACTCAATGAGTACATTCATTTTGAAACTTTTTGTAGATAATTATGTTTATTTTCTTTAAATTAAGAGTTGTTTTTTTAACTTCATGAGTTGTTTATTTATTTTATTATTTTTCACATGAAATTATTTTATTAGGTTATCTAAGTAATAAATTTCATATCATTAAAAATATTTCACATGTGAAATTCTATATCATCGGTTAATGTTTTTAACATTAAAAAAGCAATTTGAAAAAAAATAAAGATTGGTGGTAAAAAAAAACTCAAAAATATAATAAGGACCGTTTTGACAAAATATGTAAATATTAGTGGCCAAATTTATAATTAAGCTTAATAATAATAATAATAATAATAATAATTAGTAATGGAGGTGCAGTTTGATAAATAATGATAATAAAGCAATTTTTAAAATTTAAACGTGAGATTATGGCACAAGACAAGCTGGCATAGGTCAAAAGAAACGTTGCCATTTCTCCACGCGCCTTTGCTTTATTCCTAAGCATTTCTTTCTTGAACAACCTTTTGACCAATAAATAATGAGCTTTTGCGCAATGATATTCGACTTTCCCGTGGATTGAATAAAAAATTAATTGGAGTACTGATTTGAAGAATATTATCAAGTTGGTTAAATCATAAATAAGTATATATAGATTCAACTAGATTTTTTAGTTTAATTTTTTTTAAATCAAATTAATCAAATTGATAAATTAATGACCTAATCGATTCGACTATGATCTAATTTTAAAATATATTTTTTGACGATTCAATTAACTCCAAAAATCATAAAAGAGTGTTAAATTATGTCCCACTCATGTCATAAGTGAAAAAATATATAATATTTTTTAAAATTAATATAAAAACTAAATATAGTTTTGATTGAAATTGTAAAATTGTGGTAATAGTTTATTATGGCTTGGGTTTGTTCTCGTGATTAGGGTTCGGACCCAAATGAAGTTTTGACCATCTATCAGAAAAAAAAGAACGAATGGATCTTGTAGGATTCCCAAGAAATTCCTCAATTTCTTCTAGAAGCATATGATTATTCATTCGCTTCTCACGTTCCGTGATAGCCAGGACATTGAGGAATATCCAGAAAGACACTTAGGGAATCGGTTTGATTTTATCTCCATTCGTTTCGTTTGAAGAAAGGAAGGATCCCAAAGAATCGGTCTTTCTTTTAGTTGTTGAATTTCTCTTTGATTGATAAATGTGTGATATTCCAAATCCTCATTACTAATGGAATCGAAACGATCTCTGGATTGATCAGAAGATCCTTTAATGTAGAAAAATTAGTTGGTCTCTTGAGCAAAATCTAAAGGCCATTCTCAATTTCAACCGACCAGAGTTACATATTGGGTCTCGAAGTTAGTAAAGAACAAATATCAAGCTAATTTCGTAAATGACGTTTCATTTCCCTATAAAATAATGTGAACAATACTTTGGTAAACAAAAAAACTCAATTAAAAATCTTGGAATGTTTGGTCTAATTTTGAATTTTGTTGTACAAATTTACAAAATCTTGGAATGGGTTTTGATGTCACAAGTATAACTGCTCATGGGTCGGGCCACTTGGCCCGGTCCGAAAGTCTGCTCGAAATTTGAAAGAGTTTAGATAAAAATATAAGCCAGAAAAATGAACTTGGACAAAAAAAAGACCCGTTTAAAAAAGATCAGGCCTCAGGTAAGGCATTTTTGGCCTGGGCCCGGCCCGAATTCATTAAAAAACAAAAATAAATCAGTTTTTTTTGTTTTTAATATTATTTTCTCTTATATTGCGATCATTTTACTATTATGTTGCTATTATTTTGTTGTTATTGTTTGAATATTGTGTAAAACTTATTTTATTGTTAATTTTGTTATTATTTTAAAGACATTTGTTAATTTTGTTATTATTTTAAAGACATTTGCTTGTTAAGTTGCATCTATGTTAGTGCTATTTAAGTATACATATTTTTTAAAATTTATTTTCAATTTGTTGGGAAATATATGTTTGTATATTTTTAATATTTTTGATATATTATATATTTTTTAAAATAATATAAAAATTAATATGGACGGGCCAGGTCGGGCCCGGGTTTTAATATTTTTATTCCGGTCGGGCTTGAGCAAATTTTTAGGCCTATTTTTCGAGTCGGGTTTGAGCCTAACAAACAGGTCTAGTTTTTAGTTAAGCCTAGCCCGACCCATGCACACCTCCAGTCACAAGTTAACGAGACAATAACTTAATTAAAAAGACTTAAAAATCATTTCTTAAAAAGTAATAGATACTATAATAAGATTATTGTTGTATTTTAGTTTGTTTATATAGTATTTTAAAGAATAAGGGTTAATCAATTTTTTGGATCCTGAATTTGGTAATATTTTCTACATTGGAGCTTAAACTAAACAATTATTATTATATTCGGGTTTGAATTTTTTTTACCAACTTTTTTTAAGAAAATATAAAGGACTAACTTGGAAAGAAATTTAAATCCTAATGTGAGAAAAATTGTTAAGTTCAGGGACTAACTTGAACAAAAAAATTTTAAACCCCTATACAAAAACAATCATCAAGTTTAGAAATTAAATTGAATGGAAAAAGAATTTAAATCTCAACTTATAAAATACTTAAATGGACCAAAAGTTTAATTAATAGCTGTTAACTTTATTAATATGATATCCATGTGTTTGTCACAATTAATTAATTTTTTAAATTTTTAAAAAATATAAAAATTCAAAAAAATAAATAAAATATAAAAACTATTAAAAAATTAAAAATCATTTAAAAAACAATAAATATTTAAAAATTATTTAATAATGAAAAATATAACAATATTATATAGATTCTGGAAAGGATTCTATGAAATAAGAATGTTACATTATCTGTATTTTTTTTCAATAATTTTATGCCATATCAATGTTTTTATCCTGAAAAAAATTAACTTTAAATTAAAATTCTGAAATTTAAAATAAAATTATTGATGTGTGGTAAAACTATTGGCAAAATTATGTATATATAGTAATGATGTTTTTATCATATCAAGGTGTGGAATGTAGGTAAATCTAAGTACCACATCTGGTGCTTCTGATATCACTGGCTACCGTCGGTTTTCAATGTACTAAACTCAAAGGCTCAATGGTCCATCCGCAGTCGCCCAGTCCAATTCATTCAGACAAAGACATTTCAATACACAATCACTGGGGTTCTTTTTTTTTTTTTGCCCCGAATTGCAGCTACAAGTTTCTCTTTGGTGGCAAACATCAAGCCACACACACCAAGTTATAATAATGGACTACAATTCTTTTTATCCCAAGTGAAATAATTGCAAGTTTTTTACCATACACCAAGAAGATACAAGCAGACCCTAGGGTTTTTAAAAAAGTAGAGTGAAAGCTATCAGATTACAAAAGACAGCTTCTCTTCTGCAAAATGTACAGAGGCCTGTGGTCCCAGTACTTCATTTCTTCTTCTCCTTTACTTTTTCGTGGTGGCGTACATGATTTCCAGGTGCTCAATTAGGACTCTGTTCCCCTTTACTTTGAATTATATAAATTAATATTCTTGGATTCCTATAATATCTTTAGTTCTCCACCAGACTAAAAGATACTCTTTAATCGCATGAACATTAAGAAATCTTGGCAAGTGGTTTAAATATCTGGCATGTTTGAATGATTAAAGTTTCCTATGTGTTAACATATGTTTTGTAGCTTAGCTATTGTCAATTTAGATTATTCTTTTTCTGTGTCTTTTTCAAGTGGCAAATGCTTTAAGAAAAAGACCCCCATATCCCATATTGGCATATACTAAATGCTGGGGTTTACTTTTTCATGATTCAAACACTAGCTCAAATATTCGAGTGCATGTTGGTGGACTAAAATATATAGTTAAACTAGGAAATTAATTTAAAATCTGATGATGAGCATCTGGTTCCCTAATAATTTCATTCAATGAATCCTACATAACTAGAGACCATCCATTTGAAACGACACTTGCTCACCAAGGAATCTATATAATGCCCGCGGGACATGTTTGAGAATACTTTGATTCATAACCAAATTGTTGCATTATTCCATTTCTAACCTCAACATAGGTGGTAAATGAGCGGATCCGGGCTTGGTTCTTTTTTATTCAGATTTTTCGGACTTGATTTTTTTAAATTCGGATTCTGAGCTGGATGAGTTTTAATGGATCCAAATAATTTTAAATTTTTAAATTTTTTAATATTTTAGGGCTCAATTGTTTTATCGAAAATAATTTTCAAAAAATAATTTTTGAAAAGTAACTCAATTTTCTAAATGTAATCATTAAACAAATCATTTTTACTCGACTTTGCTTGTTATGATTTTACCTTCTCTATATGTAATCTCGGTAGCCTCGACGACATCAAAGAAATTGAGGCATTAGCATCTACATCACGAGCAACCTGTTGCAGGGTTTGAAGCATATCAGTTTCTCCAATGAAAACAATATGGCTAATATGTAACAAGTTCACAAAAAAACTTTTGAGTTGATAGGGTGAAGCAAAGTGAGTTGCTTTACACTACAATTATGGATTAAGTACAACAGGTGTGGAGATTAATTTTCAGATTGGAATAAAAAGGGAAACCACACAACGATTCTACACTTTGTGGTCTACAACATGTTCTATGTTAAAGAGCCATTTAATAACCAAAGCCTAGCTAGTCGACCCTTTTGATTGTATATCTGTTATAGCATACCACTAATATGGAGAACAACAACTCATGGAAACTATGAGTCAAGAACCAACATCAGCAAAGCAAATAATTTATCTTCATGGTCTAGCAAAATGGTCTTCTCAATGCCAATACCCACAAATAAACCTCAATGTATTTAATCTCCAAAAGCTATGATAACAATAGTTGCATCCGTCTAGTTATAGAAGCATTCTAGAAAACAAAAGACTGTAATCAATCTACGAACTTACTCTAAAGAATAAAAAGAAAAAAGGTAATTTGAAATATAAAGAAGGTGATGTTGCCAACCAACATCGCTTTGCATCAAAATGTTCTTACATCCAATACGACACTAGCAGTCCAAAATCAAACTGGAGATGCTATCAAAGCAACACAACACCAAAAAGCAAAGACCAAAACTAGTAGAATGTCAATGACTTTAAAGCAATGTTTTTTAAATTGAACTGGTGATAGAACCAATCAAGCCACCAGTTTATCGGCCCGGCAGGTTTGATTAAAAAAATATTAAAAATTAAAAAAATCGGTTCAATCAAGTTTTTAGCTGGTTCTGTTGCTTGTTCAATCAATTCGTACTGGTTTCCTGTTTAACTGATTCAAAACACTCTCCGGATGGATCCCTTACTTGATTCTCAGTCCAACCGATTCGATCGATCGGTCCGATCTGGTTCAAACAGCAATGCTTTAAAGACATATTGAAAAAACCAAAGTCGACCATTGGGATTACAATATGTAAGTGCAACTGCTGAGTTTGATTCAACAATACAATTTGAATTTATCCAACTATTCAAATTTAGCAAATATTTCCAGAGTTGTATATTTGCCCAAGTAATTTGTTTATTTCATTTTGAAAGATTCATAAATAAAAAAGCTTGTTGACGAGTAGGATCAACAAGGGGTAATGGATGACTATGATGGTGGCAGTTATGACTAGGCTTTTATATACAGGAGACAAGAGGGTCTGCACGTCTTGAGTTTGTTGACGGCATAGTCCTATTTTATTTTCTTGCAGTGGCGATGACGTGATATTTTAGGTCGAAGATATGATATTTTAAAGACAGTTGGGTAGTCAATGAGCTCGAGGCTTCATATCAACCTGAAGAAAATGGTTTAGCGAGACTTAATCATGGTATTGTCAGATGCTCAAGGTTTACCTGATACAAATACTTATTTAATATGTGATTCGCCTGTTAATGACACATATAGAGAACTCTCAAAGGTGCTATAACAATTTCTTCCTCAATGAGGGGAGGTAATAAATTGTCCTTCTTGAATTTGCCGAGAAAAGTGTTCACGAAGCCTATTGAAGGAGGTGGATTCGCTGATGCCAACTGTAACTTCGTTGAAGTTGATGTAATTTCACGTAACTTTAAAAATTAATAATTTGTAAATTTTTTAAATTTTATAATACGAAAGATGCAAAATATTGAAAATTGAGTTATATTATTTAAAGCGGGCTTTAAAGGTAAACTTGGTGAAGATGGTGCGCGTTGGTGGGGTAAATGAGGGGATCAGTAGCGATGATGGCTAAATTGTGGTGCTTGCTGGAAATTGTGCGCGAATATTGCGCATATTTTCTTAACTGTCACACGCTAAGTGTAACTGAAGCATCAATTCCCCTTTTATAAAAAAAGAAACTTGGGACTGTTTTGGGTGCTTATCTGCTTTGTAAGAAATCTCTAAAACGATTTTGGTTAAATATAGATTTGGTATTTTTCTTTAAATTAACATAATAAATAAAATAAATTGTATTTTAAGAATATTAGATTGGTTTTTTTAGAGTATACGTAAGGCATTTTTTTAAAAGGTTTTGATTTCTTATATAACAACAATGGGTTATCAATCATATAAAAAGAATTTTTAATTTCATATTTTTATACAATGCGTTATTGATTTTAGCTGGCGGAGTTTCACATAGTCATTTGATTGAAATGTGTCTTATCCATAATTTATTGAGTCAAAATTGAAATGTCCTTGTTCGTCATATTCCGAGGTTGCAAAATATAGTAACTGATCATATGGCCAAGTGTATGACGACTAATTCCACAGAAATTCATTGGGTTGAAGAACCCCCGCAATCAACATGAAGTTTAATTGAGGCGGATTACATTATTGCTTTGAACAATTAGTGTAATTTTTTAAGTTTTTCACTTTAAGCTATCTTTTTTTTAAAAAAATGCACATATAATTATTATAAATAAAAGTTTTTGCATCCATGTTTAATCCATTTTTGTTTATTTTTTCTTTAGAATTGGGATGAAAATTTATTCACATTTGTGTTTTTTTTAAAGTAAAAGTAAAATTATATTAAATCAATTATTCAATGGCACTACAGTTTTATCTTGTTAAACAGTTCTCAATACCTCATTAGGAGGCACATAGAAGATTTATAAGCTAGACTTCTATGCAAGGCAAACTTTCAGAACTAAGTTTGTTTCTTTGGATACAACTCTAACCTTTTAAATCCTTTGAATAATTGTGATATCTGAATCTTTTATCTTCTTATCAGTCAAGGCCTTAGCCACATCATTATTGTCTGTCTGAATTTTTTTTTGTTTACTTAAAGTTATTGTTTTTCAATATCAAATGTTACATATGTGTCATACGTTGGTCTAAAATATTTAAAATAGACTACAAATTTTCAATATATATTTATTTTCATTTATTTAATTATGTGATTAATTTGTTTTTTAAATTATATTTAAAGTTAAGACTTGTTTGGAGTATTAGTTAAAGCTTATGTACGGTACCTAGATGGCATAGATTCAAATCATATCAGCCATCATCTCTCCCTTTAATATTATATTGATAAAAAAATTTATTATATTTTTATTTAATTTAATTTTTAATATATTAATTTATTCTATAATATTTCTTAAAATAAACTTTTTAAAACATAACATTTAATAAATTAAATTATTATCATATATATGATAAAATATATATTTCAAATAAATATTTAATTTTTTCTATTTAACTCTTTATTTTGATTAAATTATTTTTATTCTAATTAAATATTTTATCTATGTCCCCTTAATATTATATTGATCAAAGTAATTTCTTACATTCGTGTTTGATTTAATTTTTAAATATAGTATAAAATTATATTAATATAACATTAAATCATTGTCAATTATCAATAATAGAATATAATAAATTAAATCTTTACATTTCTGTCAGAAGTGGGATTTGAACCCACGCCTCCTCACGAAGACCAGAACTTGTGTCTGGCGCCTTAGACCACTCGGTCGTACTGACTGTTTTTGAAATAAAATAAAATTATATATTTTTTATTAATATTTATTCTAAACGGCAGACCGGTTAAAAATCAATGATCTAACTTTTCTTTAATTCCTCTATTTTAATATTGTTTAATTTGTCCTATACGTAAAATCCACCTAACCTACACTCACCCTATGTTTCGCTCAAATGAATATAAAATTATTTAGCACATTATTGGATATGCTATATTCATTGTAGTTTGAATCAGATTAAATAGGTCGGTCGGATTGTTGGTAGAATTGAGTAATTTTAATTTTTTTAATTAAACCAATTAGATCGATGAACTGATGGCTTGACCAGTTTGATTATTGATCCGGTTTAAAAATACTTGTTACATTTGTTACATTATCATGTTTGGTTCATTTGGCTGATATGTAAAGTTTTAGTGTTTAGTTGACAAAATATAAGATTACTTAAAAATACATTTTATTAAATTATCCTTATAGAATTTATTTTTTAACACTTTAGTATTTTTTCCTAGTCACAATTTGTATAAAATTATGATAAATTATGATATTTTTGTTTTTATTGTAATTTATATATTAATAAGAAAATATATTATAATTATAACAATTCATGAAAGTGTTTGATAAATAGGTGGATAAAACAGTGTTTGAAAGTGAAACCGCTATTAAAAATAGTGTTTGAATTATACTTATATTTATTTACATAGAAGAAATTGATTAAAATAACAAAAAAAGGTAAATTTATCTAAATTTTAAGATTCTGATGGGAATATAATCTTACTTAATGAAGATGTGGTATTAAGATTAGCCCATGTATTTTAAAATCTCGACATTATTGGGAATGTGAAATTACGGTCTCATGAAAATGTTTGATAATCACATTCCTCAAATCTTACAGTACCAACATGAATGTAAGATTTCGTGAACCAAATATCTTTTATAATTAAAAAAAAACCTATATACCCTCAAAGTTTGATTGAAAACACAAACCCCCCAAAGGGTTATATACTATATAAAATTTAAATAAAAACATAATTATACCATTATTAATTATGTATTTTTTATTATTATCTTTGTTCATTTTTCTTCGTTTATAATTAAAAAATATATAATTTTAATTGTTCTATAATTACCTTTAACTGCTGTAAAATTAAATTACAATTTTATTCAAGTAAATATTGAATTTATTAAAAACTTATGTTTCCTTCAATTATATGTTAACTTTATTTTTACTGGGAAAAACTCCAATGATAAAGAAATTGATTAAAAAATAAAAAAAGAAAAGGAAAATATGAAAATATAACTATTATCAGTGGAATTTTACTAAGAATAAACTTATATAAATGAATTTGGAAAATTTTTTTTATCATTTTAGAGATATAATTAATTTTATAATTTTATTAATTAAAATATTCTTTTTCTAAATTTAGTTTAATTTTTAAAATATATTTTATTTATTTTCATATGTTTCCTTTTTTAATTTTTTTATCATTTCATTTATTTTAATTAATTTATTCTTGTAAAATATTAAAAACAGAAAGAAGAGAAAAAGAAAATGTAATTGCCATCAAGCATACAATTTTCAGTGGAATCCAGACATATTATACAGGTGACATGACATATGCTAATACACCCCAAGCTGGTATTTAGATGAGGGATTGCATTTGCGAAAAAATCGCTTATATCGTGTGATGGTACACTTGAAATCTTTTGACTACATATAGCTAATCCCAAGTTGGTGTCATTTGGACCTTCGAGTCGAGGGTTATTCTCGAATCTAGAACGATTTATCAAAATTATCAAGATGAAGATGGGCTACAATCGATCTAGTTCAAGACTAGTAAACAAGATGCTTCCAAGGTAAATAACTGCAGAATACCAAGCATATATCACTAGCATCCTTGTAACATATCATGAACTATTAACAGATAAAAACAATATATTTGTTATAGATGAGAAAGGAAGGGCAAACTTTCTAGAGACCAGCGAATGGAGGTTAAAAATACATACAAACCAATCACCAAAAGAAAGGGATTGATTGAGTTGGAGAATCATTGCATGGTGGCACCCAACACTAGCAGATAACCGACTATAAATTGATGTTTATTTAAGCTTAAGCACCGATGCAATGTATTAGCTAAAGGAATTTGCCTAGTGAAGGTGGGGATGTTGTTTTATAGGTCCAAAACTGATGAGGCTCCTCAAGTTTAGAAAGGATGGTTCCTTGCAAGACAAAAGCAAAGAGTGCGAGGTGACTAACAACGGATGAGTATTAACATTTGTACCCAATAGTATAAACCACTTTAAAGCTTTTAATGCATGGTAGTAAAAAATTTTGTTAATAGAAAGCATAGCTACTTTTATTTATTTTTTCTTTTTTATGGAATTGTTACTGTTAAATTAGCAATATTGATCGAATTTTTATTCCCCTATCGAAAAAAAAAAAGAAAAGAAAAAGAGAAAACAATAAAAAGAACAGAAATATTATGACAACTTTTAGATAATTATTTCAGTCACTATTAGATGGATCGAATTTGAAGATAAACTTGTATATTCTCGAGCTCTAACAAGATGAAGCTAAACTTTGGGGATATGAAGTTTTTATTTCAAGACACTTTCCTGTGCTTAAGTCAATCCTTAAGCTTAAGAATAGTGTAAGATAATGGGAGGGTTGAAGATGAAAAAGAAATATAGGAAGATGGGAATGGGGAGAGCACTAGCCTTATGATTGGTCTTAAGGCTTCCGCTTATTGGTTAATGGATGTAAAGTGGTCCCGTATTGTATGTAGTTGATGGATGTCCAGTGGTCACGCTTTTGTCATTATTCACGTATATATATTATAAATCATCATGTTTGAGGTAGATTATAAAGTGACACGATGAAGAACTATCAAATGTAAAAGTGTCGGGCTTTTTGTTGCTAGAGCAAGATTTGAATAAATCAGTTGGTTAGATAGGTATAAAGAGCATCATAGATTTTTGTATCCCCTTGTGTTCCATGGAGGAGTGAGAATGTTTCTCATGAAAAAATGAAAATGTGTTCCTCGAGGAAATAAAATCATATCCTCAGAAATTGATGTGTGTTGTTGTAGAATCGAGACTGTAGAATTCGTGGTTCCGAAGTGGTATTCTGATAAACGCGGCCTCAAAGTGGCATTGAAATTGTAGAGAAATCCAAAAATAGCAAGAGTGTTGAGGGAGATTCAAAAGACTAAAAAGTAATGCAAGTGTTGGCAAAGCTTCAAGAGAATGAATGGAACTTAGATAAACTTAAAAATGAAGATGAGATATGTTGGAAAATCTTACAGAAACTTAAAAGTGGAGGGAGCTTCAAGAAAAAAATGGATTAAATTGGAAAGTTTTTGAAACCCAAAGATGGGAGCTTCAAGAAACCGCAGAAATGAAGATAAATAAAGTATATTGGTGAAGCTTCAAGAAACCTAAAAAATGGAGAAAGTTTCAAGAAACTCAAATATGGAAAAAGCTTTAACAAATAAAAAAAATAGAGAAAACTTAAAAAAACTTCTCCATAACATTAGAAGAAAAAACAAAAAAGTATGTTGAAGAACATCAAACATGAACTGCCAAATAGATACGGAGGATTGAAAAAAAAGGGAGGTATAGAACCCTAAAATAATGTGGGAGGAAACTCAAAACAAAAAATAGAGATGGAACGTAAAGAGTACGGAAAGCTTTGAGGGTTTGAGGGATAGATTTTTGCTCGATACTCACAAACGACATCAATTGTTATAGTCACTTTGAGATGATTTTGGTTTGTAAATAGATTCGGGTGTTCTCAAATTAGTGCAATATGAAGTTCAATTTTGAGAGTGTCTAAACTTATGATTTGAGACGTTATTTAATACTTAAATCAATGTGGAACTGAGTAATAGAGAAAGCAAAGTAAGACGAGGTTGAAGATAAAAAAAAAGATAAAGATAAGATAATGCGAAGATGTGAATAGTTTTTGTAAGGGGCTGATACCTCTAGTGATACAGGACAATGGTTAAGATTAAACTTAAGTTATTTGGACGAAGAATTCTTGACAAAAAAAAAACCAAAAGGGCCCAAACTAAATATGGAAAATAGACACCAAAACAGAATTAGAGAAAATAGCCAATAGATCAAGAGAAACACAATTAATTTTGATAAGAAGGAAAGATCTCATTAAGAGATGTGGATGTTCAGAGCTATGCAACCAAAACAAATTGTAAAACTCAACCAGAGAAAACTGGTGAAGAGAGTTGTAAAATTAATAAAATGAGAAAGGTGTATGATACATAGGGTGGCCATAGCCTATTTATGGGGGAAATTAGCTTAAAACTAGAGGCGTAATGCAACTAGAATTACTAAGTAAAAATCCTAATTACATGAAAGTAAAAATAAACTAGGTGGAGAAACTAAGAGAAATGCGTCCAAAGAATGGGCATGGACCGAATTTTAACATGAAAATAAAATAATTGGGTTGAAATAAAACTGTTTAAATGGGTTAAAAACCGAAATAAAGCATATCAAAGCTTAAAAACTTTTAAATGATTTCAAATGAGTTGAAACTCTATGGAAGTTAATATGGATTGTTGAGGCTCGCTTTCTTCAAGTCTTTGACTCAAATATGCTTATAGAAAGCGTTCAAGCATGACTCGCTTCAAGAAATTCCATCTTTAACCAAGATTTCCTAGAATTGAAACTTGATTTTCTTGAAACAGAGATTCAAAATATCGATTATCTTCCTCGATTCTGAGAATGCTCAGATCCATCAAAAGTAGAGCTTGTTACATGTATTGGATTGAAAATTGGGTTCCCATACTCTATCAGTCTTTATGTTTGGCCCACAAAATTGCTCCTGATTGACTATTGGATATTGTACGAAGTTAGTGTATGTATAGTGGGGTTATGTTTTTCATTCTTCACATCAGGTACTATAGCAAAATGAAATATAGAAAATGTCCTCATACGTTTACGTTTTCATGAAAAATGGAAAATATGAAACAACACATCTTTGATTGTAATTTTTTTAAAATGATTTTTGGAAAATGAAAAAAATAAAAATTTTTAACTTTAAATGAATTGGTACTGACTTAAATTTATGCAAACACAAAAATAATATTCTTTTAACAAATTTTTGAATATTAAATTTGATACATTAGTTCGAATTCATATAAATGTAATTATTTTATTTTATTTCTCATGTTTTTTATGTGATAATTTGTTGAAGGTTCAATCTCCAATTATAACAATGGAGTACATTTTATAATCAACTTTTTATTTAATTATTTTATTTAATTAGAGGATATCGATTGCGTGAGGAGTGAAAAAAAAATATTTTCAAATTATCAAAAAGGAAAACCAAGAAAATTAATATAATTAATCCGATATGTTAAAATTGTAAAATTGGAAATGGATGATTCATTCAAAACTCTACCCAACAAAAATGACCTACTTCAGTGGATAAATTTAATAAGAAGGGAAACAAAATTCACCGAATCGTATGGACGTGATAAATTCTAAAATCTAGTTAAATACGCATTCAAAGCTATATTTTCTTTTCGGTACCACATTCAAAGCGTCTAATTTAGGATTTCCCAAAATTACCTACCAAATAAAGAAAATCCTAATCTCACCCTCGTGTTATTGAAATATCGTCACAGCTATAATCACTGCCGCACATCATTCATTATACTCAGTCGTTCCGGATTTATGATAAATCTGTGATTCTCAAATTTCAATGCGAGCTGTCAAGTAAATATACAGTGAAAAAATACCGGATCTCCATAACCGAGGTAGTGACAAATCCGTTGGTACCCCAAAGTGGAGAGGTGTTCCTATGCGGATCTCACACACCAACTGGTCACATCAGAGACGTCCATCATTGATCTTTTTTTTTTTGCTGGACAGTCCATCACTGATCTTCAAATATAGTGAAATATTATTTTAAGATTCTTTTCATTTAACACGTTATTTTCATACAATATTCACATTAATTAAATAAGAGTTAATTGCGCCATGCATCCCTAAGCTATGAAACTCATTTTAAATAGGTCCCTAATTTCATATCATTCTAATTACATCCTTGAATTATTGGTATTTTATCAATTAGATCCTTCCATTAATGAAATCATTAATTTAATCATTAAATGATATATAAAATATTACATGACACAATTAAAAACAAAAATCTTAAAAGAAAAGTAAAATGTTGGCACATAATTTTTAAAATTGAAAACTAAAAATAAAGTAAAACCGAAAAATAAAGAAAGTAATGATAGTTTTTCTAAAAGCTTCAAAAACCTCAAAACCAATATTTTTACAATATTTTACTTTTTAAAGTTTTTCATTTTAATTTACATCATATAATATCTAACGTCTCATCTAACAATTAAAATAACGATATTAGTAAAAGATCTTATTGATATGACATCAATAATTTAGGGATGCAATTAGAAAATTTTAAAATTTGAGGACCAACTTAAAATAAAAGTCATAATTTAAGACTATTTGATGCAATTAACTTAATAAATAATTTAAAAATTAAATTTTATCTAATTAGATACCTTTTTGTAAGAATAGCTTGTTATATCCCCTATATAAAAATTTTAAAAAAAACACTCACAAGGATATTGTTAAATATATATATTTTTAATTAATGTGTTTTTTTCTAGAATAATTTTAAATTTCATTTTGTGTTTTTTAAGGGTGCAAGATGTTATACAATTTCACAATTAAAAAATATATTTTTGTAAATTCAATATTTGAAATTAAATAAATATATTTTATCCAATTAAAGTATAAAATCTTAATAAAAAATGTTTATTTTTTAATAAAAAAACAAATCTTTAGTTAAACTAAGATTTAAAATATTTAACACATAAATTACTATAATTTTGTAATGTAAAATTATGTAAGAAAAAAAATTTATGAAAGAAAACTATTGAAAAATGAGATGGACGGTAGAGATGTGGAAAATGTAGGGTAAATGGTGTAAGCCGCGATGTAGAGGAGAGAAGAACATTGTACTTAACGGAGAGACCAAAAAGAGTGGCCCTTAAAGTTTTTATATTATTTCACTGTCTTTAATTTTTAGTTTTTCGAGTGAGAGGTAAGTAAAAGGAGGGAGGCACAGACGGGAGCCTTGAACTTCACATTTCTCTTTCAAGTTTTAGGGTTTCTATCCTTGTTTTCTCTCTAAATTTCAGGTAAATTCCTCTCAAAACCTCTTCAGTTTCAGATTTCTGGGCTTGTATTTTTCTGATTTGGTGGTTTTCTCTGGGTTTTTGTGGTAATTTAAAAATTTTCTGGATTTCTTTTTCAACCTTTTTCTGTGCAATGCCTGCTTCACTTGGTGTGTTTTTCTTCCAGTGGTTTTTTTCTTTCTTTTTAAGCACTATCTGAGTACCCTAATTCCCTGTTTTTTGTTTCTAGTTTTAAGTCAACGTTCAAGTTCATACGTTTTTAGCTTTTTTTCCCCTCTGACGTAACTATTTTTTGGTCTTTTTTAGCTACTTCAGTGTGCTTTTTCAGAATCCTGTTATTTTATTTTTTATTTAGTTTTTTTTTGTTTTAAAAAAAACTCTTCTCATTTTTGTGAGCGAGACAATTAAAAAGCTGTAACATTTTTGCTTCATTTGCCACTTAATGTTAACTTTGGTGTGCGTGTATGTGCGTATTAAGCTCATATTCTTATATGTGCTTTATTTTGCACTCTGAAGGGTGATTTTTTTTCCTTTTATTTTACCATTTATGCTCATTTCCGTAATTTTTCTTGTTGGTGTTCCAGCTGTCCTCAAGAATACGCTTATTTTGCTGCAGATCGTCTAATTTTCTAGGTAATGTTTGTATTCATTGTAAATATGGCTTTACGATGCTTGCATGTTGGATTTCTTAGCACATTGTAAGGAAAAAAAACTTAATTTTTGAACTGCATTAATTAGTGTTTTGTTGTCATGGCTTTGCTTCTGTTTTTGGGTGTTTGAATGTCCGACTGTTCACCTGTTCCACTCTGCAAATATAGTAAGATCTTTTAGCCATTATTCAGTTCACTGAATTCCCTGAATGCATGTTTACGTTTCTCTTAAAATTATTGGCTTGTTATATGTCAAGTGTAATTGCTTCTTTCTTTTGTTAATAATAATAATGACCAATGTGTCAACTCAAAAATAGTAAACTGTTGTCTGCCTGAAATGATTATATGATACTATTCCTTATCTTCCTTCAAAGCGGTTTTTCTTTTTATTTTAGGTTATATTGGTACTTCCTAGTATTTTTTCTTCTTCGTTGCATTACATATTGTTTTCTTTGTTTTAGGACATGGACTCGTTTGAGCAGGATGGAAATGGGGCGGCACCTGACTCTCTGCCTCCACCCCCACCTGTGCCTCCTGATGTGGTGCCTATCAAAGCAGAACCTGAACCTGCAAAGAAGAAGGTTGTGCGAGTCCCAATGGCCAGGCGTGGTCTTGGATCTAAAGGGCAGAAGATAACTCTTCTCACCAATCACTTCAAAGTGAATGTTGGAAGCTCTGATGGACACTTCTTCCATTACTGTGTATGCTATTTGATTCCTTCACTCTATGCTTTTCTATTATTAGTCCTCTGGTTTTTGTTAATGGTAATTATTGATGCAAGCTTCTTCATTTGTATTTGGTTCAACAGGTTTCTCTTTATTATGAAGATGGCCGTCCAGTTGATGGTAAGGGTGTTGGAAGAAAAGTGATAGAGAGGGTGCAAGAGACCTATGGCAATGAATTGGCTGGAAAGGACTTTGCTTATGATGGGGAGAAAAGTTTATTTACTGTTGGTGCTCTTCCAAATAACAAGCATGAGTTTACAGTTGTACTTGAGGATGTTACATCTAACAGGTAGACATGCTCGTAAGGCTGGTTTTTAGTATAAATATCTCCCATTTATTGTTATTTAAGCTCTAAATGTGGACCTTCTCATTTATAGAAACAACGGGAATGCAAGCCCTGATGTCCATGATGACTCAAATGGGCAAGACAGGAAGAGGATTAAACGGCCTTATCAGTCAAAGACCTTTAAAGTGGAGATCAGCTTTGCTGCAAAGATTCCCATGCAAGCCATTCAAAATGCTCTGCGTGGACAGGAATCAGAAAACTCACAAGAAGCCCTAAGGGTGTTGGATATCATTTTACGGCAGCATGCTGCAAAACAGTGAGTTAAAAATATCAGCCTGTATGTCATTTTTTTTCCACTTAAGGTTTTGGTCCTGGATGTTAAATTTATTCTGACATTAACTTGAATTTTATAGGGGATGTCTACTTGTTCGCCAGTCATTCTTTCAAAATAATCCTGATAATTTTACAGACATTGGAGGTGGTGTCCTAGGCTGCAGGGGTTTCCATTCTAGCTTCAGAGCCTCTCAAGGGGGCCTTTCCCTGAATATTGGTCGGAACTTGGAATCTTAACTCTGACTCTTATGCATTTATTACTTTCTGTTTTTCTTTTAATTACTCAATTTATTTCTATTTTAGATGTCTCAACTACCATGATAATTCGTCCTGGTCCGGTTGTGGACTTTTTGCTTGCCAATCAGAATGCCAGAGATCCGTACTCCCTGGACTGGACCAAGGTAACCAAATAACCTTCTCTGTCTCCAAGTGAATTTGAGTTACCTTGCATCAATTATTGAACCTCTATTGCTTGGTTCCCCCTTTATAGGCTAAACGAAGCCTTAAGAACCTGAGGATAAAAGTCAGTCCATCCAATCAGGAGTACAAGATCACTGGATTGAGCGAGCAGTTGTGCAAAGATCAGTTGTATGGTTTCCTGATTTCAGACCATTGCTTTTTCTTCAATCTGTCTTAAATCAGCTAGTATTTATTTTTGTCTGATGGAGTCTTGTCTTATGCTTCAGTTTTAAGTAATTACTTTTTTTATTTGTTGTTTGTGTCCTTTATGTAGGTTTTCATTGAAGCAGAAAAGCATGAAGAATGATAATGGTGAAGCTGAGAATCTACAGATTACTGTCTATGATTATTTTGTCAACCATCGCAACATACAGTTGCGCTATTCTGCAGACCTGCCATGCATTAATGTCGGAAAGCCAAAACGGCCGACATATATTCCTTTGGAGGTGAATTCATAGACTGTGATTTTGTTTGTTTATAGAATCTATGTTTTGTAACTAATACTTGTCTATGGTTTGTTGGGCACCTGTTGTAATAGCTCTGTTCCCTGGTGTCTTTGCAACGTTACACCAAAGCGCTAACCACTTTCCAGAGAGCTTCTTTGGTTGAAAAATCAAGACAGAAGCCTCAGGAAAGAATGACAGTCTTATCCAGTGTAGGTCTTTTCTCTAAGCTTTTGACTCACTTCATATTTATTGTACTGTAAAATACATGTCAATGAGTGTTGTTGCAAATTTTGTGCAGGCTTTACAGAGAAGCAACTATGGTGCTGAGCCAATGCTGCGTTCTTGTGGTGTTTCTATCAGCACTAATTTCACCCAAGTCGAAGGTCGTGTTCTGCCAGCGCCAAGGGTAGAGTAATATTTGGCTAGATTAATTCTTTTTTTCTTCCATTGATATGTCATGCATATATGTTGGGTGTTTAGAGTTATCCTAATGATTTTGGTTGGATCTACATTCTAATTTTTCTTTTCGACAGTTAAAAGTGGGGAATGGTGAAGATTTCTTTCCTAGGAATGGGAGATGGAATTTTAATAACAAGGTTTTTGCTCCCTTTTATTTTGAAACTTTCTATTTTATATATGTTTTGTCTATTGTTTCTCAACAGTGTATGCTTTCGTAGAAATTGGTGGAGCCAACTAAGATTGAAAGATGGGCTGTTGTCAACTTCTCAGCACGATGTGATACGAATAGCCTTGTCCGGGATCTGATTAGATGTGGAGACATGAAAGGAATTGTAAGTTTGACCAAGTTTTTTTTTTTTAATTTTGTTGTCAGTTTTGTCACTTTGCATATACGAGGTTATAAATTCAACTTGTGGGCTAAAGTTGTTTTCCTTGTCTCTATTTTAGCGAATAGACCCTCCATTTGATGTGTTCCAAGAATCCAATCAGAACAGACGTTGCTCTCCTTTGGTTAGAGTCGAGAAAATGTTTGAGGATATCCAATCTAAACTGCCTGGAGCTCCACAGTTTCTTCTTTGTCTTTTACCTGATAGGAAAAATTCTGATCTTTATGGTATGCAAAATCTCACTTGTTCGTGCGTTAACTGTGCTTTTCTTTCTCTTGAAGTCTTTTCCTTGCATCTAAATTTGACTTTTTGAAGGTCCATGGAAGAAGAAGAATCTTTCTGAGTTTGGCATAGTCACTCAGTGCATGGCTCCAACTAGGGTCAATGATCAGTACCTTACAAACCTGCTTCTAAAAATCAATGCAAAGGTATGCTTCCATCAAATTTATTCTTCTTTATTTCTTTAACTTGGGAAGATTAAACATTAACCTGCTAATTACCTCTACGCAGCTTGGAGGACTGAATTCCATGTTAGCAATTGAGCAAACACCTTCAATTCCAGTTGTTTCAAAGGTTCCAACCATCATCCTTGGCATGGATGTGTCTCATGGCTCTCCTGGGCAGTCTGATATTCCATCAATTGCTGCGGTAGGGATGATATTGTTCAATATCTTTGTGTTTCTTGGGTTTCCATCAACTACTAGCTGCTCATAATGGCAGTTATGGATATGTGATTCTGCAGTCTGTACTTATACATAACTATTTCCTCTTGAGGTAGCTTCTTGACCTGTAATTATTTTAGAGTTCCTTTTGTTGAATTTCTAGGTGGTCAGCTCCCGGCAGTGGCCTTTGATTTCCCGCTATAGAGCATCTGTGCGTACACAATCTCCTAAGCTTGAAATGATAGATTCTCTATTCAAAAAAGTCTCTGACAAGGAGGATGAAGGTATCATGAGGTGCGCCAGCAATGAAGTTCCTTTCTTTTCAGATTTAAGAAGGAATTCTTTTCAGATTTAACTTTTACATCTTTTTTTCTTTTTTTTTTTAATTTTTATCTTTTTAGTTAAAAAATTATGTGTTACTCTTGTTGAACATTCGTGTCTAGCATCTTAACTTTTGGGTCTAGTAGTGTTTATGGTCGTTTTCCTAATGAATTTTTTTTTAATCACAGGGAGGTTCTCTTGGACTTTTATACAAGTTCAGGAAAGAGGAAGCCTGATCAAATTATCATATTCAGGTTTTTCTGTTTCTCATGTTCAATCTCTATAAAATATAACATATTCTAACTCAAATGGAATAGTACATTTTCAAGTAACTTGTGAAGACAAAATTTTGGTGTTCCTGTTTCTTAATTCGCATTGCTTCTCTGCTTGGAAACTATTTGTATAGACTTCTTAGCAATTATATATTTATCTATCAAATCATCTTTTACTTGCGAAACATGTAACAGTTATTTGGGGAATATTGTATGTTCAAGCATCTTTTATCTGCATGGTGTTTTTGTGCTGCTTACAGATTATACAAGTTGAATGTCCTTTTTAAACTTCTAATCATCGTAGAATGTTTCTTGCTTCCTGCCATTTGGAATGCTTAGATCTCTCACCTCATCTACTTTCCTAATTTATTTCTCTTGCTACATAACTTTGACTGTTGTGATATTCCCTCTATCATTTGCACATCTGTGTTGTATAATTATGTTCTGGGAGTATAATACCTGCTATGTAAAAGCAATTTTGCATTTTAGAGTTCTGTTTTTTTCTCATAAATGTTTGTGTTTATGCTGCTTGGTTAATCTATCATATCTGCTATGTAAAAAGTGCTTTTTCATTTTAGAATCGTGTATTTTATCATAAAAGCTTATGATACTTGGTTAATCTATATATCAAATATATCCTGTTTTTGAGGGTTCTCTGCTGCAAGTTTTTGTTTCAATCTTATGATTAACCATGTCTCTCATACGTTTTTGTTATTAGCTAGTTTGTGATTATTGAGCTGATGTTCCTGTTACATTTTATTGAGATGCTGATGGAATATTGCTTCCTTGCTCATTATTCTTGGTTCAACTCAGGGATGGAGTTAGCGAGTCGCAGTTCAATCAAGTATTGAACATTGAACTGGATCAAGTAATTGAGGTATGCAGTAAGAATACATTGTTGGTGATAAATCATCAGTTGTTAACGTTTCTACTTTATAGGCTTGCAAATTTCTTGATGAGAGTTGGAACCCCAAGTTTGTGGTCATTGTGGCACAGAAAAACCATCATACTAAGTTTTTCCAGCAGGGATCTCCTGACAATGTCCCGCCTGGTGAGTCTCAGTCATGATTTGATGCATGTCATTTGGTATTAGTTATAGTTTTCACAATTTATCCTGTTTTCCATTATGCAGGAACCGTTATAGACAACAAAATCTGTCATCCTAAGAACAATGACTTCTATCTTTGTGCCCATGCTGGAATGATTGTAAGTTCTTTGAGAATTTAGTTTTCTTGATTACTGATTCTGTAGTTATGCTTTTTTGTCCCTTTATACGAAGTTGAATCTTCTTCGAAAGTTGAATTAAGGCTCTGATTTCTGATCTTTTGACTTTTCCAATAAGCTTGTAGTTGAGTAATCAGAGAAATTGCTGTTATGTTCTAAACTTGATGGCCACCTATTCCTTGTAACGTTCATTTCTTTGTATAATTTGTGTTTGCTTTTCAGGGAACCACGAGGCCTACTCATTATCATGTTCTCTTAGATCAGATTGGGTTTTCAGCTGATGATCTGCAGGAACTAGTCCATTCTCTGTCGTATGTGTAAGTGCTCAATCATGTATTGTAATTGCTTCGCAAATATTTTGATCTGTCACCAATACTGTATTCCGTATAAACCGTCTATTGCAGGTATCAAAGGAGCACCACTGCCATATCTGTAGGTGAGAAGTCTGATTTAGCTTTGACCTCTGTTTGTGAAAGCTTCCAGCTAGTTGTTTGATTTCGTAATTCAGTTTTTTCTCTAGTGTTTGTTTGAGATGTTTTACGGATTGCTAATATGACAACATGACGTGTGTTGTAGTTGCTCCTATTTGCTATGCACATTTGGCAGCCTCACAGGTGGGTACATTCATGAAGTTTGAAGATACCTCAGAGACATCCTCGAGCCATGGTGGAGTTACTGCACCCGGAGCCATTTCTGTCCCTCAGCTGCCGAGGTTGAAGGAGAACGTCTGCAATTCCATGTTCTTCTGCTGAGCCCCCATGTTTTGTATAGGCTTTTGGTTGTTACCAAAACGACTGAAACGTTTTTAAGTTATATGAAAGTTGAAAAAAAAAGTAGGGTTATAATTGATGATGTGGTGGTGGTTGAAACATCATCCCTTTTGGGTGTTTTGCCCTACTGTATGTAGGATATATGAAGGTATGTTTGACTAGCACTTGTTAAATGGCTTTCGCCTCTGTAGCACCTGTAATCCTGTTTGGTGATAATCAATGCATAGCCTCAGCTATCGTCAACTTAAAACCTGCTTTGTACCCTGTGGAATGTGGGATATCCCATCATGCGAGTTGCGATTTGTCCTGAGTTATATAAAAACAATTGTAAATCAAAGAAAGTAGAGCGCCAGATAGGTCAACTGTTGCTAAATACATACCATACCAGTATGATGGTTCAACCGAAAATCAAACCCAAACATCAGAGCTGAGAACATTCTAGCTGAGAACATTCTAGCTAGAAAAAGGCCTAAAGCACCGTACACAATCGCCACTGAAAGAGAAGCCAAAGATGCTCTAACCAAGCCCCTTTCACAATAATCTCCCCACCACTGGACAAGACAGAATGAGTCCATATGGCATAAGTCAATTTCCATTGAAGGGAAAGATCACAGAACAAAGGAAGAGTAGACAGCAGCCAGTTGAAAAGAGGAAAGCACTCGACTCTGGACAAGTATCGATTTATATTAAAGTATGTTGTCATACGAAAATCACATTTGGAGCCTCGTATAAAATTTTTAATACATTTACAGTTTAGAATATAAATGAAATATCCCGAATAAGTTGAGACGGGAGCAATGAAGAGCCGCATCATTACCAGGTGCTTTGCATTTGCATTGCATGCCACGAACTTTCCAACAACTCCTTGAGAGATGAGGAGAGGGTTCAATAGACAGTTACGACATATACCTTAACAATAAACAACAGGTTTATATGCAATGCAAAACAATATCTAGGACTAACATTTCAAATCTGCCCAACCCCAAAGTTGTGGCTGATTACATCACAATCCACACTTCACACCATGTTTTCCAGTTTTACAGCAACAAAACTTTGTTAATCGGTTCCCCTACTCATTTGTTCCCATTGTAAGGCCAACTAGAAGTGCTGCTGTTAACCATATGTTAAGCATGAAAGCGGCAGTGAGAGACCATATATATTTTTTGCACCTGCAATTCGGAATTTCAACTCCTCCAATATAGCATTATTTAATGACTTCATCAAAATAATGGACACAACAACCCACATGGAAGTTAAAACTAGGGGAAACCAAACAAAAGCTAAACAACATTTTCAAGGTCAACCCATCAACACATTTACAAAACCACAATTCAAGAAAATGTGGAATAACCCCAAAATTGTTGTCACATTTAAACTAAATTAAGAACATTCTGATTCACATAAGAAACAGTCGCCACAAGACGAGTGTATCAGTCTATTTAGGGGGGGGGGGAAGGCATTGTTTGAGTTGCACTCGAAAAACATGAAAAGGCATAGTAGTGTCGGCATGAAATTCTACCTGTTCCCCCAACATTTTTCTTCTAACTGAAATAGTACACCTTTTTGAAAACATGTGGGGAAAGAGTACAAAATTAAATATTAAAATACAGGTTTAGGATTTCTGATCTTTATAGCAGGCAAACATTAACAACTTTTTGTTACAAATTTAAAGACCACGTTTGCACGAGTGCCTGGAACTTCAGAATCACCAGAGTCGAAAATAAAATGATTGATGCATCTATGAGAGTATCTGCACAATGAATAGTAAAGCATAAAAAGACAAGTTTTGAAAACAAAATATTTATGGAAAAAGATGCATGAGAAAATGACCTTTGACAAGTTTCATACCTTTGGCAAAAACAAATAATATTTTGAGTTAATAAAGTCTAACCAAATAAAACTTGATGGACATCAATGGAAGGACCCAAAATGAAGTTCAATAAACAACATAAAGTAAGATCAAACCTAGAAGCTTATTTCATTACAAATTTAGAAAGGCAACTAAAAAACACCAACAAATAAAAAGAAATGGGGGCATTTATAATATTTGTTATGAAACCTTTGTATGAATAAGGAAAAAAAAAGACCAGACTCATCAACATACCAAATCCTATAACCACCCTTTCTCCAGCAGTTAAAACAAATTAACTTTGTAGAACTAAGTAACTCGCCCAAATGATTATCTTAAAAGTTGAAGCATACTAAGAACTCTATTCATTCATCAACAATTCAACTCTGTTGAGCTTCAACAACAATTAAAAGCAATCTGGTACAGTTCTCACACAAACCTGATCCTAAACACTAGCCACAACCCCTCTCACACAAATGTGAGATCATGTTTAGCAGTATACAGCACACTTAATTAGATTTGAATCCGCATTAGTTAGTTCTATCATGCATGAAAATCATGCAAATGTAACATTAATGGAGTCCATAAATCATGCAAAAGATCATATCTGGTTACCTTAGGCCATACCTAATGCCCCATGTAAGGAGCACCACTACCAGGTTGATTCCTACCAGCACCGCCCTGACCCATCTGTGGGTTCTGATATCCACCCTGCACTCCATAGCCTCCAGCAACCTGATTCCCATACCCTGCAGCAGGTGTCCCCTGGTTCACAGGGGCGCCACTAAGCCCTCCAAGCAGATTACCAAGCCCCAAACCACCCTGGCCGGCAAGCAATGCAGTCAAAGCCTGTCCAAGCGCTGGGTTTAAAGTAGGTGCAGCAGCAGCAGGGTTAAACCCACCAGCAGCAACTCCAGGGTTGAACCCCACTGCAGTAGGTCCAGATGGAGCCATCAAATGACCAGTCTCTGATCCACCAGATGAGTACTTTCCCTTCTTAGCATGATGGTAATGAGACTGAATCTGATGTCCTTGCTGATGCTGATGCTGTTGGTACTGCTGATGGTGCCCACCGGAAGTACCTCCTCCATAACCCCCTTTAGTCGATTTCGGCCCATCAATGGCTTTTTGGCAATGCAAAACATGACCTTCAAAATTTTTATGAGGCTCTTCTAACGCTTTCCTCGCACTCTCAACTGACCTGTATACAAAAAGGGCAAACCCCTTTGGTTTCCCTGTCTGCTTATCGAGCCCCATTGGACCTTCCTCAACTTCCCCATACTGTTTAAAAAACTCAAGCAACTTCTCTGGGTCCAAGTCAGCTGACACATTGCTAACAAAAATCTTCCTTTGAGTATACTCGGAAACAGGAGCAGCCGTAGGAGGCGGCGCCGGAACCGGCCCCTGTGAAGCCAACTGGCAAGAAGTAGTTCGATTTCCAATCTTCTTCTGGGGTTGTTTCAAAGCCCGGCGTGCCCCACTACGATGCTTAAATAGAATAAAGGCGTAACCTTTAGATTTCCCAGAAACCCTATCGGTAACAGCTTTGCATTCTTCGATTTCCCCATACTTACAAAATTCGGCGGTGAGGGTTTCCGCAGTGGTATCCCAACTTAGCCCATGAACGAAGATCTTCCGATGGGCCGGGTCCGCATCTGCGAACTCCCGAACTGACGAGATAAATTCCGGGTGCTTATCAACGGCTCTCCTGATAAGGGTAATCAATTGATCTTTCCCGAATGGTTCCAGAAGTTTCTCGAACGGCTCGTCGTCCAAATCCTCTTCTTGACCCGTTTCTTCCGGGGCACCGTTGGAGTTAGAGGAACCGACTAGGGTTTTATTTTGAGCTTCTTCATCATCGTCATCGTCGTCTTCTTCTTCAACTTCCTCTTCTACTTCAACTTCTTCTTCCACTTCTACTTCCTCTTCCACTTCCTGTAGTTGCAGTTCCTCTTCTACTTTGGGGTTCGGATCTTCGTCGGGTACATATTCGGGTTGTTGTTGGATTGATTGAGGATCCGGCGTTGTTTTGGTGGGTTGGGGTTCGGAGGATCGTTGCTTTCGCTTTTTGGCCATGGATGAAATGGGTATTTCCCTTAAAAATTAGGGTTTTATTTGGAGGAATGGCTAGGGTTTGGAATTGCGGAGCTTGCCTATCTATACTACATATAAATACATATGTTATCTTAGTTTCTGCTCTTGATGTCATACATCATATCAGCCATATTGTCTCTCTTCATTATTTTACAATTTATTTTTTATATCATTATTTGAAGAAAGATTGAATCAGCACAAAATTTTTTAAACTACTAAAATATTAGTTAAAAAATAGATTGAATCATATTTAAATTTATTTTAATTATTAATTTTTTTTCTAATTTTTAATTTTAAAATAATTAAATTGAATCAACAATCCTATTCTTTAATTTTAATTATTTTAAATAAGTTCTATTAATTTTATGATATTTTTATAATTTATTAGAATTATTATATTATTATAATATTTATAGGCTCTATAATTTTTTATAATTTTAATAAATTTATATTAAATATATATTTTTAATATTAAATATTTTATAATTTTTTTAAATTTTTCATAATTTTTTTATGACTAAAATATTTTTATGGGAAAAATATGATTAAACCATAAAAATCCACGTGTTATCATATGATATAACGATTAGCATGGTCAATAATAAAAACACTTAATAGAAGGGTTCAATTGATTATTTTAATTAATGACAAGTTTAATTGAGTGCGAATTTAATACAAAAACTTAATTAATTTTTTACAATTTCTTAAAAACCTTTTTGACACATAAGACTAAAAATAATATACTTATTCATAAGAAAATTATAGCAAAAAATTATGTTATTTATAAGAAGTGCTACAAAAATTTTAGAAAATATATAAAACATTTCTATAAAAGCTATATATTATAAATTTTATATTATTTTTTTACTTGATTTACGTATTATGAAAGGGGAATAACATAGACTAAGTCGTTCTCTAAATTAAAATTATACAAGTTTTTATAATCAATGTTACAGGTTTTTTGAATTGTGTACTCAAATATTATAAAGTCAATATTAAAACTACAAATAGAAAATATACCATCTCATTAGGTGTGAGAAAATGATGTCAGACACAAACATGATAAACAACAGTCACAACACGCTAACTCTTTAATTTAAGACATTTAAGACTTTAAAATGTAGTTAAAAAGACATTTGTTGTTCTACAAAAAATACATATTATATAAGAAGCATTAAATATTAAAAAGGGAATAACCCATATGAACTAAAATGCCTAGATAAAATGATGTTTATTTCTATTAATAATCGTATTAGTATTTCAATGTTCAAACAGACCCTAAAGTCTCATACTCTTAAATCTTAACTTCATGTATGGAGTTCAATTACAATGAAAATAATATACATATAAATTTTGAAACAGATCGTATTCAATTGGGAGTAAATTAATTAATTAAATTGATGTTGGGGCTGGCAGGTATTTTCAACCCCAACACATCATAAAAACTAGAAAGGATAAAATATAAATATAAAGGTGTATAACGCAAGGAAAAAAAGGGAGCTTCTAAACATGAACATTTGAAACTGGAAATATGGATAACATTCTAGCTAGAGAAAGAAAATAGATAAAGCTCAAAATTACTCCGTTTCAACGAACAAACAAAAAAGCTGGTTATGTGCATAAATATAGGATCTTATCCCTTTGCAGTCAAATACCACTGAAAATTGAACGCATAAATCATTGCTACAAAAACAACTTTTTCAGTCTTCTTTTTGTCACCAAAATTTAAATTTTGATGTTGAAGTAGTCCGGGTCAAAATGGTGTAATCGCACATATCCATCCTCCCCTCCACTCGAAAAACTATTCAGTTACAAAACACAGATGGTTAAAATAATCAACAATCCGGAGCAGAACAAAAATTCCGTGGCAGCAAACATGCAAGAGAGAACTACCAAATCATGATGAGATGCAATTGGTCTAGTTGACTATATCATTTCATATAACACAATTGGATTTAGCTAACAATAATAAAGACATCCGTGGAACCATAAATTTCAACTTTCCATAAACAAGGTTCATTTGATGCACAGCACACAACATCAAGTTTCATTAGCAAGTTGTAAATAAGCAAAGAAATTTTATTTGCTCCGTACCTCTTCCCATCTGGGTTAAAAGCCAAAGCATTTATAGGCCCAAAATGCCCTTTCACACCTCCAATTTCCTCTTGAAGTATCTACAAAGCAGCCAAACAGTATGATAAAATGGGAAACTGCAGAAAAACAAATCTTCACCATCTGCAGAAACCTTATATAAACAAAAATTACCTTGTCATAGAATTTAGCTTCAAACTTTCCAGCACGATGATCGGTAGTTGTGACAGCTGATGCATCCTGGCCACCTCCAAGCACCACCTAGAATAACACGAGCGATTCAGAAGAAAGAAACAAGAATGCTGATAATGAAATCAGTCCCCCCCTCCCCAACCACCTTTATTTTCTCTCAGCATTGCCAAATAAACCCAGTATCATGCAAATATATGCTATCAGACAATCCAACATTAGCATTGGACCATCTAAACAATTGATTTTGCAAGGCTTGAGGTGAATTACAATATTAGACATCTTTAGGCCTGTGAGTTCTATAAGTTTAAATCAAATGCTTGAAGACCCCGAAGTTATCAATTACCAAATAAAACAGATACTGAACTTCCAGAAACTAGAAAAAGATTTGCCAGATTTCTCTTTAATGCAGCCAATTAAGAAGAAAGATGCTATTAGGGACAAAGAATATTGGAATACAAGTTGCGTAGCTCTTATTGCATACTTACATGGTCAAGAAGGGGAGACATTGCAACAGCATTGACTGGGCGTTCAGTACCGTATGTCTTGATAAGAGTCAATGTTCTTGTGTCCCATAGCTAAACATTTGAAGAAAAGAAAGACAATAAAGAATCATGAAGAGAAAAATATCATACATAGAAGATCTAGGAGGGGTTAATAAGATGCATCACCTTGGCCGATTTATCTAGGGAACCACTAAGGAAGTGTGAACCATCTGCTGCCTTTGTGAGAGATGTTATTGTCTTTTTGTGGCCAGATTCCTTGTCAGACTCTTTAAGCAGTTTTCCAGTCTGCAATATAGATAGGAAAAATCAATGCAAAAGATCAGACACTTTTCAATGATTTAATGGAAATTACAAATAATGAAAGAAACATAATACTTCGAAAATCAATTGCACAAACAATGTGACAATATTCTCAAAAAAGTCAAAAAAAAAATTGAGTATCCAAGTCTTAACAAACAATGTAAAAGAAAGAAGTCTAGAATCTCAATCCATGCTGTGCTAAATCAACTTAAGCTCAACAAAATTACTTCATTGAAAATAGCATAGAAGAGTTTTGCATCAACATCTCTACTTATTTACACACATGCTAACTAATTGTCAAGCACCATGCAAACACGACAATATATGTGCATGTATATAAAACAGCAATACCTCAGAATCCCATATACGAATTACAGCATCTTCTCCAGCACTAATGATAGTCCTATTGAGGGGTCCCCAAACAGCTCTATTTATTCTACCTTGAGGACCTTTGATGACAAGCACAGATTCCTCAGTTTCTGCATGATTATGTCACAATGTAATGAATCAGAGTTTAGAAATCAAACACATCAACAGACTTAAATAATAGTTGTGTAAGAAAACAACAGAATTAAACTACAATGCCAGAAATTTCAAATTACATTATACATCAACATTCTACTTCAACAAATTAATATTATCACTTTCCCCCTGCCTAATTTTATTCAAACCAAACCAAACTGCCTTAAACCAACAACATAATGAATAAATATGATAATTTTTAAGCTTACGTTCGGTTGGATCTCCGGCAATGCGTTTAACATGAATAGCGGATGTCAATTCCATGAAGGGATCCGTGGTAATGACAGCAAGTTTATCCCCAATGGCAAACTCCACCGACCTCGCCGGTGAACCAAAATTAAACGTATATAATTGAGTTCCCTTCTGAACATTCCATAACTTCACCGTTTGATCAGCACTTCCAGTTATAAGCCTCGTCGAATCCCCTAAACATTTAAAATAATCATGAGTATAACATTTGGGATTACAATTTAAAAAGCTGCAAATTCGATAAAAAAAAAAGAAGAAATACTTGAGACATCGCAAGTCCAAACAGCGCCGTTATGGCCACGGTAAGTGCCGAGACGCTCGCCGTTGTCGGCGAACCAAACGGTGGGAGTATGATCCTTGGCACACGAAAACAAAAGATCGCCATCTCTGTTGTACTTGAGAAACGTCAATGGCCTTTCATGACCTTTCATCAAAATCGGCCTCATCTTTGTTCTTTTTCTTTTCTTCCCTTCTCACTCGGAATTAGGGTTCCTAGCTTTTGCTGTCTGTGATTTTGTTCATGAATTTTTAAGGGACGTTCCCTTTTCTAGATAATATATATTAGGCCCAAAATATTTTGTGACAGTCCATTTAACCCAATAAAGTTTTATATTTGGTTGAAAAACAACTCTTATTATTATTATTAATATTTACTTTTCATGTAGGACCACCATTCTTAATCTTTGTTTTTCGATATAATACCTAAAACTAGCATAACTTCATCTTAATGTGCTTCAGCGCACTTCTATTCTCTTACACTAAAAACAATATCGATGTCATTAAACTAAAAGCCAGTTCTTCATTGCTTTTGAAAAGTGCTGTAGAAAAGTGTTTTTGAGAAGTACTTTTAAGAAGTGCTTTGAAAAATTTTAAGTGTTTGATATTGCTGTCAAAAAGTGCTTTTGAAAAGTAAAATATCTATTTTAGACATTATATTATAAAGTAACAAATATGTATTTAAATAATGTTCAAATTAGTTAATATTATGATATTTTAGTAAAAATATAAAAAAATAATTTATTATAACTTATTGTTAATATTTTAATATATAATATTAATTTTAAATATTTCTAATTAATTAATATTAATTATTTATTAAATTTAATTAGAATATATAAACTATATTTAAATATAATAATTAAATATTTGTAATTAGATATTGACACAATTGTATTATTTTAAAAATATTTTTTATTTTTAATTAATGCTTTTAATAAATTTGTAAAACTCATATTAAATAACCAAGAAAGAGAATACAAAATAATAGCATCAAACATATTTTAAGTCAAAAAATAAGTTTAAAAAGATAAAATAACAGCCAAAAGTGCTTTTTTGCTGAAAAAGCTAAAATTTATTGCTTTTTTATTTCTAAAAAAGCTCATCCCAAAAGTTAAAAAAGTTACCTCAATGATATGTGTTCTTCATTACTTTTAAGAGAAAAGTATTTTTTTTAGAAAAAGTTCATCCCAAAAGCAATGGAGAACACACTCTAAGACTCATTTGACTTATGCTTAAAAAAGAAATCACTTATTAATAGTTTATTGTTTAATTCGAATATTTTGCCAAACTAATCAAACTATTCACTTTTTATTAATTAGATTATAATTTTATATGCATATTGTTTTATACGTATAATTTTAATTATTTTTTAAAATTATATAATATTAAAAATTCAAATCATAAAAACATTTTTATCATATTTAATATGCAATGTATATAATTAATAAAAATTAAAATATTGTCCAAAATAATGACTAATCAACATATATAAATTATTTTGATCATTTAAGTGCTAATTTTTTTAAATGATTATTAAGGCATATTTGTACAGATTGATATATTACAAATTAAACTCTTTATTATTCTTTTTTTTGACCTTTTTTAATAGTCGATAAATTGATGATAATAGTCGGTAAATAATATACAATTAATATAATTGATTTTATTGCATATGTTATATAAATAATTAAATTTGTTATTTAAAACTAATGTGATGTATTTTTTTTATTTTTTACGGGATCGAAACGTAATAATTTAATATTAATATATAAATTTATTTAATAAAAGTCTTATAATAGAATCAAAAATTTCATTTATAAGTATCATAAATTTTCTCATCAAGTAAATTTATTTATCCAAAAAATTTGAAAAATTGAATAATAAATTTTAACAATAATAAAAAAGATTGTTTAAAATAACAAATTCAATAATGTAATGAATAACAAAAGTTAAATGATATATATTTAATTTGTTGATTTCCTTAGAACATTCTATATGCATTCGTCACGAATTTTAATCCATGACCCATAACACTAATGAGAATTTATTAACTTAATTTTATAAACCCGAAAATTTTATAATAATGCACTAACATTAGAAAATTTTATAATTGTGCACTAACATTATACTTAATATTATTACTGGTCAAATTTAAGTACTAAAAAGTATTTTTATTAAAGCTAATATTATACTTAGCATCCTACAAATTCACTCAATTTTTTGTTATACTTTTACTAGTATTTTAATAATAAAAAACTATTATTACATAGAGTAACGTCCAACATTCTACAAAATCACAAAATACTTTTGAATTTCATACTATAACCATAATTTGAATTTGTTTTTATTGTAAAGTTTTAATCATCATAATAGTTAATATACTTTAATTAAAATTAAATAGCATCACTTCTTATTGGTAATTTAAATAAAATATATTATTTAATAAATTAAAATAAAAAATACATAAAATTACATATTTATATACTAAAGAGATGAGTCTTACTGATATACGACACGCGTCCCATCATGCTCTTTTTCTTTTTTTTTTCTTTTCTATTCTATAAAAATGATGAACTTTTAGTTCGGTCCTTTTAATATGCTTAAATAGATATTTAATTTTTATACTTTAATTTTTAAAATCATTTGGTTCCTATATTTTTATAAGGGGTAATGTAACTTTTGATCTCGAAACTTAGCAAGTAGGTCACATTGATCCTGGACTTTTTTTTTTCCATTTTCATCATTGAAGTTAAAAATTGTTATTCATTTAAGCTCATTCTAATAATGATCGTGAGAAAAAGTGTAATAATGTAATTTTTAGCCGTTGAACTTAGCATGTAGATCCACATTGATCATTGAGCTTGACAATTAGACTCACTTTAGTACTTCTACTTTTTTTAGTCCATTTTAAACTGGACAACTAGGTCCATTTTGATATCTGAATTTAAAAACTCTTAAAGTTTGATGATCTTGAGTTTGAAAGATGTCATATTCAGTGTTTTAACAATTGAACTAATTAGACCACTAGTTCTCGATTCAACTAGTTCAATCGATACGACTATTGAACTAACAATAATTAAAATTCATAAAAATCTTTAAAAAAAATATTTTACTTGACTTTTTAGATTTTTACAAAATTTTAATTATTGTTGGTCCAGTAGTTAGACTGGTTGAATCGAAAGCTGGTGGTCTAACCTGTTACCATCAAATTGGTTATTAAAACATTAAATATGATATTCTAAGATTGTACCACATCATCATTTAAAAAAATTTATTTCTCAAGTGACGATGTCGCACAATTTTAGAGTGCCACACTATCGAACTTTTAAAATTTTCAAGTTTAGTAATAAAAATTGACTTGGTTATCAAGTTCAAAATGAACAAAAAAGAATACATTTACCAAAGTAAACTTAATTGTCAAGTTCAATAGTCAATGTTGACCTACTTGCCAAGTTCAAGGGCCAAAAGTGGGTTTTTTACCTCAATATTATAAAAAAAATTATACACGAAAATGGGTTGTCAGTCAGATTAATTATGAAAATTGTATTTTTTTTAGGTCGTGCCTACCTGACAGGCACAACCGATTTTTTTAATATTAATTTTTTTTCGTTTAAAAAATTATTATTATATTATTTTTTTAATATTTATATTAATATATATGTAAAAATACTAGTTTTATACGGGTAAAAAATACCCGAAACGGGTCGAGCCTATCAAGTAGGCACGACACCCCCTGCTGCTGCCTTGCCCCTGCATGCTGCCCATTTTTTCTCATGCATGAGTCATATCACTCGTGGGAAAAAAAATTTATGGCGGACCTTATAAGCATGGTCCCCCCATATTGAAGCAACCACCGATTGTGAGAAAGAAATGAGAGAAAGGAAAAGGAGAAGAAGACTAAAAAAGATAATATATTATTTTAGTAATTTATTATAAAATTATGGTGTTTTGTGAGTTTTTAGCAATGTAAATTTAAAAAAAAAATTGTATAATTATTTTGTTAGTAGTTTATGATTAGGTTATAAATTATTAATTTTTTTGTATTTTGTTATAGTTATTTGTTTTGTTAATAATTTATGGGATTAGGTTACAAATTGTTAGTGTTTAGTGTATTAGTGTATTGTGATTTTTTTAGTAATAATATATTTTAAAAAAATAATTTTATAGTTGATTAGGTTATATAAATTGTTAGTGTTTAGTAGTTTAGTGTATTAGAGTATTGTGATTTTTTTAGTAATATATTAAAAAAATAATTTTATAGCTATTTTATTAGTAATTTAAGATTAGGTTATATAAATTGTTAGTGTTTAGTGGTTTAGTGTATTAGCGTATTGTAATTTTTTTAGTAATATATTTTAAAAAAAATATTTTTAGAGCTATTTTATTAGTAATTTAAGATTAGATTATATATTGTCAGTGTTTAGTGGTTTAGTGTGTATTAGTGTATTGTGATTTATTTATTTTAGTAATGTATTTAAAAAAATAATTTTATAGTTATTGTGTTAGTATATGATTATAAATTGTTAGTGTTTATAGTTTAGTGTTTTGTGATTTTTTAATGTAATTTTTATATAATGTAATATATTATTATATATTTATTTGATAATTTTTATTGATTTATTAAAATGTTGATTAAATTTGTTGTTATATAATTTTATAGGTTATTTGGAAGTTTTTCTAATTAGGTATGTTTCTAGTTCTTTTTTTTTAATTCGTATGTTTTTTATATTTAGATAGTTTATATGTTTTTAATTATATTATTATTATTATTCGTGTTAAAAGTATAGGGTTTCAGCCAGATGAACGCCTAATACCGTTCTTGGAGTTAGCCGGGTTCGGATCAGCAGCATTGATCTGGACTTTTGATCTGCGATATGACTTGATTTCTACTTTAGTCGAACGATGGCGTCTGAAGACCCACACATTTCATTTGCCGTGCGGGGAGTGCACCATCACTCTAGAAGATGTTGCAGTACAGCTCGGGCTCCCCATCGACGGTAATGCGGTCACGGGCATAAGTTCGATCTCCAGGCCGGCAACTCTTTGCTATGAATTACTTGGACGCTCGCCAAGTGAGGGGAAATTTGCCAGTTTGAGGTTGTCATGGCTAAAGGCCAATTTTGAGTATTTGCCGAGTACTGCCAATGAACAGGAGGTGATGCAGGCCGTTTGAGCTTACATTATGCACCTTATAGGGGGTGTACTTATGACGGAATCAAACGGCAGTACTGTTCACTTGATGTACTTACCCCTATTATCTAATTTGCATAACACTCGTTCATACAGTTGGGGGTCCGCAGTGTTAGCCATGTTGTATCGAGAACTTTGCCGGACGACGGATCCTTCTACGATAGACATAGGCGGATGCCTCATACTGCTGCAGTCGTGGGCACTTTACCGGATGCTATTCTTGGCATCAATTAGTCACCAATCATATATATTTTCACTCGTTAATAGGTGATGAATTTTTATGCATTGTAACAATTAGTTGACTTTTTTTTCGGGTTATGTTGTTCTAACAATTTTTTTCTTAGATGGAGCACAAATCCGGGTATCGGAAGGTCATACACGATTCCGATATACCATCTGATGATTGAGAATCATTCTGGAGAGGGGGTAAGTTTTTCCAATATCAATTTTATTTTATTATTTTATTTCACTCGACCTATGTTAATATAAAAAATATGATTAACTATGCAGTTCATTTGGATGCTGTATTCTGTTCTAGAAATTATGGCGGTTATTCCCTCGTCTGCCCGCATCCACTCAAACTTATGGTGCATTAGTGCATCCATTATCAATTTTCAGATAGTGGAGTGGTATCATGGCGATCGAGTACCTCGGCAGTTCGGTTGTATTCAATATATCCCGAGTCTGCCAGTACGATTGGGGGATATCCATGGGATGGCCAGGAGGGGGAGGCATGAGCTTGATTGGGGAGATGAACATGAAGAATATGTTACGATGTGGAACAACCGATTTGGGAGGGTACCTCAGATGGATCGTGGCTTGGATCTCCAGCCTTCGTTACAGTACCTGCAGTGGTACTGTGAGAGAGAGAAACCATTTTTATTTGGTGGGCGGTCGATGGTAGTCCCTCCGCATACGACACGAATTGGGCAACATCTTCCAGATCCGCATCATGCACCAGAGCCGAAGCCACTGCAGGAGCCAGAGCCAGAACTACACTCTGGAGGTAGTTCTTATCATCCAGATTTAGGGGGCGATGACTATTTCTCGGGGTCCTCAGGCCACGGTTATAATTCAGAGTTTGATATCTTCAGCCCATCACCACCTCAGTACTCCTGTCATCTCGGCTCATATTTATCTCAGTACTCTACTCTTTCTGGCCCGTATCCACCGCCGTACTCTACTCCTCCCGGCCCATATCCACCGCCATATTCTAGTCCTCTCGGCTCAAGTTCATCGATGGCGTTTGAGACATATGATTTTTCGTCTATGTTTCACACACCCCCACATATAGATGAAGAGAACGTTGATCGTCGTAGTCGTTCGCAACGTGAACGTCGGCTCCATAAAAATATACCCCTGGAACCACACCATCAAACCATCAATTTTAGGGGGTTTTGTAATATAAATAACTTCCTTTTTTATGTAATAATTTTTTTGGCATTTTATTTATCAATTTAATTTATTTTTGGCAAATTATGTAATGACTATTTATGTAATGAGTTTTTTATCATTTAATTACAAAGGATAGTCATCATTCCCCCGGTTGAATAACGTAATTATAATAGTAAATGAAATACATAATAAATCCGAGTTAAGTATGTATGAACACAAATAGTCATGCTTCACTCGGAGTAAGTATGTAAATGGGTTTTTTACCGAAAAATATAAAAAAATAAAATAAAATAACAAAATAAGTTGTTTCAAAAATTAAGTACCAAAATGGTACATTTGTCTTGGTGGAGAGCGGTGCATAGGCGGCACCACCCTGAATTTCTGACCCAAAACAGTAAAAAAATAAAAAAAAATAATGATTTAAAAAATTTAGGGACCTGTCATGTAAATTTTCTATTTTTGAATGGCTGTTGAAAAGGAAGGGCAAGGGTGCCACCTGGCAGTGTGGCGGCACCAAACTTTAATTTGGATAATTTCATTTTAAGCCCTCCTTATTTATTATTTTCTTTTTATTTCCCTTCAACTCACTATATTGTGTTTAAACAAAGCATTGATTTTAATAATGCATACTTTATCCGGATGAAGTATGTATTAGTAAATTTACTAATATGATTATATATATAGATATTTACGCATGTATCACATTGCAAAAACAAAAATTTAAATACTTATGCATAATAAAACATGTATCTCATTACAATAATAGTTATTTTTCAAATAACATATTGTTTTATAATTTTATTTCTTATTTAATTATCCAGATAAAGTATGTATTAGTAGATTCACTAATATGATTATATATATATAGATTTACGCATGTATCACATTATAAAAACAAAAATTTAAATATTTATACATAATAAAACATGTATCTCATTACAATAATAATCATTTTCCAAATAACATATTGTTTTATAATTTTATTTCTTATTTAATATTTTAGTTTAATTTTAATAATGCATACATTATTCAGATAAAGTATGTATTAGTAGATTCACTAATATGATTATATATATAGATTTACGCATGTATCACATTATAAAAACAAAAATTTAAATACTTATACCTAATAAAACATGTATCTCATTATAATAATAGTTATTTTCCAAATAACATATTGTTTTATAATTTTATTTCTTATTTAATATTTTAATTTAATTTTAATAATGCATACTTTATCCGGATGAAGTATGTATTAGCAGATTCACTAATATGATTCTATATATATATATATTTACGCATGTATCACATTACAAAAATAAAAATTTAAATACTTATACCTAATAAAACATGTATCTCATTACAATAATAGTTATTTTCCAAATAACATATTATTTTCCAAAAATAAGTTAATGGTTTGTTTAAACACAATCTTAATTTCTATCCGATCGAGACGATTGTCCAATATGGTAGTTTCGGAGCGGGCATTTATTCCGATTATGACCAGGTAATCTGCATACTCCACACAACTTTCCATCGGATTTCTCTCTAATGTCCATTTCGTTATGGATTCTAGATGATTGCAGACGACCTTTTGGGTTCCTACGTAACCCTTTGTCTGGGACAAGCTCGAATGTCGTCGGAGGAACCTCCCAAGTAGATAGGTCAGGAAGTACGGGAAACTCGTTCTCCCATACACGCAACGTGCGTTCGAGGGTATACACTTCATCGATAAATTGATCTACATTGAGCGAGACTTTAGCACAAGCTGCTACAACATGTGCACAAGGATAATGAAGTGTTTGGAACCTCCTACAATCACACTGTCTATTTCGGAGATCAACTCTGTAGGACCAAGGTGGTATATCGGGTCGACGATCGATGGTCTCTGTAACGTGAAACGTTTCATTACGTCGTGAATATATTTCTACATTCATCGACCTCGCCATCTGACGGTTTGCAACCATTGCATCCCTGACATATTCGACAAACATGTGTCCTGCCTCCATCTGGTTGACTTGTTGTTGACCCATTCTTGGCATCAAGGTAGCCAACCTGTAGAATATAGCTGAGAAGATAGATGGAATCGGAAGATGTCGTGTTTTCAATAACACAGCGTTGATGCCATCCACCAAGTTTGTGGTCATTTGACCGTAACGAAAGCCCTCGTTAAAACTTTGAGCCCATTGCCACGGCTCCATAGTACCCAACCATTTTCGGAAAGATATGTTCGTTTGACCTTCCATATCATTCTCAAGTCGAGTCATCCTTTGCCGAAAAATGTGTGGCTCAAGCTCGTACGTTGTGTGTGTATTAAGAAAATATAAATTACAGTCTCATCACAAAGCATTAGGTCATATATTGAAAGGATAAGGTTATTCTTTACCCTTTTTCACAACTTGTCTCTTCCAGTCTGCATTCTTATAATCTCGATGGAAGTTAGACGCAATGTGCCGTATGCAGTAAACAGATCTCCATGGCACACCGGAACGCCTAATGGTGGCAATTAATCCTTTCCCTCTATCGGAGATGATGCAAATACTATTATTACTAATAACATACCTCCGTAGGTTTGTAAGGAAGAATTCCCACGACCCCATATTCTTTTTATCTACGATGGCAAACGCAATCGGGAGCATGTTATTGTTCCCGTCCTGAGCAATCGCAAGAAGTAAGATCTGTGTATATTTACCGTATAGCCATGTCCCATCTACTTGCACAAACGGCTTGCAGTGGGGAAATGCACGTACACATGGATCAAACGTCCAGAACATCTGTTGGAAATTTTTTTTTCTTGGTTATAGTTACTCATCCGGGCCATAATAAGGTCTTGTCTGCAACTCAATGGCAGTCCCTGGTACGTACTCCCTCATAGCGGCAATCCATCCCTGCAGCTCATTATATGATGCATCGAAATCTCCGTACAATTGCCCAATTGTCATCTGTTTAGCTATCCATGCCTTCCGGTATGACACTCGATACTAGAATCGTGCCTGTATTTCGGCAATCAGTACTGAAACCTTAATGGTCGGCATGTCTTTAACCATTGGCATGATGCACGTACAAATAGTTTTGGAATCAAGTTTTCGATGATCTTCTGTCATACGTGATGAAATGCATGTGTGAAGACTAACAAATTTTCGTATCTCTCATATTTGCGACTTTTGGATAAATGCAGCTCGTATCCGCAAATTGCAGCCTTCCGCCGACTTCCAACACTCTCCAATATATAATGTCGGTTTAGACACGACGACTTTATAGTCTACTGATATATTCATACTATACCGTTTAATGGCAAATACGTACTCTTCCTTATTTTCGAATCTCTGGCCTATGAACAACTCCTCAGGATCAGAATATACGGCCATCCGATGAGCAGATTGTATTTTAGGGTACTCTGAAAACTCGGCTACATGCGCCGCATCGGGGTCTATCCGAGACATGTGTGCCCCAGGATTATTATGTATCACAATACGACGAATCTGGTTCTCGACTGAAGACGCATTAACATTTACTTCCTCATTCACGCCTTCATCGTCAATATCATCCGGGACCTCATCCACGTTGGGATCACTTTCACTATCGACTTCATGATCAGAAGGATCACTACTATGGTATACATCATCACCAATCACAGTAGTCTCGGGTGCAGCATTAAGATCAATGTCGATCCCATGTATAGTTGATTGACTACCAACGTATGATACCGGAACCACCATACACGGTTCTTGAGCTCCATCTTTTTCACCTAATGGAGTGGGATCTTCAGTTTCCTCCACAACAGCTAACTCAGCAAATAACTGAATCGGTGCATTTTGGTTGCTCCAAGTCCCACAATAAAGAGCGACCACTGTCTCCACGTCTTCATCGTCTACAAGTTCCATTTCGGTGAATTTTATGGGATCCATAGAAACTGGAAACTTGTAGAAAAGTTTCGAGATCCTTCTCTCACAACGTTTATAAATTTTTTCACTAATTTTTTCCTTCATATCATCAAAAGAGATATTTCTATTGAATCTCATTGCTACTTGTTTGCGACATTCAAATATACATCCTACGCTTGTTGTCAAAATTTCTCCATCAAAATAAACGCATACAAAAAACTGATTCTCCATATCCAATACTAAATCTATTAAAAAAATTTCAAAATTCTCAAAATAGTTTCGAATAGCAAAAAAGTTGCATAAAATTTTTAATGCAAAATTTTTCATTCAGAAGCTAACAAAATTATTAATCTAACAAACTTTTAAATAATAAAATTTCTAACAAAATTCTACATTCTATTTAAAAATAAATAAATTAAAATATCTTATCCTTCTTCTTGCTTTCCTTTCTTTCCTTCTTCTCCCTCTCTTCTTACTTCTATTTTCCTGCTAAATTTTTTGTATGTTCTTCATCAAATTTTCGAGGGAATATGTAGGGAAAAAATTAAGCATGTGGGCCCTACTAGTTGTGCCTACCAAGAAGGCACAACTACTCGTGCTTGTCAGATTGAGCCCGTCAGATAGGCACAACATGTATGTATGTTTTTCCCGTCCATATACACGGGTTGTATACTAACCCGAAAAAAATATAATAATAATTTTTTAAATGAAAAAAATTTAATATTAAAAAAATCAGTTGTGCTTGTCAGGTAGGCACGACCTAAAAAAATATACTATTTTCGTAATTAATCTGGCTGACAACCTATTCTCGTGTATAAATTTTTTTATAATATTGAGGTAAAAAACCCGTCAAAAGTTACATTATCCCCTCATTTTTCACGGCCATTAACAAAATTGGCTTAAATGACTAATAATTTTCAAATTTAGGAATCAAAGTAGATAAAAAAAAGTTTAAGGACCAATGTGGACTTACTTGTCAAATTCAGAGACTAAGAGTTACATTCTCCCTTTTTATAATGTTGTTAATTAATTCATAGTTAATATATTAACTTTTCAATTAAAGTATAATGTGGTTATATATATTTTGAAAATATAAATTTAAAATTAAAAAATAAAGAGATTAAATTATTGAAAATAAAAACAATAGGACTTAATATATAAAAAGTAAAGATTTAAAATCACGATTGTTTAAACTAGACCGAATCATCAAATTAATTGACCTATGAATCAGTATAGACAAATTGACTCAAGTTAAATACTCAATTGAATCAATCTTTTATTTTTTAAATTTTAAATTTTTATAATTTTTAATAATTTATTTTATCAAACCATATAAATTTGATGGCATGATGAATTCGATCATCCACCTAATTATGAAAACATTACCTAATTTTTTACTTTACAGCTTATCACAAACAAATTATTAACTCACAGGAATTGAGTGGATGATACTAGTAGTAAAAGCAAAGAGGATTTACTAAATTAAAATAGGAATGGTTGTATATAATTAAGTTCTCCCTTTTGATTTTATCAATTGCCGTGGAGTAGTTTGTCAGTAAAAGGAAGACAAAAGGTGAAAAAGGTTAAAAAAGAAGAAGAGAAATTCAGAACAACCGTTTCCCGGCAACTTGCAGTTGTTCACGTTCCTAGTGTCAATCCCCGTAAATAAACCGAAAACCAGTGTCATTTAAACCCTCACTTTATTCAATTACCAAAACAAATTTCTTTTCACCTAATCGTTGTTTCTTCTGTGGATCTCTCTGGAGGGGGAAAAAGGAAGACTGAAGTTATGGGAAATGCAAATGGAAGAGAAGACGGAGCCAATGGTGGTATCGAAAATCTTTACTTAAGATCCAACGGTGGGGAGCCCATCGTTCCTGGAGCCGGCCCCTCGGCCTCTGCAGTAGTTGTTAAAGTGCCGTCGTCTGATTCAATGGCGAATAGTCCGCCGCAGAGCCCTAGCCGGTCTCGATCCCCTCTTTTGTTCGCGCCTCAGGTTCGTATCTTCGAAATTTCAATGATCTAAATTAGTACAATTCTAAATTACTAATCTAAAAGGGGAAAAAAAAAGGAGAGAGATTTTGTTTCAAATTTAATTTGAATAAGTACAAATCTAAGTCTTGATTGGCAATTTGAGTGACTAACTGAAGAAAATTCTGTCTTGACAGATAGGGAAATTTAAAAAAAAAAATTGAATTGTTTCATTGAGACGTGGACGATAATTTTTTGGGCGTCTTCTTTCTGGTCATAATTTAGGGCAGTTTTGCAAAATCTGGTGAGTGGAGATGTTGATTCTAAGTTTTTTTTTTTAAAGCAATGTAGCCTTGTTGCTTTGTGAGAAATTCGTTAGAAGTTTGGAATGTAGTAGTTTTATGGGATTCTTTGGAGAAATGGAATGTAATAGTTCTTTTACACATGTTAATTCTCAAGAGGGAATGCTTAGATGTTTGAATCTTCATTATTCTCTTTTTGAGCTGATGATAGATGAGAGATAAACACAAATGAACATGAGGGGAAGGGGGAAGATTGTCTGATAAGTCTAACCAATGCCAAAGCCCAAAAAGCATACAACTTCTGGAAACATTGTGCGGGAAGCCCCAATATCGTTGGTCTTTAGATTGGTTTGTGTCCACGAAGACTTGCTCTTTTAATATGTGTGTGGCTATGATTTCATCTATAGATTCATGTGGATCTCTAGATGCCTAATTTGGAGGTGTGAGTATCTGCATTGCTTGCAAGATCAAGTAATTGGTTTTGTAAATTGTGTTTTGTCAATTAATTTGTTTTGTTTCATTAATCTTCATCTGGTCAGATAGTAATTAAGGTCGGAGAAGTGTGCTGATGATTTACCTATGAACTAAAGAGTTTTGTCTATCAGTTTAGAGGCCTTTCTACTGATAGTTTGGTTGCTTTTGGTGAATTTTCAGGTTCCTGTAGCTCCCTTACCAAGGGGTGATGGCCATTCCTTTTTCAGCCAAATTTGGCGGCATGATTCACCTGGGGTTGTTGATAGTGCAACTGAGAAAGGTATTCCTGTCATCATTACATGGAATTTTGGTGGTCATGATGTGGCTGTGGAAGGTTCTTGGGACAACTGGAGATCAAGGTCGGGTTTCAGCCCCTTGCATTATAGACACTGACTTTCACGCTTAAGAAATCCCACTGTTTCTCTTTTTGTTTGAATAGTCAAACCCAAGCTTGGATGGCATATAATTGAGTCTGTTATTTTTGCTTCCAGGAAGAAACTGCTGAGATCTGGTAAGGACCACTCAATTCTTTTGGTCCTTCCATCTGGCATATACCATTACAAGTTTATTGTTGATGGCGAATGGAGATATATGCCTGATCTACCTTTTGTAGCTAATGAATTGGGCCATATTTGTAATCTTCTTGATGTTCATGTATGTATCTTCTTATATGACACTTGCTCAAATTTGAATCATTTAACTTCTTTTGTACTCCATGTAATGGTGCTTTCATAGACTGGTGTAGTATGATTGACTGCAATGAAAATCTGGCTATTTACAAATTTAGCATCTGCTGTTGCTTGAAAGAGAGGTTCACGTATGTCATATTGAGCAAACTAGGAAGAATAGGAAAGATGTGCATTACATAGGTTCTCTCATGTTTCTCAGTAATGATAGAAACTTTTACCCTTTCTTTTCTTGGCCTTAACTAAGATCTCAGTTGTATTGTCACCATTTATGTTGGTTTCATTTGCTTAATTACTTGACACAATTTCTTGCAGGACTATGTACCTGAAAATCTGGATAGTGTAACTGAGTTTGTGGCTCCAGGATCTCCAAATTCCAGTTATGGTCAGGCATTGCCAACGGAGGAAGATTTTGCAAAGGAGCCTGTTATAGTTCCGTCCCAGCTGCATCAAACTGTCCTCGGTACAGATAATCAAGATGGAGCATCATCCTCAAAGCCTCAACATGTTGTACTTAACCACCTTTTCATTGAGAAAGGATGGGCATCGCATTCTGTTGTTGCCCTGGGATTGACCCATAGGTTTGAGTCCAAATACGTGACTGTTGTACTCTATAAGCCACTCAAAAGGTAACATGCACTTTTCCATGCTTCACTCTGTAAAGAAACGAAGGTAACTTTCACGGTTGTTTGTGAAGGTTGGCTGTTTTATAGATCTGCTTTGATACTTTTTAACATGTTTTGTTGCCCTTCAACATTAGTTTACCTTAAGGTGTTTGCATATGGAAAATTTTGCCATCTTTGGAGCACATCAAGGTTAAGCATCTGCCATGCTATATTTGCTATGTCCAGTTTTCTACAGCCTTGTAAATTGAGTGGTAGTTGATGTGTATGCATAATTAGGTAAACCTTTCTTAGATTGACATTTGATCCGACAGTAAAGAAAGTTTGATCCAGAATCAGACAATAGTGAGCTTCCATTTACTTCTAAACAAGGTTTGAACTTTGAACCTGAGGATTACCTCTGACCATTACTTTTTTGTTTGTTATACCTAGTTGTTCTTAAGATAGAGTAACATTTTAAATATCATCCATGGCTTATGCGTTTCTTTTCTTTTTAGTGGGGCTTTCTTTTGAACTTAGTGAATAATGACAGTTGACACCCATTTAAAATCGGCCAGTAATTCAAAACAGAAAGAGGGATGCACCATTACATAATTATCACCACTCACTGTTGGGTGTTTAGTTGGTAAGTCGGTTTTTAGTTCAATTGAGTCAATAGATCTGAAATTCGAATTTCAATGGTTGCAAAGTAGCAGAAATAATGAGTTCAGCAGTCTTGATTTCAGGCCAACAGTTGCAAAAATATAAGAAACTGATGATTGATTATGTTTCTTTTGGCTCTAATGACCACTGGAGATTGGGGAAGTCTTGGATTCCTTTTTCATATAGATATAGGGAGGGCCCTAGGATTGTTCAAGGATCAAATTCAGGGCTGGTTGTTGTCAACTGAAAACTTTCACCTATAGTTCAGTCAGTCGGCTGTTGTCAACTGACAACTATCACCTAGGGTTCAGTCAGTCGGCTGAAGTTTTTAGGAATTTAGTAATAAATAATTTATCACCAAAAAACATAAAATAACACTAACACCACTAGGTTTCGGAGACATGAAAGGATCCCTATTTGTTGGGGTTTTTTAATTTTGGGCATGATCAATATATTTTCCACAATCATTTCATGTTCATAAAAATTAATTTTTTCGAGATTTATTATTGTCTCTTTTAAGAATATTATTTGTAAAATTTGAATTTGAGTGAAATTTGTTATACTAATGCATTTAGGGATGGTAATAGAGTAGGGTGAGGCGGACGTTGCTAAATTCACTGGTGCTTTATAATTGGCACACTCTACTCTAGCGGTGAGCAAGTTTCGACTTGATTCAAAAAAATTGAAAAAAAATTATAAAAAAATTGAATTTCTAGTTAATCAATTTTTTTGAGTTGAGTTAAATTTTATAATTTGAATAACTAAAATAAATTGAATAATGGATTTGTGTAAATATCCCTTTAGTCAATTTTGAAAATAAGCAACTTGATTTCTCTCTCAACAAAAATTATAAAAAAAAATCAAAATATTTATAAAAATTTCAAAAATTATATTTTTAAAAAAATTCTAAAAAATATATGAAGAAAGTTAAAATTTTAATTTTTTTTCTAAAATAATAATTTTAGAATCTAAATAAATTAATTAATGATTCAAGTTTATCATACTAAAGTATTTTTCTTAGTTTACTTTGAATTTTTTTCAAATATATATAATTTCAAATTTATGTGTTTTAATATGGAATTAGTTATACTATAACCATATTTTAATTTGAAATGTTCAATATTTTTATTAAACTTAAATAATTTTACTTGATTCAATTCTACTTGAATTTTAGTTAATTCAACTTTATTTGAGAAAAATTCAAATCTAGTTAGGATGATAAAATAAAACTTACCGATTCAATTAACTCAAAATTTTTCACTCAATTAAACTCGATTCGGTCAAATGCTTACCCCTACTCTGCTCCTCCACTTATCCCGCTCCACTATGGATGCACAATCTTGATAACCATTATTACCTTTATGGATGTTGGATACATCTATCTCTATCTCACTTTGCTCTACTTCAATTTAATTTTTGCTGATTATAGTTAGTATTTTCAAATTTTTTTAAAGTCAAGTAAATATTTAAACATAATTTTTTTTTAAAATATTTAAATATAAAATATATAAATTTTTTTTTATAATGGACTATTATATTTTTACCTTTTTAATAATTTATATATACAAAAATAAAATTGTAATTTTATATAGTAGAATGCAACAAGACAAATAATTCTAATATCTGCTTCATACTTACTATAAATTCAACTCTTAAAATTTTTTAAAAAAAAGAAGTTGTTCCATTCAAAATAGATTAATTCAAAATTTATCCTACAGTTCGAATTCAATCTCTAAATATATCCAACATTTGTTGGTTGGTGGAGCTCTTTTTTAAGTTTTTTCTTCTTCTCTCGGTCTGACCGTCGAAAGCCCATGATCCAAGGTATCTGCCTATAGCTATAAGACCATTTAACTCTTCATTTTAGGCAAGTCGCTGTCGCAAAACAAGTGAAAGGGTCCACTTGTTTGTCATCTCAACTCAATGAGCTTGGAAAAATAATGCAAAAGTAAAACACTAATGGAGATAGTGGACCTGAAACAGGATAATTAAGATGGACTTTATCTCCGCAATAAGTTGTATGATCACATGGGATACGTTACCCTTGCTTGTTGAGACTTTGCCCGCCATGGCTGGACTTTGTCCCCTCTCATCTCATCTCATGATTCTATTATCCCAGACAGGGATTGTTGCGAACCTTATATAACTTCTGGATGTTGCAGTGGTGAAATAGGTTACACAGTAGTTTCTTGCAAGCTTTTATCATTTATTGTAGAGGTGGTAAAATCTGAACTGCTTCATGGATTTAACATTAATCCGTTAAAATTGAGAATTATTTGTTATCTTATAAAAGTAAATTAGTATTTAATATTAACTCAATCAGAAATTTATGGATAAAGAAAAGTAAAATGAAACTATATATAACAATAAGAAGTGATTATTTATAAATACAGATGTTGAATGTAAGAGAGAGGTGAATATGAGAGCCCCACTTTCACCCTCACTCCATTGTCATCCATGTGTTGAATGTACTGTGTGTATGCCTTCGACTGACTGTGTTACGTATATAATAATGGTGGGCAGGAAGGAGATGTGGTAATAATTTTGGAATTTTAAATTCTTCTTTTGACTGCTTTTTTTGGCTTGATGGTTCTTATTCTTAATTTACTTTCTCTTCTTTTCAACTCTGAAAGGCTGCCACCTTACCTACACTTTTTTTTTTTAAATAAAAAATAAAACACTTTCAGTCTACTGTCGTGTTTATCTAAAATGAACACACACAGTTGAAACAGTGACAATGGTGATGTGGAATGTAGATGTCATGTGGTGCTGTTAGGTTTATGTTCAAATCGTCACTTGTGGACAAATCTAAATGATTGATTACTCAAATTCGCATTCATAGTGGAGCTTCCCTTCCCTTGCCTCTTTATTTTATTGTTTTGGTTTAGTCAACAGCTAGAAATCGGCTACCTGCACTTAGCAGCTGCTGTGAAAAAGAGCCTCTTGTCTACACTTCGTCACTTTCCACTTTCTTGCTCCACTCTCCACCCTTTTGGGCTACCTCTTTCCTTCATATTTATACAATTGTGCGTTAACCACATTTAAGCTAATTTATTAATGAAAGTGAATAATGATATAAGATTAATTTATTATTAAATAAAATAAAAAATAATGGAAACTTATAAATAAATGCTAAAATTTTAACTGAGACACTAAAATTTAAATTCCTAAATTTAAGATCTTAAATACGAGAGTTATTAATATTTATTTATAATAATTACAATTAATATTTAATTGTGTTTAAAAAAATTATTAATATTTATTTATAAATTTTTCATTTTTTTATTTAATTTAATAATAAAATATCGTGCTATCATTTACCGAAGATATATAAAACTTATACACTAACAATACATTAAATATAAATCTTAAAATAAAATTTTAGAAATAAGACTAAAAGTTCAATTGTTCCAATCTGATTAAGGGGATCAACGTCTCTTATTGCTCTAGGCTTGGTCCCTATATATAAAATTCTATCCACCTTTAGTACATCCCACGTGGCATATTATAAAAGAATTAAAATTAAACCAAATTAAATTAATCTAATTTTATTTTTTATAATATTTTATATCGGGCTTATTGATATATAAAATATTAACATGTGAGTGAAAAATAAAATTATGTAATAATTATATCTATAAAAAATATTTATAACTAAATTGAATGTTAAAATAAGAATTAAAAATTAAAAATTATAAAAAATTGGTTCAAAATTTAGTTGAATGTTAAAATAATATAATTTATTTTATAAAATAATGGTATTTTCATTCACACTGATGAACAAATAAAATAAAATTAGTAGAGATAAGATAAATAAAGAAAATGTAAAATAGAAGATAAAAAAAGGAAGAGGATTTGAATAAAAAAAAAAAAAGCGGCATTGAAAGATTAAAAGCAAAAGAAGAAAAGCAGCTTATCTGATCTCCCTCCTTCCTTCTTTAAATTTGGAATTTCATTCATTTCTTTTTCAAAACAAAGTAAAGCAACTTAACAAATTAAAAAGAAAAAGAAAAGGCAGAGGTCACTTTCAGTAACCACATTCACTTCCTTGTATTACTTATTACCACAATCTTCACACTACCCTTTTCCTTTCTTTATAAACAAAAAAATGGGTTTGAGTCAAGTTTAGTGTTCGGTTTTGATTTGATGTTTAAGGTTTAGAGTTTTGATTTGGGGTAAGAAAATTATTAAAATTATGTGCTAATGTCATAAAAAAAAATTATTAAAATATTATTAAATAATTAACAAGAGACTATAGATGATGTAGTGTGAAGGATTTATAAAATAATTTCTCTTTAAGCTATACTGAATGATATATAAATAGATAGATAGATCCTAGATGAATGATTATTATTGTTGTCCAATCTTAAATTCAGACATTGTTATATACTTCTCGTATGGTATTTGTCATGTTTAAATTATCTATATTATATTTATATTAAATTAGAAAAAAAATCAAAATCTAGGTATGAAATATTTTAGTTTATTTATTGTATTATGTAAAAAAAATGCCAAAATAATTTATTCATGACTTGGTTCAAATAAAAGCTAGTACAATGACAGACAGAAAACAGGAAACTTTGCAGATGAAGGGAGAGTAGTCAATTAAATTGCAACGGAAAACCAGTGTCGTTACTTTCTTGCTTTCCTAGGGTTATATTAAATTAGATAATAAAAAATTATAAAAAAAATTCACTTGCTTAAAATTTTTATACTTTTCGTAAATTTAAAATTTAAAATTTGATTTTTTTATTTTTATTTTTAAGAATTTAATCTCTTTATTTTTTAAATTTCAAATTTAAATCTAAAAATTATACATTAAATTAAATTTATAATTTACAAAATTAATAAATGTTTAAAATTGAAAGGGTGAACCTAATTCTCAGTTTACAAAACTTGGTGGCTCAACTTTCTTCAAACTAAAATTTGGTCTTATTGGCGATCGCATCACCCACTTCACTAGTTTTCGACTCAAATCTTTTCAACTTTTTTTTTTTTTTTTGTGTTTTCTCTTTAGTTTTTAGTTTCAGTTCACTCTGTTTATTTAAAAAACCTTGATAGGTCTAGTTTCAGTCCACTCATGGGGTTTTTGTCTATCATGTTTACTTGGTGATTTTAGTTTTAATTTTAATTTTCATTATTTAGTTTTATCTCTAATCGTATTATGATATATATATACCTATGAGATTTGCTAAGACAATGATACTACCAAATCTATTAGGAATTGTTCTCAAAGAATTTCATTTAGAAAGTGTTCATAAAATTAGGCTTTGAAATTTCATTTAGAAAGTGTTCATAAAATTAGGCTTTGAAATGTTGAGGAGGATAGACCATTTGAGGCTTGGCTTTTTGTGCATATGATGCAATGGGTCTCTTGAGGCTTTTGACAATAATTTTTTGATTGATTGGTGTTCGTTATCAGGTTGGTCTGATGATGGTGAGGTTAGAATGCAAATATGGTTGTTTAATCAAAGTGATGCATACTTGAATTCCTTCTTAATCATTTTAGTGTTGTGATTATTGTCCGGTTGTTTTTGTCTTATATTTGAGCTTTCTTATGCAAACAATGACATTTGTGCATCAACTTATAGTTTTTTTTTTGATATTGTATACACTATGTGTCATGTCTATGTATTCATTATTTATGGTTCCTTTTAAGTAGCGTTTGGTGTGATGGAAAGTTGTCACTTTCCTGTAAATTTAATCAATTGAAAAGTAATTCCAACGTTTAGTATGTCAAATTTTATTTACTTTCAACCTAATTTTACATTGGGAGCTATTTTCCTATGAACATGGCAATGTGATTCTCATGATAAAAGGTGAAAAAGTTAAAAAAATATATTAAGATAAAATTAACCCTATTTTATATTGGTTTTGGATATTAGTCTTACTAATAATCGTAAAAAAAATATATATCGCTTTCTTCCTTTGTCCTACTACTTGATTTTCTCTATTACTTTAACAGATTCTTCGCATATATTATATATACAATTTTTTTAATTTATTCCAAAACAAGATTTATATCTACATGATTTTATATGTGCATTATTATATTTAGAAAATATATGTATGACAAATTTGCTTTCAATTAACATTATAAATTATTATTATTTTAAAATATCAATTAAAATTTATTATTAAATATTTAATCCGAATATTTGTTAAGAATACAATTTATTATGAAAATTAAATACATGAATATTACATTTTATTTGATAAGGGTAGATTTGTAAATTATCATTGCATTCTTAGGAAAATACTTAAACAAATCAAACATGATAATATAATATTCTTAATATTTTAATCAATACATTCCAACGTATACCAAATGTTGCAAAGTAATTGTTAAACTAAAATTTATTTAATAATATGTTTTAATATAACAAATTCAAGTGTTTTTGAATAAAAATTAAAGTTGAACAAAATTGGGCAAAATTGATAAAATCAAATTAAAATGGTTTCAATTGAGTTAAACATTTTCAATCATGTTAAAACTATTTTTAAACAAGTCAGTATTGCTCTAGGTCAAAAAGTATCGATACTTTTTGGCTAAGTATTGGTAACTTTCAAGATATCGATACCCAATCTAAAATCGATACCAAATTGACATTCCATTTTCAATTTTTATAAAAAGTATCGATACCTTTTACCAGGTTTCAATAATTTGTCTTTGGTATCATTGTAAACTAATTTCAACGGTCAATGAACCAGACATTAAATGCTAATAGTATCGATGCATTTTGTTGCAGGTGAATTTAATGATCTGGTATTTTTATCCCCAATGGCTTTATTAACTTTCACAACAACCCCAACGATTGGAAATGTATTAGAGGGTATAAATGCCATGTTCCAAAAGTCCTACAACAAGGAGAGAGGTCATCAAGCCTAAAGATCAATCAACACAACCTTAGTGCTTAATTCATTCATATTCTTCTTGTAAACATTTGTGAGCTTTCATTTTATTCATTCAACTCAAGTGTTATTCTTTGTATTTGTGCTTAATTGGCAAATACATCAATCTTGTAAGGATTACTTCTTAGTTTGCCATTTGTTATTCTCTTTGAGAGGGTTGAGTCTTAAGGTTTGAGTAGAAACCTTAAGGGAGTTACAATATTAAGATTTTGGGTAAAAATCTTATGGGTGATTGTAAGGTTAAATCTTGTCCTCAAAAGTTGTCAAATTAGTAAAATTTAGAAAATTCTTAGCTGTGAAAAGCTAAAGTAGTGGAGTAGACAATTTGAGTCGAACCACTCTAAATTGTTGTTTTCATTGTTGCACATTCTTTCGTTGATTCCACAAGTTTTCTTAAAGGCCAATTCATCCCCCTCTTAGCGATTTCGAGTTGATCTTTCGAGCTAACATTAATTTTCTCGCAATCACATTTCCATTAATTACATTCCAAAAAATCACATTTCATTGGAATCATAACATGAGAAAGCATTAAATGCCACCTTAGTGATAAGTATTTTTGTTATTCATAAAAGAAGTTTAAAATGTAAATTTGTTACCATATATAGACAAATATTGAAATTTGTCGCTATATTTTATTCTAATTGATATTTGATATTATACATTGAGAATATAAGTAAACTTACAACTCAACTTGTATGTGATTGAATTTTTCTACTAAATTTTATCGAATATTGCCACCAAATTTGATTTTTTAAAGATAAAAAATTTTCACCTTGATATTGATCGTGAGGATTAAAAACAAAATTTAACAAGAAAAAAAATTCTTTTCAAATCTTTTATTTCAATAGTTAAAAATAAGTTATTTTTAAAAAAAATATTGAAATTTGATAAATTAACTTGAATTTTTATTTAATGAAATAAAGACTTGAAAATAAAAAATATACATCAAAAAAGAATTTTCTTTATAAAATAATAATTTTTTTATACAATATTGAAGGTGGAGGATGGGAGGTCACATGGTTTGAACCCAAGTCTAGGCTTTTTTTTATACAAATAACCTTAAAAAAAATTAATTAACAAAATGACCTGGACCAAAAATTAGTTAACGAAATGACCCGTTTTGAACCGTGTAACTTGGTGCCGCCGGTTGGTCAAGTGGCAGCACCCACTTTTCGGTGCCATCATTAGCCAATCGTCAAGTTTAAAAAAAAATGGTGCCGTCACTTTCTCAGACGACACCCGTATTTCAAAATACCTGTGAAAAATGCAGGTATTCAAAGTGGAAAAAAAGGGAAAAAAATTTAATGAGTGTCACTGATATGTTAGGCAACACTGGTGAAAATTTTTAAAAAAAATTGGTGCCGTCGCAGTGTCAGGTGGCACCAGTGGCTGTCAGGGTAAAATCTATTTTTAATAGGTATCATTAGATTGTTAGGTGGCACCAGTGGCGGAAATATTTTTTTTGGGTGCCAGCAATGTGTCAGCAACACTTTTTTGTTGGGTATCGTCGGTCTGTTCGATGGCACTGATGAAATTTTTTAAAAAAAATTAATTGGTGCCACTACACTGTTAGGAAACACTACCCACTATCCTGATGTGCTAGCATTTGAAGACTCACATATTTCATTTGCTGTGTGGGGAGTGCACCATTATCCTGAAAGACATTGCATTGCAAATCGGGCTCCCAGTTGACGGCGAGGTTGCAGTCATGAGTTCAACTATAATTAAGGCTCCAATTAATGGTGGTTATACGGTTACAGGTTCAACTATAACTCGGGCCTCAATTGATAGTGGTTATGCAACCATGGGTTTAAGTTTCATACCACGAGAAGAGGATGCTTTATAAACCATATACATAAGTTTGAGATCATAATCATAGGGAAAAACTAAGGGGCAACAAAAATTATAGTTATTAATGAATTCTTTAATCACAGCAATCCTCAAACTTAAGTATGGGGTATATAAACCATTTTCTTCCGGTGGCATGAAACATTAACCAGTGACCGCATAACCAATGCCAAATAGGGGCTCGAGTTATAGTTGAACCCGTGATCGCATAATCACTATTAATTGGGGCCCCTAGTTATAGTTGAACCTGTGATCGTATAACCACCGTCAACTAAGAGCCCGAGTTGCAATTCCATGACTTCTAGGGTTATGGTGCACTTCCCACACAATTGATAAAATGTGTGGGTTTCCGAATGCCACCGTATCCCCATGAACTCCAACACACCTTAAAACTATCCTAATTTATTCCTAGCACACCAACGCAAATCAATCTTTCTCCCCAAATTTCCAACACCCAACACAAAACAAAAATTGGAAAGAAGAGAAAGAGTCATGTTGGAAGCATTTTGAGCTAAGGTGGCAGCAATGAGGTTGAAAGTGCATCGTACAGTGCGAGAGAGCTAATAGAGAATGATAAAGTGAGAAAAAAAAATAATTGAAAAAAACACTGAGAAAAAAAGAATAAGATAATATAGTAAGCAGGTGATTATTCCAACTATAGTTAGTATCATTATCATACAAGTTAAAATGACAGTGAGGATCATCATATTTCGATCTATTATTCTTGTAACTACAATTACGATAGCTATAAAACAAATTTTCTTGTTCACTCAAAAAAGAACCATCATTGGTAAGATGAAAACAAATTTATTTTCACCATTAAAATATATGGAATAAGGGTCTTAATTAGTATCTCTAATTATCAGAATGAATTTTCGGATGTCTTTAACGTCAACTAAATGATTTATATCATGCATGTTTTCATTCGTGCAATCATATATCATGCGAAACCTATTAAAAATTATATATTTTCTTTCCCAATTTATTCTAACTCGAAAAAAATATTATTTGAGGTGAAAAGTAATTTAACGGGTATTGACGGTGGGAAAAAAATTAGTATTAGAAAAAAGATGAGAGAAGAAAAAAAGAATACTAAAAATAAAAAAGTAACTAGCGATAAAAACTAAAAATAAAAACGGAACCGAAAAAAGACCAGGCCTGTTGTCACGACGTGACCGGACGATTACAGGTTCCCCCATTTTTCCTTTTCTTTTTTGTTCTTGGTTTTTGTTTCTTTCTCTTTTTGGTATCCCCAATATAAATGGGGATGTCCCCCATTCCCCTTTATTCGAAAATTGAAAGGAAAAAAAAAGTTTTGAAGTTTTTGTTAGTTGTTTTTGTTTGAAGGGAAAATTAATTTGTGTTGGTATTTTAGAAAGAAAATTTGATAGTACATGGTAAGTTTTTTTTTTATGTTTATTATAATAACTTGAGTATTATATTAATTTTTTCATTTTAAATATTTGTTAATATTTATATAATTAAGATTATATTTATATTTCTAATCATAAATATTATATTTGTGTTTAAGGTGGAGGGATAGATTAAGATAGCTTTAATGTTTTTTTTTTATAATTTTTTTTAGTTTGTAATAATAATGATTATAAATGTATATTTTATTACAATGTGGCAGCACAAAAAAATTATTACAGAAATTAGCGGTGGCACCTGATAGTCCGACGTCATCCATTAATTTTTTTTACCTTGATAGCCACTGGGTCATCAGAGACATCGACAACACCGATTAAAAATATATTTTATTCTTTTTTTCTCTATCGTGAATACCCGTATTTTTCACAAGAATTTTGAAAAAAATACGGGTGTCGTCTGACATAGTGACTACACAAAAATATTCTTTTTTTTGAACCTGATAATTGGCAAATGATGAAGTCGAAAAAGTGGGTGGTATCGCTTGACCAATTGATGGTACCGAGTTACACTATTCAAAACAAGTCATTTCCTTATATAATTTTTGGTCCAAGTCATTTTATTAATTAATTTAATTTTTTAAGTTATTTGTATAAAAAAAACCCATTTCAAGTGAATGGCAGATAAAAGTTTTAACCACAATTACATACAAACCGAGACAAAATAACAATTTTATTAGTTTTTAATATTATGTTAATTAACTTATTATTGTTAAGTATAAAAAACAAAATGTTATTAATTCAATTTTGTCTTGAATTATTTTTTAAAATAAAATTGAACAGTAAATTTTAATAAAAATAAAACAAAATGTAAGTAATAATATTCAATATAAAGCTAAAATATAATAATGAATTTACTTTTTAAAATACAATATTAAATATTAATCAAAGTAAATAATGATTTTATTTTATTTTTAAATGTGTTATATCTTTTGGTTATATAGATATGTGTAAGCATGGCAAAAAACGTTGACTTCCTATTTAACTCAAGATAGTAATTTGGTTAACCACCGTCCAAATTTGGGGAGTGGTACTAGCACCCTTCTATTATGAAGATAATCCACTTTAAGTGTAAACACTTTTTAAGTGTGAATATGCTCTGAATACAATAAGGAGCCTGTTTGAGGGTTTTTTTTTTGTTTTGTTTTGTTCAAACCCTTAGGTGCCATATAAAGAGGAAGGGTTCAAACCTTAATAAGCACATGACGCACAACCCAATCCAACAAGGTGCTACTACGTCGTGAATCCCGCCTTCGATTCAGGCTCCTATTAGTGTCAAAAGACTAAATCCCTGCTAGTTTAATCTAACATTTTATTTAGATTTTTGTTTCCCCGCTAGTTCAATTTCAATAGTTGAAAAAATAATAAACTTTTAAGTACTCAAACATGTCTCTTTTAACAAAACATAGATGATTTGCAATAATGGTTCTAGTAGAGAATTAATGAAGTTATGCAGCAATCAAGAAGTTTTTTAGAAGTAAATTTTATCATGTTAGATATGATATGATTACACAATATAAATATATGACATAAAAAAGAACATAAACATAACACAAATACATTATTTATATTTGAATTGGAAGCATGATTTTAACTATTTGCTTACATCTATTTTTTCAAGATCGATAAAGTCGTTTTTAATATAATAAAAACAATTTAAATCTCTCAACACCTTTATCTATTCTTTCATTTTATGTACCAATTTTTTAGTACAAATTATTGAAAGGCTTAAATTGAAAATCCTTTGAACGAAAACAACATATTTTTCAAGCACTACAATAGCATAAGCAAAAGCAATGAAAACATTTAGATGTGCAATTTGGTGGACAAGCATCCTTGCAATCTGCATCTGTATTGCATTTAGCATTCACCATTGGTACACCATCAAAGGGCAATGGCTCAGACACTGGCAAGCAACTACATTTATTGGTTTTTAAGTCACAAAGGCCGAGATGATTACAGTTCAATTGACACTCCGAGTCATGAGTACATGCTTCCGAGTTTGATATACCTGCAAATTAAATAATAAATTTTCATCATTTATTTGTTTTATTTAATTTTTTTAAATTAGATATTGATGCATATATAATATGAATCTAAGACAAATGAGATTTGAATTTCAACAATTGTAGCCTCTCCTTTTATCTTAAGACAACAATATCTTTTGTACAAAAAAATCATATGCATATGTATAAAATGATTAAATATCGAGGTAAAGAAATATTATATACACTAACCAAATGCCACGATCAAAATAATGAAAACAAAAACAACACCAAAAGAAGCCATTGTTTGAAAGATGTTGAGAGATGAAATTTAGAGTCTATTATATTATGAAAATGAGTCGGTAATGCACAATTTGTGAGATATATTGGACATTTTATAGCTGAATTTGTGGACCCTTTTGAATCTAATATTAAATGATGCAATAACTAGTTGATGATATACTTGCCAATTATGTAGCACAATAAAAATCTCAAATAGTAAAATAATAAATTTACAATTTAATTTACACATAACTTATGATATAATAAGGATAAAGACAAAAGTAAGACATATAGAGTTACCGTATATAATAAATTTTTTTGGAAGTTTCATTATTATAAATAAGGATAAATACTAAAACTACACATGAACTATAATTTAAAGTACAATTGTATACATGAAATTTGATTTTTGTGCAATTTTATACATGAAATTTTGATTTGATCCAATTCTTGTAAATTATTAACTTAATTATTGATATAACATTATTTTATGTTTATTTATTACATACATAAAATAATTATATTTATCCAATATAAAAATAATTGATGTATTTATTTTTTTAAATGTGTATGATTTAAATCAAAATTAAAATTTCAAGTATACATTTGAACCACAATTAGAGTTTCACGTATATGATTGCACCAAATTAAAGTTCATGTATATAATTGCACGTTAAATCAAAGTTCATAAATAATTTTGAGATTTATCCATTATAATAAATATACTACTTTGATATATATAATATAAGTACAAATATATGTTTAACCAACTATAATGTAAAATCAAACTAATACAAAGCACAATAGATGAATAGAAAAGAATTGAAAAAAATTTACACATATTATCTACACATGGTACAATTGAAGACACATATTTCAATAATTTATCATGGAACTCGAATCTGAGTACTTAAAGCATCCACCATATTAATATATTTTTTTATAATTTACAATACGTTGAAAATAATTTTCTAAACAAAGACAATAAATTTTTTTTAATTGGTGCCGCCACGTTGTTAAGTGGTATCGGTGGGAATTTTTTTTTAATTATGTGTCGCCGATTTGTTTGGTGGCATCGGTGAATTTTTTTTAAAAAAATTAATTGGAGCCGCCACGCTGTCAAGCAGTACCACCCACTATATATACCCCATCCATGGTGCAAAATCTTTATATATTAAAGTAGTTTCTTTTTTGCTGAATTTCTTTTCTGTTGAAGAGAAGAAAAAAAGAAGAAGAAAGAGTTGTGGTTAGTAGTAGTGGAAAAGGAAAAGATCAGTGTTCAATAAAAATGGAGAAAACATTTTTTTTTGTGTGTTTTGTGTTTTAAATTGATATTTGTGTTGGTGTGTTACAGAGAAATTGTAACAGATTTAAGATATGTTTGAGTTTATGGTGATGCGATAATGCTCGAAGACCCACATATTTTATTTGTTGTATAAGGAGTGCACCATCACCTTAGAAGTTGCATTGCAAATCAGGCTCCCAATTGACAGAGAGGTTGCGGTCATGAGTTCAACTATAACTCAGACCCCAATTGATAGTGGTTATGCAACCATGGGTTCAAGTTTCATGCCACAAGAAGAGGATGCTTTATAATCCTCATACATAAGTTTGAGATCATAATCATAGGGAAAAACTAAGGGGCGATAATGATTGTAGTTATTAATGAGTTCTTTAATCACAACAATCCTTAAACTTATGTATGAGCTTTATAAAACATCTTCTTCTGGTGGCATGAAACATGAACCCGTGACCACATAACCATTAGTAATTGGGGGCCCGAGTTATAGTTGAACCCGTGAACGCATAGCCATCGTCAATTGGGGCCCCTAGTTATAGTTAAACCTATGGTCGCATAACCACCCTCAACTGGGTGCCTGAGTTGCAATTCCACGACTTCTAGGATGATGGTGCACTCCCCACACAATTAATGAAATGTGTGGGTGTCCGAACGCCACCGTATCACCGCAAACTCCAACATACCTTAAAACTATCCCAATTTTTCCCTAACACATCAACCCAAATCAATCTTTCTCCCTAAATTTCCAACACCCAACACAAACAAAAATTGGAATGAAGAGAAAAAGTCATGTTGGAAGCGTTTTGGGCTGAGGTGGCAGCAAGGAGGCTGAAAGCGCATAGTACAAAGCGAGGGAGTTGATAGCGAACGGTAGTGTGAGAAAAAAATAATTGAAAAAAACACTGAGAAAAAAGAAGAAGATAATATAGTGAGTCGGTGATAGCCACTGTATCATGTGATTATTCAACTATAGTTAGTGTCATTATCATACAAGTTAAAATGACAGTAAGGATCATTATAGTTCGATCTATTATTCATGTAACTACAATTACGATAGATATAAAAAAAACTTTCCTGTTCACTAAAAAAAGAAACATGGTTGGTAAGATGAAAAAAAAATATTTTCACTATTAAAATATATGGAATAAGGGCCTTGACTAGTATCTCTAATTAAAAAGGTATAATCAAAATGAAGTTTCGAATGTCTTTAACGTCAACTATAATTAGAGATACATGCATGAATCGTCGTTGGTATGATGAAAAAAATACTTTCACTATTAAAGTACATGCATGTTTTCATCCGTGCAATCATAAAATGTTTTTATTCGTATCATGCGACACCTATTAAAAATTATATGTTTTCTTTCCCAATTTATTTTAACTCGAAAAATATTATTTTAGGTGGAAAATAATTTAACGGGTATTGATGGTGGGAAAAAATCGGTGTCAGAAAAAAGATGAGAGAGAAAAAAATGAATAATGAAAATAAAAAGGAATCGACAAAAAAAATTGAAAATAACAAAGGAATCGAAAAAAAAGACCAGGCGGCACCGAGCTGATAGCCCTGCCACGACGTGATTGGAAAATTACGGGCTCCCCCATTTTTTCCCCTTCTTTTTTTCTCTCCTTTTGGTATCCCCTATATAAATGGGGATGGTCCCCTCCTCCCGCTTTGTCCGAAAATTGAAAGGAAAAAAAAAGTTTTGGAGTTTTTTTAATTGTTATTGGTTTAAGGGAAAGTTGATTTGTGTTGATATTTTAGGGAGAAAATTTGATAGTAGGTTATAAGTTATTTTGTTTATTATAATAATTTGAGTATTATATTAATGTTTTCATTTTAAATATTTGTTAATATTTATATAATTAAGATTATATTTATATTTCTAATCATAAATATTATATATGTGTTTAATGTGTAGGGATAGATTAAGATAATTTTAATGTTTTTTTTTTAGTTTGTAATAATAATGATTATAAATATATATTTTATTATAACATGGAAGCACAAAAAAATAAATTTTTTATTACAAAAATTAGCAGTGGCACCCGACAGTCTGACATCATCCATTAAATTTTTTTTACCTTGATAGCCATTGGTGTCGTCTGAGACACCGACGACACCCATTAAAAAATATATATTTTTTCTTTTTTTTTCTCGGTCGTGAGTCCTCATTTTTTTCACAAATATTTTGAGAAAAATACAGGTGTCGCCTGACATAGTGACGACACAAAAAAGATTTTTTTTAACCTGATGATTGGCAAATAATGATGTTGAAAAACAGAGTGGTATCGCCTGACCAACCGACAGTACCAAGTTACACTGTTAAAAAAAAAGTCATTCCTTATATAATTTTTGGTCCAGATCATTTTATTAATTAATTTATTTTTTTAAATTCCCATTTCAAATAAATGGATGACAAAAGTTTTAATCATTATCACATGCAAACCAAGATAAAATGACAATTTTATTAGTTTTTAATATTATATTCATTACCTTATTATTGTTAAGTCTAAAAAACAAAATGTTATTAATTCAATTTTGTCTTGAATTATTTTTTAAAAATTAAAATTGAATTGTAAATTTTAATAAAAATCAAACAAAATGTAAGTAATAATATTCGGTATAAAGCTAAAATATAATGATAATTTATTTTTTAAAATACAATATTAAATATTAATCAAAATAAAGTATAATAATGATTTTCAATTTTTTTAAAAAAATGTATTATATCTTTTCGTTACATAGATATGTGTAAGCATGGCAGAAAACGTTGACTTCCTATTTGACTCTATTTGAGATAGTAATTTGGTTAGCCACTTGTCCAAATTTGGGGAGTGGTAGTAGCACCCTTCCGTTATCAAGATCATCCACTTTTAAGTGTGAACATTTCTTAAGTGTGAATATGCTCTTAATACAATAAAGAGCCCGTTGAGGGGTTTGTTTAGTTCAAACCCTTAGGTGCCATATAAAGGGGAGGGGTTCAAACCTTACTAAGCACGTGACGCACAACCCAATCCAACAAAGTGCTCCTACTTTGTGAATCCCACCTTCAATTCACGCTCCCATTAGTGTTAAAAGACTAAATTCCTGCTAGTTCAATCTAACATTTTATTTGGATTTTTGTTTCCCCGCTAGTTCAATTTCAATAGTTGAAAAAATAATAATAAATCTTAAAATACTCAAAAATGCCTCTTTTGACAAAACATAGATGATTTGTAGTAATGGTTTTAGTAGAGAATTAATGAAGTTATGCAACAATCAAGAAGTTATTTAGAAGTAAATTTTGTCATGTTAGATATAACATGATTACAAAATATAAATATATCCTGGCATAAAAAAAAACATAAACATAACACAAATACATTATTTATATTTGAATTGGAAGCATGATTTTAACTATTACCTTAAATCTATTTTTTGAAGATCGATAAAGTCATTTTTAATATAATAAAGACAATTTAATTCTCTTAACACCTTTATCTATTCATTCATTTTACGTATCAATCTTTTAGTACAAATTATTGAAAGGCTAAATCGGAAGTCCTTTGAATGAAAACAATATATTTTTCAAGCACTACAATAGCATACACAAAAGAAATGTAAATAGTAAGGTCTGCAAGTTGGTGGACAAGCCTTTATGCAATCTGTATCCGTGTAGCATTTAGCATTCACCATCGGTACACCATCAAAGGGTAATGGCTCGAACACCGGTAAACAACTACATTTATTGGTTTTTAAGTCACAAAGACCGAGATGATCACAATTCAATTGACACTCCGAGTCATGAGTACATACTTCCGAGTTTGATACAATTGCAAATTAAATAATAAATTTTCATCATTTATTCGTTTTATTTAATTTTTTTAATTAGATATTGATGCATATATATATAATATGAATCTAAGACAAATGAGATCTGAATCTCAACAATTGAAGCCTCTTTTTTATCTTAAGATCACAATATCTTTTGTACAAAAAAAATCATATGTATATGTATGTAATGATTAAATATCGAAGTAAAGAAATATTATATACACTAACCAAATGTCATGATCAAAACGATGAAAAAAAGAAGCAACACCAAAAGAAGCCATTGTTTGAAAGATGTTGAGAGATAAAATTTAGAGTCGGTTATATTACGAAAATGAATCGGTGATACACAATGTATGAGATATATTGGACATTTTATAGCTGAATTTATGGATCCTTTTGAACCTAATATTAAATGATGCGATAAATAGTTGATGATATACTTGCCAATTATGTAGCACAATAAAAATCTCAAATAGGAAAATAATAAATTTACAATTTAATTTACACATAACTTATGGTATAATAAGGATAAAGACAAAAGTAAGATAGACAGAGTTACCATATATAATAAAATTTTTTGGAAGTTTCATTATTATAAATAGGGATAAATATCAAAACTATACATGAACTTTGATTTTGTGCAATTTTATACATGAAATTTTGATTTGATCTAATTTTTATAAATTATTAACATAATTCTTGATATAACATTATTTTATATTTATATATTGCATACATAAAATAGTTATTTTTTAAAAAAATGTGTTCTATCTTTTCATTACATAGATATGCGTAAGCATGATAGAAAACATGGATTTCCTATTTGACTTTATTTGAGATAATATTTTGATCGGCCACTCATCCAAATTTTGGGAGTGGTAATAGCACCCTTTCATTATCAATATCACCCACTTTTAAGTGAGAACACTTGTGAACATGCTCGCAATACAATAAGGAGCTTGTTATGGCATAATTACCTCATTTTGATTGAGCACATAATAGAATGGGCTCCATGGTCACCCTTTGCACCCATAAATATCCTTTACGCATTTTTTTGGACTAAGTATTTATCCCTCCACATTAACTTGTGGATAAGATGACCTTTCCTATAAATGCACTAACAACGACGAAGAAATGATTGACCTTTTGAAACCCTAAAGTTACTCTAGTTAGCCTATCCTCTTGTTCCTTTCTGACTCTCCACCCCTCTAAGTGAGCCGGTCTCCACCAATCCACCACTAACTCCTCCCTTGTTGTGTCTTGTATTAACAATTGGTGCGGTAAACGTAGATTAACAATATATAAGTTCCAGAAAATACAACTCTCACCTCTTTTAATCTCGTCAACTTCGTTAACCCTACCAACTCCTCTTAGGGGAATGACAAAGTTCCTACTAACACTAAGCTTCTTTCGAGCCAAAATCTTCATCCTAGCACTTAGAGAACAAAGAACCCAACCATTACCCCTCTTGAAGCCTTTACACAACTCATGGCCACCTTCTATATCCCTTTTTGCACTCCTATGGCTGATCCTACTACAACCATAGTCATGCCACCAACTACTCTAAGCATTCAAATCTCGCCCGACACTTCCATGTCAGATTCCAGATATCAGATCATGTGCCTAATTTTTTTCAATTTGACTACTCTCTAGTCTCAACCCACTATTGTTGGTGGATCCTCAAATTAGGTTTCTCAACAATAATAAGCATTTGACCCTCAATTGCAAGTCAATAAGATGTAAGAGAAAATGCGCCTCATGCAAGAACAACTCTTGGCTCAACAATGCTAAGAGAAAATGCGCCTCATGCAAGAACAACTCTTGGCTCAACAATGCTAGTTTCAGGAGTAGTTGGAGTGCCAATGCTTGTTGGATTTGCAAAATCATAATGAGCAATTGATTGCAAAGCTTTGCTTAGCCAATGATGTTGTTAAGAAGAATAACTTGCTTGACCCCATTCATCTAGAATAAAAGTATTTTTATTTTTATAATTTTATATAAAAATAATTAATTTTAAACTTAAAGCATAATCTTTAAAAAAAATTTAAAAATTGTTGTTGTAAAAAAAGTTGATATTATTGATTGCAACCAATGTTTTAGGAATTGAATCAATGTTCGAACCAGTTAGACCATTGGTTCGAGTGGTCTAAAGAAAAAAAATTATTAAAAATATAAAAACCGATTCAACTGTAAGTTCAAATTGACTTTTTAATTTTGTTCAACTTGTTTATACCAATCCATGGGACAATTGATTTTATACTTTTCATCAGACCGATACTCTTAACGATTTTCGATCTGACTAATTAATCAGTCCAATTTGATTCAAACAATATTGATATCATGTAGAAATGGCAATACCCATATTATTAATATTTAAGGGAGAATAACAAAAAAAAAAAAGAGAAGAAGAAGAAGAAGAGAGGGTTATAAAATTAAGAATCCAACTAACCAATTTAATAGACGCATTTATGGATCTTTCAATAAATTAGGGCGGCATCCATACTTCCCCATAAATATTGTTTACATCATCTATACTTTATTTTTCTTCTTTTAAATATTATTTTATTCCCATTAATTTAATTTACAAAATTTCCATACATTTTCTTAGGATTTTAAAAGTTTATATATTTGGTTATATCAAATAACATGTGGTTTATTAGATGATAAATATTCTGATTTAATTCTTCATTCTATAAGGTTTAAAGTATTAAGCATTCAAATGCAACTCTGCGTGTTGCTACCTTTCTTATTTATGGAATAGTTTGAGCCAGAAAAAGCTACATCTTTCTCATTCAATAAATTCCTTAATGAGCTATGTATTTAATACCAAATCAGTTTAAAAATTCAATAATTTCTTTCTTTTTATACTGATTAGTCTAAAATTAATATTATTATATAATCCAAATATATTTTCTATTAAAATAATTTGTCTTATATATAAACCTCTCAAAAGCCATGAACAGCACGTAACATTGACCCACTGCTTTTAAAAGAAGAAAAGGAAATGAATAATGGGTTACCAGATTTCCTTTATGTTTTATTGAAATCATGAAGAACAACCATGGGTTTATCGTTTACAAGCATTCATGGAGGTGAAAGCAGACCAAGTGATTGAAGTGAAAGTTAAAAACTGGTTTTCCACTGCAGTGTCGTGTACCAAAGAGAGAGAGAAAGAAGTGTCAGTAGGCCATGTTTTCCACCATATCTTGCCTTAAATGACAAATATTGTTCATCTCCCACTCTTTTCAACAGAAACCCAACAACCCTTTTTCTTTCTTTAAGATTGTTAATTTGGTGAGATTTCTTCGATTTTGTTGATGAAAAAAAAAAAAGATGAAGACTGAAGAAAAAACAGTGACAGAGGAACATGATGCTGGTGCTGCTGCAAGACGAGGAACAGTTTCTGTTCCTATTCAACAGGTATTTTCCAGTTTCCTTGTTACTGGAATGCTTAATTTGTATCTTTTCACTGAATATTCAATATTACTTCATAACATTTACAGCTAGAATCCATAGATTGGAAATTTGCATGTTTACTCGATGTAAAGATTATGGTTTTAGGCTGTTTTTAATGGCACTTTGTACTTATGAGGGAAATAAATCACAAATTAATTATCTTCATTCTGGTGGATTTAAATTTTAAACTGTTACTGATCTTTTTTATATTTTAAGGTAGTTAAATACATCGGTTAAATCACCGGTTTCATTGGAACATTGTCGGTAGGACCCTAGCTACTCATTGTGAAGTTATATGTTTGCCCCATCTTTGCATTAATATGCTGAAAGCAGCTCTCAAGTGTAGTTCATTATTGCATGTTTGGTTGCATAATGATGAATTGTTCTTGTTTCAGGTGGAAGATTCTGCCGGAATAACCGAGGAAACGGCGGATGCTCGTAATTGGAAGCGAACCAACCTCTTTCTCGAGATCCCCTCGAGAAGTTTGGATGATTCTTCTCAAGACTCTGTCACAGTTAAGATGCCCCAAACACCTAGTTTGACTCCCAGGAAAGTGAATTTTCACTTGACACCGAATCCTTCCGATGGAAGGATTAATGGATCCTCCTCAGGTCCTTCGTCGTCGAAAGGTAAATCGTTGAGGAGTCTCTTGCCAAAACTAAGCTTCAAGGCTAGAAGTATAAGTTCGGATATTGAAAAGGCTGCAAACTTGGCTCCCGAATCTTCGATTACTTCTCTAAAAGAGAAGCCTTCCATGTCGAGGACATTGTCACTTAACAAGATATTTACTCCCATGATAAACAGAACATCTTCCTTGCCTGTAACTCAAACTGCAAACTCGAACCCGGAATCTGCAAGCGGGGGAAGCCTTGGTGGCTCTGTAAGTTTTGTTATGTTCTTACTTGACATTGTGACTATATTTTTATTGGATTTAGATCGTCTTTTCTATCAACAAGACAGTGAATATTTGGAGTTTATCATGTTGGATTATCGTCGTCAGTTTTCGATTAACGAATAGGGGCATGTTAGTTAGCTGCTAGAATTATTGCATGTTTGCAATCTATTGACCTGACCAAGTGATGTCTTAATGTTAAATGAAGAACATTTGAAAGAAGTCATTTTCATTCAAGGATTTAAGTGTTGGTTCCTTTGCAGAGTAAGGGAAGCATGCTGAAGATATCTCGCTCGTTTTCAGTTCCCGTAAACGAAAAAGAAGGAAAATTAAGGAGAATGGATTCATTCTTTCGAGTGGTTCCCTCAACTCCGCGAGCAAAGGAAGGAGAAATAAGTTCAAACCCTTCTATCAGGCCCGATTCAGGTATCCATTCTATGCATTCATCTATGTTTATGCTTATGTTCAAAATTTTGCAAAGTGCCTTTCATCTAAATAGATCCAACATGAAGTTCAAAGCATATAAAGATATTCGGCCTAGAACTTTTGTCAGCAATGTCTTATGAAAATCTCTTTTTTTTTTTCAGAAAACAGAGACCCTGATGGTGAGGACATACTGGAAGAAGAGGCTGTTTGTAGAATTTGTATGGTTGAACTATGCGAAGCAGGCGAAACATTTAAGATGGAATGCAGCTGCAAAGGCGAGCTTGCGTTGGCTCACAAAGACTGTGCCGTTAAATGGTTTACCATCAAAGGCAACAAGACATGCGATGTGTGCAAGCAAGAGGTTCAGAACCTACCCGTCACCCTTTTACGAATCCAAAGTGTTCGTGCTCGCCGTGGTGGAACAAGTAGAGGTTTTCCGGATGAAGCTCGTGGCTACAGGTAAATTACAGTTTCTTACCAACTCTCCTATAGGATTCAGGTGCGAATATCAGATACGGATATGTTTCTGTCACTAGTATGTTCGGTTTTGTATGTTATACCTTAGGCTTCCTAGGGCAATGATGCCTTAGCTTTTAGTTTATCCTACAAGCATTCCTCATACCTTCTAAACATTAAGTAAAAAACGAATTACCTGACTGCTCTATTGTGTACATTCCGAGCACTTATCCGTTTGATGATTGCAGGGTTTGGCAGGAGGTCCCGGTTCTTGTAATCATCAGCATGCTTGCATATTTTTGTTTTCTCGAGCAGCTTCTGGTAGGATAAGTTGTTTTCCATTCAGAACTTCCCTTCTCTGCTATTGTATATATAAATGTATCCTTGATATATACATAGATATCTCCATTTACCTGCAGGTTGGAAAAATGGGTACCGGAGCCATTGCTATATCGCTTCCATTTTCTTGTGTGCTAGGCCTGCTTGCATCGATGACTTCTTCAACTATGGGTAGGCTTGGCAAACATCCTCAAGCTTTTTGATTAATTTAAGAGGAAATTCAAATGTTGGTTAGAAAAAATCCTTTTTAATGTTTGGTATTCAGTGAAGCGAAGATTCATCTGGGTTTACGCATCGATTCAATTCGCCTTGGTGGTTTTCTTTGCTCATATGTTTTATTCATTGGTAAGTGATTTCTCTATCTTGTTTACCACCCGCTGAACTCGATTTTTTGATATACTTGTATCCAACACTCACCTCTCCGAGAAATATCAATGCAATGGTCATTAAAATACACAGTTTTGGTACTTTTAAACATTAAATTTTGTGTAAAACATGGTTCAATTAACTTTTTAATCGTTCTTGGACATGCAGGTGAAAGTACAAGCAGTACTATCAATTCTCCTTGCAACATTTTCTGGTTTCGGCGTTGCAATGAGTGGGAGTTCTATCATTGTCGAGATCTTGCGTTGGAGAAGAAGATGGCAGGCTTGGTCCGACCAGCAGCACCATAATTCCCAAGTTCCGTCACCACCGCCGGTCCAACCTCCACGAGCTGTTAATTCACCTCGGAGAGTTCCTGATGGAAACCAGCAAAGAGCAGAAACTTTCAGTGGGAGTTGAAGGGATCCACCTTTCGCCTCTTCGGTAGCACTTATCGAGTTCCCTACTATATCCGCTCCGCTCATTCATTGACATACGTTGAAATTGAAGCTTTGATTGTTTCTTACATTGGTAAGCCCAACATTGAGGCCCCCACAATGCAGTATGTATAATCTAGTTTATCTGCAGGTGAAGCATCGTTTGCTTCTTTTTATATACAATGAAATAGTTTGTAATGTGCTTGCAAAAGGGTATATATAATATAATATAATAGGCTTAATACATAATTTGGTAGTTAAATTTTACATTTTTTTAACATATGATATTTATGTTAGTTTTTTTTTTATCTAATATGGCAAAAGTTATACATTTTAGTACTGGGAGGTAATATTATTATCTTTTTGTGTGTTTAATTTTAACAAATAATAACCTTTGCGACATCCATGAAAGAAAAAAAATAGCTAAATACATGTATAAATCAAGAACCAAATATATTATAGTCTTTAATCTTTCACTGAATTGTATATTTAAATATTAATTCAACCTATATTTATAGCATAAACTTAAAGGTTTCTATCAATATTTTCAAATATTTATTAATCGATACACCAAATTAATATTTTAAATCCTTAAAATTTTAAAACAAATCGAAACCCTAAAAAATTAACATAAATCCAAAAGATTTGGCATGTATGATAAAAAAAACACCGAATCCAAATATCAAATCCATAAAATTTGAAAAACGAATAAACTCAAAAATAATAGAGAATCAATTTGTTCTCAATAATTCAATATAACAAGACTCAGATGCCACTTGTTATTATTGTTAAAAAGAAAGAAGAAGTCAAAGCCTGAGAATGAAAGAGCAAATGAAATATATATTGAGAAAAAATCGAGTAGATTTGAAAAGCTCGATAAAAAAATATAAATTTTGAATTAAATAGTGTGAGTTATTCAGATCAACTCAAATAAAAAAAATAAAATTTTTGGTTTAACTCGAATATGAATTATACAATTCGAGTTATCCAAAATCTAAATAAGAAAAGACAAAGTTACGTTGTTTTGATAAATGTTTATATTTTCTAAAATTAACCTTCAAAACCATTAGGTTAAAAGGCAAAACTACGTCGTTTTAATAAATGTTTACCCATTAAATTAAAAAGCAAAACCATTATATTATTTATATAGTTAAATAATCTTGTACTTCGTTTACTAATTAAATAATCGGTCATTGTAAATACAACATTGAGTATAAATAATATAATTCGTTAACTACACTCGACTTAACTCCAAATTTTTTGACTCGATTCAACTAGACTTGACCGAATGCTCACCCGTAATTTAATTTGAGTTTTAAAATTGATTTAATGAAATATTAGCAATAAACTTTCATCAAATTAATCAAAACCTGAATTAAATCATATTCATTTAATTGTATTTGATAAATCAAACGCAAAATTAAACAAATTTACAATTAATACTTAGTTTATTTTATTAACAAAATTATGAAAAACTCAAACTAATAATAGTAACAATTAATTTTTTTTTCAAATTAACCTTAAAACACAAATTAAATACTAAAAAATTAAGGTTACTAAAATATATAACTTTTGTTAAATCTATAGATATAAAAATAGATTAAAAATAACATAAATACCACATTAATAAAAATGTTGAACTCGGATATTAAATAATATATTAAGTAAATATAATATGAAAAATTGAATCCATATTTTAATTGAGTTTGTTGTTTTTTCAAAGTCTGTGAAATGCAATTATCAAGATGCAAGTCATAGATGAATACATTTTTTTAAAAAAGAAAATTACTGATGAATTAAACTAAAATACCCTTATTAGGTAGATGGAATGAAATTATGGTAATAATGCCTTATTGCCTCAAATTGGAGCAAAACTTGAACAAAATAGAAAAGAAAAACATTAAATGAAAGTTGGATATTATTCAAAATAAAGGGGCAGTCCACATCAACCCCCAGGGGGCAAAATCATGTGAAACATGTTTTATGTAATGGGTGATTTGCAAATGCTATGCATCCGTTGAACCAAAATCATCTTCATTATTTACCAATTTAATGCCTCATTTCATTTTTGCATACTGAAATAACTGTTATATTATCAAAAATAATTAGTATAATTTTGAAATTTAAAAGGAGAAACTATTAAAATAGTCACTTTTATTTGTTTTAAGTTACATTTGAGTCACTTATGTTTGAAATGTTATGTTTTAGTCACTTATTTTTTTTGTAATATTTTAGTCACTGAGCCGCTAATTACCGTTAATGGTGTAACAGTAGGCTGACATAACACTTTAAATAATCATTTTAAACGAAAATCTTAGGTTAAATTCTACAATTTGTCCTTATATTTTATTCATTTTGGGAAATTTAATTTTTTTATGTTCTTTTAACTTTTTTTTTCTTTTATTTTTCATTCTCTTATGATTCTCCCCTTGTTTTCCTCCCTTCTTCATTTAATATGTAAAATAATTTAAAAAAGAAAAAAAATCAGAATGCTCAAATTTTAAAGGTTAAATTATGCTGTTTTCATTTTGGTCATTTAAAAAAATCTTTTCAATTTCATCACTCAATTTTTAAGGCGTTTTCATTTTAGTCACTCAAACATTAAATTATTAATGGCATATGACTCTATACGCCAATTGATCATTTTCATTTTCGTCACCAACTTTTTTAAGTTTTGATCTGGATTAAAAAAAAAAGATTAAAGTGAAAACGCAGTAGAAACTAAAATAATATATTTAAAAATTTATCGTATTGTAATCTTTTACCCCTTTGCCAAAAGATTTAATTTTTTTTCAAAATTAAATCTTTAAATTTCAAAACATCAAAATCAATTAAATAAATTGTTAAAAAAAATTATCTCTTGATAATAATGTCAATTGATTTGTTACAATAATATTGAAATTAATTTATTTAATTAAATTTAATCTCCTTCTAAAGTTTAAAATTTCATTTTATGTTTCCAAATTAAAATAAAATCATATAACTATTTTTAATAATTGTCTACAAAATCCAAATTTCTTTTTATTATAAAAACAAAGAAAAATGGGTTAATTAGGCAAAAATGTCATTTTTGAAAGTTAATGAGGGAATTAGGCCGTTTTTCTCAAATTTAGGGAAATAGGCCAATTTTGAAAAAGATACAGAAAACACCTTCGGGAGACATTTTCGTCCAAGATCATTTTATCCAACTGTAAAACATATAAAATGGCGAATTTTTTCAACAGTTAAAATTTCAAATGGCTAATTATATTTTTACCCCCCAATGGCAATTTCATTTTTTATATAAACCCTACTTATTTTTCAAATTTAATCTCTCTATTTTTCAAATTTAAAAATTCAGATCTAATTGTTCACACGATTAAATTCTTTTGATAAATTCGCTGGAGTGACATTTTAAAATTAAAAAAAGAAACTCATACAGTAACCATGTAATTGAAAATTTCACAAATAATTTTGATGATGTTAACAACTCTTAAAAATTACATCATCATTTTAATTAAAATATAGTTTTTGGGCTAACCAATGACATTGAAAAAGTTGAGGTACCAAATTATGTCAAAAACTTCAAATATAAAGATTAAATCTTAAATTTGAGTGTAGTATAGGAACCAAAAATTAAAATTTGACCATTATTACATAATTTATAAAAACTTAAAAAACTTATTCAAACTCATCATGCCAAAATAATTTTTTTATTAGTAATATATTTTCTTTTAAAAATTTATGTCAAAAATTTAATCAGAGTAGTCAACAATATTAACAATTTGGACTAAACATTATAAAAATAGGAACAAATTATTGTAGAATTTAAGTATAAAGATTAAATCTTAATTTTAACTATAGTAGAGGGACCAAAAGTGATATTTGACCATTTTTGTATGAATGGCGTGAAAAAAGGAACGGCTAGACACGTGTCAAGGTAGAGGACCTTGATAAAGATCAAATATTAATTTTAGGCATAGTAGAGGGACCAAAAATGGTATTTGACCATTTTCCTATGAAAAGAAAAAAAAATTAAGGCCAAACACGTGTCAAGGCTTGTAAATCTTATATATTAGCATCATTCTCTTTCTTCTTATCGCGTTGATTATTTATTTTTATCAAATTATTGAGTGCAAATTTGAATGTTAAATTATATTCTAATATTATTTTTAGAAATTTAATTTTTTCATTTTTTTAAATTAAAAATTTAGGTTCATTTATTACTATGGTTAAAAATTTTCTATAAATTTTATTGATGAGATATTTTAAAATTAAAAAAATATATTTGTCAATCTGTAACAATAAAGTAGTATTGAAAATGTTTATATGAATTTTTTTCTTAAAAACATTCATTCGAATGCATCATGATAAAATAAATTTTTTATTGGAATATTGTTCCTAAAAAAAATTGATGTCAACATTTTTATTGAAATAAATAATAAATATTTAAACTAATTAAAAATATTATAAAAGTAAAAGTTTAAAGCTGAAGTTTAATTATTGTCTAATAATGTACAAAAAAAACAAAAAAAATCAACAACGCAAACCTAAAAGAAATAAAAAAAACTATGTATCTGTCTCTAAGACTGTCTGTAGATTATATATAACCACGTAATATTTAATCAAAAAATTAATGATATGAACTATTTGTACTGATTAATAACGCTATAAAAATAAAGTGACCAAATTGCATTAGAAATTAAAGTGTAGAAATTAAATCTCAAATTTAGGTATGATAGAGAGACCAAAATTGAAATTTAATTATTTTTCTAAAACAGTATAAAAAAAAAGAAAAGAAAAAAGGTAAACTAATGCAAACATAAAAGAAATAGAAAATAATGTGCCTGTGGTATTCAAATTGTATATAATTACGTAATATTTTAAGAAAAAAAGTTAATGATATTAACTATTTGGACTAATTAATAACATAATAAAAATATAAGGATCAATTTATGTTAAAAATTAAATTATAGAAATTAAATCTTAAATTTAGACATTTTAGAGGGACCAAAATAGAAATTTAATCATTTTGGTAAAATGCAAAAAGAGAAAGAAAAAGGGAGCACGGTTTGGGTGGGCCATTTGTAAGTAGAAGAGGACCTTAGACAAATTAGAGGGATCAAAACTAAAATTTAACTATTTTGGTAAAACCCAAAACAAAGAGAGCATGATTTGGTTGCCACGTGTAAGCAAGATTACCTTCCTTTTGTATATATAGTTATATAAAATGTTAGTCGAAATGGAATTTAAAGGCTTTCAGCTTCTCACGTCTCTTCTTCTTTCTTCTTAACAAAAATTATATATATCAAATGAGAAAATTTACATAAAATGCATGTAAAAATGATTTGAAATTTGTTGAGTGAGTCTTAGCTTGATTGGCATGTGCATTGTTGATAATATAGGAGGACACGGGTTCGAGTGTGTTGAAGTGCATTATCCTCCTATTTATGAGTTGGGGAGGGGCTATAGATAGTTTTAGGTATTGTCTAACATAGAGCAGATATAATCAAAACCTATAATAAAATTGTTCAAAAAAAAAAGATTTGAAATATAAGAAAAAGTAAAGAGGAGGTTGACTTCACCATCCATCATTAAGTCGAATATGACGCTTATAAAGCAAGAACGCCACGTTGGATCAGACTATGAATCACCTATTAAAGGAATGTGAGCATTGTGTGCTTGGTAAGGTTTAAACCCTTGCCCTTATATTTGCATTAGGGCATATAGATTGCCACTTAATCAGGTGGTACAATGCTTCCCCTCTAATGACCTATATGATATAGGTTCAGGGTTTCATCTACCAAAAGCAAATGACCACTATTTACTTTAGTAGTTAACCACGCACAAAATATAGTCTAGTTCAATGAGGCACTTTCGCTTTATGAATCCATTGTCTCTTCAAGTAGTCTCAAGTGTTCAAGTTTGCCGTAGAGTTGGGGGACAAAACATTGGGTTGATCCAAAGGCAATAGCGACCTCTTGAGGGGTTTGTTTGGTTCAAATCCTTAGGTGTCATATAAAGGAGAGGGGTTCAAACCTTACTAAGCATGCAACGCATGACCCAATCCAACAAGGTGCTCCTACTTTGTGAATCCCGCCTTCGATTTAGACTCCCATAAGTGTCAGAAGTTTTTTTAAAGTAAATTTTATCATGCTAGATATGTCATGATTACACAATATAAATATAACCTAACATAAAAAAGAACATAAACATAACACAAATACATTATTTATATTTGAATTGGAAGCATGATTTTAACTATTAGCTTACATCTATTTTTTCAAGATCGATAAAGTCATTTTTAGTATAATAAAGACAATTTAATTCTCTCAACACCTTTATCTATTCATTCATTTTATGTACCAATTTTTTAGTACAAATTATTGAAAGGCTTAAATTCGAAGTTCTTTAAACGAAAAACAATATTTTTTTCAAGCATTACAATAGCATAAGCAAAAGCAATGAAAACATTTAGGTGTGCAATTTGGTGGACAAGCATCCTTGCAATCGTCATCCGTGCTGCATTTAGCATTTGCCATCAGTACACCATCAAAGGGTAATGGCTCAGGCACCGGCAAGCAACTACATTTATTGGTTTTTAAGTCACAAAGACCGAGATGATCACAGTTCAATTGGCACTCCGAGTCATGAGTACATGCTTTCGAGTTTGATACACCTGCAAATTAAACAATAAATTTTCATCATTTATTTGTTTTATTTTTTAATTAGATATTGATGCATATATATAATATGAATCTAAGATAAGTGAGATTTGAATCTCAACAATTGCGGTCTCTCATTTTATCTTAAGATCACAATATCTTTTGTACAAAAAAATCATATGTATATGTATATAATGATTAAATATCGAAGTAAATAAATATTATATACACTAACCAAATGCCACGATCAAAACAATGAGAAAAGAAGCAACACCAAAAGAAGCCATTGTTTGAAAGATGTTGAGAGATGAAATTTAGAGTCGATTATATTATGAAAATGAGTCGGTGATGCACAATTTATAAGATATATTGGACATTTTATAGCTGAATTTTTGGACCCTTTTGAACCTAATATTAAATGATGCAATATCTAGTTGATGATATACTTGCCAATTATGTAGCTCTCAAATAGGAAAATAATAAATTTACAATTTAATTTACACATAATTTATAGTATAATGAGGAAAAGAACAAAAGTAAGACAGATAGAGTTGCCATATATAATAATTTTTTTGGAAGTTTCACTATTATAAATAAAGATAAATACCAAAGCTATACATGAATTATGATTTAATGTGTAATTGTATACACGAAATTTGATTTTGTGTACTTTTATACATGAATTTTTTATTTGATCCAATTCTTGTAAATTATTAACATAGTTATTGAGATAACATCATTTTATGTTTATATATTGCATACATAAAATAATTGTATTTATCCAATATAAAAATAATTGATTATTTATTTTTTAAAATGTGTATGATTTAAATCAAAATTAAAGTTTCAAGTGTACGTTTGAACCACAATAAGAGTTTCACATGTATAATTACACCAAATTAAAGTTAATGTATATTAATGCACATTGAATCAAAGTTCATGTATAATTTTTAGATTTATCCCTTATAATAAATGCAATACTTTCACAAATATAATATAAGTACAAATTTATGTTTAGCTAACTATAATGTAAAATCAAACTAGTACAAAGCATAATACATGAAGAATCGAAAAGAAAAGAATTTGAACAAAATTTACACATATTATACACACATGATATAATTGAAGACACATATTTTAATAATTTATCGTGAAACTTAAATCTATGTACTCAAAGCATTTACCACATTAATATTATAGACAATAATTGTTTTTAAAATTTAAGTCAAATTATTAAGTTAGGACTTATAACTTAGTGAATATATCTTATATCCAAAAAATCATTGATGTTTTGGGTAAACTTCAAAAATAGTCACCTTTGTTTATCTCATGTTACATTTTAGTCATTTATGTTTGAAATGTTACGTTTTAGTCACTTACATTATTGTAAGTCTAAAACCGAAGTTTGATCATTGTCTAATAATGTACAAAAAAAAACAAAGCAACAATGCAAACCTAAAAGAAATAGAAAATTACATATTTGTCTCTAAGACTATCTTCAAATTATATATAACCATGTAATATTTTAATCGAAAAGTTAATTATATGAACTATTTGTACTAATTAATAACGCTATAAAAATACAGTGACCAAATTGCATTAGAAATTAAAGTGCAGAAGTTAAACCTCAAATTTAGGACCAAAATTGAAATTTAATTATTTTTCTAAAATTGTAAAAAAAAGAAAAAAGAAAATTAGGACTGATGCAAACTTAAAAGAAATATAAAACAATGTGTCAGACTCTAAGACTCTTATGGTATTTAAATTGTATATAATCATGTAATGTTTTAATAAAAAAGTTAATAATATTAACTATTTGGACTGATTAATAACATAATAAAAATATAAGGACTGATTTATGTTTAAAATTAAATTATAGAAATTAAATATTAAATTTAGAAATTTTAGAGGGATCAAAATTGAAATTCAACCATTTTGGTAAAATGCAAAAAAAAAAAGAGAGAGAAAGGGAGCACGGTTTGGGTGTGCCACTTGTAAGTAGAAGAGGACCTTAGAGATATTAGAGGGACCAAAACTTTGGTAAAACGCAAACAAAGAGAGAGCATGATATGGCTGCCACGTGTAAGTAGGAGTACGTTCCTTTTATATATATAGTTATATAAAAAGTTAGTCGAAATGGAGTTTAAATGCTTTCAACTTCTCACCATTTCTTCTTCTTTCTTCTTAAAGAAAATTATATCTATCAAATAAGAAAATTTACATATATTAAATATTTTAAAGGCATGTAACAATTATTTGAAATTTGTTGATTAAGTCTTAACTTAATTGGTTTGAACATTGTTGACAATGTAGGAGGACGTGGATTCGACTGTGTTGAAGCACATTATCCTCCTATTTATAAGTTGGGAAAGGGCTATGGATAGTTTTAGGCATTATGTTACAAAGAGCAAATATAATCAAAACCTAAAATAAGATTGTTAAAAAAAAAGATTTGAAATTTAGGAAAAAGTTAAGAAGAGGTTAACTTCATCATCCATCCTTAAGTTGAAGAGGACACTTATAAAGCAAGAACGCCACGTTGGATCAGATTGTGCATCACCTATTAAAGGAATGTGAACATTGCGCGCTTGGTAAGGTTTAAGTCCTTGCCCCTTATATTTGCATCTAAAGGCATATACACTTCCACTTAATCAAGTGGTATTATGGCTCCCCTCTAATGACCTATATGATATAGGTGTAGGTTTAATACTCTACCATAGGTAAACGACTACTGTTTCCTTTGGTAGGTGATCATGTACGACATATAGTTCAATTTAACGAGGCACTTTCACTTTATGAATCCATTGAATCTTCATGTAGCCTCAGACATTCAAGTTTTCCATAGAGTTGGGAAACAAAATATTGGGTTGATCCAAAGACAATAACGACCTGTTGAGGGGTTTGTTTGGTTCAAACCCTTAGGTGCCATATAAAGAGGAGGGGTTCAAACCTTACTAAGCACACGACACACGATCCAATCCAAAAAGTGCTCCTACTTTGTGAATCCCACCATCGGTTCAAGCTCCAATCAGTGTCAAAAGACTAAATCCCCGCTAGTTAAATCTAACATTTTATTTGGATTTTTGTTTTCCCGCTAGTTCAATTTCAATAGTTGAAAAAATAATAATAAATCTTTAAGTACTCAAACATGTCTCCTTTAACAAAACATAGATGATTTGCAATAATGGTTCTTATAGAGAATTAATGAAGTTATGCAACAATCAAGAAGTTCTTTAGAAGTAAATTTTATCATGTTAGATATGACATGATTACACAATATAAATATAGCTTGACATAAAAAAGAACATAAACATAACACAAATACATTATTTATATTTGAATTGGAAGCATGATTTTAACTATTAACTTACATCTATTTTTTCAAGATCAATAAAGTCGTTTTTAGTATATAAAGACAACTGAATTCTCTCAACACCTTTATCTATTCATTCATTTTATGTACCAATTTTTTAATATAAATTATTGAAAGGCTTAAATTCGAAGTCTTTTGAACGAAAATAATATATTTTTCAAGCATTACAATAGCATAAGCAAAAGCAATGAAAACATTTAGGTGTGCAATTTGGTGGACAAGCATCCTTGCAATCATCATCCGTGCTGCATTTAACATTCACCATCGGTACACCATCAAAGGGTAATGGCTCAAACATCGGCAAGCAACTACATTTATTGGTTTTTTCACAAAGACCGAGATGATCACAATTCAATTGACACTCCGAGTCATGAGTACATGCTTCCAAGTTTGATACACCTACAAATTAAACAATAAATTTTCATCATTTATTTGTTTTATTTAATTTTTTTAATTAGATATTGATGAATATATAATATAAATCTAAGACAAATGAGATTTGAATCTCAACAATTGAAGCCTCTCCTTTTATCTTAAGATCGCAATATCTTTTGTACAAAAAAATCATATGTATATGTATGTAATGATTAAATATCAAAGTAAAGAAATATTATATACACTAACCAAATGCCACGACCAAAACAACGAAAAAAGAAGCAACACCAAAAGAAGCCATTGTTTGAAGATGTTGAGAGATGAAATTTAGAGTCGATTATATTATGAAAATGAGTCGGTGATGCACAATTTATGAGATATATTGGACATTTTATAGTTGAATTTGTGGACCCTTTTGAACCTAATATTAAATGATGCACTATCTAGATGAGGATATACTTGCCAACTATGTAGCACAATAAAAATCTCAAATAGGAAAATACTAAATTTGTAATTTAATTTACACAACTTATGGTATAATAAGGATAAGAACAAAAGTAAGATAGATAGTTACCATATATAATAACTTTTTTGGAAGTTTCATTATTATAAATATGGATAAATACCAAAACTATACATGACCTATGATTTAATTTGCAATTGTATATATGAAATTTGATGTTGTGCAATTTTAGACATGAAATTTTGATTTGATCCAATTTTTGTAAATTTTTAATATAATTTTTGATATAATATCATTTTATGTTTATATGTTGCATACATAAAATAATTATATTTATCCAATATAAAAATAATTGATGTATTTATTTTTTAAAATGTGCATGATTTAAATCAAAATTAAAGTTTCAAGTGTACATTTGAACCACAATTAGAGTTCACGTGTATAATTGCACCAAATTAAGGTTCATGTATATTAATGTACAATGAATCAAAGTTCATGTATAATTTTTAGATTTATCCCTTATAATAAATGCAATACTTTCACAAATATAATATAAGTACAAATGTATGTTTAACCAACTATAATATAAAATCAAACTAGTACAAAGTATAATAGATGAAGAATCGAAAAGAAAAGAACTGAACAAAATTTACACATATTATACGCGTATGGTACAATCGAAGACACATATTTAAGTAATTTATCATGAAACTCAAATCTATGTACTCAAAGCATCCAGCATATTACTATTTTTTTTATAAATTACAATAAATTGAAAATATTTTTCTAAACAAAGACAATAATTTTTTTAAAAATTTCAGTCAGTTTATTAAGTTAGGATTTATAACTTAGTGAATACAACTTATATCCAAAAAATCATTGATGTTTCATTTTTGGGTAAACTACTAAAATAGTAATTTTTGTTTATCTTATGTTACATTTTAGTCATTTATGGTTGAAATGTTAAGTTTTAGTCACTTATGTTATCGTGTTGTAACATTTTAGTCACTGATTCGTTAGCTAACATAGTACGTTAAATAATCATTTTAAACGAAAATCTTAGGTTAAATTCTAAAATTGGTCCCTATATTTTTTTCATTTTGGGCAATTTATTTATTTTTATGTTCTTTTAACTTTTTTTTCTTTTTTTTTTCATTCTCTTTTGCTTATCCCTTTGTTTTCCTCCCATCTTCATTTCTTTTAACGTAGTTTTTTTTATGTTTTCCATTTGTTAAAACTAGTCCACAAGCTTGCCTCACTCGAAAAAAATTAAATTGTTCAAAAAAATAAAAGTATAAGGATTAGTTTTAACAAATGGCAAGTATAGAAAAACTATGTTAAAAGAAATGTGGAAGGGAGAAAAACAGAAGGAGAAGCAAAAGAGAATGAAAAATAAAGATAAAAAAGGAAAGCTAAAAAAACATAAAAGAAAAAAACATTAAATTGCTTGAAATAAAAAAAATATGAGGACCGATTATATAAATTAACCTAAAATTTTTGTTAGAAATGATGATTTAATGTTCCACTTCAGCTTACCATTATACAGTTAACGGAAATTAATGGCTCAGTGACTAAAATGTTACAACGTGATAACGTAAGTAAAAAAAACGTAACATTTCAAACATAAGTGACTAAAATATAACCTGAGGCAAATAAAAAAGACTATTTTAATAGTTTACCCAATTAAAATTAATTTATTGTTAATTCATTATAGGAATGCTCCTCATTATCACTTTAACATTTAAATAAGTTTTAGAGATGAGATTGTATGAAACTATGATTCTACATTATCTCTATCTTTTCTAATGGGAGAATGACAAATCAGATTTTGTCTCCTGATTTTCAGCCTTTTACTCCTGAAAAAATTCAAATCCAACTAAAAAGGCTAAAAATTAAGAGGAAAAATCTGATTTGTCATTCTCCTATTGGAAAGGGAAAGGGATGACGTGAGATCACAGTTTCATATAACCCTTTCAAATAAGTTTTATAATAACTTAACATATGAAGTTGCAAATAGTTAGCGACGTTAGTTTATTGTCCAATTTCATTAGTTAATGATGACATGAATAGTTGGAAATGTGGCATGTGGTACAAAAAGTTTAATATGTAAAATAATTTAAAAATTATAAAATCAAAATGCTTAAACTTTAAAGGGTAAATTACTCCGTTTTTATTTTCATCTATGTAAAAATATTTTTTCAATTTCATCACTCAACTTTTAAAGTGTTTTCATTTTAGTCACCTAAACATTAAATTATTAACTGCATATGATTGTATACTCCTGTAACAGCCCGATTTAGGGCCTAGTCAGAACAGTGGTCTCGGGACCACAAATCCAAAGTTTGAAATTATTTTTATTATTATTATGAGGTTATAACATGATTATATTAGTGTATAAAAAAATTTGGTGAGTTAATTTTGATGTTTGTGAGCCCAATTGTGAAAAAAGGACTAAATCGCATAAAAGGCAAAAGTTGCATTTTAGTACCCATATTTTTGAATATGGCATGTATAGGGCTTAGCCTTGATTATTTTGTGTCTTTAAGCATTGGTCAAATGTGTAGGCTTGGGATAAATCCCACACTTTGAATTTAGCCTTGATATTGGCTATTACTCATTTTGATTATATGCAAAGATGATATTTCCTCGGCTGGGTAAATTGCCTTATGAAAGAATGTCTATTGTAGCTGATTTGGCTGTATGGTATAGACTAGAATCGGTGTTGGTTGAGTTTGTGTTAATTGATGTAGGTAAGGGTGGCAAATAGGCTTGGTAAATAGCCTTATTTTGTTCACACGGGTAGGCACACGGGCGTGTGCCTAAGCCTTGTGTCCCCTGCACGTAAAAATTTCAAGTCAGTATGCATGGTAATAAATACACGGACAGGGACACGGCCGTGTCTCTCAGCCCGTGTGTTATGGCCGTGTGACATGTTGGGTGTGCTGACGTCAGAAACAAGATACTCAACTTTTCTCACACAGGCTAAGACACAGGCGTGTCAAGGCCGTGTGAGCAACACGGGCCAGGGATACGGGCATGTGTCCAAGCCATGTGAAGTCTGCACTTGAATTATGTGAAATTGTGTAAATAAATTGGCCACACGAGTAAGGGACACAGGCATGTCCCTAGGTGTTTAGGCCGTGTGAGACACACGGGCTATCAGCACGACCGTGTTAAGATGGTCACACGGGCGTGTTACCCTTCAACACGAGCGTGTACCCTGTTTTAAATGCAAAGTTTGCATAGATTAGATAAGAACTCGGAAGGATTCCGAATGGTTTCCAATGGTCTATTTAGGCCTCATAGGTCCATATTAAAGGGTTTTAAGTAGAAATTGAAAAAGTTTTAATTTGGGCCGAGTCTTGGTGACTTAAGATGGGTTGCATGCATGAGATCAAGTTAGGTAATGCCTTATACTCCGCCCCGGCATGGGTAACGGATATGGGGTGTTACAACTCCAATTGGTCATTTTCATTTTTGGCACCAATTTATTTTAAGTCTTGATCCGGGTAAAAAAAGGATTAAAGTGAAAAAGCGGTAGAAACTAAAATAATTTATTAAAAAACTTATCACAGTGTATTTGTTTACCCCATTGCCGAAAGTTTTAATTTTTTTTTAAGATTGAAACTTTAAATTTCAAAACATCAAAATCAATTAAATAAATTGTTGAGATTTTTTTATCTCTTGAGAGTGTCAACTGATTTGTTATATTATAATACTGAAATTAATTCATTTAATTAATTTAATCTCCTTCTAAAGTTTAAAATTTTATTTTATGTTTCCAAATTAAAATGAAATCAAATAACTATCTTTAATAATTGTCTACAAAACCTAAATTTCTTTTGATTATATGATCTTGAATCTTCTATGTTAAGCTAAAAACAAAGAAAAATGGGTTAATTAGGCAAAAATGCCATTTTTGAAAGTTAATGAGGGAATTAGACTGTTTTTCTCAAATTTAGGGAAATAGACTAATTTTGAAAAAGAAACAGAAAATGCCTCTAGAAGGCATTTTCATACAACGACCATTTTATCCGACTGTCAAAAAATATAAAATAGTCAATTTTTTCAACAGTTAAAATTTCAAATGGCTAATTATATTTTTACCCCCCAATGGCTATTTCATTTTTTATATAAACCCTACTTATTTTTAAATTTAGTCTCTCTATTTTTTAAATTTAAAAATTCAGATCTAATTGTTCACACCATTAAATTCTTTTGCTCAATTCGTTGGAGTGACATTTTGAAAGTTCAAAAAAAAAATCCACACAATAACCATGTAACAAAAAAAAACATTGCAATGAATGTGAATTTAACAGATAATTTTGACAATGTTAACAACTCTTAAAAATTACATCGTCATTTTAATTGAAATATAATTTTTGGGGTAATCAATGATATTGAAAAAGTTAAGGTACCAAATTATGTCAAAAACTTAAAATATAAAAATTAAATCTTAAATTTGAGTGCAATATAGGAACCAAAAATTGAAATTTGACCATAATTATATAATTTATAAAAACTTAAAAAACTTATCCAAACTCATCATGTCAAAATATATATATTTTTGTTAGTAGAATATTTTTAAAAAAATCTATGTCAAAAATTTAGTCAGAGTAGTCAACAATATTAACAATTTAGACTAAACATTATAAAAATAGGGACAAATTATTGTAGAATTTAAGTATAAAAATTAAATCTTAATTTTAAGTATAGTAGAGGTATCAAAAGTGATATTTGACCATTTTTGTATGTACGGCGTAGAAGACTGAAGGCCTAGACACGTGCAAGGTAAAGGACCTTCCTTTATAAAGATCAAATATTAATTTTAGGCATGGTAGGTAAAGGGACCGAAAAATGGTATTTGACCATTTTCCTATGAAAAGCAAAAAATAAAAATAAAAATGAAGGGCAAACACGTGTCAAGGTTTGGAAACCTTTTATATTAGCATCATTCTCTTGCTTCATATTATGTTGATTATTTATTTTTATCAGAAGAATAAATTTGAATGTTAAATCATATTCTAATATTATTTTTAGAAATTTATTATTTTTATTTTTTTAATTTAAAAATTAAAGTCCAATTATTACTATAGTTAAAATTTTTTATAAATTTTATTGATGTGACATTTTAAAATTTAAAAAAAATTGTCAATCATGTAATAATAAAATAATATTAAAAATGTTTATATGGATTTCTTTCTTAAAACATTCATTCTAATGTATCATGATAAAATAATGTTTTTGTTAGAATATTGTTCCTAAGAAAATTGATGTCAACATTTTTATTGAAATAAATAACAATAATAAATATTTAAACTAACCAATGATATTATAAAAGTAAAAGTCTAAAATTGAAGTTTGATCATTGTCTAATAATGTACAAAAAAGAAAAAAACAAAGCAGCAATGCAAACCTAAAAGACATAGAAAACTATGTATCTGTCTCTAAGACTGTCTTCAAATTATATATAAACATGTAATATTTTAATCGAAAATTTAATTATATGAACTATTTATACTAATTAATAACGCTACAATGACCAAATTGTATTAGAAATTAAAGTATAAAAGTTAAATCTCAAATTTAGGACCACAATTGAAATTTAATTATTTTTCTAAAACTGCAAAAAGAAAAAATGTAAGACTGACGCAAACTTAAAAGAAATAGAAAACAATGTCAGTCTCTAAGACTCTTAGCGTATTCAAGTTGTATATAATCATGTAATGTTTTAATAAAAAAGTTAATAATATCAACTATTTGGACTACTTAATAACAAAATAAAAATATAAGGACCAATTTACGTTTAAAATTAAATTATAGACATTAAATATTAAATTTAGAAATTTTAGAGGGATCAAAACTGAAATTTAACCATTTTGATAAAATGCAAAAAGAAGAAAGAGAAAGAGAGCACGGTCTGGGTGTGCCGCTTGTAAGTAGAAAAGGACCTTAGAGATATTAGAGGGACCAAAATTGAAATTTAACCATTTTGGTAAAACGCAAACAAAGAGAGAGCATGATTTGGCCGTCAGTCTAAATGGAATTTAAATGCTTTCAGCTTCTCACCGTTTCTTCTTACTTCTTCTTAAATATATATATATATATCAAATAAGAAAATTTACATAAAATATTTTAAAGACATGTAAAAATTATTTAAAATTTGCTGATTGAGTATTAACTTGATTGGTATGAACATTGTTGACAATGTAGAAGTACGTGTGCTCAAGTACGTTGAAGTATATTATCCTCCTATTTATAAATTAGGAAAGGGCTATGGGTAGTTCTAGGCATTATATTACAAAGAGCAGATATAATCAAAACTAATAATAAGATTATTCAAAAAAAATTGAAATTTAGGAAAAAGTAAATAGGAGGTTGACTTCATCATCCATCCTTAAGTCGAAGATGGCGTTTATAAAGCAAGAATGCCACGTTGCATCGGACTGTGCATCCTATTAAAGGAATGTGAACGTTACGCGCTTGGTAAGGTTTAAACCCTTGCCCCTTATATTTGCATCTAAATGCATATACACTGCCACTTAATCAAGTGGTACTATGGCTCCCCTCTAATGACCTATATGATATAGGTTCAAGGTTTAATACTCTACCATAGGTAAATGACCACTATTTCCTTTAGTAGGTGATCATGCACCACATATAGTCTGATTTATCGAGGCACTTCCACTTTATGAATCTATTGAATCTTCAAGTAGCCTCTGACATTCAAGTTTTCCATAGAGTTGGGAGACAAAACATTAGGTTGATCCAAAGACAATAACAACTTGTTGAGGGGTTTGTTTGGCTCAAACCCTTATGTGCCATATAAAGAGGAGGGGTTCAAACCGTACTAAGCACGCGACGCACAATCCAATCCAACAAGGTGCTCCAAGAAGTAAATTTCATCATGTTAGATATGACATGATTACACAATATAAATATAACTTGACATAAAAAAGATCATAAACATAACACAAATACATTATTTATATTTGAATTGGAAGCATGATTTTAACTATTAGTTTACCTATATTTTTTCAATATCAATAAAGTTGTTTTAGTATATAAAGACAACTGAATTCTCTCAACACCTTTATCTATTCATTCATTTTATGTACCAATTTTTTAATACAAATTATTGAAAGGCTTAAATACAAAGTCTTTTGAACGAAAACAATATATTTTTCAAGCATTACAATAGCATAAGCAAAAGCAATGAAAGCATTTAGGTGTGCAATTTGGTGGACAAGCATCCTTGCAATCGTCATCCGTGCTGCATTTAGCATTCGCCATTGGTACACCATCAAAGGGTAATGACTCAGACACCGACAAGCAATTACATTTATTGGTTTTTAAGTCACAAAGGCCGAGAAGATCACAGTTCAATTGACACTCAGAGTCAATGAGTACATGCTTCCAAGTTTGATACACCTGCAAATTAAACAAGAAATTTTCATCATTTATTTGTTTTATTTAATTTTTTAATTAAATATTGATGCATATATATATATAATATAAATCTAAGACAAATGAGATTTGAATCTCAACAATTGCAACCTCTCCTTTTATCTTAAGATCACAATATCTTTTGTACAAAAAAAATCATATGTATAAGTATGTAATGTTTAATTGTTGAAATAAAGAAATATTATATACACTAACCAAATGCTACGATCAAAACAATTAAGAAAGAAGTAACACCAAAAGAAGCCATTTTTTGAAAGATGTTGAGAGATTAAATTTAGAGTCGGTTATATTATGAAAATGAGTCAATGATGCACAATTTATGAGATATATTGGACATTTTATAGCTGAATTTGTGGACTGTTTTAAACCTAATATTAAACGATGCAATAAATAGTTGAGGATATACTTTCCAATTATGTAGCATAATAAAAATCTCAAATAGGAAAAAATAATAAATTTACAATTTAATTTACACAACTTATGGTATAATAAGGATAAGAACAAAAGTAAGACATATAGAGTTACCATATATAATAAATTTTTTGGAAGTTTCATTATTATAAATAAGGATAAATACGAAAACTATACATGACATATGATTTAATTTGCAATTGTATACATGAAATTTGATGTTGTGCAATTTTAGACATGAAATTTTGATTTGATTCAATTCTTGTAAATTATTAACATAATTATTGAGATAACATCATTTTATGTTTATAAATTGCATACATAAAATAATTATATTTATCCAATATAAAAATAACTGATGTATTTATTTTTGAAAATGTGTATGATTTAAATCAAAATTAAAGTTTCAAGTGTTCATTTAAACCACAATTAGAGTTTCACGTGTATAATTGCACCAAATTAAAGTTCATGTATATTAATGCACATTGAATCAAAGTTCATGTATAATTTTTAGATTTATCTCTTATAATAAATACAATACTTTCACAAATATAATATAAGTACAAATGTTTGTTTAACCAACTATAATGTAAAATCAAAGTAGTACAAAGCATAATAGATGAAGAATCGAAAAGAACTAAACAAAATTTACACATATTATATACACATGGTACAATTGAAGACACATATTTCAATAATTTATTATGAAACTCGAATCTGTGTACTCAAAGCATCCACCATATTAATATATTTTTTATAATTTACAATAAATTGAAAATAATTTTCTAAACAAAGACAATAATTTTTTTTAAATTTCAGTCAAATTATTAAGTTAGGATTTATAACTTAGTGAATACATCTTATATCCAAAAAAATATTGATGTTTCATTTTTGGGTAAACTATTAAAATAGTTATTTTTGTTTACTTCATGTTACATTTTAGTCATTTATATTTGAAATGTTACGTTTTAGTCACTTATGTTATCGTGTTGTAACATTTTAGTCACTGTGCTGTTATCTGACATGACACATTAAATCATCATTTTAAACGAAAATCTTAGGTTAAATTCTAAAATTGGTCTCTATATTTTTTTCATTTTGGGCAATTTAATTTTTTTATGTTCTTTTAACTTTTTTTTTCTTTTTTTTTCATTCTCTTTTGCTTATCCCTCTGTTTTCCTCCCCTTTTCATTTCTTTTAACATAGTTTTATTTTTATGTTTTCCATTTGTTAAAACTAGTCTACAAGCTTGCCTTACTCGGAAATATTTAAATTATTCAAAAAATAAAAGTATAGAGATTAGTTTTAACAAATGACAAATATAGAAAAACTATGTTAAAACAAATGGAGAAAGGAGGAAAACAAAGGGAAAATCAAAATAGAATGAAAAATAAAGAAAAAAAAAGAAAGTTAAAAGAACATAAAATAAAAAAATAAATTGCTTAAAATGAAAAAATATGGAGACTGATTGTATAAATTAACCAAAATTTTTTGTTAGAAATGATTTTACGTTTCACGTTAGGTTACTATTATACCGTTAACAACAATTAATGTCTCAGTGACTAAAATGTTACAACGCGATAACGTAAAATTTCAAATATAAGTGACTAAAATATAACTTAAGGTAAACAAAAATGACTATTTTAATAGTTCACCTGATTTAAAATTAATTTATTGTTAATTCATTATAGGAATGCTCGTCATTATTACTTTAAAATCTAAATAAGTTTTATAATTGATAAACCATAATATATACATATTTTTATCCCATTCTTAGCATATTTTTGGATGATTTATCATAAGATTTAGTGAATTCGTTGCTCCTAATCCTTTAAATTCATGTTTTATACTTAGGTGAGCATAGGAAGGTGAAAAGAGCAAGAAATTGGCCAAAAACGGACAAAATGGGCTTATCTCAGTATTTCACACGGCCTAGGCACTTCAACACAGGTAAACCACACACCTGTGTGAGGCACACGGGCAGGCCACACGCCCGTGTGTCATAGCCGTGTCAACTAAAAACCAACTCAGAATTACACACGGCTTGAGCATCTTCACACGGGCGTGGCACACGGCCGTGTCCCTGTCAAGCCCAAGTCTAATTTTACTCGAAAAAGGCTAATTTTGAGGGTTTTGAAGCATTCCAAAGTGTATATAAACACCCTAGAAGAGGATTAAAAATGACACGGAGAGTAAAAGACAGAAAATACTCAAGGATAGCCATCAAAATCAGCTCAGAAGCAGGATCTACTTCAAGACTGAAGATCTCTATTCAATTTCCTAAGAAGTTCTTTGGGTTTCTTTATGTTTTGTTGTTTTCCCAATTTTGAGACATTTTCCATTATTATGAACTAAACTCTCTAAATACCTAAGAGAGATGAAACCTAAGATGAATCTTATTACTATTTGATTTATATGATAAGTACTTGTTTTTATTCTTAATTGTGAGTTTTAATCATTGCTTTAATATTCCAGGATATTAATTCAGGTTTTGATATGCTTATTCAGTGGAGCAAAAGTCCCTATTTAAGAGTAGATCTTCCATGATTAAGCGGAGTTGCATGCAATCCTAGAGATAGGACGACATAAATCTACCGGGTTAGAGTCAAATCTAATAAGGGAATCCATAGATCGAGTTAATGCGATAATAGGGGTTTTAATTAGAAAGAGATTTCGAATAATCAACCTAGAGTCAGTTGTTTTTAGTCTCGAGAGAGATATTAACATAAATCAGGGATTTCTACGGATTAAGTCAAGTGAATAAATCGTCTAATTCAGAAATAATAAGTGAAGTCTAGGTGAATTCTTCCTTGGGTATTGTCTTCTCCATCGGTTTTCTAAACAATATTTTTCAACTTTTATCTCTGTCATAATCTTAGTTAATTAGATAATTAGTCTTAGTTAAAACATTCCTTTAATTATTAGGCTAGATAATAAAGAGATAGTAATTACTAGTACTTTTAGTCCTTGTGGATACGATAGTTTCGATCTCACCATAACTATACTACTGTTCTATAGGTGCACTTGCCTTAGTCGAATTTTTAGTTAGTTTAGCAATCATCAAGTTTTTGGCGCCATTGCCGGGGACTAAGATATTAGGAACACTTAATTTTTTTTTTACTTTAGCCATTCTTTTATTTTTATTGCAATCTAATTTTATTTTTATTACTAATTTTTTCTTTTATTTACTTCTGACAGGTTTTTATAGTTTATGACTAGAAGAAACCTGTCAGGACCTCTACCTTTTAACAATGAGATTGAAAGCATAGCTCATAGAAACCGAAGAGAAATAAGGCGAAGCCTCCAATACATAGAGGAAAAGCGAGAGGGCGATATTCACACTACAATCGAGGAGATGGCTGAAAATCAAAATAATCCGCTACCTCCTATGGTTGCCACAAATCTAATTAATCAGACTACAATCGAGGAGATGGCTGAAAATCAAAATAATCCGCTACCTCCTATGGTTGCCACAAATCTAATTAATCAGAATCCTACTCCTCGTACTATGTACGACTATGCTAAACCCAATTTAACAGGAACTGAATCGAGTATAGTTAGACCTACTGTTGCTACAAATAATTTTGAACTGAAACCTAACATGATTCAAATGATACAATAGTTTGTTCAATTTGATGGTTTGCAGGATGAGGATCCAAACACTCATTTAGTAAATTTTTTGGAATTCTGCGACACCTTTAAGATCAGTAGCGTTTCTGATGATGTCATTCGCCTTCGGTTGTTTCTCTTTTCATTGAGGAATAAGGCTAAATAATGGTTGAACTCGTTACCACGAGGGTCAATCACTACTTGGGAAGAAATGACCGAAAAATTTTTACTTAAATATTTTCTGCCGACTAAAACGGCTAAATTAATGAATGATATCTCTTCTTTTGTGCAGATGGATCTAGAAACTCTTTATAATGCATGGGAAAGATACAAGGACTTATTGAGAAGGTGCCCTCACCATGGGTTACCTCTATGGCTGCATGTTCAGACTTTTTACAACGGTGTGAACCCCTCAACAAGGTAATTGATTGATGCAGTTGCTAGTGGAACTTTAAATAATAAAACACCTGAAGAGGCTTACAAATTTATTGAAGAAATGTCACTGAATAACTATCAGTGGCAAATCATGAGAACGAAGCCGATAAAAGCAGCTGGTGTCTTCAACCTTGACGCGATCACTATGCTATCTAACCAAGTAAAACTTTTAAATAAAAAGATTGATGGTTTGTATGGTTCTACTCAGGTACATCCAGTGATGAGGTGTAATTCAAATGAAGGAGGAGCACACAACACAAATTATCCATCCTTCAACCCTAGCACCGATGAGGAACAAGTCCACTATATGGGTAATAATTCTAGACCTCAACATAATCCGTATAGTAACACTTATAATGCAGGTTGGAGGAACCATTCCAATTTCTCGTGAGGTTGTCAAGAAAATCAAATATCACAACATCCTCTAGGTTTTCAACAATCATCTTACCAAAAGAGAAGAAGCCAAACCTTAAAAAGATGCTAACGAAATTCATCTCGATAGTAGAAACACGTTTTCAGAATACTGACACAACACTTAAAAACCAACAAGCATCTCATCAAGGGCTCAAAAATCAAGTAGGCCAACTGGCTAAGATGATATCAGAGAGACCACAAGGTAGCTTGCCAAGTAACACTGAAACAAACCCAAGAGAACAGCTTCATGCGATTACTGTTCGAGATGAAGAAGGGTTAGTTAAACATGAACCAGAACCGAGGCAATAATCTGTGGTAAGGTTGAGATGAATCACATTGAACATAAACCGGTAAGTAGAGACTATACACCTCGAGTGTCATATCCCAACGCAACTAAGAAAGACCACACCAACGAACAATTTGGTAAATTTCTAAAAATTTTGAAAAAGTTGCACATTAACTTACCTTTTGTTGAAGCTCTTTCGCAGATGCCCAACTCAGTTAAATTTCTAAAGGAGCTCTTAGATAATAAATAAAAGTTAGATGATGCGTCGCATGTGGAATTAAACGTAGTTTGCTCAGCCAATCTACAAAATAAGCTACCCAACAAATTGAAAGATTCAGGGATTTTTACGATTCCTTGCTTAATTGGTAGTCTAAATGCTAACAATGCTTTGGCTGATTTAGGGGCAAGCATTAATGTCATGCCCTATAAAATGTTTAAATAGTTAGGTTTTGGGAAACCCAAAAAAACTAGGATGAGCATTCAATTAGTAGATAAAACCATTAGATTTCCTAGGGGTATTGTTGAAGATGTACTCGTAAAAATTGATAAATTCATATTCCTAATTATTTTGTTGTTCTAGGCATGGAAGAGGATAGTGATGTCCCTTTAATTTTAGGATGCCCCTTTTTAGCCACTGCTAGAACTATCATTGATGTTGGTACAGGTGAACTCACACTCCGTATAGGAGAAGATACAATCATGCTCTAAGCTTTTGATTCTGTCCAGACATCGAGTCATGAAGACGAGTCTATAAAACTTGTTAATGTGAGTAACCTTGTTGTTCAACCCTCTTTACAGGAAAAAAACTTTCGAGAAGTACAAATGAGCCTCGTTCTAGTCTATGTGATGACAAAACTATCTATGAAAAGCGAAGGCTACAGATCGAGGAACTAGATGAATGGCGAACATAGGTTAAGGAGAAACCGAAAATACACGATGAATTAAGGCGGTGCCATGACAAACTTAAAGGTGAATCAAATTAACTTAAGGTTGAAGACAAAGTACTATTAGATGAAGCAGACCTTCGTATTGCCATTTCTGAACCTAATGGAGAAATACCTTTTACGGTACTCAACGTTTTTCCATACGTTATAGTCGAGGTAACTCATTCCAAATTCGGCACTTTTAAGGCAAAGAGTACTCATCTAAAACCTTATTTTGATAAGATTGTTAGTAGGGATGGGGAGTTTCAACTCCTCGAACCACCATAACCATGCAAATATGAGGTGAGTCGAGCTTAGACTATAAATAAGCGCTTCTCGGGAGGCAACCAGAGCACTAACACCACTAACCCGTTTATTTTATATATTTTTTGTGTTTTTATACAGAGACAGCGACCCACACGGCCTGGACACACGGTCGTGTCCTTGGCCATGTGGAAACAGGGCTAAAAATTCCCAAGTATCGAGCCACACGGTCATAAACTGGATCCAAACGGCCGTATGAAGCACACGGCAAGTACATATGGGCGTGTTCTAGGCCGTGTGAAAACTGGAACTAAATTTTCAAATTTTAAACAGGTCAGAGAGCTACACGAGCGAACCACACAGCTGTATGTTCAGACACACGGACGTGTGGGAGACCACACGGACATTGGAGAAGCGAACAACGTAGCACAGGGTCGTGTGATACGGCTGTGTGACGAATGGGCATTCTATATTCTCGATTAACACGAGTTAAACTCGAGCCACACGAGTGTGTGGCCCAACACTGGGTCCTAACACGATCGTGCCTCTATTTTAACCCCCAAAAACCTAATTTTTATTTTGTATTCTTCTTCCTTAAACCCTCCCAACCAGCCGCCGTCGCAGCCCCCTTTTCCTCACACCGACCATCTCCTTTCTCTCTCTCCTCGACTGTCGACCGGCCACCACCTCCTCTTTTTATTTCTCTTTCTTTCTTTTCCTTTTCTTCTCTTCTTCCCCTCTCTTCTTCCTTTCCCCTCCCTACTTTCTTTTTCTTTCTCCCTTACCCGCACAGCCACCAGCCGTTTCCCTTACCGTCGACCCCACGTCGTCCGTCCCTCCGACCACCAGCATCCGGTTCTCCTTCCATTTCTTTTTATTTCCATCTATTAATCTATCCCCTATTTTTATTATTTATTTATTTCCCCCTATTATTATTATTGTTTATTTATTTCTTTATCTATTTATTTATTTTTTTAGTTAGTCTTCTTTATTATTACTGTTATTATTCATTATATTTGATTATTATTCTTATTATTAGTCTGTTTGTTTTTATTTTCGTTTTCTGATTCTTTCATTTTTGTTCTTTGTTTTATCCTATATTATTATTTTTAGTATTCATTCAATATTTTCCTATATTTGTTTGATGTTATATTCATTCCATGATTTTTCTTTCTTTTAAGTTTTATTCCTCAAGTGCTATTGTTATATTCATATATATTTTTCAAGTCTTTGCTATGATTAGTGTTAGGACATATTCTTTTTAGGACATTAGTTTTATTTTTACTACTTAGATTCTATTGTTTTTCTTTCTTCGATATATGGTAGAATACTTGGTGTTGTTTTTTATTCTTGTTATTTTCAGGTATACGATGACAAACACACAAGGTAAGAAGACTGCCGTTCCCGCTTAGAAAAAGTGGAAGGGTCTTGGCGCAACCTCCTCGAGCACCTTAACTGAAGCTCGTCATCCTCTGCTTCTATTCTCGTCAGGCCCATAAGACGACTTGTTTTAGCTTTTGCGTGTACGACCGCTAGGTTTGGGCCGATGTATTGACTTGGCCACATTGGAGCAGGTCAAACTAGCTGATGAGGTCCGTGCTTTCATTACCACTGCCCCGTAAGATCGATTCTTTGCGATTATCGAGCCCACTTACTCAGAGCTTATCTTGGAGTTTTGCACTACTTTCCATCTACAGCATATAATGAATACACATGACGAGGCTGGTACTATCACTTTCCGACTTGGTAGCTCAGTGCGACATATGAGCGTCCCTGAGTTTGGCGCAGCTTTGGGCATCTACACCGATGAATTTATAGACAGTTAGTCAGATCCATTATGATGTGAGTCGCTCGAAGGCGACATCTCTTTCTCTGGCTCTACGATACATCTACGCTTTATTAGCTCACACGTTGACTGGCAGGAGAGATAGCACAGGAGTTGTAAACACTACTGATGCATATTTTCTCTGACTCTACGATACATCCATGCCTTATTAGCTTACACGTTGACTGGCAGGAGAGATAGCACAGGAGTTGTAAGCACTACTGACGCATACTATCTTTGGAGCATGGCGACTAGTCACGTCTTTGATTTGGCATACTTCATAGCGCTTACTTTTCACCATTAAATGGACCGCCATAGGAAGGGTCCCATCTATCTTGATCCCTACGTAACTCGTCTCGCTCGATACTTCAGCCTCTTCGACACTCTAGAGATGTCATCGACACTTACACTAGTAGGCCAGATAGTTCCCTAGAGAATTTCTAGTATGATCCACATGAGGATGATAGAGCGACACCGTGGATTCGACCCCCCAGTACAGACTCGTTCACTCTGATGACCAGGATGAGCAGAAGACATTACTGATGATGTCCTTCCCTCTCACGAGGACCCACACCCACCGCCACCATCGAGTCACTGACCTCCTGCTGCCACCGTGACTGATATATCTGAGCGATTCACTCGTTTCAAGCAACAGTGTTTTGCGAGGTTTGACAGCCTCGAGGCAACTCTGCAGTAGATCTGCCAGCACTTCCACATCTCGCCTCCACCACCACCACCTTATGTCGCTGACGCATCTGATGATGAGGACCTCTGAGCCCATTTATTTTTTTCTTTTTCTTTTTTCTTTTTTTTATTTTTTTCTTAAGACTTATGTTTTATATTTTGAACTATGTTTATATTTATGGTTATTATCAAGTAATCCCTCAATTCTCTTCCACAGCTGTGTTTATTTTCTTATTAGTAACTCAGAATCATACCTTTCATTAGCCTTATCTACAACTCTAGCTTTCACTATTCCAAGGATTTCATCCAAAAATTCAGGGCAGTTTCGCTTCTCCCTATCTCTTCTGATATTATGCTTATATATTATTATCTATCTTCGTACATTGAGGACAATGTACATCTTAAGTGTGGGGAGGTTATTTATATGTTTATTAGAAAATCCCTAAATTTTTATCTCGTTCTCAAATAATTTCCTCATACTATTATTAAAGTGAATGCTGATTGATTTATAATTTTTATTAATATGTTTTGAATTTAATCATAGGGAATTATACATTGATTGATTAAACTTTAAAGGCATTAGAGAATCAAGCATGATAAGTGGACTTTTGAGAATTAAAATTGCTACGTTGTTTTTCTGAATTGAGGTATTATCTTGAAGTTTTGAGTTTAAAGGATTGACATCAAATACCTATAATTTTCGTGAGATTTTGAGTCTTTTAGAGCATATATCTTTCTTGCTCACTGATTTTATTGATTATGAGTGTATCAACATTGATTTGTTATTCTAGAACTTGCTTCGATTATGCATGTCAAGACCACACCTTTGATTTGATATACTGAGATGATAAAGGCACTTAGGTTTTAACCCACTTACCCTATAAAAGCCTACCCACACAATTGAACCTTAGTGAACCCCTTTGAGCCTTAACCATTGTTTCTTGATTTCCCATTTAATGCTAACCCACAACTTAACCCTTTTTGATTTGTTGAGAATTTTTCCCTTTTTATTGACTCCCTTTTTTATCGAGATTTGATTTGATTAGTTACCTAACTATATTCATTCATTTCAGTTGCTGAATTATTCCTTATTATGTACTTTCCATACTTGTTATTATTCTTAAAAAAATAGTATATTTATATTCATATTTATATTCATATTATAAATAGTATATTTATATTTATCATGAGATTTAGTGAATTTGATGCTCCTAATCCATTAAATTCATGTTTTATACTTAGGTGAACATAGGAAGGTGAAAAGAGCAAGAAATGGGCCAAAAACGGATAAAATGGGCTTATCTTAGTATTTCACATGGCCTAGGCACTTCCACACGAGTAAACCACATGCCTGTGTGAGGCACACGGGCAGGCCACACGCCCATGTGTCATAGTCATGTCGACTAAAAACCAAATCAGAATTACACACGGCTTGAGCACCTTCACATGGGCGTGGCACACGGCCGTGTCCCTGTCGAGTCAAAGTCTAATTCTACTTGGAAAAGGCTAATTTTGAGGGTTTTGAAGAATTTCAAAGTCTATATAAACACCCTAGAAGAGGATTAAAAATGACACTGAGAGTAGAAGGCAGAAAATACTCAAGGATAGCCATCGGAATCAACTCGGAAGTAGGATCTACTTTAAGATTAAAAATCTCCATTCAATTTCCTAAGAAGTTCTTTGGGTTTCTTTATGTTTTGTTGTTTTCCCAATTTTGAGATGTTTTCCATTATTATGAACTAAACTCCCCAAATACCTAAGGGAGATGAAACCTAAGACGAATCTTATTACTATTTGATTTATATGATAAATACTTGTTCTTATTCTTAATTGTGAGTTTTAATCATTGCTTTAATATTCCAGGATATTAATTCAGGTTTTGATGTGCTTATTTAGTGGAGCAAAAGTCCCTGTTTAAGAGTAGATCTTCCATGATTAAGCGGAGTTGTATGCAATCCTAGAGATAGGACAACATAAATCTGTCGGATTAGAGTCAAATCTAATAAGGGAATCCATAGATCGAGTTAATGCAACAATAAGGATTTAATTAGAAAGAGATTTCGATTAATCAACCTAGAGTCAGTTGTTTTTAGTCTCAAGAGAGATATTAACATAAATCATGGATTTCTATGGATTAAGTCAAGTGAATAAATCGTCTAATTCAGAAATAATAAGTGAAGTCTAGGTGAATTATTCCTTGGGTATTGTCTTCTCCTTCGATTTCTAAACAGTATTTTTCAACTTTTATCTCTGTCGTAATCTTAGTTAATTAGATAATTAGTCTTATTTAAAACATTCCTTTAATTATTAGGCTAAATAATAAAGAGATAGTAATTACTAGTACTTTTAGTCCTTGTAGATACGATATTTCCGGTCTCACCATAACTATACTACTGTTCGATAGGTGTGCTTGCCTTAGTCAAATTTTTAGTTAGTTTAGCGACCATCAATAATAACTTAATATATGAAGTTGCAAACAGTTAGTGATGTTAGCTTATTGTCCAATTTCATTAGTTAATGATATGGATAGCAAAGAGGAGGTTATAAAACAAATATTTGAAATTTAGGAGGTTGACTTCATCATCCATCCTCAAGTCGAAAATGATGTTTATAAAACAAGAACGCCATGTTGGATCAGACTGTGTATCACATATTTTAGGAATGTTCGCGCTTGGTAAGGTTTAAACCCTTGCCCCTTTATATTTGCATCTAAAGGCATATACACTACCACTTAATCAAGTGGTACTATGGCTTCCCTCTAATGACCTATATGATATAGGTTCAAGGTTTAATACTCTACCATAGGTAAATGACCACTATTTCCTTTAGTAGGTGACTATGCACCACATATAGTTTGATTTATCGAGGCACTTCTGCTTTATGAATCCATTGAATCTTCAAGTAGTCTCAGGTATTCAAGTTTTCCATAGAGTTGGGAGACAAAACATTGGGTCGATCCAAAGAAATAGCGACCTGTTGAGGGGTTTGTTAGGTTCAAACCCTTAGGTGCTATATAAAAGGGAGGGGTACAAACCTTACTAAGCACGCGACACACGACCCAATCCAACAAACTACTCCTACTTTGTGAATCCCACATTCGGTTTAAGCTCTCAACAATGTCAGAAGGCCCCCACTAGTTCAATCTAACATTTTATTTGGATTTTTGTTTTCCCGCTAGTTCAATTTCAATAGTTGAAAAAATAATAATAAATCTTTAAGTACTCAAACATGTCTCTTTTAACAAAACATATAAAATTTGCAATAATGGTTCTAGTAGAGAATTAATAAAGTTATGCAACAGTCAAGAAGTTTTTTAGAAGTAAATTTCATCATGTTAGATATGACATGATTACACAATATAAATATAACTTGACATAAAAAAGAACATAAACATAACACAAATACATTATTTATATTTGAATTGGAAGTATGATTTTAACTATTAGCTTACATCTATTTTTTCAAGATCGATAAAGTCATTTTTAGTATAATAAAGACAATTTAATTCTCTCAAACACCTTTATCTATTCTTTCATTTTATGTACCAATCTTTTAGTACAAATTATTGAAAGGCTAAATCTGAAGTCCTTTGAATGAAAACAATATATTTTTCAACCACTACAATAGCATACACAAAAGAAATGTAAACAGTAAGGTCTACAAGTTGGTGGACAAGCCTTTATGCAATCTGTATCCGTGAAGCATTTAGCATTCACCATCGGTACATCATCAAAGGGTAATGGCTCAGACACCGGCAAGCAACTTCATTTATTGGTTTTTAAGTCACAAAGACCGAGATGATCACAGTTCAATTGACACTCCGAGTCATGAGTACATGCTTTCGAGTTTGATACACCTGCAAATTAAACAATAAATTTTCATCATTTATTCGTTTTATTTAATTTTTTTAATTAGATATTGGTGCATATATATATAATATGAATCTAAGACAAATGAGATTTGAATCTCAACAATTGTAGCTTTTTATTTTATCTTGAATCTCAACAATTGTAGCTTCTTATTTTATCTTAAGATCGCAATATCTTTTGTACAACAAAAATCATATGTATATGTATGTAATGATTAAATATCGAAGTAAAGAAATATTATATACACTAACCAAATGCCACGATCAAAACAACGAAAAAAGAAGCAGCACCAAAAGATGTCATTGTTTGAAAGCTATTGAGAGATGAAATTTAGAGTCGATTATATTATGAAAATGAGCTAGTGATGCACAATTTATGAGATTTATTGGACATTTTATAGCTGAATTTGTGGACTCTTTTGAACCTAATATTAAATGATACAATAACTAGTTGATGATATGCTTGCCAATTTTGTAGCACAATAAAAATCTCAAATAGGAAAATAATAAATTTACAATTTAATTTACACATAACTTATGGTATAATAAGGATAAGAAAAAAAGTAAGATAAATAGTTTTACCATATATAATAATTTTTTTTGGAAGTTTCATTATTATAAATTGGGATAAATACCAAAACTATAAATAAATTCTATGATTTAATATGAAATTGTATACATGAACTTTGATTTTGGGTAAATTTATACATGAAATTTTAATTTGATCCAATTCTTGTAAATTATTAACATAATTATTAATATATTGCAAATATAAAATAATTATATTTATCTAATATAAAAAAAATTGATGTATTTATTTTTTAAAATGTGTATGATTTAAATCAAAATTAGTGTTTCAAGTATGCATTTGAACCACAATTAGAGTTTTATGTGTATAATTGCATCAAATTAAAGTTCGTGTATATAATTGCACATTAAATCAAAGTTCATGTATAATTTTTAGATTTATCCCTTATGATAAATTCAATACTTTTACATATATAATATAAGTGCAAATATTGTTTAACCAACTATAATGTAAAATCAAACTAGTACAAAGTACAACAGATGAAGAATCGAAAAGAACTGAACAAAATTTACACATATTATACACACATGATTGAAGAGACATATTTCAATAATTTCTCGTGGAATTAGAATTTGAGTACTCAAAGCGTCCACCATATTAATTTTTTTTTATAATTTACAATAAATTGAAAATAACTTTCTGAACAAAGACAATATATATATTTTTAATTTAAGTAAAATTATTAAGTTAGGATTTATATCTTAGTGAATATATCTTATATCTAAAAAATCATTGATGTTTCATTTTTGGGTAAACTACAAGTAGTCACTTTTGTTTACCTTATGTTATATTTTAGCCGTTTATGTTTGATACGTTTTAGTCACTTACATTATCACGTTGTAATATTCTAGTCACTGAGCCATTAATTTCCATTAACGGTGTAATGGTAAGCTGATGTGGCACATTAAATCATCATTTCAAACAAAAAATTTAGATTTTTTTATATAATTGGTCCCCATATTTTTTCGTTTTAAGCAATTTTATTTTTTCTTTTATGTTCTTTTAAATTTTCTTTTTTTATTTCCCTTTATTTTCTATTCTCTTTTGTTTCTCCCTCTATTTTCCTCCCTTCTCTACTCTTTTTTAACGTAGTTTTTTTATATTTGTCATTTGTTAAAACTAATCCCTATATATTTTTTTGAACAGTTTAATTTTTCTAAGTGAGACAATCTTCTAAACTAGTTTTAATAAATGAAAAACATAGAAAAACTACGTTAAAAGAAATGAAGAAGAGAGGAAAACAGAAGTAGAAGCGAAAGAGAATGAAAAATAAAGAAAAAAAGTTAAAAGAATATAAAAGAAAAAATTAAATTGCTCAAAATGAAAAAAAAATATGGACCAATTATAGAATTTAACCTAAAATTTTCATTTGAAATAATGATTTAACGTGCCACGTCAGCTTACTGTTACACCGTTAACGGTACTTAACGGCTTACGAAGGCCGATTTAAGGGAGCTAGCAGGGACCCCGGCCCCCCTAAAATGTAAAATTTTTATTTAGCCCCTTAAAATTTTTAAAAATTTTTAAATTAGTAAAGGTAAAATTACACTTTGGCCCCTTAAAATTAAAATATTCGATTTAATCCTTTAAAAATTATAAAGATATAGATTATAAAAAATTAAAATTTTATTTAGCCCCCTAAAAATTTATTCTGGCTTCGCCCCTGACGGCTTAGTAACTAAAATGTTACAACACGATAACATAAGTGACTAAAACGTAACGTTTCAAACATAAATGACTAAAATGTAATCTGAAACAAACAAAAGTAACTATTTTGATAGTTTATCCTAATTTTTCTATAAATTAAAAATGTTTAATTAAGATTTTCTTTTATAAGTAGATCTACTTCGCATATGCCCATGAATAATGATTTAATTTTTAGTAATATTTTCCAGAAAAAAAAAAGACGGGTAGAAGCTGAATGCCTTGGATTTTTTTTTTCTATTTTACGGTTTTATTTTTCATTCTTTGAATTTTATGTACTCCTAAAAAAATATTTTATTATGATTTTCATTTTTTTAAAATTTGAGAATTTTTTTCTCTTTTCTTTTTTATTTTTTTAAAATTATTTTATATAATACACTTTTTGTGCCACTCGATATTTTGGTAGCAAGCCACATACATCAGTCAATGGACTACAATTTATATTTTCAATATCCAAAATAATATAAAAAATTATTCAAATACAAAAAAGAAAAAAAAAATAGAGGCATAATATTATTGTCGCAAAGAGAACGGTACTATAAATGCATGGATGATTGAAGGGTCAACTACTATGAGATTCACGTGTTTGGGATCGTGAATTTCGTGGTGGGATGGAACCTACCTGTTTTTTTTCTTTGGGTTTAATTTTGATTTTCATCTCTCTACTTTTTTTTAAAAAAAATTCAAAAATTAAGGAAAAATAATTGTTAAAAACTTGATTAACTTTGTTTAATTTTTATAATATGGGACGAACAAATTTTAACAAATTAAGGTAAAAATGAAATGAAATTTACAACTAGATTTTTTTAATGGTAAATTATACTATTAGTCATTAAATTATGGGTAAGTTTTTGTTTAGGTCACTAAACTATTCAAAAATTTTTATTTAAGACATTAGGTTGTTGAAATTGATACTATATGACTTTTTTTATTAGCGTTATCTGCACTAATGGAAAGCTTTCTTTCCTTTTTTTCTACAATTTAGTTTTTTTCTCAGGAAATAGCTTTGGACGTCAAAAATCTGTAAACTAAAATTCAAATAATTTTTTTTTTCTGATCTCTAATATTGGCTGTCAAATCAATTTGAATATAATGTATGTTCTTTTACTCATTGATGAATACTAATCCACCGTATCGATTATCAAATTATCGCTTGAAGCTCATTAGTTGAACATTTAAAAAAAAATTAACAGTCCAGTAATTTAAATAAAAACTTTTAAATATTTTAGTGACTTAAATAAAAAAAATTAAATAATTTAATGGCTAAATTATAATTTTTTAAGTTAAATAAATAAAACGAAAACATACTGCGTAATTTAAAAAAAGGAAATTTAAGAGTTAAGGCCTTCCTAGATGTGCCAACATGAGAGAGACTCGTGTGAATTAAATAGGTATTGAGAGCCGGAATATCTTTAAACCAACGATAATAGATTCCTAATATAACTAGTTGTCTTGTGCCGTGACCGTGCCATTTGTAACTTTGAAGTTAAGTCCTTCTACTATGTCCTAATTCAAAAGTTGGACTCCTTATATTTGAATGTTTATCTTTTGCTCTTTATTTAGAGTGGATAATTATAAGAGATGGGCAAAACCTTAATAGTAAGGTAACTAGAATTCAAGCCACACCTGGAGTGTTGAACACCCTAACCATCAGGCTAACACATAAAATTTCTCTTTTTTTCTTTTCTTTTCTCTTTAATGTCAAATTTTCAAAATTTTGGGCTAAATAAGGAAATAAATCTAATTCCAAGTACAACTTTCCATGAAAACCAAATTTTACTATAAGATGGAATTCAAGTGATTTTTTTTTCTCTTTTACCCCTTGATTTTAGGTTTTCTTTCATTAAGAAACCTACCCCAGTTATTTTACAAAACCCCAAATGCATAGAAATTTTAACAGTCCAGTAATTAAAATGAAAACTATCAAACAATATAATGTCTATTTTGTAACATTTTGAAGTTAAGTGACCAAAATGTAAATTTACTAATAGTTTAGTGACCTTCAGTGAATTTAACCATTTTATTTTCATGTCCGATAGAATAACCAGATGCTCAAACAATGTTTTTGTCATGTTTCTAATTTTTTTTTTACAGCATAAAATCTTCAGATAACCCACAATTCACTTATTTTTTCTGAAAATCCTTGCGAACAGCTCCCACCCACCAAATTTTCTTCTCCAGACCTTTCCATTAATCTATTTTCAATTCTCTCTTTTAAGTCCAAATCACTGCTTAAGCCTATTTTGGACTTCAATTTTTAAGTTCTCTATAAACAAGAAACCCATCTTCAGCAAAGGTAGCTAGCTGTTTTTCAAGTTAGATTTTTTGCAATTTTTTTGGGTTTATAACTTGCATGCTGTGTTAATGATCACACTAATGACAAAGTTGTAACTTTAATGTTGTCTAGTTGATAAAAAGGATTCTTTTTCTTTTTAGATGAAACCTTTGATTCTTTTGAGCCGAGCAATCTTGTATGTCTTAAAATATTGAATTCGGGGTTAAAAGAAATTTTGGGATAATTTTTGTGTTATTTTTTTTTAGCCATAAAAATTGGGTGGCGGTTTGATTAACTGAGTTTTGTATGTTTGGGCAGTAAAAGGTGAAGGGCTTTGTGCTGTGTGGAAATGGCGAGTGGAGCTGTACCAGCTTCTTTTCCAGGCTTGAAAAGCAAGGACCCAGGCTTAGGATTCGCTAAAAGTACGGATTTTGTGAGGATATGTGATTTGAGAAGGACCAAGACTGGTAGAACAAGAATCTCTGTGATTCGGAATCAGAATCCCAGTCAGGATACTGCTCAACTTCAGCCTGCATCTGAAGGGAGCCCTTTGTTAGGTATAAATACAAAATTCAAAGAAAAGAAAAGAAATTAAATTAAAATTTGATTTGTGAACACTATTTCCTGAATTTTGTGTTGATCTTTACATGAATTGATGTGAAAAAAACTTAGTTGAAAGAGCGGCCTTTTCCCCATGATGAACTATGTTCATTTCTCTTGTGCTATTTAGATATGTTCCAAATGCCAAAATTTAAGTTTCACTTAATAATTAAGCTAAGTACTCAATTCAACTTGGTGTTTTTCTCTGATTAATTAACTGTTTTTATTTTAGTTCCGAGGCAAAAGTATTGTGAATCCATACACAAAACTGTGAGGAGAAAAACTAGGACGGTAATGGTCGGAAATGTGGCTCTTGGTAGCGAGCATCCAATAAGGATTCAAACAATGACTACGACCGACACTAAGGATGTGGCTGGGACAGTTGAACAGGTATCCACTTCTCCCATCTGCGCTTAAACTTTTTTTTTTTTCTTTTCAAATAATGGGGTTTGGGATCTCTTCACAGATTGTCCAGTCATGAGGATTGACAGCGTATATGAATATCTGATGATGTTTGATGTGTAGAATGCGATCTCTTGTTTTCTACCTTATGGTGTCCTGAGGTTTATGAATTAGTCTTATGAAATTAACTACTGCCGTCTTTTTAATAGGTGATGAGAATAGCAGACAAGGGAGCGGATATTGTCCGGATAACTGTTCAAGGGAAGAAAGAGGCAGATGCATGTTTTGAAATAAAAAACTCTCTGGTACAGAAGAAGTAAGTCTGGTTCTTTATAAGAATTATTTGTCACTTGTTGAAGTTTCAGTCTCATATGTTATATGGAAATTATTACCGTCATTGACTTATTATTCGTATTCGTGCAGTTATAATATACCTCTGGTGGCAGATATTCATTTTGCTCCTTCAGTTGCACTAAGAGTTGCCGAGTGCTTCGATAAAATTCGAGTCAACCCTGGAAATTTTGGTAAGTGATTTAATGTACGTTCATTTTGTTTTTAGATTTTGATTTTTGCTATTTTGAATAAAAAAATGTGGTAAATTGCAGCTGATAGACGGGCCCAGTTTGAGCAGATAGAATATACAAATGAGGAGTATCAGAAAGAACTTGAGCATATTGAGGAGGTCAGACCACTCTTCTTTTAGAATTCAATCATGCATCGTCCACTATCTAGTAGATTCTAGTGAAACTTTTAGAAAATAAACCATTTATTCACTGACATCTAATATCGAAGCAGTGAATCTTTATTTTAACATGTATCAGTTTCACTATACATATTGAACCTCCCTCTGCCAACCCCCATGAACTACAACAGGTTTTTACTCCGTTGGTTGAAAAATGTAAGAAGTATGGAAGGGCAATGCGTATTGGGACCAACCATGGGAGTCTTTCTGACCGTATAATGAGCTACTATGGGGATTCTCCTAGGGGAATGGTGAACATTTATCTTATCTCTTACTGCCTGACAGCTTCAAGTGTGTTTTCTCTTCCTATGCCTCCAATTAATTGGTGTTCCTCAACAGGTTGAATCTGCATTCGAGTTTGCTAGGATATGTAGAAAGTTGGAGTACCATAACTTTGTCTTTTCAATGAAAGCGAGCAATCCAGTTGTTATGGTCCAGGCATACCGCCTCCTTGTTGCTGAAATGTACGTTCATGGCTGGGATTATCCATTACACTTGGGAGTCACTGAAGCTGGAGAAGGTGAAGATGGAAGGATGAAATCCGCGATTGGCATTGGGACCCTCCTTCAGGTACCTCCATTAGTATATATATAGCATAATCAATAGAAGCAATTACCATTTAAAGTTTTCATGCTATGGTGATCTTGAAAATGTATTCAACTCTGGCTGATTTGTTGATATTATGATCTTATACTTGCAGGATGGTTTAGGTGACACAATCAGAGTTTCACTCACCGAGCCACCTGAGGAAGAGATAGATCCATGCAGAAGGATGGCTGACCTTGGTATGAAAGCTGCCGAACTGCAGCGAGGGGTGGTAGATTTGACAACTTCAGTTAATTAGACATGATGTTTTTATCACTTTAAATACTCTTATTTTGAGAACCTTTCTCACTTGAAATTCCATCAGGCACCATTTGAGGAAAAGCACAGACATTACTTTGATTTCCAGAGTCGATCTGGTCAATTGCCAAAACAAAAGGAGGTTAGCCATAAATGTCTCGGTAACACCGTGTTAGCTAACCCTGTGCCCTGGACTGTTCTGAATGAGGAATTTATTTCTTTATAGGGCGAAGAGGTGGACTTTAGAGGTGTCCTGCATCGTGATGGCTCGGTTCTTATGTCTGTTTCTCTTGACCAGTTGAAGGTAACATATTCTCACTAGCTTCCTTAATTATGACAGGGAGAATTCCATTAATTCCTTTTCCCCCTCTGCAGGCACCAGAACTCTTATACAAGTCACTTGCAGCAAAGCTGGTCGTAGGCATGCCATTTAAGGTCTACTCTTGATCCATGTACTCTATAAGATTGGCTACGTTATGTGGGCTTTTGTCATGATTGAGTTGCTATATGTTGATGCAGGACTTGGCAACAGTAGACTCAATCATACTGCGGGAGCTTCCACCAGTAGATGACGCTGATGCTGTAAGAATCCGTCTTTTCGTCCTTTCTCTCAGTATCTCTCTAGTCTTCACGAAAATTTGGAAATAACAGACACTATTTATTGTACTATAACCAGCGGCTGGCTCTTAAAAGGTTGATAGACATAAGCATGGGTGTTATTACACCTTTATCGGAACAGCTAACAAAGCCATTGCCTAATGCTATGGCTCTAGTAAACCGTAAGGAACTATCAACTGGAGCTTACAAGCTTTTGCCTGAAGGTGCGTCTGCTTATTTTTATATTGAGTTCTAAACATACAGATGGTTATCCACGTTTATTCTTTTTTGCTCCTATGATATCAATTTATTTACCTTGCAGGTACACGCTTGGTTGTATCTGTACGTGGTGACGAGTCATATGAAGAGCTGGAAATCCTGAAAGACATTGATGCTACAATGCTTCTTCATAATATACCTTTTGATGAAGAAAAGATTGGTCGAGTGCATGCAGCAAGGAGGTAATTTGTTCAATTACTTGACCTGCATATTTGTTAAGATTAGTGCTATTTTGGTTATGCTTGACTTGTTTTAGCCTTTTGTCTTTACTTTTATGGTTTTGCCACACATTGGGTTCCAGATATTTGAACATTATGCTTCCGCAGGTTATTTGAGTATCTATCGGAGAACAGTCTTGATTTCCCTGTAATCCACCATATTCAGTTTCCAAATGGGACTCACAGGTAACTAAAAACCCATAGGGTTTGTTGACTGAGGTACAAGGTATTAATAGTTTTGGTTTATAATGGCTTTTTCTTGACATGCAGGGATGACTTGGTCATTAATGCTGGCACCAATGCTGGAGCCCTTCTGGTGGATGGACTCGGAGATGGTATATTGTTGGAAGCACCAGACCAAGATTTCGATTTCCTCAGAAACACTTCTTTCAACTTACTCCAGGGCTGTAGAATGAGGAATACCAAGACGGTATGGATCTTATCTTTGAGTCGAAAAACATGACAATCTTCAGATCTACATCTAATATATGCGAGTTCTGGTTGTAGGAGTATGTTTCATGCCCATCTTGTGGTAGAACATTGTTTGACCTTCAAGAAATAAGTGCACAAATACGAGAAAAGACGTCACACTTGCCTGGTGTTTCGGTAATATAACTTGTCCTTAGTGATCCAGTCCGACATCGAATAACAGTCGAGTTCGTCATTGATTTGTTTTAAACAGACATTGAATAATGAAAATTCTTTTTCATTGTCAGATTGCAATTATGGGTTGCATCGTTAATGGTCCGGGGGAAATGGCTGATGCAGATTTCGGATATGTTGGTGGTGCTCCAGGAAAAATCGACCTCTATGTAGGCAAGGTACTAGAGCATTTCATGCCTTTCTAATTCATGTCAGCACGGGAAAATAACATGAGCACAAAATGAATGCATGCATGGATTATGAAATATGCTCTGAACTTATGGATTCTCTTTCAGACTGTTGTGAAGCGTGGAATCGCAATGGAGCATGCAACCGATGCTCTGATCCAACTAATAAAAGATCATGGGCGATGGGTAGATCCTCCTGCTGAAGAATAAGTTTAGGAGGTTATAGCCTGTGGATGGAAGAAGCATGGGTCAAGGGGGAATCACATTCCCATCTTCGAACCACATATAGTAAATAATAGCGGTTGAAGATCGTGTGGGCAAAAATGATTGCCTCATTGCAGGCTGCACAAATTCGTATGCAATGTTTTGTAAAACATATAAATGTTTCGAATTGTAGACGTGACTTTGACAGAAAAAAATATATAAAGTATTCTGTGTTACTCCTACATGGAATATAGAAATTTGTTACATGACATGAATAAATAATTTGAAAATTAAAATAATTTAAAAATGAAACAAACAAGGTTTGAAAGAGAGCTGCAATTGCATTGCTTTAAAGCATTTTTTTCACCAACCTCCTCCCTCATCTTCTTTCATTCGGCTGGCCGGCATGCATGGACCTTGGTGCTGGTCATTGGCCCTTCTCCTCCTATCCTCTCCTTTGCTGGGACTTGCTTTCTATTCATTAGCCTTCTATTGTTTTCCGGCATGAGGAAGTCCCTGCTTTCGGAAAAATAGAAGTTCTCTCAGACTCATTGATGACTGACTTTTCTCGAGTTTGTGGTGGTTTGCTACACTTAGCCAAATGGCTTTATGATGCGGGCTGATTCCAGAAATTAGAGAAACAGAGAGAAAAGAGAAGAATGAAGAAGTTCCGTTGTATTTCACTGATAACCAATTCCGTAACCCCTTTACACCCCATCAGCAATTTTTAAGGATCCATAAATGTTTTTTAAAATTAGATTTCTTTTTTTATATTTTTGTTTTTGATTCAGTAATGGGTTCAATTGAAAATCATTTTCTTTTCTTAATGAATTAATCTTATAATAGAATTGAAATTCAGTTACGGTAGCTGTTACTTGCAGCTGTACACAATGGAACACACTATTCACTAACACACTGTTTAAGGGCATGAAATTTATTGTTTTCAATCATGCTAATTCTTTTAGACCGACAAAGTAAATTACGAATTATCGGAATGATACTTTTAAATATAATTGTAATTATTTGAGCTTAATTGTATATGTTCAATTGATTCCTCCGCTAGTTCAACAAAAGCTCGATTTGACTGCATTTGAATCAAAATAAAATTCTATGACTTTGGAAATAATTTAATTGAGTAAAATTAAATTAAGCTTTCGTCAAAATTGTTCAACTAGAGAATTAATTTTAATCAAGTAAAATTAAATTAATCAAATTAATTAAAATTAATATCATATTTTTGGAAATTGATTTTCAAGTCAGACAATTGCCTTAATGAGTAATTGAATTTGAAAATTGAACTTGAGATTGAAAATTGGGCTCAAGAACCCAAAACTGAGATCGAGACCCTAAAATGATCGAACGGGGCTTTTTATGTGAAACCGAGTCGACAGTATAACCGGTGGCAAGACCAGACTAGTTGAGTTGTCATTGGCCCGGACCGAACCAGATTGGGGTGCCGTGAGGGTGTCGCATCTGCGATGGCACCACTGAACACGACGATATCAGCTACAACAATGGTGGTATTCTAGTGGTCGATGAATAGTCCTTCAACGGTTAAGTAGTGGAAGAATCACTCCTATTGAAACTCTACTGAATAATTTGATTTCAAATTAACTATTTTAAAAATAATATTATTTTAATAAACTTATTATTAAATTTAATTTAATACTTGTTTGGTAATATTTATTAATTTAATATTAAAGTGATTATATTAATATTAAATTTAATTTAATATCTATCTCATGCATGAATAATCTATTAATTTAATAGATTTAATATTAAATTTAATGTAGATTCATCTTGATAAGTATTATATTAATTTAATATCATTTCGTAAAAACAGTCTATTCCTGTAAATTTTTTAAAAATCAACCTATTTTGGTAATTATTTTAATTTTTTTTGGCATTTTTGTGTAAATTAATCATTTTTAAGTACAGTAACGTATAACAGAACTAAAATTCAGTTAGGCTAGTTGTTACTTAAAACTGTACACAATGGAACGCACCATTTCACTAAGAACAACTTACTCCCTTCAATCCACATCGTTTTATTATACTAAGAAAACAACTAAAACACAAAAACTCCCCGTTTCGGTAACGGTAAAAACGACCCATAACATTTTATTAATCTACAGGCTCCATTAGTTTCAACAGAAACAACAATGCCATCATTCTCGGATTTGACACACAAGCTCCTGGAGTTTCGATTTGGTGTTTGGTGCCCTGATGTAACTTGTGTTCTGATTTTCATGTTTTTACCTGTGTTTTTCTAACAGTAAGTTCAGGTAAAATGTTTTCTCTGCTATTACCTGACTTTCAGTCATGCAATAGTACCCTATTTTTAAGATGGATTTTGTTTTTACTAAAACAAACAGTAAAACTTTATATATATTAATGAATCTTCTATTAAGAGGAAAAAGAGAGAGAGGGAGCTGTAATTTAATGAACAAAAGAAGGAAAGCTGCAATTTGGAAGACAAATTCTTCATTGGAACCATCCCCTCGTTGATGGGAAAGACACGTTAAAGTCTTTCAATCATGTGCAAGGGGGGCCACGAGCAAATAACTTTAGCCCCTCCTAGTCCTCGCTCACACATTATAGACGAAAGTATTATGTATGATTCAAGCAAAAGATTAACATGAGACAGTTGTCATAAACAAAAGTTTAACTTTCTCATGCTAAAAGAAAGTTGAAAAACAATTGAAAAATAAGTTGAAATAATGATAGCCTAATATCCCAACCCAGAACTCGGAATTATAGGAATGGAAAATTTCAATCAAATAAAAGAAATGAGAAATGAATTCCATAAATGTATTATAAAATTAAACATGGTTGACTAATACTTATTATAGTGCAGAGTAAACTGCTGACTACAACAATTCTATCTCATGCAGAAATAGTCTGAATAAGTAGTAGCAAATTTGATTTTTTGAATATAACCTTTCTGATCTTGTTTGTTTTAATATGTATAATCACGAACTTATCTTATTCTTCTTCAGAGAAGTTCTGCCCTGGCGGCGTATCCATACTGAGATCTCCTGATGTTATCTCGTCTCTTCTTGTAAATCAATCCACCGACGACAACCAAGCACGCTGCTATCAACACCCCCACAACGATTCCCGCCTTTTTTCCTGCGCTCATTCCTCCGCCACCACTGGCGTTCTTCACGTCCGGATTAACGTTGTTGTGGCGGATATTTCTGCCAGGAGAAGGAGACCTCGCTTGTGCCGGATCTGATGGAGACGGCGCCGGAGTGGAATTAAATGGTGCTGGCGCGGGCGAGTGTGTACCAGGTGAAGGGGCTGGCGCGGGCGAGTGTGTACCGGGTGAAGGGGCTGGCGCGGGCGAGTGTGTACCGGGTGAAGGGGCTGGCGCGGGCGAGTGTATACCGGGTGAAGGGGCTGGCGCGGGCGAGTGTGTACCGGGTGAAGGGGCTGGGGCTGGCGAGGGCTGGGCCAAAATGGCAGCGAAGGTGAGTTGAAGAAATAGGAGGAATGCAATGGTAAGAAATTCAAGTTTTGCCATTAGAGTAGATGTAAGAAAAAATGCAGTTGAAAAAAGAGGAAAAAGTTCGAAGAAGAAAAACAGAGGAAGGTTCAAAAAGAAAGGCTATGGAAGAAGGAATTTATAAGGTAGTTAACACGGGATACATCTAGGGAGAAAAATATTAATTTATTAAAATTGTTACTTTTATTTATATTTGAAATATTATATTTTAATTATTTACGTTATTATTATGTTATAAAATGATCATTCTATCGTGAAAATTTGTTACATCTCAAACGACAGTATGATGTAGCAGTTAAAATGGATTTTAAATGCTCAACTGGGATGAGAAAACTTAATTTTTTTATGAAAATAGAATACAAAATTTTACCTTAAAACTCAATTTTCTCCAATTAAAAAAAAAAGCAACAATTGAAGTTTTTTTGTTACTATAGAGAAGAGAAGAGCAGAACTATAGAAAATAAAAAGAAAAAGAAGAAATAGATGCACCAACCTCTATACATACTTGCTATTGTGGTTGCCCACAATACACAAATAAACAAAAATGAAGTATATCTTTTCTTTTTGTTACATATGTAGAAAAACATGAAAAGACAGAACCATCTTTTTAGATTCAGAATTTCTACATAAAACCCTAACTTCAAACTCTTTCACCATTAGGTCCCAAACATTCACTTTCTATTCAATTCTTTCAATAAAATCAGCATATAAACAATTTAAAGCTCTAATTCCATGCTAAATCATCATATACTTCCAGCACATATTCATAGAAACTTTCAATTTCTTTCATAGAATCAAAAACTAATGAATTCAACAAGTGGACCTAGTTGTAAAAGTTACAAAAACACAAAAAATTCAAGAAATAATCAAGAATTGAACTTACTTGCAGTAAAAATATGAAAAAAGCTTAAGAAAACCCTTCTATGGTGTTTTTGCTGATGAGAATGCAGAAAAATAAAGAGAAATCTAGATAATTCCAATTTAGTCCTAGCTTTACTAAGTAAATTTTACAATATTCCAATTTTGCCTTTAATTCATCAATTTTCCTGCTGATTTCATGCCCCTTGCCGTCCAGCCCAAATAGACCTTGGGTCTATTTGCCTTTTAAACCTTTTTTCTTTTATCATTTAAACTATTTAATCATTTCTCATAATTTTACATTTGTTATAATTTAGTCCTTTTTATTCAATTAACTATCGGAACTTTAAAATTTCTTAACGAAACTTTAATACTAACTTATTAACACTCCGTAAATATTTATAAAAAATATTTATGGCTCTGTTTAAAATTTTCAAAGTCTCGATACCTCGTTTCTGATTCTAATTTTTTAATATTTATTTCTAGTACACTATTCGCTATTTCAAAAATTTTCCTAACTTCACATTTAACTTATATTCACTAAATTAATAATATTTTCTACTCATTTGTCGGATTTAGTGATCTCGAATCACTGTTCCGACACCACTAAAAATTTAGGCTATTACAGTTGATACAAAGTATAATAAGGGAGGAAGACAATGTGGAATGAGGAGAACAATGTGATGTAGTGAAAGTCGGTTCACCTGTAGAGGCCAAGAGCTGAAACCAGGACAAAAGGACAGGTTGGTTGAAAAGATAAATGCTCAAAGTAACTCTAAGGTATAAAAAGGGTTGATCCCTTGCCCATAGTTTTTCAATGTATTTATAGGAAAAAACACCCTTGTCCACTAGTATGATATTGGCTCGATAAGTATTTAATCTCATTAAACGTGTAATGAATAATTATGGGCACGTATTTTGAGATTTTATTAGTATGAGGTAATTAAGCCTAAATATATTCCATATTGTCTTGAAACTGTATTCACATTAGGATAACGTTCTCCTATGAACATGGGTGGTAGGTTCCCCTTGAAGTGGGTCGGATGGTTGTATACAAAGGATTAATGTAGAGTCAACGATGCCTTTTGGGCTTGACACGTGTCTTTCTGGCGGAGGGGCATAACAATAACCCCCTAGTCGAGCAAGAGGTCATAAAGTGACCTCTCACAATACATATTCCAAGAGTCTCTTAAAGGCTTATCTAGTCGGAGAGGATGAGGTGCCATTGGACAATTGTCATAGACGTAATGTTCTTCTAGGGAGTAGTGCCCCGTTTCAGTGATGTCAAAAACGATGGTTTTGGAACCCCATTTACCGATGATTGAGTCTATAAGTTTTAATACTTAAATTATTAGTCTATTATATTGTTATACAAAAACTTGATTTGGTAATCAGATTGATTAGAAAATTGATTATAGTATAGATCCTGAATCGTAAAGGTGGTAGAAGTGACCATTATAGATTTCTTTTTCTTATGACAATACGTTGATCGATTAGAGACTAAAATGATAATTCATCCATTTATATATATAATGGTCGGGCGGGTGTTGGCATTACTTATAATGATGTTAATCTCAATTAATAATTAGATTAGACATATATATACCGTATCATAGTAGATGGAAAGAGGCAGATCATCTTCTTTCCTTTATCCTTTCCATCACTGTTTTTCCTCTTTGTTGAGCAAGGAAAATCAGTCAAGCTTTGTACTCTTGCATGGTAAGCTAAATTGAGACTGTTGTGCATGAATGTTGTGTTTTTGAGATTGTTTTGTTTCAATCTAGCTAGCAGAGGTATTCATTTCTAAAACTGTTAAAAATTTCATGAGATTACCATTGTTGAATGCTTGAAAATGTTGTGTTAATTAATTATATTAGATGTGAGGTTATGAGAAAGAATCAGGACTAAAGGGTTTTACATAGACCAAAATAAAAACGGAGTAATTTACCCTTTAAAGTTTGAGCATTCTAATTTTTTTTATATTTTAAATTATTTTACATGTTAAACTTTTTGATCACATGCCACTTTTCCAACTATCCATGTCATCATTAACTAATGAAATTGGACAATAACTAACGCCACTAACTGTTTCCAACTTCATATATTAAGTTATTATAAAACTTATTTAGATTTTAAATTAATAATGAGGAGCATTCCTATAATGAATTAAAAATAAATTAATTTTAAATCTGGTAAACTTTTAAAATAATTATTTTTATTTATTTTACAATACATTTTAGCAATTTATGGTTGAAATATTACATTATCGCGTTCTAACATTTTAGTCACTATGCCATTAATTGCCGTTAACGATATAACAGTAAATTGGCGTGAAACGTTAAATCATCATTTCTAGCAAAAAAATTTAGGTTAATTTATACAATAGGTCCCCATATTTTTTCGTTTTAAGCAATTTTTTTTATGTTCTTTTAACTTTTCTTTTTTTTTTCTTTTTTTTTCATTCTCTTTTGCTTCTCCCTCTATTTTCCTCTCCTCTATTTGTTTTAATGTAGTTTTTCTATATTTGTCATTTGTTAAAACTAATCCTTATACTTTTATTTTTCTAAACAATTTAATTTTTTTGAGTGAGGCAAGCTTGCGGACTAGTTTTAACAAATAGAAAACATAAATAAATAAAAATTACGTTAAAAGAAATGAAAAAGGGAGGAAAACAGAGGGATAAGCAAAAGAGAATGAAAAAAAAAGAAAGTTAAAAGAACATAAAAGAAATTAAATTTCTCAAAATGAAAAAAAAAATAGGGACCAATTTTAGAATTTAACATAAGATTTTCATTTAAAATGATGATTTATCGTGCCATGCCAGTTAACAGCTCAGTGAGTAAAATGTTACAGCACGATAACGTAAGTGACTAAAACATAACATTTCAAACATAAATGACTAAAATGTAACAGAAGGTAAACAAAAGTAACTATTTTAGTAGTTTACCCAAAAATGAAACATCAATGATTTTTTGGATATAAGATGTATTCACTATGTTATAAATCCTAACTTAATGATTTGAATTAAATTTAAAAAAATTATTGTCTTTGTTTAGAAAATTATTTTCAATTTATTGTAAATTATAAAAAAATATTAATATGGTGGATGCTTTGAGTACATAGATTCGAGTTTCATAATAAATTATTGAAATATGTCTTCAATTGTACCATGTGTATATAACAAGTGTAAATTTCATTTAGTTCTTTTCGATTCTTCATCTATTATGCTTTGTACTAGTTTGATTTTACATTATAGTTGGTTAAACATACATTTGTACTTGTATTATATTTGTGAAAGTATTGCATTTATTATAAGAGATAAATCTAAAAATTATATATGAACTTTGATTTAATGTGCATTAATATACATGAACTTTAATTTGGTGCAATTATACACGTGAAACTCTAATTGTGGTTCAAATGTACACTTGAAACTTTAATTTTGATTTAAATCATACACATTTTTAAAAATAAATACATCAATTATTTTTATATTGGATAAATATAATTATTTTATGTATGCAATATATAAACATAAAATGATGTTATCTCAATAATTATGTTAATAATTTACAAGAATTGAATCAAATCAAAATTTCATGTCTAAAATTGCACAACATTAAATTTCATATATACAATTGCAAATTAAATCATATCATGTATAGTTTTGATATTTATCTTTATTTATAATAATGAAACTTCCAAAAAATTTATTATATATGGTAACTCTATCTGTCTTACTTTTGTTCTTATCCTTATTATACCATAAGTTGTGTAAATTAAATTGTAAATTTAGTATTTTTCCTATTTGAGATTTTTATTGTGCTACATAATTGGCAAGTATATCCTCAACTATTTATTGCATCATTTAATATTAGGTTCAAAAGGGTCCACAAATTCAGCTATAAAATGTCCAATATATCTCATAAATTGTGCATCACCGACTCATTTTCATAATATAATCGACTCTAAATTTCATCTCTCAACATCTTTCAAACAATGGCTTCTTTTGGTGTTGTTTCTTTTTTCATTGTTTTGATCGTGGCATTTGGTTAGTGTATATAATATTTATTTACTTCGATATTTAATTATTATATACATATACATATGATTTTTTATTTTGTACAAAAGATATTGCGATCTTAAGATAAAAGGAGAGGCTACAATTGTTGAGATTCAAATCTCATTTATCTTAGATTCATATTATATTTATGCATCAATATCTAATTAAAAAAAATAAAACAAATAAATGTGGAAAATTTATTGTTTAATTTGCAGGTGTATCAAACTTGGAAGCATGTACTCATGACTCGGAATGTCAATTGAACTGTGATCATCTCGGCCTTTGTGACTTAAAAACCAATAAATGTAGTTGCTTGCCGGTATCTGAGCCATTACCCTTTGATGGTGTACCGATGGCGAATGCTAAATGCAGCACGGATGACGATTGCAAGGATGCTTGTCCACCAAATTGCACACCTAAATGCTTTCATTGCTTTTGCTTATGCTATTGTAATGCTTGAAAAATATATTGTTTTCGTTCAAAAGACTTTGTCTTTAAGCCTTTCAATAATTTGTATTAAAAAATTGGTACATAGAATGAATGAATAGATAAAGGTGTTGAGAGAATTCAGTTGTCTTTATATACTAAAAACAACTTTATTGATCGTGAAAAAATAGATGTAAGCTAATAGTTAAAATCATGCTTCCAATTAAAATATAAATAATGTATTTGTGTTATGTTTATGTTCTTTTTTATGTTAAGTTATATTTATATTGTGTAATCATGTCATATCTAACATGATGAAATTTACTTCTAAAGAACTTCTTGATTGTTGCATAACTTCATTAATTCTCTGCTAGAACCATTATTGCAAATCATCTATGTTTTGTTAAAAGAGACATGTTTGAGTACTTAAAGATTTATTATTATTTTTTTCAACTATTAAAATTGAACTAGCAGGAAAACAAAAACCCAAATAAAATGTTAGATTGAACTAGCGGGGATTTAGTCTTCTAACATTGATGAGAGCTTGAACCGATGGTGCGATTAACAAAGTAGGAGCACCTTGTTGGATTGGATCATGCGTCGCATGCTTAGTAAGGTTTGAACCCCTCCCTTTTTATGGCACCTAAGGGTTTGAGCCAAACAAACCCCTCAACAGGTCGTTATTGTCTTTGGATCAACTTACTGTTTTGTCTCCCAACTCTATGGAAAACTTGAATGTCTGAGGCTACTTGAAGATTCAGTGGATTCATAAAGTGGAAGTGCCTCGTTAAAATGAACTATATGTGATGCATGATCACCTACCAAATGAAACAGTGGTCATTTACCTATGGTAGAGTATTAAACCCTGCACCTATGTCATATAGGTCATTAGAGGGGAGCCATAAAACCACTTGATTAAGTGGTAGTGTGTATGCCTTTAGATGCATATATAAGGGGCAAGGTTTTAAACCTTACCAAGCGTGCAACATTCACATTCCTTTAATAGGTGATGCACAATCTAATCCAACGTGGCGTTCTTGCTTTATAAGCGTCATCTTCGACTTGAGGATGGATGATGAAGTTAACCTCTTCTTTACTTTTTCCTAAATTTCAAATCATTTTTTTGAACAATCTTATTATAGTTTTTGATTATATCTGCTATTTGTATCATAATGCCTACAACTATCCATAGCCTTTTCCCAACTCATAAATAGGAGGATAATGTGCTTCAACGCACTCGAACCCACGTCCTCCTACATTGTCAACAATGTTCATACCAATTAAGTCAAGACTCAATCAACAAATTTCAAATAATTGTTACATGCCTTTAAAATATTTAATATATGTAAATTTTCTTATTTGATAGATATAATTTCTTTAAGAAGAAAGAAGAATAAATGGTGAGAAGCTGAAAGCCTTTAAATTCCATTTCGACTAACTTTTTTTATATAACTATATAAATAAAAGGAACGTACTCCTACTTACACGTGGCAGCGAAATCATGCTCTCTCTTTTTTTGCGTTCTACCAAAATGGTTAAATTTTAGTTTTCATCCCTTTAATATCACTAAGGCCCTCTTTTACTTACAAGTGGCATAGCCAAACCGTGCTCCCTTTCTCTTTCTTTTTTTGCATTTTACCAAAATGGTTAAATTTTAGTTTTGGTCCCTCTAAAATTTCTAAATTTAAGATTTAATTTCTATAATTTAATTTTTAACGTAAATTGGTCCTTATATTTTTATTATGTTATTAATTAGTCAAAATAGTTAGTATCATTAATTTTTTTTGTTAAAATATTACGTGATTATATGCAATTTGAATACCCTAACAATCTTAGAGACAGGCACATTGACACATTGTTTTCTATTTCTTTTAAGTTTGCGCCAGTCTTATATTTTCTTTTTTTCTTTTTTTTACAATTTTAGAAAAATAATTAAATTTCAATTTTGGTCCTAAATTTGAGATTTAACTTCTACACTTTAATTTCTAATGCAATTTGGTCACTGTATTTTTATAGCGTTATTAATTAGTACAAATAGTTCATATAATTAATTTTTCAATTAAAATATTACATGGTTATATATAATTTGAAGACAACCTTAGAGACAGATACATAGTTTTCTATTTCTTTTAGGTTTGTATTGTTGCTTTTTTTCTTTTTTTTTGTACATTATTAGACAATGAACAAACTTCAGTTTTAGACTTACGATAACGTAAGTGACTAAAACATAACATTTCAAACATAAATGACTAAAATGTAACATGAGGTAAACAAAAGTGACTATTTTAGAAGTTTACCCAAAAATGAAACATCAATGATTTTTTCGATATAAGATATATTCACTAAGTTATAAATCTTAACTTAATAATTTGACTTAAATTTTAAAAACAATTATTGTCTTTGTTTAGAAAATTATTTTCAATTTACTGCAAATTATAAAAAAAATATTAATATGGTAAATGCTTTGAGTACACAGATTCAAATTTCACGATAAATTATTGAAATATGTGTCTTCAATTGTACCATGTGTGTATAATGTGTAAATTTTGTTCAATTCTTTTCTTTTCGATTCTTCATCTGTTATGCTTTGTACTAGTTTGATTTTACATTATAGTTGGCTAAACATAAATTTGTTCTTATATTATATTTGTGAAAGTATTGCATTTATTATAAGGGATAAATCTAAAAATTATACATGAACTTTGATTTAATGTGTATTAGTATACATTAACTTTAAGTTGGTGCAATTATACACATGAAACTCTTATTGTGGTTCAAATGTACACTTGAAACTTTAATTTTGATTTGAATTATGCACATTTTAAAAAATAAATACAATAATTATTTTTATATTAGATAAATATAATTATTTTATGTTTGCAATATATAAACATAAAATGATGTCATATCAATAATTATGTTAATAATTTACAAGAATTGGATCAAATCAAAATTTCATATATAAAATTGCACAAAATCAAATTTCATGTATACAATTACACATTAAATCATAATTCATGTATAGTTTTGGTATTTATCTTTATTTATAATAGTGAAACTTCCAAAAAAATTTATTATATATGGTAACTCTATTTGTCTTACTTTTGTTCTTATCCTTATTATACCATAAGTTGTGTGTAAATTAAATTGTAAATTTATTATTTTCCTATTTGAGATTTTCATTATGCTACATAATTGGCAAGTATATCATCAACTAGATATTGCATCATTTAATATTAGATTCAAAAGGTTCTACAAATTCTGCTATAAAATGTCCAATATATCTCATAAATTGTGCATCACCAACTCATTTTCATAATATAATCGACTCTAAATTTCATCTCTCAACATCTTTCAAACAATGGCTTCTTTTGCTTCTTTTGGTGTTGCTTCTTTTCTCATTGTTTTGATCGTGGCATTTGGTTAGTGTATATAATATTTCTTTACTTCGATATTTAATCATTATATACATATACATATGATTTTTTTGTACAAAAGGTATTGCGATCTTAAGATAAAAGGAGAGACTGCAATTGTTGAGATTCAAATCTTATTTGTCTTAGATTCATATTATATATATGCATCAATATCTAATTAAAAAATTAAATAAAACAAATAAATGATGAAAATTTATTGTTTATTTTGTAGGTGTATCAAACTCGGACGCATGTACTCATGACTCAAAGTGTCAATTGAACTGTGATCATCTCGGTCTTTGTGACTTAAAAACCAATAAATGTAGTTGCTTGCCGGTGCCTGAGCCATTACCCTTTGATGGTGTACCGATGGCGAATGCTAAATGCAGCACAGATGATGATTGCAAGGATGCTTGTCCGCCAGATTGCACACCTAAATGTTTTCATTGCTTTTGCTTATGCTATTGTAGTGCTTGAAAAATATATTGTTCTTTTTCAAAGGACTCCAAATTTAAGCCTTTCAATAATTTGTTCTAAAAAATTGGTGACATAAAATGAATGAATAGATAAAGGTGTTGAGAGAATCAAATTGTCTTTATTATACTAAAAACTACGTTATCGATCTTGAAAAAATAGATGTAAGCTAATAGTTAAAATCATGCTTCCAATTCAAATACAAAAAATGTATTTGTGCTATGTTTATGTTCTTTTTTATGTCAGGTTATATTTATATTGTGTAATCATGTCATATCTAACATGATAAAATTTACTTCAAAAAACTTCTGACATTGATGGGAGCCTGAATCGAAGGCGGGATTCATAAAGTAGGAGCACCTTGTTGGATTGGGCCGTGCGTCATGTGCTTAGTATGGTTTGAACTCCTCCTCTTTATATGGCACCTAAGTGTTTGAACCAAACAAACCCCTCAACAGGTCACTATTGTCTTTGGATCAACCCAGTGTTTTGTCTCCCAACTGTACGGCAAACTTGAGCGCCTGAAACTACTTGAAGAGACACCGGAAGTGCCTCGTTGAATCAGACTATATGTTGTGCATGGTCACCTACTAAAGGAAATAGTGGTTATTTGTATGTGGTAGAGTATGAAACCCTGAACCTATACCATATAGGTAATTAAAGGGGAAACATTGTACCACTTGATTAAGTGGCAATGTACATGCCCTTAGAAGCAAATATAATGGCAAGGGTTTAAACCTTACCAAGCGCGCAACGCTCACATTCTTTTAATAGGTGATGCACAGTCCGATCCAACGTGGCGTTCTTGCGTCATCTTCGACTTAAGGATAGATGATGAAGTCAACCTCCTCTTTACTTTTTATTAAATTTTAAATCTTTTTTTGAACAATTTTATTATAGGTTTTTATTATATCTAATCCATGTGAGACAATACCTAGTTCTCGAACCCACGTCTTCCTACATTGTTAACAATGCACATGCCAATCAAGCTAAGACTCACTCAGCAAATTTCAAATCATTTTTACATGCATTTAAAATATTTAATATATGTAAATATTCTTATTTGATATATATATAATTTTTTTAAGAAGAAAGAAGAAGAGATGGCGAGAAGCTGAAAGCCTTTAAATTCCATTTCAACTAATTTTTTATATAACTATATATATAAAAGAAAGGTAATCTTACCTACACGTGGCAACCAAATCATGTTCTATTTTTCTTTTCTTTTCTTTTTTTGCATTTTATCAAAATGATTAATTTTCAGTTTTGGTCCCTCTAATATGTCTAAGGTCCTCTTCTACTTACAAATGGCACACCTAACCCTTGTTCCATGTAAAACCCCCTAATCCCAAACCGTTATCAGAATAGGGTTACGAGGCATTACTGGACTTATACACTAGAATTTATACAAAATCGAGTCATAAATTTTCATTACAAATCAAAACCTTTCAAATTTCATCTTAAAGTCTCTATATGGGCCTACGGGGCCCAATATATGTTTTAGAAGTGATTCGGAACTAAATTGGCAACTTTAGAAATTTTTCCTTCAAGATAGGGGCACACGCCCGTGTGGCCTGGGACATGGGCGTGTAGCCTGGCCATGGGCAGATTCTGACTTATTCACACAGCCTGGGCACACGCCCATGTGACTTGGTCGTGTGAAAACATGATTTTTGACCATTTTTAAGCTATTTTCACATGCTAAACACATTTATTTCATGCCCAAACATTTACTAATAGTTCTTAAATCAAATATCATTCATTATTCCATTCAAACTTAGCAAATATTCATTCATTCACTTCAATACCTCTTGAGAATTATGTACCACAATGCATATCAAAATTATACAACATTATCATACTAGTCAAACTCATGTAAGTTTAACTTCCAAAATATGCATATTTCATACCATGCTTCAACAACTTTCATGTTTATACACTATTATATACAAAATAACACCTTAACAACCTAGGTACATGCCATTTTACCAAAAGAAAAGTATTCACCACTTTGAGTCCGAGATTGGCTTGGATGCTGAGTCCTTAACTTTCTTTCGTACCTAGACCTGCGCACAGAAAACAAACCGTACGCTGAGTATACACTCAGTGGTATTTCTATAAACTAATACTTAAACAATAATAAGCTATGTATCTACATTGTAACTTAAACTTTTTACTTTCATAATCTTAATAACTTCATCACTTACCTTTAACTTATAGCTCTTAGATGTAATTAAACAATTCTTTATATACATTTCATATCATTCAATATCTTTCAATAATTTATATAACAGTCATAGTCACATAATCAACAGTAGTCAGTCTTCAATACTTTCATATACCCCTATTAACATAACTCGGACCTGGACAGATACACGGGTCCAACCCACACACCGGGATATCATACAATGTTTCATCGGCCGAAACTGGAATACACCATAGGGTAATAGTAACAATAACAATAACAGTCATAGTCAAGTACAAAGTAACTCTTCGAAACGAATCTAGAACAGTCACAGTAGTCGACACATATAGTGTCTTATCGACACACAGTCGGAATATCCCTGAACACTTCCAATTCTATGGCATGCCAATTATATCCGACTAGTCCGACACTTGTTAATAGGATGTACAAATTGTTACATTTCAATACAAAAGCAGTAATAGTTTCTATCATATCATTCATTATACATTCTAACTACTAAGAATAGCAATTACATTGTATTAAATCATTAAGCATAGTTTATAGAAATACAAACCAAATTTCTCGAGTTTACTCGATATCCTCGTTCACTTTCTCCTTTCCCTTTTTCGATGATGGTTCTGGTGCTACGTTGGCTACATCAAAAATTTAACATTTAAAACTATCAATAAATATTATTTAATAACACACTCTTGTATTTTCATGTATCTTTTACTTAAATTCTAATTTAGTCCTTCCACCATAACCATTCTTTTTCTTCAAAACAAATCCTATATTTTCATCCAATTATCATTTTAAACTATTCCAACTCTTAAATTTACAGCATAAAACACTAATTATAACATCTTCTCAATTCAATCTCTATTATTGCAAGACCTATATTTTCTTTCACAATTTAATCCTTCTCCCACTTCTAACTTGAATTTCCATCAAATTAACACTTAATTCTTCCATTTATTCAACTTAATCAACATCTAAAAATTTAATAACTTTCTAAATTTCAACATAACTCAAGTAGTGTTCTTTCCTAGGATTCCATAGGCATCGAAATTACAAGAAAAGTGATCAAATTGACTTACCAATCAAGCTTGGAACTCCAAAACCCTAAATTTTCCTTTTCCTTTTCTGTTTCTTTCCCTTTTTCTTTCTTTCTTTCCATGCTCTGTTTCATTTTCATTCATTCTTTTATTTCTTTCTTTTATTTTATTTTTTTATTTAATTACTTTATTATATTATATTATTATAATATACTTTAATCATTATTATTATTTTCTTATAAAATAAGTAAATACACATGTTTATTACATGTGTACCATTTATAGTTTTACACATTTTATTTATTTTTACCATACATTTGTCACCTTATGGCCTAATTGTTAATTTAGTCCCTTGGCTTTCCTACAGTTTATAATTAAACCTTCACACTTTATTCAATCTAGTCCTTTCACTAAATTAGCCTTAATTCAAGCTAATTCACTTAATCAAAGTCTAATCAACTACACTACTAGCTTCGTAAATATTTCTAATAAATATTTACGAATTCATTTTGCAAAATTAATGACCCGAAAATTTTAATTTTTCCAATGACCTTAAAATTTGGGTCATTACATTCCATTTCTCTTTCTCTTTTGCATTTTACCAAAATGGTTAAATTTTAATTTTGGTCCCTCTAAAATGTCTAAATTTAAGATTTAATTTCTATAACTAAATTTTTAACGTAAATTGATCATTATATTTTATTATGTTATTAATTAGTCTAAATAGTTAACATCATTAACTTTTTTCGTTTCTTGTTCAGGCTAAATCTAATGATGTTTTAAAGGTTTAGCCTGAACTATTAACCTTACATGCACATAAAGCCCTATCCAGGCTTTCAATGTGTCGATAAAGGTTTAGCCCGAATGGGTAACCTGACACCTGTATACATGACTAGCTCTAGCGAGCCTCTGATGTGAAGAGTAACTGTGTTTTGAGTTCTTTTACGATGTTTATCAAGTAGTACAAAACATGTGAGATTGTCAAGTTGGAAAATTAAGAAATGAGGGATATTGGAAGCCTAAACTATTAAAAATTAAAGTATGCACCTGTGAATAGTATGGGAATGAATCATATATGAAGCATGCTAATGCACCATGTTGCGTACTAGATATGCAATATATGATATAGTATACGTATTTACCTTGTTGACAAATTGTGTTGGATTATAAGTAAACTATGTTTGAGTATTAAGTTATCACATAATTATTATGTGCGATAAGTTAATTATTAAATTTGTATGAGCTTACTAAGTGTTCGTAATACTTACGCTTAGGTTGCTTTTATGTTGTAGATTTCGAAAGTTCAGAGCATGTTGAATGAATCAACAAGAAGTTCATACTATCCACTAAGAATTGCGGTAGACATTTGGTTTTGACTTAATTGTTTAAGTGGCATGTATTTAAGTATATGGTCATTTTGTAAGCAAAAATCTTAAATGTTGAAGATGTTTATTTTGGGCTATCTTGATGGATGTAAATAAAATGATTTCAGGTTCTGTTATGTTCCGTTTGTTAAGTTTTGCGAAACTTATCTCAATATGGGGTATTCGCGAAACAGTTCGTCATTTTAAATATCCATATAAAATTACAAAATAAGGTGTCCACCTTACTTTCCGCAGTAGTTGTGTCCGTAGGAATTACCACAGTTGGACAACTCGTAAGATCAATCCGCCACATTTTAGTTTGTGGCATGATCCGACATATATGTTGTATGTGTATGTCATGTGAATCTTGCATGGTAACATCCTCTAACTCAGGTCTAATGATTGGACCAGGCTAGGGGTACTACAAGTAGTGGTCATGATGTTGAATATCTGTCATTGTTTAGGTAACCAAATGTTATTGGTCATGGTCTCAAGTCCCCAAAATGACAAATTTTTTAGGGATAATTGAGTCGTCTATAGATTTTATTTTTCTTTTGTGCTTGAGATTATATTTTCATTTAAAAATCTTTTTAGCTAAGATTCTTATTCAGTTTTATAGCTACTTTGAAATTTTCTTTTGTTTGTCATTCTTGTGTTATTCCATCGAAAAATGGTCAGATTTGTGAAGAGAAGAGAGAGGACTAACAAGTCTTCGTCATAGAAAAGTAGGGAAAAGTCTTTTACCGTCGACAATATGATGGCAACAACAAGTAATAGTCCAACTATAGTCAATTCTAGGAGGCTTTTGACGGACGAGAGCCAAAAGGGAAAATTCTCAAAACATTTGAGGGATTACAATAAGCCAGTAGCTATTGTTGAATGTAAGTGCATGGCAACAGAGCAAGAGATGAGAAGGGCACAAAGATATAGGGGCTTTCTTACCAGGCATCCCAAATATGAGTTTAGTGTCCCCACGAGGAAGCATAGTTTAAGCTTTGTGTTAGGGCCACGTTTTAACGAAGGGAGATTAGGATTTTACTTATCGTTATTCTTGTTGGAAGGGGGGATTCGTCTGTCGACTTACCAATTTGTAATGGAATTTTTGTGTTCCTACTGTTTGGCACCTACGCAATTGTTGGGAGTTCCTGGTGGCTAATAATTAGATTTATGATCAAATGTAGTCAGAGGAGGATTTGGCCTTTCATGCCTTTGTTCAAGTACATGTATACCTTGGAGGAGAAGGCAAGTTACGATGGGGTAACAACAGTATGGTAATGGCAATGAAAAGGCGAATCATCTCAGCGAAGGTTGAAAGGCATGGTTGATGGGTTCGGTAGAATTTTTTGATACCCGATTTGCTCAAATATGGTAGCGGAAGAGAAAATAAGTTTATGGTATGTGCAATGTTGGTTATATGGGACTCACTTTCGCTGATGTTGGTTGGGACAATTGTTTCTCATGGGTCATGGGTGACGTGGTGGACATATTATTTTAACCATTCATCAATCCCCTTGTTACAGTGGGTTATATTGCTGAAATCACCTTTTACCTATCAGAGGGAGAGTTCTTTGTTGTGGTTGATGTTGGTAAGTTTTCACTGGATTATTATGTTGAAGGGGATCATTTTAAAAAAATGTATGTTTATTTTACTTGGGTCATCAACTTTGCTTGATAAATGTCCATATGATCACCTTCTATGAAGCGATGGACCATTTCATATAGTTAAGATAGCTTTTTTGGGGGGTTATTAATGAGGTCAAATCGGAGGAACTTGTGAGTAGTTCTTTCCAAGAAAGCTTGGATGGCTAGAGTATTGGAAACACCATTGGTTATCATAGTTACGACATTAGATCTTTTCATGGAATCACGGAGGGGTTTATTTTCTTTCTACCGGAAGGACATGAGGTAGGTTGGGGATTGTTACGGGGTTTTTCTTTCTATCGGAAGGATATGAAGTAGGCTGGAGATTGTTGTAGGGTTTTGTTGGTTAAGAATCTTATCATAATTAACCCAACCAAATAATCAAAATTATATATAAATCCTGAAAGAAGTGATAAGTACTATTGTTGGGTTGTGTTAGAAAAGGTCTCAGAGAAAGTTCAGTATTTCATAGCGTCCAAGGCTCCAAGAATGTTCATGTGGTTATTTTAATGGGCTAGGTGACCTTTTGGTCTCTAGTTTCAACGTAAGTCAACTTGGAAAACTTGAAAAAGGTAGAAAAGTTATGAGTCAACATGGAAGGAGCTAAAGGTTTGTTAGCAAGCTCCAAAAAACTTCATCAGATTTAGAAACTTTAGCCTATTGTAAAAATGCTAATCGAAGCGCTGCAATTTGTTCCTCAACAGGAATGATTTTGTTTCGGGGTTCTTGACCAAGTTGAGGGTCTTATAAAATCTTATAATAATTACACCATTTTCTTGTCTGTATAGATAGTTGATTGTGTTGTATCTTCCAGTTCTGCCGAAAGGGGTAATTCACCCTCTTTGACAATGTCTTTTGTTGCGTGCAACATCTGTTATTAGTCACTCATTACGGGCATTTCGTTGATCTAGCAGGCATTGGCATTCCTATTGTTCTTGAAATTGATGCTTCCGTGAGACACTTCTTTCTTTGTATCTCAACAACATGGTGTAGGGAAGCTGATAGATGTTGTTGTTGGGAAGTTTGATATGAGGGAATAACCACAATAGTAGCTTGAGATTGCGAGGCTAAACAAGAGGGGATTTGTTTTAAAAGATCATCTTTAAGGTCTTATGGGGTGGCAAGGGAGGATAACGTGTTGGGAGTTGAAGGCAAGACCATGATGGCAGGATTACTTGAGGGAGTATTTAAGAGTTGTGTGAGGGCTTTCATAGTAGTCATGCTTAGGTGAATCGATATTTTGATTTGGTTGAAGGAAGTTCAGTGCTTCTGACATTGTCGCCATTCTTCCAAGTGGAAGAATTGGTAGGGTTGGTGTCAATGTTTTTGTTAATGGAGTTATGGGTAGCATCATTCTCATTTTGAGACATTTTATTTAGTCCACGCTTACCGCACCAATTGTTGATACAAAGTATAACAATGGAGGAGTAAGCACCAATTGTTGATACAAAGTATAACAATGGAGAAAGATAAAGTGGAACAAAGAGGAGATCAAAGTGACGTAGTGGAGGTCAATTCACTTATAGAAGTTGAAAGCCAAAACCAAGACACGAGAGCAAGCTGATTAAAAAGATAAATGCTTAAAATAACTCTAAGGTATAAAAAGAGTCCATCCCTTATCCATAGTTTTCCAATGTATTTATAGGAAAAAGTCTCATTGTCCATGGAATGATATTGGTTAAATAAGCATTTAATTTCATTAAATGCATAATAGATAATCATGGACACGTATTACGAGATCCTATTGATGGGAAGTAATTAAGTTTAAACAAACTCCTTATTGTCTTGGAAGTGCGTTCACATTAAAATAACATTCTCCTATGAACACGAATGGTAAGTTCCATTTGAAGTAGGTCAGATGACTGTGCTTAGAAAATCAATGCAAATCAATAATGCGTTTTAGGTTTAACACATGTTTTTCTAACAGAAGAGTTTAGGGTTTAACAAATACATAAAACTTAGTCCAAGTTAATATAAAATGTATATATTTTTTCTATGAAAAATAAATATAAATATGTTTTCCTATTTTTAGTTTTTTTTTAATTCTCATTTAAAAAGTGCTTTTTAAATTTCTAAAATTGAAAAATGAAAAATAAACATCAAAATTCGTAGCTTTTGGGATGTGAATAGGAAAATGGGCCTCAAGCCCCCAATGTTATTCTATTTCGGGCCATGGACATGTACGGGCAAACCTACTTACGCGGAGCGCTATATGTTTTCTTCCTCAGTTCTTCTTTTTAAAATTTTAAAGCAGAACTAAAATAAAAAAAATAAACCCTAAAGAAATTCCCCCCAAATCCGAGGCCAAAATTCAGAGATTGTGACCATGATCAGCATTCTTGCTCAGGTTCCCACTTGAATCAAATCCTAAAACGCTTGATCTCTTTTTTTTTCCCTAATTCTTCTTCTTTCCTTTTAATTATATGGTGTTTGATGAAAATGCAGGAGCGTTTGCTTGGTGCAACATTAGGATGCGCATTGACGGGGATCGTTGTATTCGAGCAACGTAAACGCATATATGATTCCGTTTCAAATTATCAATCTGAGGTTTTTTTCTTCAATTTTCTAGCGATATTTGTTCATATCAAACCCTAGAAAAAGCAAGCAATAGATTAAAGTTATTTCATATTTTCTTCTTTTCATTATTTGTTGCTTCTTTTTTAATTGAAGAGGATTTTTCTGGATTACTTTGTTGTGTCATTATCTATATTTTAGATGAAAGGAAATGAGATGCTTTGTATTTGAAGATTTGGATGTTTTGAGGAATTATTACAAATTAAGTTATATTGGATAAGGCTATTGCTATTGCTAGAGTCAATATTAATGCCTACTCCAATCTTGTCTGGCTTTTTATCGCTTAAGCTAATGCGTCATTAGAACAAGTATGTCCTAGACCCAGTTAATGTGGTGTAAAGTTTTCCTAGTCGACCTTTAGACCCATGTGCTTTAGCTCAAGTGGTAAAAGTTGGGGATTTGATTGGGGGAAGGAAAGGAGTGAAGATGTGAAAATGAAATGTGTAATGAGAAATGTAGACTTTTAGTTTTATATTTGGTTCTACGAAGCAACAAGACAAAATGGTTTTCTTCTCAACATTCTGCTTTCTCGTTAATCTGGTTATCTATAGGAATTGAGGTTGATCAGGAGAAAACTTCCAAGGAATATATAGTTGTTTGTTTTTTGGGGAATTTTATTTTAATTGTCTTTGATCCTTCCATTTTATCCAATTAAGCTCTTAAAGTGTTACTTCTGTTTTATTATGCCCCTTTTTGCATGGAAACCTCTAAATATAATCAGAAGAATAGCGGTTTTAGTCAAGCAGAAACAGTACTTTTAGGGTATAATTAGATAAAATAGCACTTCAAGGGCTCAATTGGATGAAAATAATGCTTTAAAGGTTTATTGGATATAAACTAAATGGATAGGGCTAATAAACTTAGAAAGTGTAAGGGCTCTTTAGTTTTCTAGCCATGTATTAATTTGAAAGCTATTCAAGAAGATTACGCATTCGTAAGTTGAATTTGGTTTTGGCCATCTGCAGTGCATGTAGATTAATTAAGCTCTCATAGTTTGACTTTGACTTTTCCCAGATGAAAGAACCAATATTTGGAAAGAAATCTCGCTCAGAGTTTGCCCTTCTATGGAACAAAACGGTGGACCAGATATTTGTCCCAGTAATTGAAGCCATTAGTTCCCGTCGATGGTAGAAGATTTGGGGTAATTTTTACGGTCAACTATTGATGTGGCTTTTACTTCATATCATTGCATGCGTACAATTGCTTGCTGTTAATTTTATCTCTCAAATCTCTTTGAACCAAAAGGGGGAATGCTTACTTGTTTGTAATACGCAGCTTGTAAAAATGGTAAATTCATTTTCATGACATATTTCATTTCTTCTCCATTGTTTCTTTTTTAATGGTATAAATTGTGAATCTTTGTTAACTTTTTATTAACTTGTTGGGTAATAATACTATTTGCAATTACGCTCAGAATTTTCACAGAAAAATTATATACAAACTCCTTCTCTTAAGTTTATATTCTGAGCGTAAGATTAGTGGTTTTGCTCTTATTATCCAAATTCATTCTCTAGTTACTAATATAATCCCTATAGTGTATCATGGTTTAGTTCCTAAAATCAAAATATACATGTTATTGGACTTTTTTTATCAAAAGTTCCCGTGTTGGTAAAATAAGCTCTTAGGATCTACTATATATGAAGAATGGAAATTTAGTTTGTTCTAATGGCTATTTTAGCGACCAATATGATTGTTTGAACCAGATTTAGTCACAGTAGCAGTCTATAGAGTGGCATTAGACCAGTCGACCTGTGAATAGGTACGAATCGTTTTTTAAAATAATAATTTATTTATTTATTTATTTATTTATTTGAACCAATGGTCTAATTGATTCAACGTCCGATTTGGTTACAAAAACCCTTGGTGACCAAGGTTTAATTCTTAGCCACCTTACATGCAATTTTAAGTATCTTAGTTATCTGACCAATGATGCAATTATGAGTATAAAATGAGAGAATTAAAGTCCTACGGTATAGCTTTTACTTGTTCTGTAACGTTCTTACCAGGAACTGGAACTGTTTCCAATGATTATGGGGCATAAATGATAATCTCAATCATCTTTCATTGACTTTCAGGACTTTTAAACAGTTTTTGTGTCTGCCATTGCCTCCAATGATTGTGTTATATAAACTTTGCTTATGTCTCAGACACTGAAATAGTCTAAATATGTGAAACACTATCATCCCAATTATATAACAAATTGAATCATAAAGCAAATACACTCCATGAAAGCAGAAAAACCCCAAAGAGAAATAAGAAAAAAAAAAGATTGAAGAAAAGCTTAATTCTAATAGAGCATTCGCCTATATGTATTTATACAATGGAGATTTGGTGCTTGAAGAGTACACTATCAGGCATCGAGTTGAACAGTGTTTGGTTGATTAGTTGTAGCAGTAACTCGGCGGGTTTTAATCACATAGAAAACACCCATTGCCGAAAGCACAACAAATGCTAAACCGAAAACTATGGCAGCAACTCCACCAGCACCGAGTGGATGCCCGGGTTTCTGTTGTGGTAATGCTTTGGTTTCAAGTGCTTTGTTAGAGTCCACTTCAGCTGCTACAGGCAATGGTGAGCATTTGGAGGCTGCACATGGGTTTTTGGTGTCTTGATTTTGGGTTTTGGGGTGGAAGAATTCGTAAGCCGACGGGGAGAAGGCCATCGGATTCTCGTGAGCAATGCCATGGGGAGCTCTGTCTTGACCATTACCAATGGAGACAAGAAAAGCTAGAGAAGATAAGAGAAGCAAGAAAGAAGCAAATGGATTCATTTGTTGTTTTTCTTTGATTGAGGAGAGGCCAAAAGAGCAGCAGGCTTTTGAGTTAAAATTTTGGGCGTGCTTTACAATTGGCTTTTGGAAGGGGCGTTTTATAGTGGTGGTTGCTTAGCATTTAATTTTGGTAAGGCAAATGATGGTACAAAAGAGGGGAACAAAATGATGAGAATGATTCTTTCTAAATAGTTTGGTCTCCCAAATTTCCCCTTGATTTCAGTCTTGGAATATCAGTTTACAATATGCACAAAATTAAGGTGCATGCTAATCATAAAAGAAGAGATGATAATTTAACAATAAAAGAAAATATTAGGTAAAAAATTTCTTCCATCCCTCTAAAATATAAATTTAAGCAAATTGATCTCTCTTAAATTTGAGCAACAAGAACTTTGATTAAATTTGCTTAAACTTGAGCAACAAAAGCAATTAATCGCGATGTTAATGTCTTTTGTCAATTATACATAATTTTGATTTGTATAATAACAAATTTAATCTTCAATGCTTATATATTTTGTCAAGGTCTTGGTTCTAAAAAATTCAACAAATGTAGTCTCAAAATTTACACAAATGTGTTGTGGGCTAAATTTGTTAAATTAGGGTCAAATTGATAGAATAGAAAAACTTTGAGCAATAATTTTATTATTATACCAATAAAAATATGTACAATTGACTGAAAACATTATCATTGTTATTAATTGTCTTTAGTTGCTCGCTTTCAAAATTAACATAAATTAAATTGCTTCGATTTGTTTGAGAATATTCAGTTCACTTAATATCAAAATTGAAAGAGATTCGAGATATCATTTAATCGAAAAGATTTCTAGAAAAACTTATTTCAAGCATGTTATCATCTTTAAAAAACGACCCATAAATAATTGATCTAAAGTAGGTAAAAAAAAGTGTTTGTTGTAGTCCTAAGTGCCCAATATAGCGAATTGTTCTTCTAAACTAAAATGTCTCGTACTATTAATTTTGAGCCCCTTCTCTCATCATTGTAGAATAAAGCTAATAATGGCTCAACATGGCAATGTTTAGTAGAGTTCTAGTAAACTTTTCTTTTCTTTTCAATCTCCATTGACTTATCATTTTGATTGAGTGCCTTCCCTAACACTTTAATGGACTAGGGACTAATAGCAAAAGATATTATTTTTAACTTAATTATTATTTACAATTCACTCACATGTAATTCAAATGAGAAGAAAAATCATACTCTGATTTCATTATGTACATAGAAATAATTAAAATCAACGAAAGGAAAAACAAATGGATAGGAAACTATGCTGTGAATGATTTTCTATTCATATATATTGTATATGATAGAAAAAAAGAAGAAGAAAGAAATGGAAGCATATAGGGTTACACTTTAGTTAGCTTGAAGTTGAAGGATCAATAAAGGGCCCAAAAAAAACATAATTTGATGTGAGTAATTATAATGGCTAGGCTGTGACACCTGGCCTTTGAATATTATTGTAGGAGAAGGGGATAAGCATGCCCTAGAAGCCCCAGCAATTGAAATCAATTGCAGCAGCCAACTTCCCCCCACATGAATAGTTAAAAATCATGTCAAAATTTGCTGATGTTCTTACAAGTAAATATGTTTATTTCTTACCCCTGCAGTGTGGCCCATTTAAACATTTTCTACAATGATGCTTTGGTGTTTGTTAGTTAATGGACTTTTTAGATAGTGTGTAGAGGAGAAAAGGGTTGATTTAGTGGTTTGATGGGCTACTCTTAAGAACAACAATTGGGAAACCAATGGTTTTCCTCAAAGGCTCAACCCGGGGGCTATACAAAGAAGATAAAAAAAATGTCACCTTCTATCCCATCTTTTTTTTTTAAAAAGGAAAATTATTGATATGTTAGTAGAGTTTTTTAGACTCCACAAGTGATTAAAATTTGATAAGTGATTATAAAGTGTAGTAAAGAAAATAAAAAAATTTAATGATATAAATAAATATGATATTTGTCACATCTTCGTCTCACTTGTGAAATCTAAAATATTCTACCAACTATTTCAATATTTCTCATACATAATCCTTTGTATAAATGTTGGGACGTACGGACACTAAGATGGAATAAGTTTGCTAATATGCCCAATGTCCTTGCTGCAATATGATGAGAGGCTATTCCTCCTAAAACAAAAGGATCAAAACCTTCTACAACCCATGCTGGATTTACAGGTTGGACCTTGCTAGTTAGTCTATAAAGGTTCGACACTCATGTTTCAGGACCATACAATTCTGTTACATGAAATGTGTCAAAACCAAAGCAAGTCACTCTTAAGAGAAATAAATAAAATCTAAAAATTTTAGGCAAATCCAAAGAATCATCACAAAAAATTCTAAATCAAATAATGACTTTTTTTTAATAAACTTTGTAAAAAAAATTATTAATGACCTTCAATTATATTATACATAATTTGTTAGTGTAATAATTTGAATAATTCAGCTCAAACAAAAGTGAATAATATTTTTCATCAAATTAATTTACGTTCAGGTTGATTTTCGTTTTTAATCAATTAGTATCTATTTAAATTTGAATTAAATGGTTTAAAATTTTAAAGTTAGAAGATAAAAATTGAATACCTAATATTATGTTATATAGTAGTAGAATTATGAATAAAAAAGTATGGTGATTGAGAATGTGGATTCAACCTGCTAAAAATTGTGTTGAAATCTTAAATTGACATAAGTCTTCAAATTTAGTCTCTAGATAATTATACCTTGTTGAAATTAATATATATATATATTATAATTAAGTATTTAAAAGAACATGCAACCAATAAATATAGTTAACACTATTAAGAAAAGAATGCAAACATTCTTCCATAAAAGAGTATACAGAATATTTGAAAAGAAAAAGAAGACAAAAACACAAGTTAATATATATTATATTTACAGTTCAATGGCTCTTCTTAAGCATTTTTCTCCTCCAAACACATTGCAGAAACAAAATGCAAAAGGGAACCCTCTCTCACAAACCTACACTCATCTTTTTCTTCATCTCTAATTCATGATGACTCCTTGAATTTTATGTGAAAAATAAAAGCCCATCGATTTTAATTAAGCATTGCTCCTGAAAGACCCAAGTGCCTTCATTGCTCCTGCTCTTAGGATGTATTGGTGGTAGATTGCCGCAATGGCAGCTCCAATGAAAGGTCCAACCCAGAACATCCACTGCCCATACAATAACACATTCATTAATGTTAAATACATACATTACAACACAAATATTCAAATGAAATATATATATAGAGAGAGAGAGAGATTACTTGGTCATCCCAGGCCTTGTCTTTGTTGTAAATAACAGCAGCACCAAAGCTCCTAGCAGGGTTGATACCAGTGCCAGTGATTGGAATTGTGGCTAGGTGAACCATGAACACAGCAAACCCAATGGGAAGTGGTGCCAATACCTTTCCATTTTTTGGGTTTAATTAATCACTATTTCACACACCAAAAAAAAATGATTTTATATTAAAGAGTGTAAGATTATAAAAGCACATACAGGAACGTGAGAATCCCTTGCATTCCTCTTGGGATCAGTTGCAGAGAAGACAGTGTAAACAAGAACAAAAGTCCCAATGATCTCAGCACCCAACCCAGTTCCCTTATTGAAACCATCTTGTAGCTCATTGGCTCCACCACCATAGGTATTGTAGTAACTCTTTTGGAACCCCTTGACTAACCCACAACCACAAATAGCACCCAAGCACTGAGCCACCATGTACATCACGGCTCGAACCAGTGACACCTTTCGTCCTAAGAACAACCCAAAGGTCACTGCCGGGTTGATATGTCCTCCTGCAAGTGTCTCATTACATTATATTCGTTGCTAACTTTTGTTTGGTTACCAGGAAAAAAAATATATATATATATAGAGAGAGAGAGAGAGAGTACTCACCGGAGATACCGGCGGTGCAGTAAACAAGAATAAAGATCATGCCACCAAAAGCCCAAGCAATACCAAGGATACCAACACCACCACAATCAGGATCGACGGTGTTCTTTAAAGGGTCGGTTTGGACCCTGTAGCCAATCACTGTCAATACTGTGACATACAAGAAGAGAAGGGTAGCAATGAACTCAGCAATCAAAGCCCTATAAAATGACCATTGGGTGAGCTCTTCAGAATCTATCAATGGCGCCGGTGGTGGGTCATGGTAGTCTCTTCCTGCTGCCATCTCTACATCCTTAACCATATTTTGCTTTTTTTGGCTTGGAATTTGTGGGTTTAAAGCAAAAGCTGAAGAGATGAAGAGAGTTGAGTGGGAGAAGAAGGGTATATAAAGGAGGGAGGATTCTACTGATTAAACAAAGTAATTATGTTTTAAGTTTAAATTAATGATCATTTTATGATTAATTTTTAGCCGTCCAATCCACCTTTGATTTTCGATTTTTTAATTATTACTAACACGAAAAAACCAATACAAAAAATATATATATATAACAAAAAAAAAATGCAAATGCAACATAACAGATAAAAAGAGATACTGAATTCTAAGAAACAATGCATTGTTGGCCCTTTTTCTTAATCAATGCAAAAAAAAAAAAGGGGGAAGTAAAAAAAAATAGAGATTAAAATTGAATGGTAATTTTCCTTAAATTCATTCTATTAGTTTATAATTTAAAAGCTTATCATAATCAAAGCATTGCCTGCAATACAAAATAGAAATTAAATTAGGTCATTTTAAAATTATCAAAACTCATTCATTTATGTCCTTCAGAGAAAAATAACATATAAATAGGTAGGGTTTCCACTCTAATTAGTAAAGTAGGCAACACCGTTTGCCATTACCTAAAACCTAATTCAACAATTTGCTACATTATTCCACATCACATCATTTTTATGATTTTCGGATTTAAAATTAAATTTAATAAATCGAATCTATTTATAAATTTTAATCATATTTATTCTTTTTTACATCATACTTAAAACTAACCATAACATCTTCTTAACTTATAAATAGTTAAAAAGATAATACATTTCAACATAACATTGACAATAATACTCATATAAATTAAACTAGGACTCAATCCGTATTTTTTTAATATTTTAATAGTTATACTTGCAATTCACAACTATCGGAACACTTGGTTGGTCAAGAAAAATAAGATTGAGACGTGAAAATTTTAACTTTTCACCTTTTCCTTTCCATTTCACAAGTTGAACCATGGAAAAAAAAATCAAAATTAATAAAAGCATTTAAAAAAGTCGGTCCTTGACATTAAAACCTACATGCAAATTGCAAAGCTTTCACCGAACTATATAATTTATAGGGTGGATTAATTGATTTTTCCCATACTAATTTTATTTGGAGAAACAAGATGGTCATTTAATGGAACAAAATAAATATCCTCATCAGCTTTTTCGCAATAAAATGATAAAATGTAATTTATAAATGGTCTAATTAGAACTCCATCCCTCTATCTTATGATTGGTCCCTTTATTTTAATTTTTCTACTTTATAATAAGTGATAACTTGCTCCCATTTGTATATAAATCATTGAATTACTATTTCATTATGTAAATTCAACATTTAGTAATAAGGTTCAACACTATTACCCACTTGTCTAATTTCTAAGTATGAAAAACTGAAATAAAAACTTAATTTTTGTAAACTACAAACCTCAAATTTAGAAAAATTAAAACAAATAAATTTCAAATACTTATAAATAAAAAAGGAAATTTAAAATAATACCATAAATTACATAATTCATGCCCAGTGTTGACATTAATGTATAAATGAACCGAACAATCTGACGTTTATCAGATATATATTTGTTCTCAAACGTTAACCTCATGGTATGATCATCTAGCATGTTCTAAATTCCAAATTTTTATATAAACTCTATGCGTTGCTTTTGTTTGGATTTGGGGTTACTCTGGTGGCGGCGGCTGGCTGGTCATTGAATATGAGGTATGGTTAGAAAGACGCCACGTATTATCCTAAAATCAAGCATGGGATTCTGAAATATTCAAAATCTAATAAAGTGAGTAGCCTGGGCGGTGGCCTTTTTCTTCTTTGTTATGGGACTACGATGGATTACTAACCCTCTTATTAGACTTGTTATTTTATTCATCACTCAAGGTTGGATGTGGTTCTCGTTTCAGCATTTCTTCTTACCATTTTTCTTTTCATCAATTAATTTAATGGACTGTTTTTAAGTTTTATTGGTTTATTAGGTTCAATCAGATAAATTATTTAAAAACTTATTAAAATAAAATAATAATAATTCAATTAATTTTTTATCTTGGTTCAACCTCTCATCTTTAAAGTGGTATCTCAACTAGTTTCATATTCAATTAGTTGATCTGTTAGTTTTGATTGATGAAAGAATTTTTTAAATCCTATCAGGTTGAGCAAGTAGGTGATAAAATTTGAAAACAAAATAAATCGCTAGCGTCTCGACCTTGGAGGGAAAATTTTGAGCATTGTTGGCATTACCAGGTATTATAAAGGAAGAATAAAGTAAAAGTGAAAGAGTGTATAAAAAATTAAAATAAAAGAATTAAAAATTATTGTTATCAGCTAAAGTTCCTTTTTATAGATATAAAATTTTGACACAAAATGAACAATGAAAAATAGCTTGAGCATCACTTGTGACAAAAAAAATTAATACCAAAATGAGAATAATGGTATAATTTATATACCCACTAGTTTCTTTATCCATGCGAAGCATGGGCTTACTTTTTATACAGAATATTTGAAATATAATATGCTTGTAATATTGTAATTTTTTTAATCTATTACATGCATAAATTTTACGAAAAAAATATTAAAATTTAAATAGTATTAAAAATTATTTTACTCGAGATGATCATGTGTTAATTAAAATCTATTGCCTTTTTATAAATATTTTAATAAAAATGTAAACATATTTTAAACAAAATGATTTAATGTGAGACAAAACTATGGTCATAGTTTTATTTACAATAAAAGTTAGGAAAGTGTTGAAAAATATGAAACTGGCAATTTGATGCCAAAGAGAGTGCCCACTTCCCTACCCACCAAATCTGTGTTGAGACAGTTTCTATATTTAGGTGCTGGCAAATTATTGAACCTTATTTTGGGGCTATACTAATTACATGGTGAATATCTAGCTCATTATGAAAGATCATTTTACTTGGGAATACTAACATTAGCAATTGATTCCCCAAAGCAATCCCTTAGATTATGGATTTTGGATTGGATCATGATTCTGCTAATGAGCTACATAGAGTTCATATTTACTTCATATATTATTATATTGTATTACTTTTATGGTATTAATGTTTTATTAGAGTTGTATTAGATCTTCTATTGTAAGCAAGCCTTGAAATCAATGCCTATATATTTGAGAGACTTGCCTAGGATAATGTACTGAGAGTTAGGCACTTAATCTATTCTTGTGAGAATAATTTGTAAGAGTGTTTTTTGCTAGTAAAATCTTTGGTTGTGGTTTTACCTGTTGTGATCATAATGGTGAGAATATTGTATCTTTAAAGTGCAATGGTAAGGGAAACAATCACAGTGTGTGATTGAGTAGGCTCACTTTACAATTGTTGAAGGAGTGCATATTTCTTACTGAGCTAAGCTTCACAAGCATAGGGAAACCAAACTACGTAATCATCTTCTTGTGTCTTGTGTGTTTATTGTTTTTAGTTTAGTCATTGGAGAAGCACCTACCATTTCAGGCACCAATTTGATTGTGAAGTTTTTGTTCTTAGCAACATATTTTAGCTAATAATTGGTATCAAAGCCTACCACTTAAAATAGCTAGTAGAAATTTAAAGTGTTGCTAAGATTTAAATATGGAAGGTTCATCCACGTCAAGACCCCCTATGCTTGAAGTTGGCAATTATGCCTTCTAGAAAGCACGCATGGAGTCCTATTTAAAGTCAATTGATGAGAAAGCTTGTCGTGCTATGTTAACTGGATTGGAGGCACCTAAAATGGATAGTGACAATGAGAGAGTAACAAAGTAAAAAATACAGTGGACCATAGAGGAAGAGAAGTTGAGAAATGTTAACTCAAAGGCATTATATGCAATTTTCTATAGAGTGGATATGTGATAATACTCTAGAACGACATATTTTATGTGCTAATTGCATGTTTATTTTGAGTATGATCCTACTAATTTAGGTTATTTTATAATCTTTTATCTTTTAGGGATTAAATTGGAGGCAAAAGTAAATTTAGAGGCAAAAAATTTGAAGATACAATGGCCCAACATGCAACGCAGGAAAAAAGGTGGTGCCAAAAATGCAAGTATGAAGACATAAGGGCAAAAGTGCAAAAAAAAAAGATTTTATAGCACAAGACTCTATTTAATGTTTAATTATATTAGGATAATTATTAAGGATAATTATTTAGATTTAAATTTAGGATTTATTTTTATTTATCTTTAATTATCTTTAATTATCTTTATTTATTTGTATTTATCTTTTAGAATTTAATTAGGAATATGTTAGGTTTTCTAGTACTATAAATAGGGGATAGAGTGGCACATATTTGACATCTCTTTTTCTGTAAACACTCCCTCTCCCAAAAACTCTATTTTTTGTTCTCTCCATATTTTCTTCAATAAAAATCTCATTTCTATTATATTTATTTCTTTTCCAAAAATCATGAGCCACTAAAGCAATCTAGTCAAAGGTTGTCGAAATTCCCCAAAAAAGGTTCATGTGAGGCTTAGAATCCGCGCTTAGCCTTCTCAACAGGGTATTCATCGCTTCTCCACATTACGGGGCTGACGCTTCCGTCCATGTCCCTTAATAGGTGATATTTTCAACTTGTGCAAGGAACGGCCGCTTTGTACGTTTTAAGAAGGTTGCACAGTCGGTTCGTTGGCTTTCTCGTCAGAGATTGGCAAGTTCAAGAGACAAAACGGCGTGGTATTCACCGTTGGGAAGTGATGATCTAGCAGAAGATAGTCCCACAAAAGCGATTATTGGCTAAAGTTAGGTTCCGCCAAATCTTAAGTCTAAATTCTTGGAGCTGGTGGTCGTAGGCGTCTTCTTCCACTATAACTGGCTTATCCTGCTCGAGAAGGGTTACTTAAAAGCCAAGGATTGAACCCAAGGCGAATCGAGACAACCGGAGGTTGGAATCTCGCCACATAAGAAACTCTCTATTTCCTCAACTTCTATTTATTTTTATATTCTCTATTTTAAATTTTCGCAATTTATTTAATTTTGCAAATTCAGTTCGACTTTAAGTTATGTTTTTATTTTATTTCGAAATTCTTAATTCTGTCTTTTTTTTTTAGGAACGCAGGTTTTCTTGGCCAAGAAATTGTCCAGAATTTCAAGAAACGAGCATTCATACAATCCGGTCCCTAAGGATTCGACCCCACTCCCCTTTTACTGTTATTTTTACTACTTTACAGGGAATAGGATATTTTTGGTGCTCTCAATGACCGCATCAATATGCAAGAATTCAAAAGAATGTCAGATGTATTGTGGCAAAAAATGCTTTGGATATCTTAGAAACAACATATGAAGGAACCTCCACAGTCAAGCAATAAAAAATGTAAATGCTAACTTTGAGATTTGAAAGTCTGAGGATACAGGAGTCAAAGACAATTAGTGAATTTTATGAAAAATTGCATTTGAAAGCCAAGCTTCTAAGAAAGGCGCTAAGATCTCTCCCTGAAAGATTTTCCATCAAGGTCACTGCCATTGAAGAGGCCAAGAACCTTGAACAACTAGCCAAGATGAACTCATTGGTTCTCTACAAACCTTTGAGATAAATCTAGATGAAGCAAAGCGAATCAAAGGAAAAGAGGATAAAAATATTTCTTTTCAAGTAAAAAAGGAAGTACCCACTTCTCGAAATACTACATTAGAGGACTTACAAGAAGAGATAGCCTTGCTTACTCAGAATTTTAGTAAAGCATTCAGACAACATTCAAAGAGAATCAAGAAATTTAAAGCCAATACCAATTTTCCCAAAAACAAGTCAAAGAGAGTTGTGATCAAAGAAGAACCTAAGAATGACAAAAAGAAAGGTGTACAATGCTATGAATGTCAAGGGTTTGGCCACATTCAATCTGAGTGTGCTAACACCTTAAAAAGAAGAAAAAGTCTTTTTATGCGACATGGAGTGATGAGGATTCCTCTAGTGGCTCTGACTCAGAAGATGATCATCAAAACTTTATTGCTTTTACTATTAATGTTGGTAAAGAGGATTCTAATATAAAGTTTTGTGGTGAAAACGATGAAGACTTTCTGAAGACTTATAAAGAGATGTTTGGTAAATGTGCAATGGTGTGTGAGATCAACACTCAACTGTCTCAAGAAAACAAGTGTTTAAAATATGAGAATGTTGCTTTGACTAATCAAGTGGTTGCATGTAACAACCTGATTTTTAATAGTGTCGTAAAACTCGATTTTGGATCGGATTAATTGAGTTGAGCTAGTAAATAATTTAAAATAGAATAATTAAGAGTTACGTATAGGTCGGAGAGATTAAGTAATTAAGTGTTATTAAATTAAATCGATTAATAAAAATAGCACAAGGACTAAGTTGATTAGTGACAAAATTGAAAAGGAAAGTGATTTTCAAATTAGCAAGTGCCTTAAATGACAATTAAACAAAAGTTATATTAGCAATTAAACCATTTTAATTTCATGTTAGAGCTTAATTAAGTGGAGTGTCATCATTTTCCACTAAGTGAATATTAAGTTAATTAAATCATTATTAGTGACTTAATTAACTTAATTAATGCGTTAATTATCTCTATATATATGCTTTGATGATGGGAGAGAGAAAAACCTTAATCCCATTCTCTCCTCCTTTCACCGTCCATTAAAGAAAGAAAGGAAGCAAACTTTATAAAAATATTATTTTTTATTAGCTTTAGCTCAATTTGAGTAAAAATTAGGTGAATTCTAACGTATTTAAAATAAAATATATGACGGTTGAATTAGATATTATTTGAAAATAAAAATAAAAATAATATAATTTGAAATAAGATATACAACATGTGAGAAACCATTATTTAAGCACTATAAAAAGATTTGACCCTATTTGAGTATTTAAAAAAAAATTGGCTTTTATTTGAGTATTTTGAAAGGTTTTCCTTTTATTTAAATATTTCTTTAAATATTAATCCCTTATATGAATATTTTTTAAAGGTTTAACTCTTATGTGAGTAATCCTTAAAAAGATGGAGCCCAATTTGATGATTTAGCTTTCTTTTTTCATGTATAATGGGATAGTTGAAAAATAAAAATAAAAAATTGAAAGAAAAAAAAAATTTCCCTTCTTTATTTTTCCTTGCTATATATATATCGTTTTTTAGGTTGGGTTTTATTTCAATACAACAAAATTTAAATGTTTCTAGTTTTCAATACTGGAAATATCATAGGTCCCAATAATTATGTAGTTTCTAATATTAGAAAGTTTATATTTTTTAGAAGAAAAAAAAAGGTAAAAATACAAAATTTATGGTGCTAGCAAAAATCGTTTCTCGATAGTAAAAAAAAACATTTTTTTTATTTTTCATGAAATTTTAAAAAATAATTATTTTTTTATAAGTTGATTTCATTTTAGGGTTTGATTGGTTATTTTCTAAATGTCATTTAAATATATAAAAAAATATTTATATTTAAAAAATATTTTTATAAGAATTTAAAAAGAAAAAATGTTATTATATCTCATGCAATTATATTATTTTGTGATTATTGTTGAGATTTTAATTTTGAATTATAATTATAATTTAATAATCATGTTTAAAGTTATTTATTATTGAAAACATTATTATTTATGACAAGAAAATCATGTTTAAAACTTAATTTAAAAAATAATCCCAAAACTCAAAAATTTCATATACATGCAATCTTTTATAATATATATTATATGATTTGTGAGTGGAGTGAAAAAAAGATCCTACATAAAATCGTGTAAAAAAAAACATTTCTTTCCCCACTACTCGGATTACTTTATGTTTCTCTTCATTTTCTCCAAAAGGAAAAATAATTAACTCGTGACTCAAAGTCTCTTGTTTTTAATTTTTTAAAATAATGAAAATGACCACTCATTTAAAAAGCACTCCTATACTTTCTACTGCTTTTTTTCCTTATCAATAACTACGTATCATTTTGTTAATTTACCAATAATTATAATTTTGAATTTTATTTTATAATGAAGACTGCTGTTAATAATTTTGATTTATAAATTGAACTTTTTGTTGAACAAGAAAACACATACTTGGCTGAATTCCAAAGGCCTGGGAAATTTTCTTTATATAATTCTTTGCTTTTATCAGTGGCTCAGCTTAGGAGACAACAATCCAGCTCCATCCTCGTTATAATAATTGCTAGAGGTTAAGGTTGAAAAGAAGGAATAAAATTAAATAATCAATTCAATCTCTATTGTTCATTCAAATAAAAAAAAAAAAACTTTTGTTCAAACCCATTTCTACTTCTATTTGATTTATATTTTATATATCATAACATCGTAATATTAATGAAATGTTACTTAAATTAACTTCCCAAAAGTAATATTTTAATTTAAAAAAACACTTTTGCAGCGGTTTTCCAATCCAGACTAAAAAAAAGGAAAGCACTTTACACCAACAATACTATACTGTCTCAAGAGACAGTCATGGAGTGGGATAATTCAACAAGAGATCCTATAGCATCTATAAAAACCCAGGTTGTTCCTCTACCAAACCCCTAATTTGCACACAAAACATGAATGGTCTTTTTTGGTCACTCAACATCTCCTAGATTAGAGTATCAGACACATTCATGACCAGTGCAAACTAACTTAAACTGTGAAGTCAATCATAACTCGAGAATATGTATTCGTAAGCAGTACTTCTAAGTAGCTAGATTAGAGTTTAGGGAAGTATACACCTTACACATTGTACTGCTATATCATTTCAGATGCGAGGGAACAAGCAGAAAGCACAGATGAATTGACTTAATGACAACACCATCTCAGTTCAGCAACTGATACACAGAAAAACTTCCCTGTGGTTGCAACATGAATCAAGAAAAAACATGGTTTACGCATTTGAATTTAAGGAATAAAGCCTAAAAACAAGAGTTGATGATCTCGAATCAAACCATTAGCACAACAGATAAAATAATAAAGGAGACGCAAACATGTCAACAAGTACTAATTGCTTCCAAGAATAAGATCTAAAAAGGAGCTTTTCTCAACCTTCTATGAAGAAGTAATCCCCAATCCTACAACACAACCACATTGACAGGTAATTGGGGTGTAGTTTAGGGAGAAAACAGCAATAAATCAATAGAATCAAAGCTGAAAATATTTAACATCCTTCACAAAAAGATTACACATTGATAACCAGCAGAACGATGTGATTGACTTCCTAAAACAAGTTCAAAAATTATACTCAACTACCATGAAAATATTTCATTCATTTCTCAAGCAGAATGACTGCTAAAACTTGCATTTCCCATTCATTTCCGACTTACCAAACAGGGCACTACCAAGACCTGCATTTTCCACTGATTTCTTACCCTCCAAGCAGAAGCACTACCAAGATTTTCATTTAAACGGGCAATATAAGATGCAAAAAGGGATCTTTAAGAAAACAAAGTAAATAAACATCACATATAGAGCGATTTGAGGATCCATAAATGTTAAAATCGTCTAACTTGACCTCAAAAACAACCTCTGGTGAACAAAAATCGGCAAATTGTCCAAAACATTAAAACTAAACAAAAATTAAAAAAAAAAGGAAAGTAAAAACGGGAGAATAATATTGATAATAAAAGAAAAAAAGAAAACAAGCATTCTCACTCCAGGGGAACATCGACATCGCCATCGTCGATTTCCTGCTGCAAATCCTTGGGGTCTTTGCCATCAACCGTACATCCCACGGAGACGCAGGTGCCCAGAATCTCCTTCACCGTACCTCTTAAGTCCTTGGCCATCGACCTTGGCCTCATTACTTTAGCAATCTCGATGACGTCATCAAGGCCGATGTTCCCATTATGCTTGATGTTTTTGGTCTTCTTCCTATCCCTTTCAGGCTCCTTCAAAGCCTTAATCACCAGCGCCGCCGCCGACGGGACAACCATGACTTTCGCCTGACGGTTCTGGACAGTGAGCTTGACGGTCACGCGGAGACCCTTCCATTCCTTTGCGGTTTCCTTGGCAATATCTTCACCGATCTTTTTGGGAGATAAACCGAGTGGACCGATCTTCGGAGCGAGGGAACTAGCAGCTCCGACTTCGCCGCCGGTGACGCGGACGAACACATCGACAACTTGTGTTGGGTCAAACTTGGGCGGCATTGTTGGGCTTACTCTTTGATAGAGGAGAAAAGGAGGATTAGGGTTTTCAGAAATGGAAGAGTATAAAAGGGTGGAGTAATAAAGCTAGGGTTTTTCAGTTTCTTTGATTTATCGCCCGATTTAACCTTCAGTGAACTCGGGAAAATCGAAATCTGATGGGTATATATGTAATTTCAGATATAGGGCTGTGCAATAGGTGAGACTTCGATGTTTGGGCTTATCCTCAATTGGGTTCCACTTTATATATAAGGCTTGGACTAGGTGATATCAATGCCTTTTTTTTTTTTTTTTCTTTTTGAAATATCAACACCATAAATAGATATTTTGATTTCGTGAAGTAGATATCCAAAATTGTTTAGGTTGGTTTATATTATTTTTAAAAAAATATTTTAAACATAAACAATTTAATATAATTTTAAATATTTATTTAATTCCATATTATATCATTTTCTTTTCAATCAAAATAGTTAGGGCTAATTTGGTATTATTGCTGTAGTGTAGAAGCTTTTAAATGGTTGCATTTCGGAAAAAAAATAATTTTTAAAAAATACTAGAAGGAAGTGTTGTGGAAAAATATAGTTTAATTTCTGAATATTTAGCATTGTTATAAAAATTTAAGATTGAAAGTTACAATGCCCATATTAAACATTATATTGGAAAGTAAAAAAAAAATCCATATATTCATTTCATTTTCTTGTAATCTTTTATGGCACGTGTTGAATTTTAATAGTCTCGCGGCATATTTTTATTATATTTCAATTTATTTTATATGTTTATATAATTTAACATAGTTATATAAGTGTAATGTTGAATTTGTTTTGATGAAATGTTAAAATGATAATTTTTTGCTATAATTAAAATAAATTTAAAATTAATTCTTTAAATTCTCAGGCGAAGAGTATAAAATTTATATGTATACGAAAGTTATAATAAGAATTGTTATAAATTCAAAAAATATATACATAATTTGTAGCAATTGAGCAATAACTAATTTCGTCTCTCTTTCATTTAATTTTATTAATTATGTTGCACTTCATATCTGATCCGAATGTGAGATATTACATTCATTGTCAAAGAAACTCTAATATAATCATGCAAGGTACTCACTAGAAAATCAAGTTAAAAATATTTTTTATAAAATCATTTCATATTAATCAATTTCAATTTTAATACTTTAAAATCAAGTTGAAAATATTTTGAAACTATTTCTAAGTATCCAAAGGCACTTGGGACAAAGTACGAGTCTTTGGGGTTAAAACAGTGTAATACATGGGAGGAAGTCTTATTTGGCGTAGATGTATCGATACAAGTAGGGACTTGTAAGGATACAAATCCTTGGTATTACAGATGTTTAGATTCTACCAGAGTTATTACAATTGAATTGGCTCCATGTACTGATACAATTATGACTAAGCCTAAAATTAACCTCATAATTCATCAATTTTAACTTGTCACTATATATTATCAAAATATTAACTCATGGGACTCAAAACCAAGTTCAAAACATACAAAATATGCAATAGAACACCTATAAACCTAGTGAACATATACATATCACAAGAATTACCAAGTTCAACCATCATGTTAGCTTACTTAACACCTAAGATATTGATCATTCTAATGTTCATCCATCGTATAACTATTTCATACATCAAACATGGCATGATATATATACATAAACATACAAAACCATGATCAAAACATACTTAACTTAGGTTACAAAGTTACCAAGAGCCAACAAATTGAAGATAACATATAAGACTCCAACTATTCCTTGTTAACTTAGGTATATGCCACTACGCAACTAGAACCAAAAAGAGTATTACAAATTGTGATTGAGCTAAGATAAGAGTCTTGTATGCTGTTAATAGAACATGAGCTCAACAAAACTTATGCATCATCTGCACACAGAATCAAACAAATTCACACGCTGAGCATTAAGAGCTCAGTCGTACCAACATAAATCGAAATAAAAACATTAAATCATTAAATAATTAAACATTCTGACAACCTTTAATAATAGTACACTAATTTCAATTTAACACTTAACATATCATGCAATTACATTACACCATGTTGCTTTGAATAATTAATTTAACTTTACAATAGTCTCTTATACAATGTATTATATATATATATATATATACCAATGTCGTCTCTTTTCATAATATCTCGTATACCTATATGCATTTCATATCCATGAATCATTATGTTACTCAATCAATTTTCATTACCAATCCAAATATCATATTTCATACAATGCTTCTTATACCTTATTAATTGTTTCATGTCACAATTATCTTTCTTGTTATCAGTGCAAATAATTAATTTTATATCATATTCATAGCGAGATCACGTATCACATTCATAATTAGCCTCTATTAACTTAATATGAAATAAAGGACATGTACATGGATTAATCACTTAACACTCCACAATATGCACATAAGTGTTGATTGAGCATTAATACATCAACATCCCTTAACACTCCACAATATGCATCATAGTGCCAAAATATGCATTGAAGTGCAAAAATGAATTGCATCAAAGTGTCAAAATAAATTGCATCGATGTGACAGAATGCTCCCATCGATAAACACATAAATCCTATGGCATGCCAACTATATCTGAATTCTACCCCGTATTGTTAATAAGACAAATCTTTATTATCAAATCTCATCACTATGCACTTCAATATATCTTCTCAATATCTATAATGTTAACATTACAACTCATATCATGACATCATACAATTTCACATAAGCAGAGTAGCAACTTATCAATTAATCTCCAATTGAACGCGGTATAAAGCACATTCATTTACGTTGGACATTAAGCTTACTTTAAGATTGATACTTAGTATTTTCTACTCCAATCAAAACTTTGTTTTAATATTTTTATGGGATAAATATTAAATTTGTACTTGTACTTTGGTCCAATATGCAATCCGATACATGAACTTTCATTGGGTGCAATTTTTTGCATGAAACTTGAATTATGGTTCATATGTATACATAAAACTTCTATTTTGATTCAATTGTACACATTTAAAAAATGAATACAAACATTTATTTTCATATTATATTAATATAATTATTTGTGTATACAATATATTAATGTAAAATAATGCTAATTCGGTAATGTTATTAGTAATTTGTGAAAATTAAATTAAATCAAAATTTTCAGTATAAAAATACACAAAATCAAAGTTCATGTATGACATTGCACATTGAATTAAAATTCATGTATAATTTTGATACTACCCTTGTTTTTATAATACAAATTGTTTTACTTTCGTAAGATGGAATTTCAAGTTTAATATTAATGTGACATGTTAGTAGTGATTAATATAAAAGTTTTCGTCTAATACAATTATAAAAAAAATTATAGGTAGCGTTTGAAAAGTTATTTAGTAATTAGATTCGAGTATAATTGCTTGTAATTATACAATGATGATATGTTTGTGTAACCATTGTAATTGATGGGTCTCACCAGATTGGTTGTAATCGGAGTACCCTAATTACACTTTCAAATTCGTAAGGGGAGGGTGAGAATTGAAGCAATTACACATATAATTACACCCGAATCCAAGTTTAAAAATGTATTTTTATACAACTTATAAAAAATTATATTATAAGTATGAAAATGTATGAGTGTTTGGGATGGTTATGATAAAAAAATTATTATATTATGAATCCTAAAAAATTATATTATAAATATAAATTGTGCACTGCATTTTATAAAATTACAGCAAAAAATTATATTATTAAATCTTAAAAATTTTCTAAATTTTTTTATCAAAAAGTTTTTTATAAAAATAATTTACAAGTTGTAAAAATGTTTAATATATTGATTTATAAAAATTTATAGTCAAGAAGTACAAACATAACTTATTTATGAGTCCATGCTATATATTTTAAAAATAATAAAATTATTCATAAAAAAATGTTATAGTTTTTTAATCATAAATTATTTATAAAAAATAAATTTTTTAAAGTCATGACAAAAATTATATTATTTATAAGAAGTGATATGAAAATTATTGGACAACTTATAAAAATTTTTTTATAAAAGTTATATAGTATAAATTATATATATTTTAATTACTTTACGTATTATAAAAAATGAATATAATCTAGTATAAGTCTTACTCCAAATTAAATTTAAATAAAATTTTATAACTAAAGCTACAGACTATTTAGAGTATGAACCAAAATATTATAAGGTTGATGTTAATTATGCAGACACAAGCACTAAGACAGCTCGCTAACTCTTTAATTTGATATTCAAAGCTTCGAAATATAATTGAGAAGACATTTGTTGTTCTAAAAAAATATTTCTTATATTAACGTCAACTTAGTATAGCATGAAAAAACAATGTTAAATTGTACTAGTATATTGTATATTTCATATATTCAACCATAGGTTGAATTGAGACGATTCATATTTCGAAGAGTACATAGAAGAAGGATATCTTGATAATTTTAATTATGTGGTGAACTCGGTTAAGGACTAACCGATGATAATAAAGCATATACGTTAAATATTAAAGAGGAAATAACGTAATAAATATGCACTAAAATAATTAAATAAATTACATATGAGATTTATTTTTCTTGTTATTTTTACTAGTAATTGTATTATCAACTACTTTTTTAGACCATCATAATGCATCTAATGATTTGATTTTAATTTTTGTTACTTGCTTCAATATTATTTTCATACTAACAAGTTTTTATGGTTATTAATATTTAAAAAATATATAAATTATGTTTTACAAATTGTACTATTAAATATCATATATAAAATTATTATATAATTACACTTTATCAACTAAACACCTCTCAAAAATTATAATTGGTAATTATAAAACTCAAGAAAATTATAATTCTTTCTAATTATAAAACAAAACCTTAATATAATGGATAAACCATCAAAATAGTCACTTTAATTTGTCTCAATTTAGTTTTTCTCAGGTTATATTTTAGTCGCATATGTTTGAAATGTTACGTTTTAGTCACTTATGTTATCGTGTTGTAACATTTTAGTCATTGAGCGTTAATTGTCGTTAATGATGTAATGATAAGCTAACCTAACATGTATTTCAAATGAAAATTTAAGGTTAAATTATACAATTGGTCTCTATATTTTTTCTTCATTTTGAGCAATTTAATTTTTTTCTTTTATGTTAAAAGAGACGGAGAATGGAGAAAAATAGAGGGAGAAGTAGAAGAAAATAAAAAGTAAAGAATAAAAAGAAAAGTTAAAAGAATATAAAAGAAAAAATTTAAATTGCTAAAAAAAATATAGAGACCAATTGTATAATTTAATCTAAAATTTTTATTTAAAATGATGATTTAATAGGTGATATCAGCTTATCCTTACACATTAACATCAATAATTAGAATGTAACATTTCAAAAAAAAAAAAAGATTATTTTGTTAGTTTACCTGATATAATTATTAGACTATCGGTTTTCATGACCAAAGCGGAAAACAGTCGGGGAGAAACCAACCAACCAACAAAAAACCGCGCAATCAAAACAAGAAATTTAAGGCGGGCAGCGTAGCTGAAAGAGTGCTTCTAGTTATTTTGATTTTATTTCCTGAGTGTGTAAAGCTAAATATCAATGGATTCGGTCTCATCTACTTCATCTCTAGATGACTCCACCCAACTAAGCCCTAATTCTGATCCCAAAGCTGTGGACCAACGGTTTGATTTATTATCAGTGACTGATGAACCGATCCAATCCGAACCCGGTCATCGAGGAAATGGCGATGGATTCACCAATGGATCCTTGAATCCGGAGAGAAGCACCGGCGACGAAGACGACGATCAATTAGGAGTGGAGGATCAGGAATTGGTTGCCGATGAAGGGCCTTCGAGTCCAAACAGTTACAGTTACGCCGGTGAGAGAGGGAGCGCCAGCGCCACCAGCGTGTCGAGGATTGATGCAGCGAGTGATATTGACGATATTGAGATTCAGGAAGTGAGGAACGAGAGCTCATTCGAAGGTATCTCGGATTCTCAGCCCTCCTCTGGGGTGCCCGGTAAACACCGCGTCGACGAGGTCAGCCATTTCATTAACATTTTGTTTTTGTTGGCCTTGTTAATGTGGAGAAAACTTTTTTGTTTAGCTTTTTCTTAACCAAATTCACCAATCATTGCCGTTCATATTTATGAACTAGATTTTGGAATTGAAAACAGATAGGAAGCTTTGAATTAATCAACAACGATTTTATTGTTTGCCTTTCATTGTCAGCATTTATTTAAAAAAAGAAGAAGCTATTTTCAAGTGCTATTTCTATAATAAACCATGTCTGATTTATAAGTGCAGGATGATGCTTCGATATCATGGAGAAAGAGGAAGAAACACTTCTTTATCTTGAGTAACTCTGGCAAACCAATATATTCCAGGTTCGTTAATAGTTCCTAAATATTCTAGCACTGGAAGGTGCATGATGTGCGAATTACTAGCGGCTGCTTGCTTATAATTCCTATTTCAGTTTCTTTTGTATACTTAACTTGTAGATATGGAGATGAACACAAATTAGCTGGTTTTTCTGCGACACTACAAGCCGTTATTTCCTTCATGGAGAATGGGTACTTGGCTGGATCTAGCTTACTTAGATTTTACAAATGATTCTTTTGCTTAATCAAATGCAAAATTTTCAGCTACTTTCTCCCTTTTTATGTCAGTTCTTTGAAGGAGTTTTAATGTATCGTTGATTGATTCTCAGGGGAGACCGTGTCAAATTGGTGAAGGCTGGAAAACACCAGGTATTGCATGGCTAAATTTTCTATTTCTGGAGATGATATTTATGCTTTTTAGCTTTAGAATCAGTTATTATTAGATTACTTGCATTCAAACTACTTTCTCATTCGCTTAGTAGTTCAGGTTTTTAAGTGCACCTTTTGGAGTTCCTTTCACATATCAAATACCATAGGAAAAAAATAGTGAAAAGCTTCAATTTAATTTCTATTTCACCTTAATCTTATTATCTTATTGATAGTTTCCTTATAGTTGAACTTTAATCCTCTAAAATAATTATTTTCAAGACATTTTATTTGAGAGTTATTGTTTTTGGCAAGAAAAGTGAATGTCGTGGCGTGATAGCAGAAAGTTTTTTTTTTGAAACTTATGACAACTGAAATTGCATTTCACAAGCAACTAAATATTCAATAATCTAATAATTCTATTACACACGAAGACTGCAAAAGAAAGCAAAAATTCTAAATGATATTGTTGTTGAAAATAGGCACATTTACATGAAAATTGTCTGTTGATTTCATCAAGAAAGCACACAAAACTCTCACTTTTTTCTTATTCTTTTGGAATAGAATGCCTAAACACTGGCCCAACTTAAAGCTTATATATTCAAACATTTTTGTTTGATCAATTGAATAAAATATGGGGTGATGTATTATTTTCATTCAGGTAGTCTTCGTTGTAAAGGGACCGATTTATTTAGTTTGCATCAGCTGCAACGAGGAGCCCTTTGAATCACTAAAGGGACAGTTGGAGCTTATTTATGGTCAGGTAGTTTGTACAATAACCCTTGCAAATCTCTAGTTCCTGACTGATGAATTCAATTGCTGCTGCCTATTCAAGGCTTGTGAATTTCCCTTGATCCCTTTATTTCTCACGCTTTATTATTTGGTTACCCTTATATTATTTGTTAATGACGGTCACGCAAAAGTACTTCTCTCAGTCACTGTTGATTGGTTATCAAATGGATGCAGATGATACTTATCTTAACAAAGTCCATAAATAGGAGCTTCGAGAAGAATCCTAAGTTTGATATGACACATTTGCTTGGAGGAACAGATGATGTTTTTTCTTCCCTTATTCACTCCTTCAGTTGGTGCGTTTCTTTGGGTTTTTCCTGCAGATAAATATTGGAGCTCCCCTTTCTGCCTCCATCCTACCCTGCTACCCCCCTCATTTGCTTTCTTGCTTAAACCTACTTTGACTTATTTTAAGGCCGCATTTGGATTACATTGGTGCACGTGATTGGGTCTTCAATCACACCACACAACTCATGGGTAACATGGCTGGAATATTCTCACCGTGTTGCACCTTCAGTTGAAGATTGGACCCTCATGGGTCCAGTGAAAATTCATCCCTATGGTTGCAATTTTCCTTCCAATTTTTACTATTTTTTTACTTAAAAGTTTCTAAACTATATTCTTTTCAAATTATATATTCATTTAATTTAATGAAAAAGATTATATAATTATATAATAAGTACAAAAATAATGAAAATAGGAAAATAAATACATAAAATAATGTAGCAATATCAGTGTCCTTAATGCTCAATTTCTATTATCACTAATAGTTACAGGTTTTTTGCTATCTAAACATATCTCTGCAGTTTGCACTGCAACTCCAGTCTCACTATTATCATAACTAATTTCGGCACAAGCACTATTGTAATCTCTACTAGACCCCGAGTCAATTCCGTGACTATCAGTTCTAGTTGTTTAAAAATTTGTCCTATTCTATCCCTGGTTGAAAATATTGATTATGCATTCAGAACAAGGATAATATGTGTTTGTATTTACACATTTGTGTTACTTTCATTTTCCTCCACAGTAGCTGAATGGTATCTTCTAACCTTTTCTTTTTTTTTTCTTAGGAACCCAGCTACATTTCTTCATGCATACACCTGCCTACCCCTTGCTTATGCAACAAGGCAGGCTGCTGGTGCCATATTGCAAGATGTTGCTGATTCAGGGGTGTTATTTGCAATACTAATGTGTAAACACAAGGTAAAACTCTGGCATCTCTTTTTTCTTATTTTCCCCCGAAAATAAGCTTCAGCATTGTATTTGTTCTTATTTCTTTCCCTGTTACTTCATAAGAAGTGTTTTACTGTTTAGAACATTTTAATGACTTGAAGGTCAATTTCAGGTTATCAGTCTTGTTGGTGCACAAAAAGCCTCTCTTCGTCCTGATGATATATTGCTACTTTCAAACTTTGTGATGTCATCAGAGTCATTTAGGTAAGTGGAATAAACTTTTAACTGGTCTTTAATCCCCTTCTATCAGTCAACTCCTGAGAATCTGAATGCACTTGCCCTCAGAAACACATTACTTATGATGTTTCAGAACCATCTCTTAGATAATCCTCCTTAGTAGGGAGTGTGGATCAGTAATGTTGATCCTTTTGACTTGGATAGGAGGTGGGCTTTATGCAGATTTCTAGCTAAACATTTTTTGTACAATAAACAACCTCGATTTCATTATCTTATCTTACAAGTATTCCTCATGTGCTAATTGAATTCTAAATTGAAATTCCAGTTTAGAATTTTTTTGCATATTTTAAGCAATTAACATGCTTACTAGCACTTTTATTATTTTGGTGACCATTTTTAAAAAATAGTTCTTAACAGTCCAAAACCACATTTGGTTGGCAGAAAACAATTTCTTTATAATCCAGAACTTAGACAATTGAGTCCTGAGTTTGTGTAGTCTTTGCATTTTTTATTTAGTTCCTCTTTTCCTTCTATATCTAGCAGATTTAATGTTTCATTGATGCTAATGATTTTGTGGGCTTTTTACGAATGATCTCTTCATGCTTTATGCAGGACCTCAGAATCATTTTCTCCAATTTGCTTGCCTAGATATAATCCTTTGGCATTTTTGCATGCTTATGTGCATTTTCTTGATGTGAGTGACACTTGGTTTGCAATATGTTAAATTTTATGCAACTTCTACATGCAATGCTGTGGTAACTTCTACTTTCTTGTGTCAGGTCGATACATACTTGATGTTGCTTACTACTAGTTCAGATGCCTTCTATCATCTTAAAGATTGCAGGTAAACTGTATGTTTGTTTGATTATGATATTAGTGAACTTAGGGTATAACCTTCCTATTATTTATGAAAGTTGACTGTATATCTTGAGGCTGACTTATGTCCATCTGAAAAAATGGAAATATAGCCAGATTTACTTGTCTCTAGGCCTTCTGTATAGAAATATAAAATGTTTATTTTGATCCTCTCGGCAATTGAGAAATTTGACTGAAATTTTATAGGATACGCATAGAAACAGTCCTCTTAAAGTCCAATGTTCTTAGTGAAGTTCAGAGATCACTGCTAGATGGTGGGATTCGAGTTGAGGATTTGCATGTTGCCCCATTGCCTCGATCTGGACCATTACCTCATCAAGTCCAGCAAATACTTCAAACAGATTCTCCTGAGAGGCCTAGGGAACCATTTGTTGGCATTGGTGGTCCTGCTGGACTTTGGCATTTCATTTATCGCAGTATATATCTAGATCAATATGTATCCTCAGAGTTCTCACCACCACTGAACAATCATCAGCAACAGAAAAGGTAAAACTGTTGAACCTGTACCAGTTCAATTTGTACTTATTTCATGTTGAATCGATATAGTATATTTTGCTTTATGATAGTTGGGAGGGTAACTGGTTTTTTCTGGTCCAGATTGTATAGAGCTTACCTAAGACTGTATGCTTCCATGCATGATAAAGGAATTGGACCATACAAAACGCAGTTCAAAAGAGATGAAAACTACGGTAACTCTCTCTCTCTCTCTCTCTCTCTCACACACACACATTAATTTTGCTGACGTCTATTATGAACTACAACTAACTAGATGAAATTTAATTTTTTCGTTTGATGTACCAATGTCTATTGAGACAAATGGTAAGGGGCTCGATGCCCCTTAAGCAAATTCTTGGGTTTGAGTCTTGTGGATGGAGAAAACACCTATGAGAGATCTTTCTCCGTTTAAGGTTCCGGCCCAACTTGACTTGGATTTAGTCGGAGCCCAATGTGACTACAGGACACTTGGGGGTCTCAGACAAAAAAAAAAAAAAAAACTTTTTGAGTGTCTCTCACTATAGTTCTCCTTCTTAATGTTCTCTGGTTAATTGACAGCAATTGCTTATTACAAGTTATCAGTTTGCAGTTTCTATTTTACAGCCTTTATAGAATTAATGTGATTAATTTTATTTGTCAGTTTTACTATGCTGGGTCACGCAGGATTTTGAACTCTATGCGGCATTTGATCCCCTTGCAGACAAGGTTTGCTTAGCGTGTTCAAAATTGAAATGATGTCTTAAGTACATACTGAATACATCTCCGTGGAAAAAGCTTTAAAGTTCCATTTTTTTTACATTATCTTCAGGCAGAAGCCATAAAGACATGCAACCGGGTTTGTCAATGGTTAAAAGGTGTGGAAAATGAGATATTTTTGCATGGAGCAAGCCCTTTTTCATGGTGATAACTGATAAGTCAATCCGGTTATACAGTATGTACTCTAGTTTTTTGTCCTTTTCAATTTGCTCTTCATAGTAATCCCCCCCCCCCCCGCGGTCATACACTTTAGAATTTCTACTTATAGTTAGCTAGCTGGCCATTTGTACGATTCATCCTCCTAAAGATTTGCCTCTTTTTCATCAGTAACATAATAAGTCCTAACGTGCTAGAGAAAATTTAAAATTAGCGGTACTCTTTCATTCTTTCAAACTGAGGCCTTGTTTCGTATTAGTTTGGATGATAAATAGAGGTGAGAAAAATAGCTCATTATGTGCATATTTTCCTAGTATGACTTTAGCTGAACTATTTTCTTTTTTTTTTTTTGTTTTTTTTTGGGGGGGGGTGGACAAAGAAGATTATTGGAAAGTTGAAGAGAAAGGGGTTGCAGATGTTAAGGTTTGAATTCGAGATCCATATGACATCATTTAAGGTTATTGCATGAACTAAGTGAAGTGAAAGGTAGTCTTTGGTTTTGCAGGAAGTTCATATTTAAGAAACTGATCTAACCTTACAAAATGAGGTCTTGATGGGGTTTTTGCTATAAAACACAAAAACGCAAATAGTTTTTGAGTTTGATCCCACCGAGTATTAAAACTCGTCTTTGAAATTCGTTGGTGACAATTTCGTCATTTCAAGTTGGTCAAAGTTCATGGATTCAATTCTGGAGATTATAATTATCATTATCATTAAAGTTTGTTTGCTCCCCACTTAGTCCACGATAATGAAATCTTAGTATGTTGTTTTATTTTGGTGGAATGACCATTAACTCCTTCATAAACTCGAGTACTTTTAAAACCATAACTAAAATATGGTATGAAAAATTATATTATATGCAAATATGATAAAAATAAAGATATATATGCATTAAATTTTACTTAATAAAAATATTAATATGTTAAATGTAAAAGGAAAATTAAATTAATAAAGTAGAAATACAAGGTGCAGGGTATATTGGTGATTGTGCATGGACCGGGTGCTCTGACTCTGACTGGGGGGCATCATCATTTTATTTTTATAAAAAGAGTGCACTATACTACTATATATGGTGTGGTCATGGAGGCCAGGCCTAGGCCACCTCTTTTTCATATTCATCATGGAAAAAAACCAAACCCAATAATACTTTAATTCATTGGCTCACGTGATCACCCCCATTATTTATTTATTATTTTTATTTTATTTGAACCATTATTACTTTTTTTTGACAACTATTATGGGATAATAATAATCTTTTCTTATTACTTCTCAATTATTGTAAAAAAATCATTTTAATTTTCTTTTAGATAATTTTAGTTAACCTTGCAAATATAGCTAAATCCTTTTTATTTGTGAAGAAAACTTTTTTTATCTAAATTTTTTGTGTTTCGTCTTTTTACACGAAGTGTAGTTGGATAATTTATAGTGGGAATAATAATAATGTCCTACAGTCATTAATTGTGTTTGGACTGTCTAGCCAGACCTAGCATGGCGAGGTTTAAATAGCCTCAATACTAGTTTTCTGTTTATCTTTAATTAATTTTGAGCTGTAACTTTCAGACATTCAATTCTAGTCATCACATCCATGAAACTCCGTTTCTACTTTTCAATCTCTGCCCATGGTTCTTCTGATAATTCAAAATAATCTGAAGTTTTTTTGTTTAATTTTAATTCTTCCATAATAGTTTTGGCTCCTATTGAACTTGAAATTTCGTCCTGTCAACCCCTGATGCGAGCAAAGTTATCCCATTTTTTTCATCCACGAAGACAATTTTTGTTGGGTCAAAATGAGCGAAGAATCACTAAGCAAATAATTCAAGTGATACTGCTCATTGAATCAATAAACCCACTGAATCAGCAACTAAAAAATCAAATGATACTAATTGAATCAACAAAACCTATTGAATCAATTAAAATGAAAAAAAGATGGAGGAGGAAAATAATATAGAAAATCCAGCAAAAAAGATACACAACTCGTATACATCATCCATGCATGCATGCAATTGCAGCCTAATGCTCAGTTGACCCCAGCAATTAAAGAGCAATATAATAAATAAATAATTAAAGAGCAATATAATAAATACATAATATCTCATTAAAATACTCTCTCGTAGAAAGCAAAGCCCTTCCTTTCTGATTTCAGTTTTTCAGAAAAAAAATTCACCTTTTTTTTTTCTTTGTTTTTTTTTCCTCCACCTTTCTTCTTCTCCAATGCAAAAACCCTAAAAACCTTGATCTTCATACAACCCATTTCCTATGTCAACCCGACCCGATCTGGGTCCTATCCCATTTCGCCTTCCTATTCTACCCGAAGTAGATAAACCCCAGGAAGAAGAAGAGTGATATTTTTTTTAAAAAAATTAGAAGGTGAAAATAAGAAAAGATTTTTTTAGAGAAATGTATAAAAATCAGCTTCAAGAGCTAGCCCAGAGGAGCTGCTTTAATCTTCCTTCCTACACGTGCATTAGGGAAGGTCCAGACCACGCACCGAGGTTCAAGGCCACCGTTAACTTTAACGGCGAAACCTTTGAGAGTCCTCACTATTGTTCTACTCTCCGTCTAGCAGAACACTCAGCCGCCGAGGTCGCCCTTCAATCCCTCTCTAGTCGTGGACCCTCTCACTCTCTAGCCGCTAGAATCCTAGTAAGTTTCTCAAAGCTTTTTTTTTTTTTTTGCTAATATGCGTCTCTTAATTTAAGGCTTAAATTTGGGGGGGGATTTTTTTTTTACGAAGCTCTTTTTCTTTTGTTTGTTAAGTTGAGCCATTGACGGTGATCGGCGTTAAACCACGTTCACCGGAGGTTCAATTCAGGTGGTTGGGGTGGGGGAGGATAGAGGAGTGGAAATTACCGGAAAGTCCTTCGGGGTTAATGAATTAACAGAAGGCAGTGGGGGGTTTTCTTGACTTTTTAGGTGATGAAAGCGAAATTTTAATTAATTTCCATGGAAATGAACAATGGGAACTGGGGAAGTTTCTCTCTTCAGGTATTGAATGCCATAATTAATTACAACTGTGACTTTCTTTAAAAAATAATTCTCATATTTTGGGAAACAGCTGTACTTCAATAATCTGGGTTTTATTGGTGTAATTAATGGCTTAATCACGGGTATTCCGGTCATTAAAAATAATTTTTTTCCGGCCGTCTCAGTTGACTGTCTGGAGAAATAACCGTAGAGAGGGCAAAAATTAATGTTTCAAAATTTTTTTTTAAAAAAAAAGGCGTCTTAATTTCCTGCAGACTCAATTAATTCGAGTAGTTGTAGGAGCACTTGTCGGTGCAACCCAAAAAAAAAACCCCATAAAGAAAAATAAATGTAAAATGCAAATGAAATGCTTTGTTTATTTTTTTTTTTGGGGGGGGGGGCGGGTCTGATTTTCTTCCATGGATAAAAAAAGTTTTGCTTTAAGCAGATGTGTAAATTTTGAATCTTCCAAAAACTAAAGATGTCACTTTTTAGAGATAATTTAGAGGCTTAATCTAGCAAACGTTGATATGAGATTAAGTTAATATACCGTTGGACTCGGTCTTGTTGAGACTTGAATTTTAGTGCATTTGTAATGTGAACTATAGATGTAGTGAAAGAGGAGTATATAGTTATGATCAAGCTGATCGGAAAGTATGTTTACGTAGGACTACAAAGTATGTATGAGAGACATTTTAGATGTTCATCTCATACATCATCTATGATGGTTGTCGCTACTTATGTTTATTGGCTGATACCTTTCTGGCCTTGTTCTATCTTGCTAAGTTGCTTGCACATTTGTTCGATTTTCACCCCCCGGTAGAAGTAGTTTGTGTACTTTAAATTGTGTTCAGCTTATAGTGTCCAGTCCGTGGAGGAACTTTGATACTGGTAAATTGTTGTCATCTCATTCAGTTTGTAGAGGTTAATACCTTTTTTATAAGAAAACGTGGGTGAACTTGGATATTGGTAATTTGTCGTCATCTCATTCAGTTCGTAGAGGTATAAGAAAACTTTCAAATTTAAAAGAAGGGTAGATTATGGAGTTTCTTTTGTGGAGCTTGATACTGATATTGCTTCATGATGTTAGGACGAGACAGGGGTTTATAAGAACCTCTTACAGGAAATCGCGCAGAGAGTTGGAGCTCCATTGCCTCAGTATACAACATTTAGATCAGGCCTTGGGCATCTACCCATTTTTACGGGAACAGTTGAATTGGCTGGAATCACATTCACCGGGGAATCTGCTAAGAACAAGAAACAAGCGGAAAAGAATGCTGCCATGGCTGCTTGGACTTCTCTGAAACAATGTGAGTCCATTTCGTGGTTAGAAGAATTATCAATCTCCTCATGTTTGAGCTGACCTAAAAATGCTGTATGCAGTAAGTAGTAGTGTGACCCTAAAACTGAATAACATTGTCTTCTTTTTTGTCAGTGGCGAAAGAAACTGCAAGTTTTTCATCAGAGCCGGAGAACAATGATGAGCTTGAACAGATCACAATAGCTCGAGCATTGCTGAATTACCGCATAAAGGAAAAAATGGCTATGGCAAACTCCTCCACTGCCCCAATACCATTTACAAAGAAGTTTCCGATTCAGAATCCAAGACCAACAAGTCCACAGCCTCCTGCTACCACCTCAAAAATCCTTCCGCTTATTTGCCGGAAGGTGGTTCCTCGAAACAGATCTATGTCAGCAACAGCAAGTGACAAGCCCATGCTGCCGTTGGTGCAGGCACCTGAAAGCCGTGGGCCTCGTATGCAGAAATTCCCTGTGGCTGGGGCAGCTCCATATGTTCCCATCCAACAGTTCAGGACACCTTGCCATGGCATTGCTCCTCCAGTGACAATAAGAACTGCTGTGCCTGTTTTCTCTGCGCCTCCACGTCCAGCACCATCTGCAGTATCCCCTCAGCCACCAGCATCTGCAGTTCCTACTCAGCAAGGACAGTCGGGTCTTTCCTCTCAGCCACCACCATGTGCAGCTACCCCTCAGCAGCCACCATCTACAGTTCCAACCCAATTGCTACGTATCCCTCCACCCGTCACTATTAGGCAAGCAATTCCAGTATTTGCTTCTCCACCAGTACGAAAACAAGATACTCCACCAGTTATAAACGAAGACAACACAACTGCCACTAAATCACATGCTCAAATAGAGGAAGATGCGAACACAAAAACAAAGAACCTGCAAGAATCTGAGACAGTACAGAGTTTAGAACAACTCAAAATCTGATGGTAGTGAAGGAGGCATTAAGACAGGAGCCATGGTTGTGTTGAAATCGAGCTTGTTTTGTTACTCTGTCACCTCATCATATGAGTGCTTTTTATCTTTATTCTTTGTGTTTTTTCCACCCCTTCACTATCCTTTTTTTGTTTTCTTAGAAACTAAACTTTCTGCAGGTTAAGTTAGTATCAGCAGTCATATATAATTACAATTAAAGTTAATACTATCTTTAGATTGATTTCTTATTTAGCTTATTTCTATCATCCGGGGCCATTCTTATTCAAGCTTATGAATAGAGAAGATTTGGAGTGTAGTTGACTAAAGGATATCGAAAAAGAAATTAGAAAGTTGACATTTTAAGCTGAAAATAAGGGTATGAAACAATCCAGAAGGGAATAGCAAAATATTGTAGAAGAGATGGTCGGTCCCAATGGGACCTCGAAAGCCCTTAATTCCCTGGAAAGTGGCCCCCCTTGTGAGAGGACAAAGTGAAAATCAATCAGTTCAAACTTCAAAAGGGTTTATTGGCTTGTTAAAAAAAACACACACGCATTGCATATTAAGGGCTTTGCTAATAGCACCGATATTTTTCTTTTCTTTCTGGGGTTGACAGCACCAAAGTTGAGAATTTTGCCTAACCAAACAAAATAGGTTGTTTTCAATCATCTGAAAAAGAAAAAAGGAAAACCCTTTTAACTGGTCTGTAAACCAGAAAAACAGAACAGACTTTCTTTATTGTTACACACAGTTGAAAAGATAGGAACCCCCCCCTCCCACAGACATCTTTACTGACCCAAATGCAATGTCTTTGTCATTGGTCCTTGACTATTGGATCTAACCGAAAACAAAAACAAAACAGATGATGTGATGGCCTTTGTTTTTTAAATGCCTCTTTTTGTTGGTTTAGAGAAGCAAGAAAGGACAAAATCATAAAGCCCCCTAACACAGGCTGAGCCTGAGTAGCAGTTCTAACAGTCCCTTTGGCTGCCCTCCTGTCTTTCTCCTTCCTTCACAGCCAAAATGGTTTTAACATATGAATGAATATATTCGCAAAAAAAGGTATTGAAACCACGGAACAAAAAAGTGAAAGTTTGCTGTGAAAGTAAGTAATGCATATTTCAGCAGGCAGGAAGTAGGTGATAAAGTAAAACACAGAATGGCAATTGGACGTGGGGTATGTGAGTGCACTATCTAATTTAGTGGGAGGTAAATTAATCAAAGGTCCAGTGGGGAAAAGAAAACTGTGAAACATAAAGCAAGTGGGGTACCTTAACCTTAGCCTTAGCCTTAGCCTAGCCCTCAGCTATCTTCATTGATTCCTTGAACTAAACCACAAGACTCTTTTGATGTTCTTACAAACATGTTGATCCAGCCCTCTCCGTCCATTTTTCTCTCTATACATTTATAAAGCCTGCAGTTTTGATCAAATGAAAACCTTCCAAAGACACACACACACTGGTTTATGATCTCAACAGTATTGTAATTTGGATGTGTAATAAGAATACATTGCAAAATAGACATGAATAACAAAAAATATATATAATGATTTATTTGCTCTTCCAAGTTTAAAAATAGTAATTTTAGCTCCCTATTTAATTTTTTTTCTTTTTTAGTTATTAAATTTATATTATTTATCAAATCACTCAAAAATAAATAAAAAAATTGATGTCTAGTAACTTTATTGATGTGATATACATATGGTTTATCATGTGGATGTGTTAGCAATTAATTTTAAAAAATATTAAAAATATTTATAGTTTTTATAATTTTAATAATTTTTAAATTTTTAAAATTTTAAAAATTAATTACTAAGGTGGCATCTATGTGTATGTCACGTCAACAAAATTAAATAGACATTAATTTTTCTATTCATTTTATGGTGATTAATTTTAAGAATTAAAAAAATAATAAATTAAATTAAGAGCTAAAATAAATTTAAAAAAAAAACAATTCATCGACTAAAAAAATTATTATTAAAAAATAATGAGAATGAAAACATAGGTTGATGCAAATTTGAAATAGGGAAAAATTGAAATATTTATCATTTCACTTCAAAAAAGGTTGTGTAAATGTAGAGTGGGTGACCCATGATATCTCATTTCAGCATATTCATTCATAAACATTAATCATAATGTTTGTAGTCATATCAACATAATTTAGCACTTACAATATTTTTAATTAGATTTCATGATATTGTAAGGTGAAGTTTCATGTCAAAAAGAATAGAAAATCATATGGAAACAATAAGCAGCCAGCTTATGTATTTATGTCACAACAAATTTATTTTGAATGGTCCAAATTTGAGAGTGTGATCAAGTGGCTGACCTTTGTGTGGGACCAAATTTCCACTTCAACTAGGACAACCTTTCAAGGTAATGCCACGTCACTGTTCTCTCCTTTTTCTTTTTTTTTTCCAGATTAGAGGGATTTATGTGTTAGGTCAAGTACTAATATAATTTGTACTCGTTCAAGTACCATTGGATTTATAATCTTCTCTTACTTCATCTATACTTATAAATGGATATTTTGAATTCCTCTTAAATTTACACTTTTTTTAAAAATATATATTTTGTCACTTTTAATAATTTTATACTTTTTTATTAAAATTCTAAATATAAATAATTTAATATTTAATATTTAAATTTTAGTATAAATATATTGCTAAAAATTTAATTTTTTATGTAATATATAATATATAAAAATAAAATAATCAAAATTCAAACTTTGAATAATAAAAATTAAATTCCTATTTTTTCTCTGAAGTAATTTCTTGAGATTAATATTTGTATTTAAATTCTCTAAATCGGATTTTGAAGCTAAATAGTGAGAAGGAAGTGGGCTTTTATAATTCAACTAAAATGGGCCCAAAAGCACTGGCAAAATGAAATAGTAACCCCCCTCCTCCACCTATATAGCCCTTTCGGCCAATAAGAAAAAAGCAAAAATAAGATGAACAGAAATTGTGGGGATTGGGGACAAAGTGGAAGAATATTAATCCCATCGCCTAAAGTTAATATATATGCAAATACCCTTTTGACTTTGTTATTGCTATCTTATGCCATTTCATTCTACTACAAAATGCTTTTACCTGCTTCCAAACAAAACTTATGTTTTGTTTTTGAATTTATATTGTTTGTCAAATCATTTTATAACGAATAAAAATGTTAATGTTTGTTAACTTTATTGACATGACATACACATTAATTGTCATATGTATATCATGCTAGTAATTAATTAATTTTGAAAAAATAAAACCTAAAAAATATAATTTTTAATAATTTAATTAAAAAATTAATTTTTTTAAAAAAATAATTCATTGTTAAAGTGACATTCACATGGCAATCCATATTTTTACAGCGTCAACAAGGTTAACAAACATTAATTTTTTTCATCTATTTTTGGGTGATTTGACAAATAACGCAATTTTAAGAGCTAAAAAGATTTTTAAAAAATTAAATGAATGACTAAAATAACTTTTTTATAAAGTTGGAGGGCCAAAAAAATCATTATGCCTTTTTTCTATAGAAAAAATGACTGGCTAAATTTGAAAAAAAAAAGTCAATTTTTAAAAAATAAGGTTTAGGCCATTTTCTAAAACATTTAAGGAAATATGTTGCTTTTAGAGAGAGCAAATGAAAATGCACGAGTTCACTTTTTCTCTCATAGACATTTTTTAAGATTTTGGGGTTTTTAAGAGTTTAAGATTTTTAAAGGTTTAGGGCTTTTAGTCGTTTTCTAAAACAATTGCTGCACGTGCCTTGACACGACTAGATTGTATGAGCTATGTTGACGAAGTGTACAAACTAGAACATATGTATAACGAATGAAAATTTGAATTCTCATCGATCTTAAATGAAAGTATGTGGTCGTCTGTATCGAACATTTCGTTTGAGTTGATATCGAATATTCTGTTGTGTTGCAAGCCAAAAGGTCGGTCGACTTCTACTTGGATACACGACAAGAGGATATTCGGGAGAGGACAAACCAGTCAAGGTTATGCAATTATTGTAGGAACTCAGGGCATACGAGGCCACCATGTCCACACTTGGTGGAATATTGAGGACAAGACCTCATTAACACATTTATTCATTCCTTTGATAGACAGTTTGTTCATTTTTTTCATTGCTTCTCATTTTTTGATAAATTGTGAATATTGATATATTATTGATGTAAAATACCGTGAGATACAACATAAGCAATTTTTTTCATTTTTCTGTAGATTACAAAAAAATAAGTATGCATTATTGATATCAACTACATTATGGATGGAAAAAAAATTAATATAATACAAATTAGACAAAATTTTTGTGGAAAAAAATCATCGGTATCATCGGGCCGAATGTGTGCCACAACTCGATGGGTGTTGATTACGAAACGAATTTCTTCGTACAAGTTGGGGTTTCGACTCTTCATCTCTATCGTCTTCGTCTTCACATCGAGCTTCATCTCCATCTTCATCCCATTCCTCTGTGGTTGAGTGCGGTGTGTTCCCACGTTTCCATCGTATGTTTGCGAGAATGAGAACTAAAAACTTGAGAGAATGGATGAATTGAGGGAATTAGATTTAAGTGAAAAATGAAGAAAATGGTTATAAACTAGTTGTCTTTTAGCCATTGGAGTTTTGTGATTGTTGAAATTTTATCGTTGTGAAAATGAGCCCTTCCCTGCCATATTAGACAAAAGCACGTCTAACAGGATGCATTTTTACTTTCTCTCTTCAAAATAGTTTTATTTTCCTAAATATCCCAGAAAATGGCCTAAACCTTAATTTTTTTAAATAAACTTTTTTTATATAAAATTTAGCCAAAATGACTTGTGAAAATATTTATGTATTTTTTTATATTTGTTTCAAGTAAAATAATTTAGTGGTGAAATAAAAAGTATATATTTTTTGAAAAATGGCTTCTTATTTTGAAAACCACAAGTTATCTTATAGAAAATAGTTTCTTATAAGTAGACCTGATCACGAGTCGGATCGATGTAAAATTTTAAACTCATTTTTTAGGCTCGAACTCGGCCCAAAAAATTATCTTAAAATTCTACCCAAACTTGACCCGACCTTATTAATTTTTTAGATTATTTTTTATAGAAAAAACATTTTAAAAAAATATAATACATTAATACACTAAAAATATTAAAATAGTAGCAACTTAGAAAGCAAGTACCTCTGAAATAGTATTAAAATTAATAATAAAACAATAACAACAAAATAGCAACAGTATAAAAGCAAAATGACAACAAAATAGTAGCAATATAATAACAAAATGACAATAAAACAACTTATTCAGGTTGGGACTAGGTAAAAAGATCCTACCCGAGGCTTGACCCTTTTAGAAAATGGGCTTTATTTTTTATCCAAGCCCATTTTTCGGACTTATATTTTTTCCAAACCCTCTCACTTTTCGAGCAGGCCGTCAAACCTGAATGGGTGAGTAAGTCTGCCTTATGATCAATTTTACTTATAAGTAACTTGATTTTTATATAAAATTTAACTTGAATAAAGCTAAATCTTAATTTATTAATAATAAATTTTGAAATTTTAATAATATTTTAAAATATTAAATATTAATCTTGTTTGTGAAAGGTTATTCACATCCTTGGATACCTCAATTGTTACTTTAGCTTCTCAATCACTTGGAAGACTATTGAATTTTTTTTCACCAATTCATTGTTAAAATAAATATTCTAAGTGTCTTCAATCCATTAATGATATTGATGAGTTAATTTGACAAATCTTTGATGTTCTTTTCTAACTTCATCTTGAAAAGCTCATAGTCAGTAGTGAATAGACCAATCTTTGATTTGGCTTGTTCATTAATGAATGGTGGTAAGCTTGTCCCAAATCTCATTGAAATTTTGACATTAGGACACTCTATTTACTCATTTGGCCTTAATACACAAAAGAGAGCGTGTATAACCTTGACATTGAGTTGAGCCTTCTTTTTCTCAACTTCCCTTCATATTCATCCTTGGGTACCTCTAAATCACCATTTGATATAATCCTCTATATTTACGAATTTTATCGATCGGGGATCGATTAACAGTTACTGTATTAGGTTTTGAGGACAAAAAGGTGTCATAGGAGGTACAGTTAAAGGTAGATGGTGGATTTGAAGTTGTGGAGTTGAAGGGGTAGCTCCCATAAACCGAGTGAACCATTGGTTCATCATCTGAAAAAAAACATCTCTTACCTCGTTCCCAGGTGCTTGCAGAGCGGGAAAACTTTGGGTATCTCCCTAATCGAAAGCAAGAACATTACTATCAACTTCATCAGACACAGCTAGATTTGATTCTATATAAGGAAATAGAAGAGAATTTTGGACACTTTAATTTATAGCGATTCGAACTCAATTGTCTACCTCCATACCTTAGTTTTCCATGCTAAAGATTTCTCAACTTACTACTTTTAGTTATACCTTTCAATGAGAAGGTATAACTTTTATAGCACTATTTTTTCTTAAAGCTTAGATAAAACTCTTCCCCTAGTTTTTATGGCTAAATTAAAATCCTTCTTAATTTTATGACTCAACTCAAACCCAATTTACAATTATGAAATGAAAAATAAATAATAACAACCTCTAAAAAGGTGGATATTTACAAGTTTGAACTCTAAACAAAGGAAAATGATAATGATCAAAGATATAAAAATAAGCTCCTAGAGATATGTATAAGAGAAAATAAAGAGAATAATGAATTAAAGGTTTTTCTCTTGAGATTTAAGCTTAAATGTTCATCTATTATCTCTTGATGTGGCTTTGACTTGTATTTATACCAAGAAATGTGTTTGTGGACATTTATGGTCGTTGGGGGTGAAATTGTAACTCCCCTCACTCGGTTTGGCTGCCGGAGTCGAACAACGAGATGCTATAGTCAATTACAGAATAGTTACGCACAATTTATAATTTAAATTTAAATTTCATATTAAATAATCACGTACAAATATATAAAAGTAACACCCTAAGCTATATCCGTCGCTGAAACAGGGTTACGGAGTATTACCGGAATAAACAGATCAAATACAAGCATTTCATATTATTTAATATTCATGTTAGATATTATTCTTAAAGTTTCTTATATGAGCCTTTGAGGCCCAAAACATACATTATAAACAAGACAGGACTAAATTGGGTACTCAGAGAATATTTCGCAAAACATTAAAATTTTTCGAGGGTGCAAGTGACACACGCACGTATGGTTAGGCTGTGTGAGCCACACGGCCTAAGACATGGGCCACACGGTCAAGAGACATGCCTGTGTCTCAGGTCGTGTGGGTATTCAAAGTAGGGCACACGGTCGTGTCCCAGCCCGTGTCCGTACCTGTGTAACTCTCATAACTTGGGTCACATGGCCAAGTCACACACCCGTGTGCTAGGCCGTGTGAATATGAAAATTAACATTAAATAGGTGCAAGGGTCACACGGCCAAGCCACACGCTCGTGTGCCAAGCCATGTGATCAATTCTGAGCATTATGTTTTGAAAATTTAAAGATGCAAGGGACACATGGCCAAAACACACGCCCATGAGCTAGGCCGTGTGTCACACACAGCTGAGACACATGCTCGTGTGGAAGAAAATTGCCATTTTCGAGGCCACTTTTTTCACCCAAGTAGTTTTCCACCTACATCAACACTTTAACACATACACCGGCCAATCTAAGACATTTAAACCAAGCCAAAAATCAATTCTTATACATGACATATTACTTCATAAATCCATATATCCAAACTTACCTATTTGACCAAAAATACATTTAGGCTTACTTATGAGATTTACTATCAATTGTCCATACTTAACACTCATATCAAACATGACATTATCTTATATATATACATTAAAACACATTCATTATAAGCCATTCCAATGGCTAATTACAACCAAAACATTTATATGCCAATATTGGCTATTTAAACCTATACATGTCATTATAACAAAAAATTAATTTACTATTTATACCGAAATGAGCCGATGGATAGTGTGATGTGTCTTTGACCAGCTTCCGATCTTAACGAGCTTCCGAGCTACTATAAAACAGAGAAAATAAAACAGAGTAAGCATTTAATGCTTAATAAGTTTGTATAACGAGAAATAAGCTTACCATTCATTTACATTCAAGGTAAGCATATAAAATGCATTTAAGCAATTTAGCTAATAGTCTAAATGTAACGACCCGAATTTTACCGTTACCGAAAAAGTGTATTTTCGGGTCTCCGTTTCTGAAAAATGGATTCGTAAATATTTATTAAAAATATTTATTAAAAATATTTACGAAGTCAATTGAGTGGTTAATTAGAGTTTAATTAAGTAAATTTAGTTTAATTAAGAGTAATTAGGAAAAATGACTAAATTGAATAAAGGATGAAAGTTGAATTGTAGAATAAAAGAAAATGAAGAGGACCAAAATGGCAATTATGCCATTTGTCCTAAGTGAGGCGGCATAAACATAAAAATCTGAGATTTTTTATGTGTTAAAATATATATATTAAATTATTATTATATTATAGTATATTATATTATATATTATATTATATAAATAAGTAAAGAAACATAAGAAACAGAATGAAAGCAAACGAAACAGAGAAGAAACAGGGGAGAAAGAAAGAAAGAAAAAGGAAAATTTGGGTTTCAAGGCTCAAAGTTTAATTTGGTAAGTCAATTAAGTCATTTCTTCTTAAATTTTGATGTTTTAGAAGCTTTGGAACATGACTTTGATGAAATTAAGTTGATATTTTGAGAGTTTATAGATTTTCAAGTATAGTTCATGTTGAATAAAATAGTGAATTAAGGGTTTAATTGAGTAAATTTCAAGCTAGAATTGATAATAGGATCAAATTGTAAAGTAAGTTATAAGTTTTATGTTGTAGGGACTAAATTGATGAAATTTTGAAATTAGGAAAGTATGCTGGAAATTTAATATTTAAATGAGAGTATGGATGAAATTTGAATAGAAATAAAGTATGAATTAAGATAGAAAAGTAAGTGAATTTAGTTAGAATTAAATTGAAATTAAAGTAAATCAACATTTTGTACTAAGACTATTTTGGACAGCAGCAGTAGTCTAAGTTTGAAAAATCACCAAAATTGTAGAAATTGAATTAGAGGATGAATAAAATATGAAATTAAATATTATTGAGTCTAGTTTCTTATAGAAGAAACGATATAAGCAATTGAATTGTAAATTATGAGATATAATGAATTTTGTGAGACAAGGTCAGAATGAATTCGGGTTCCCCTGTTCTGACTTTGGAAAATCACAAAAAATTGAATAAAAATAATTAGAGGCTTAAAGTTATATGTTTAGAATCCCTAATGAGTCTATTTTCATTAGAAATCAACGAGAATGTTATCCGAGTTCTGTACTGTGAGATAATTAATTTTTAGTGAAGAAGGGACGAAACTGTCAGACAGCAGAATAGGGGTGAATTTAAAGAATAAACTGCACTTAATGGCTAAACCAAAAATTCTGAAAATTTTATTGTAAGAAGATTTGTGAGTCTAGTTTCAGGAAAAATTAGCGGATCTTAATTTAGAATTCTATAACTCAAGATATGAATTAGTAATGTATTAATGATTATGAATTGTATTAATTTCGTAGTCAATGTGGTACCAGAAATCTCGGCTAAGAAAGGACAAGACAAAGTCAACGGGAGTTAGCTCGAAAATTTACGGTTTGTATTTCTATAATCCGAACCTAATACTTAATTGTTGAATTTATTTCTTAATATGTATATTAAGTGTTTTGAAGTAAGAATTATTGTGTTTTGCAAATGAAATGGATTGATATAGTATGTGATGAAATTATTGAATTTATATTGATTGAATTGGCGTATATATATAGATATATATATTGAATATTGAATATATATTGATTATTTGAATTGAATTGAAATATAAATTGTTTGAAAATTTTAAATATGAGATTTGTGATATTTGGATATTTGTTATTGAAAAGTGAATTGAATTGTATTGAATTATGAATTTATGTGATTAATTAAAATGTGTATTGATTGAAAAAAATGAAAGTGAATTGAATACCCTATTAACAGTATCGCGCTGAGTCGGATATAGTTGGCATGCCATAGGATTGGAAGTGTTCAGGGATTCTTCGACCTCGAGTCGATGAGACACTGGGTGTCACTATATTTCTTCGGATAGATTCGATGAGGTACTGGGTACCAACTTTACTTCGGCTAGGCCGATGAGACACTGGGTGTCAAATATTGCTTCGAACTATCCGATGAGGCACTGGGTGCCATATTGGTGTGTTTGGTTGGATCCGTGTATCCGCCAAGGTCCGAGTCTTGTTAATAGGGGTAAATAAGTGAAAAGATAAGTCGAGTGAATTTGATTGATTGAGCTATTGGAATGAAATGAGAAATTGAATTGAGAATTGAAATTGAGATATGAGATTGAAAACATGAACCAAAAGGTTCATGAAATGAGTGAAGTTCAAATGGATGATGATTGATGTTAGAATGAATTAAAATGATATATTGTTAAGAAATAAAGTGTGAAAACAAGTGAATTGTGAATATATTGTATAGAATTTATACGGTAAGTAAATGAAAAGAATTGAACAAATATGTTATTGTGTTTGTTACATGACTTGTATAGAATTTATATGGTAAGTAATTGAAAATTTATCTATAAAACAAATAAATGAATACTTATAATTGTTATTGTGATTTTAAGTTTAATTGTTATATTATTAAGTGTTCGGATTATGGAAATACCACTGAGTATACCATACTCAGCGTACGGTTTGTTTCCGTGCGCAGGTTTAGTAAAGATAGAACGTTGAATCAGCATCCCAGTTCGATTCCGAATTCATTAAGGTAAAGTGTGTTAATTATTGGTAATGGCATGTACCTAGGATGTTTTATGAGAGTCATTTAGGTTGTAGATGTACTCATGAAATGAGTAAATTATGGTTGGCAACGGTATGTAGTATGAATTTTGAAATTTACTAAAAATTCGTAGTGATTCTAAATTAGTCCCGAATTGAATTTACTGTTCATATTGGACCGCGAGGGCCCATTAAAGGGACGACATCTTAAAACTAGGATGTGTGTAAATATTTATTTTAATTAATGACCGAAATTGTACTGTACTAACTGGTAATGTCTCGTAACCCTGTTCCGATGACGGTATAGGGTTAGGGGGCGTTACACTAAACACACAACTTCATCAACATGTTAGCCATGTATTTCATGTGAATATCAAGAATAAGGGATAAGCTCATCAAATATCAAATTTCCATGTGTTTTCAGGTGTATACAGGTAGTATCTCATTTAGATTTCACCTTAACTTATATCAAAACTTTGTCCGTTGAACCATTTGAAATATCGATGGATACACGGTACTACACATGAAGTGTATGAATCAGTAATCCGTCAATTCATTTTCAGGAGTGTTCATTAAAACACATAATCGGGAAGCACTCTATTGAGCCATATAACGGGAAGCTCATGTGAGCCATGTAACAGGAAGCTTATCCAAACTATATAATAGAAAGCTCATAAGAGTCATAATTAAGAAGCTCATGCGAGCCAATAACAGGTAGCTCCGAAAAACCATTAATCAGGAAGCTCCAGATAGCCATATATCAGTAAGTTCAAGCGAGTCATATCGGGAAGCTCTTGAGAGCCATTAATCAAGAAGGTTATGAAGAGCCATATACCGGGATGCTCATAAGAGTTGTGGTGTGTCTACAACACATGCAAAATGACAACCAATCGAGATGCTCCGAAGAGCTATTAACGGGAAGCTCGCTGAACCATATAACGGGAAGCTTGAGAGGGCTAGTAACGGGATGCTCTTTCGAGCTGTGATGTGTCTGCAATATATGCAGGACCACAACTAATACGAGAACCCAGTATCCATCGAATTTCATTTATTAAAACGAGACTTTATATTTTTCAGACATTATCGGATATGTGATCAATTTCATATATATGACATTTACACCATTCACATATATAACATGTAATTCAAACATATAATTATACAAAATTTAGTTACACGAACTTACCTTGACAAGTGTTCGTGAATTGTAATCTACTAATCTGATACTTTTTCCTTTCATTGATCCAATTCCGTATTTGGTCTATCCGGATCTATACGAGTAAATTTAATTCAATTTAATACAATTCATATTCAATTCAATCCAATTCACATCTTAGGTAAAATTACCATTTTACCCCTATATTTTTATTTAATTATGATTTCGTCCCTAACCCATGTATTTCACAAAATTTAGAATTTTTTCATGAATTTTACAACTTTTCAATTTAGTCCCTAAACCACAATTTCATCAAAATTCACTTTACAAAAGTTGTTTATCTATCAACAACCTTTCATTTTCTACCATAAAATTTCATAATTCATGCATACTCATCCATGGCAAAACGTTAGTACTTTGATAAATTTACAAATTAATCCCTAAAATAGTTAGATTAAACTGTTACAATCTTGGAAATATGAAAATTACTAAAAATGAGACGAGAATCCATACCTAATTAAGCCAAAACAACTTACTTGAACTCAACACCCAAAAACTAGGGTTTCCATGTCTTTTAATTGGGAAAGATGATATAAGATGATGATATTAGATATTTACTTTATTTCTTATCTTTTATTTATTTACTTTCCAATTTAGTCCTTTTCTTTTATTAAATTTCCATGGGTGAATCGTCATACTTATCTAGTAACTCCTCTTAATGGTCTATTTACCATATAAGGACCTCCAATTTTGAATTCCATAGCTATTTGATACTTATAGCTACTAGAATTCAACTTTTGCATTTTATGCAATTTGGTCATTTTATCAATTAAACATGTAATCGGTAAAATTTTCTTAATGAAATTTTTATACAATATTCCTATCATACAGTAGACCATAAAATAATTTTAAAATAAATATTCTTTCTGATTGGGATTTGTGGTCCCAAAACCACTGTTCCGATTTTACTGAAAATGGGCTTTTACAGTAACTCATGTAATAAAATCAAAATTGGATTTAAATCAAACTTATGAAGGCTCTAAAATTAACCTAGTATTAATGAAGGATCATTTTGAAACTATTGCAAAAAGGTAGGCAAATTTGAAAAACAGTGTAACACTTCTAACCCGTATCCATTGCCAGAATAGGGTTACGAGGTATTACCGATCAATTCACAACATTTAACATACATAACTCAAATATAAAGTATTCATTCTCATAAATCATTCAACACAATTGCATTGTCCCTTATAAGGGCCTACGAGGCCTTAAACATGCTTTAGAAGTAGTTCGGGACTGAACAGATAACATATGAAAATTTTGGAAACTTAGAAAAATTTCAACCATAACATAGGCCGTGTGCCTCACACGGCTCCAGACATGCCCGTGTCTTAGGCCGTGTGGAAATAGGGCATACATACTGACTTTGGTCACACGGCCAACCACACGCCCTTGTGTTTAGCCCGTATACCCTTTGAAGTGGCCGCACATGCCCGTATGCCAGGCAGTGCTAAAACTGTAGGGTGTACTGACTTATGCAACATGGCCAAAGTGCTAGGCCGTGTGCCAATTAGGGAGTATTCTGACTTGTACCACACAGCCAGTCACACGTCCGTGTATGAGATCGTGTGGAGCATACTGACTTCAATTCAATTTCATCAACAGGGGACACACGGCCGTGTAAGAAGACCGTATGTCACACACGACTGAGACACACGCCCGTCTGGACAAAAATAGGCCATTTGCAAGGCCAATTTGCCACCCTTATTCATGCTCACCTAAACAACCAAAATGGTACCATTTCATCATACAATTATGCAGCAAAAATCATCAACCAAATGTTCATTTTATGCTATTATAATTTCATCTATTCCAAATCTCAAATGACTACCATTTACTTAGCCAAATACATACCAAAACAATATCAATCTATAGAGTTCATTTACCATATTTCACACTCACATAACTTCTTATAAGTAACCATTTTAGTAACTATAAAACCATAACCACATTCATACCAAACATACCAAAATAAGTCATCACTCATGACTATATATACAAACCAAAACATATACAATTTACAAGCCAAATCTCATGGCTATAATCACAACCAAAATACCACATCTAGCTTATACATGCCATATGCCAAAAATGTATAATCCAAAAGTACCAACTTAGATGTTTGATAGTGTGATGATGTTCCCGACGACTCCTAAATTCGAGCGAGCCTTGATTCACTATAAAACATAGAAAAATAACACAAAGTAAGCTTCATAGCTTAGTAAGCTCGTATGATATAAACTTAACTAATCACAAATACAACATTCATCAATATAAACATATTATCATATATTTTAAGATTACTAACAAACCTTTCAACTGCTTATTCATAAGCTTATATACAAACTTTGTAAATTCTTCGATTTTAAGCTTATAATATACATGTACATACCTGTACCAATCCATAACAAGTTCATACATACACAGAATGTCGTTGATTACTCAATGCCTCGCACACTAAGTGCCATACTCGATATATAGCACACTAAGTGCCGTACATAGTCGGAGCTATCTTAAATCGCACACTAAGTGCCAAATATAGTCGAAGGTATCTCGATCTCGCACACTAAGTGCCATATATAGTCGAAGCTATGTCAAATTGTACATTAAGTGCCACAAATAATCGATTTATCTTCGAACATATTTGTAGTATCGTATATACAATTTGTGCAATATCAAAGCATTAAAAGCATAATTATTACAATTCTTAATTCATATGAACTTACCTCGGATGTATAAATGACGAAATAAGCCTTTTAGTCGATAACTTTTATTTTCCCCAATCTTGATCCGAATTCCGTTTTTCTTAATCTAAATATATTCAAAATTAACTTATTCGATAATCTATTCATTCAATTTAGTCCAAAACATACTTCGAAACACATTTTCACTTTTCCCCACATATTTCACATTTTTTTCAATTTAGTCCTTTCACATAAAATTGCAAATTCATACAATTTAGTACAAACCCATGCCTAACCAAATTTAATACATGTTACTAGCAACCAATATTTTTAATTTATTCACACTTTTAACCACCACATTTCACATTTCCTCAATTTAACACCTTTTTGACATTTTTGTCAAAAATCACTTTACAGAAGCTATTAATCTAACATTAAACCTTCCAAATCTATCATAAATCATCAAATTACTCAAGCATTCAACAGTGGCAACATGATAAATCTTTAACAGTTTCGAAATCTAGGGTATGGTCTAGCTAGAATACGAAACAACGATCTAAAAAACGTAGAAATCATTAAAAACGGAACAAAATTCATACCTAATTGCTTGAATTTTTCCTATTCGAATGAAGAACCCTAGTTCTTCTTGTTCTTCTTTTAATTTCGGTTAGAAGATGATAATGGAAGCCTTTCATTTCCTTTTTTTTATTTAACTAATCTTTATTTGACAATTACCTTAATAACCTTTAATAAGACATTATTATTTCACATAAACCATGGACATAAATGTCCACTAACCTTAGCCATGGTTTAATTTCAACATAAGGAATCCCATAATTTAATTTCATAGCTATTTAATACTTTTAACTAATAGAACATGCATTTTACATTTTACGCGATTTAGTCCTTTTTACTGAATTAACCATTTAAACAATAAGATTTCTTGACGAAACTTTCACACTAATTTTATCATGCTGTAAAATAAACAAGATATTACAAATAGGGATCACACAATTGTGTCCCCTAGCTATGTGAAAAGCTGAAGTCGTGCGTGGCTAGAGTCACACGGCCATGTGAATGAACCCTATAATAAACTGAGCCCATGTGGAGCTGGAGTCACACGGCCGTGCGAATAGACCATGTAACTCATTGTGGTCATGTGGGTCAAAAATGCAATTTATCAACAATAATCACACGGTCGTGTTGGTAGCCATGTAACTAATTGGTGCTGTGTGAAACCAATGAGCATACCAATAATAAGTCACACAAGCCTGTGGCCAGCTCGTGTAACGTTAGTCCAAAATTTACAAATTTGACCATCAACTTTACACATTATATCAAATTGATGATGATTCTAAAAAAATCCAAAAAAGCTTTTAAAAATATAAAATTTCTAAGAAATTCACTTAACTTTGATGCAGCTGATAAAACAATCACTTTGATTTCAATTTAGTCACTCAACTTTTGAAAAATAACAAATCAGTCACCCATTAACATTTTCCGTTACAGACTTAACGGGACCATTGACGTGGCCAGTTAACTAGTTTATGTGGCCAGTTAACTTGCCACGTTGGACGAGACAAGTTGAGTGACTATTTTTTTGTCCTTTTTATTTTTTAATAAATGACCCAATATTTTTACTTTTTGCGTAAATGGCCTAACATGTTTATTTTTGCGTAAATGACCCAACATGTTTATTTTTGCTTAAATGACCCAACATGTTTATTTTTGCGTAAATGACCCAATATGTTTATACTTCTTTTTCTCCATCCCAACAATCTCTATTTTCAAATATAATGATCTGCTTCACTCTACCATCAATGCCTCATTTCCTACTTTCCAATATTTCCTCATCCAGATTCTGTCATGCCAAAACCCAAACTACAGCTTCCGATCTATGCCCTCGTGGCCGCCATTGTTGTGTCGCCAAACCACAACTTCCAATCTTATGTCGCTGAAACCAGAAGCAAATATTGCAACCCACCTGTTTGTGGAAATATCATAATAAGCTACCATTTTCAATTACCAACCCAACATCCCAAATACGACAACCATCGGTTCAAACTTGACTATGACAACAACAATCATACCGTTTTATCCCTAGACCATGACAAATTCTACGTCCAAAGCATCAGGTGCAAATGCTCTACGATCTGAGCTATCGACGTGGCTAGTTAACAGAAGAAGAAGAAGAAGAATAGATGACCTGAGATGAGATGAAATTGTGCATTTGGCCAGATACGGTGAAGAAAAGCTCTTGACGTTTCTCATTACTCGTTACTGAAACCGTTCTTTGTGAAGCTTTCCCCACTGCCGTCATCGCGATCCACAACCTTATGTTACTGTTAACCAGTCTAGAACTTTTCTCATCTTTTTCTTCTCCTCTTCTTCTTTTTATTCTTCTTTCCTACATTTTTTTTCTTTTACTGCCCAACTCAGCCAGGGTTTTAAATTGGGTTCGTTTACATATGTTACTTCTATAACATAAAATGGTTAAAAAAGATTGATTTATTATTTTTTAAAAGTTGTGTAATCAAATTAAAATCAAAGTAATTATTTTGTCAATTACATCAAAATTAAGTGACGTGAGGATTGATATAATTGTTTATATAACTAAAAATTATTAAATTTATAAAAAGACATTAAAAAATTTGGGGATCATAGTCTCTCGGTTCCGGCCCTAACTTTTATTTCTTATTACTAATTTCATTTAGATTGTTAATTAATGGTGAGATTTTATTTACTGTCAGAAGATTTAGGGATAACATAACATGTCAATTCATATAGACAAGAGAGGCAGTAAAGTAAATGAGGTGAGCTGGTTAACTGAAATATAAAAAAAAGCAAAGCATAAAGCAAAATAATAATAATCTCTGTTAACTTTGTCGGTTTGCCTGCAAATCAAACTCTCTTTTTTTCTTACTACTGTTTCAACCCCTCCAACTTTTTTCCTTCTCATTCTCTCTCTCTAACATTATATTTTGTCTGTGTTTTTATTTTTCTGAAAAAAAAAACCCCTTTTAGTGAGAGTTCAAATATTTTTTGTGTTTTCGAGACTCATCTTCTTCTTCAAAATGGTTTGCAATTCAGTTTCTCTTCACATTTGCGTGGTTGGTTTTTGCAAAAGACCAGCCTCTTTTTACTAATACTATTTACAGGCTCTCATATTCTTGAGATATAGCCTTTCTCAAAGACCTTCTGTTTTTCAGTGAAATCGAGCTTGCTTGATATTGGGATCAAAGATTTAAAAAAATTGTCATCAAAGTTGGATCTTTTAGTTCAGATTTTGGGACCCATTTTATTTTCATTTCATCAGCAGCTTGACTGATGATCATCATCAGCTAGAAACATAAAAAAGGCAAACAACCCCCCCTCCCCCCGCCCGAATTGGCTTTCACTCGAGGAGGTTGTCTCAAATTGAAACTCCTCATTTTAGCTTTCCCCGTTCTTTATATGCCCTTTTGTTGCGTACATCATATATAAAAGGGGCGGACTTTACCAAGAAACAAAAGAACCTTAGTTCTGAAGCAAAATTCCTTCAAAACAAGCAGCTCTTTTATCACTCAGCTCACAGCTTCATCTCTCTCTCTCTCTCTCACTATATATATATATCAGTTCTTCGTATATAAGAAAGATTGGGTTTTAGCAAGAAATGGCTATGGCGGTGGCCCAACACAGGGAGAGCAGTAGTGGCAGTAACATCAACAAGCATCTTGATAATGGCAAGTATGTTAGGTATACAGCTGAGCAAGTTGAAGCTTTAGAACGAGTGTATGCTGAGTGCCCCAAGCCAAGTTCTTTGCGTCGGCAACAGTTGATAAGGGAGTGCTCCATTCTTTCCAACATTGAACCTAAACAGATCAAAGTTTGGTTTCAGAATCGCCGGTAGGACTTGGTTTTCGTCTTCTGTTGAAAAAAGTTGTTTTTTTAGAACATTTCGGTAATGGGGTTGTTATCATTGGGGGCGTGCAGATGTAGAGATAAGCAAAAAACAGAGGCTTCAAGGCTGCAGACGGTGAATAGGAAATTAAATGCCATGAACAAGCTGTTGATGGAGGAGAATGATCGGTTGCAAAAACAGGTGTCTCAGCTGGTGAACGAGAATGGGTATATGAAGCAACAACTGCATACTGTAAATGTATATTCTTTTAGTCTCTTGCTTTTCATCTTCTCCATTGCATTGTAGTCTAATGTACTGTTTCAAAATGTATCATGTGATAATTTATGTCCTCTATGTGCATTTTCAGTTGAATCATGGTACTGTATATAGTAACTTAGTTTGTTTTATACTTCTTTTGGTGTTGGCTTTTTTTTTTCCCTGAGAATTGTCTTTAATTTGTCTTCATGGGTATATGTGAATATTGTGTCCTATGCTCCCCTGTGATGTTTGCCTCAAATTGTGCATTTTTGTGGCTTTGTTCTTTTTGCTGCTTTCTTTGTCTTAGAGGATTACTCGGGCCTTTTGCTATAAACAAAGATTGTGCATTTTCTGCCTGTTCCATTTTTAGGTGTTTTAACATAATCGCTGCTTATTTTGGGATTGCTTTGCAGGCATCAACAAATGATGCAAGCTGTGACTCTGTGGTTACCACTCCGTCGCATTCACTGAAAGATGCCAATAACCCTGCTGGGTAAGTTCCATTATTAGCTACAATGAACCCCGTCCCCCCTCTCTATATGTAGACATAATACATGTTTTGATTTCATTATGCTCTTGGTAGACTCTTGTCCATTGCAGAGGGGACCTTAAAAGAGTTCCTTTCTAAGGCTACAGGAACTGCTGTAGATTGGGTCCAAATGCCTGGGATGAAGGTTTGTGTATGCATCTAGTATGCTATTTTTCTTGTGTCACAAATTGGAAATGTTTCTATGCTCATGTACTTAAATCTGTTCTCAGCCTGGTCCGGATTCGGTTGGGATATTTGCGATTTCCCAAAGTTGTAGTGGAGTAGCGGCCCGAGCCTGTGGTCTTGTAAGTTTAGAACCTACTAAGGTATGAGTTACAGTGTCACTATAAATACTTGAAGCATTTTATTTTCTTTATTGCACATGAACTATTTGAGTTGAGCAAAACCCTTAAGTCATTGTTCATAGATTGCAGAAATTCTCAAAGATCGGCCATCTTGGTTCCGGGACTGCCGGAACCTCGAAGTTTTCACCATGTTTCGAGCTGGCAATGGCGGAACAATTGAGCTTATATACACACAGGTCAAAGAAGAACCATTCTTTGATTTATATCTTTTTTATATTTATCAATGTTAATCCTCTTGACACGAGGGGTGACTAAAATGAGATTTGTTTAGATGTTTGCTCCAACTACGCTGGCTCCTGCAAGGGACTTTTGGACTTTAAGATACACTACGACTTTAGAGAATGGCAGTCTCGTGGTATGCTTGTCTTGAACTTCTTATTTTCCTCCTTGAAGGTCCATGTAATTTGATATGCATTCTTTGTGAGAGTAACATGGTTAGAGATGCTGACGGGATTTTCTCTTTATGCTCTCTTTTCCAAGGTCTGTGAGAGGTCTCTTTCTGGTTCTGGTGCCGGCCCAAATGCAGCTGCTGCAGCTCAGTTTGTGAGAGCTGAAATGCTCACTAGTGGCTACTTGATCAGAAGCTGTGAGGGTGGAGGATCAATAGTCCATATTGTTGACCATCTAAATCTCGAGGTAGGACTTCTAATAAGTAGGTGCTTCTTTTCGGTATTCATCAGATGCCTCTTTTGTGGTAAGGCTAAATTACTAAACTCCTCATTCCAGGCATGGAGTGTGCCAGAGGTGCTACGCCCACTTTACGAATCATCAAAAGTGGTTGCTCAGAAAATGACAATTGCGGTGAGTAGAATCCTTAGTTAAAGGTGAAATAATAATTTAGTGCAACTGTAAAACATGGATCATTTAACATTTAAACCGAAGGACCTAAATGCAGATTCATGTTTTACAGTTGGTGCTAATTCTCTTTTTTGGCATGTATTGTATCGAGTTTGGTAGTCTAAACACTAAAACAACTCCAAAATATAAAGAAGAGTTCTTTGTTTTTATCTTTTATTGCCTTGAAAGGCATTTTCTGGAAGTACTGATTAATTGATCAATGCATAGGCACTACGTTACGTTAGGCAGATTGCTCAGGAGACAAGTGGTGAGGTGGTTTATGGTCCAGGCAGGCAGCCAGCTGTCCTGAGAACTTTTAGCCAAAGATTAAGCCGGTAGCTGAATATTATGTTAAATATTGAATATAAAATCCCCGTTTCTATTTGCATTATGAGATGTTCCATGTTTGTTGTTTCATTGAAATGTTGTGTTGTCTATCATATACTTTTTAGAGGCTTCAACGATGCAATAAATGGATTCAATGATGATGGATGGTCAATAATGAATTGTGATGGTGCCGAGGATGTGATAATTGCAATTAATTCAAACAAGAGCTTGAACAGCACTCCGAATCCTGTCAATGCTCTTCCGCTACTTGGGGGTGTTCTTTGTGCAAAGGCATCAATGCTGATCCAAGTGAGTTCTAAAAAGGCGCTGAAAACTGAACCCAATCCCATAATCTATAAAAACAACTATATTAAATTAATGAAATTGCATGTTTAGTAATTAAGGTTTCTGGACCATGCCTTTGGCTCTAAAGCTTCTTTTTTTTGTCAGAATGTTTCTCCTGCTGTGCTTATTCGCTTCCTTAGGGAGCATCGTTCAGAGTGGGCTGATTTCAACGTTGACGCTTATTCTGCTGCATCATTGAAGGCCGGATCATATGCTTATCCTGGGATGAGGCCTACAAGGTTTACTGGGAGTCAGATCATAATGCCACTTGGCCACACGATTGAGCACGAAGAGGTACATCTCTTATGTGATCATTCTATTCCTCCCAGGCGATTTTAAAAATTTAAGATATGTGAGTATTAAGCACTTTGTAACTTTTTCCAATAAGGTTTGCTAATTCTGTAATTATTGTGCATCAGTTACTCGAAGTTGTAAGACTCGAAGGCCATTCTTTTGCAGAAGACAATGCCTTCTTGTCAAGGGACATTCATCTATTGCAGGTACATATTGAATTTTGATGTTTATTTACATAATTACATGTTAAATCAGAATATTGAACTTCACACTTTTTATCATCTTACCAGTTTTATAACATGTTTATCATGAAATCAATATTTTCATATTACTTGAAACCATCCGTGACTGCATTTGCAGAGGTCCTTCGTTTAACCGCCTTTGATGTTTATGATAAATTGTATTCTGATTAATTGCCTTAATCTATACTTACTGCTGTTTTAATATGATCTCAGTTCCTTTAAATTGCCCTCATATTTTAAAGTTGTATGGAATGCCCAAATGTGTTGATTGAATTTGACTTTGCGTATGTATATATAAATTCAATATATCTGCATTATCATCTTTGCAGCTATGCAGCGGAATTGATGAGAATGCCGTGGGGGGCTGTTCTGAGCTTTTGTTTGCTCCAATTAATGAGATGTTCCCGGATGATGCTCCTTTGTTACCTTCGGGATTCCGTGTTATACCATTGGATACAAAATCAGTTAGGTTTCACTGCACTTCACTTGATCTTTTTTCCTTGGTGTTTTGAGACAATGAGATGAAAGTCCTATAAAAATGCTAATGCCATTGAAATACGACATAATAAGTGCCATAATAGGACTCATATTTTTTTACTAGTGCTAACGGTATTGTTTTACAGTCCGATACACAAGATTCACTGGCAACAAATCGAACTTTGGATCTTACTTCTAGTCTTGAACCGGGGCCTGCAACGAACCATATTGCAGTAGATGCCCCATCATGTCCAAACATCCGATCAGTGTTGACAATTGCCTTCCAGTTCCCTTTTGATAGCAATCTTGAGGATAATGTAGCAAACATGGCACACCAATATGTCCGTAGCATCATATCTTCTGTCCAGAGGATTGCCATTGCCATATCTCCATCGGGATTGATCCCAGCTGTTGGACCAAAGCAATCTCCTAGCTCTCCGGAAGCACTTACACTGGCTCACTGGATCTGCCGGAGTTATAGGCGAGTCTTCAACGTTTCAAAAATCACTAGATTTTGCTAACTTGCTATCCTGGAAGTTTCAATTTTACGCAGAATCAGCTCTTTCCATCCTCTATGATCCTTGTAGTGCTAATATATATTTTTCATTTCTCATTTCCTCAGTTACCATTTTGGGGCAGAACTGTTGCGACCTGAACGACCTGTTGGTGACTCGTTATTGAAGAATCTCTGGCAACATCAGGATGCCATATTGTGTTGTTCATTGAAGGTACGGCAACAATGTTATCAAAAAATCTAGAAAACTGCATTTTTTTATTAATGTTTCTGTTCGGACTTGCAGCCGCTACCGGTTATGATCTTCGCAAATCAAGCCGGACTTGACATGCTCGAGACAACTCTAATGGCTCTACAAGACATCTCATTGGATAAAATATTTGATGAGACTGGACGCAAGACGTTATGCTCCGATTTTGCCAAGTTGATGCAGGAGGTTTGAAACTAAACAACACCACCATACTCCCTATTAAAATAGCATTGTTTTGTTTCAACCAAGTTTTCGATTCGTAAATATTGGCTAAAATTTCGTACCTTCTCTAAACAGGGATTGGCATACTTACCAGCCGGAATCTGCATGTCAACAATGGGACGCCATGTCTCATATGAACAAGCAGTTGCTTGGAAAGTCCTTGAAGCTGATGAAAGCACTGTCCATTGCTTGGCTTTCTCTTTTGTAAACTGGTCTTTTGTGTAAAAACATTTGACTGTAATTTATATGTTCTACACCTCAGGCTTTCCCCAGTAGAGAAGGAAAAAAAAGAAGTTTTGTAATGGCTTAATACACGATTTGGCCTGAAGTATACCTATTTTCTTACTTTGTACCTAATTTTTTTTTTTTTGGTCTCAATCTGGTATCTGAAGTATCAATCACCTCTCAATGTATGTATGCTTTCGTTATATTTTTTGGTCTTTTTTATGATGGATGTTAAAAAAGATCTTATAGTCAATAACAAAGCGACTTTGTTTCTATTAAATATGCAAATATTAAGAAATAGAAAATAAATACATAAAAATGCATAAAAAATATATAAAATTTACAAAAAAATATAAATTATAAAAATTAAAAAATGAAACTTACAAAAAATATATGATAATTGAAAGTAAATTGTTAAAATTAATAATATTATTAAAAAATGTACAATAACTGTAAAAATTAATAAAAATTTTAATTTAAAAAAAGAGTATTTTTTTTATAAAATTATAAAATATATAATTCTAAAATTCTAAAAAGAGTTTAAATTTCAAGGGTTTTTTTTGCAATTACTTGAAATTTGATTATCTTTTTTAATTTTTATAACATTTTCAGTTTTTATATATTATCTTAAAATTTTAAAATTTATAATTATATATTTTAAAATTTTATAAAAAGAATTATTTTAACATATTTTTAATTTTTTTATATATTATATATTTTACATTTTAATCAATATAGTATATATAGTATTAAAAAAAGTTAAAAAAAAGGCTACGTGAATTCTAAGTGCCACGTGGCCGGTTCACGCTTTGGTCAACTTTGGGTCGACAATAGGTTAAAAGTAAAAAATATTTTAGTTGATTGGAGTTGACCAACATTGACTGTGCGTTAATCGATGCTGACTTATCACATCTATTACAATAAATGTGTCTTTTTTTATTTTTTAATTTTTATAATATTTTTCATTTTTATATATTATTTTGATTATTTTAAAACTTTAGAATTTTACAAAAAAAATTAAAACTTTTTAAAAAAATTGCAATTTTCTTTTTATAATTTTTTTACATTTTTTAATAATATTATTAATTTCAACTAATTTATTTTCAATTATTGTATTATCTTGAAGATTTTACTTTTATCAATTTTTATAATTTATGTTTTTTTTTTCTAAATTTTATATATTTATATTTTTTAAATATGGATATACATTTAATACAAAAGATATTATGGTGCTTTATGATTGGATATAAGATTAAATATCAAAATGAGAAAAATAAGTATACTTCAATCCCCAATTGAGCCTTTTGTAATATTCAAACACCCAATCCAGATCAGGTATGCAACTTTTGTTAATTTAATTCAAAATTTCCTTCCTGGTGAACCCAACTTTAGTTTAAACCATGTAGAAGTTTCCTGGCAATTCAATCTCCATCAGAGTCTTGGCTAAAAACCCGACATTGGCTAATTAACGAAGAATCAGAAAAGGATATAACATCATGAATGGCCTGCAATATTGGGGCTCATCGAATTGTAATAATTACAATACAGTATGTTTTAAATAGGGGATGCTGTTGATTCAATTTGATAATAGTTATAGACCAAACTATACAACTTTTAAAATCACACAAACAAGTTTTTGTTTTCAAGGCACCCGAGAATGTTACAAGAAAATGGTACTTGGCATAATAAAATGCATCATTTACACCGATTTTTTCTGTGTAACCTTCTATCGGGATGCCAGTGACCAAAGGTTGAAGAGAAATGAAGGTAATGTAGTAAACCAGCTAATGAAGGCCATTGCAGTAGCAGTTTCAAACTGCACACAATGGTTCTGCGAACAGATATCAAGATCATTGTCAATAAGAACGGTTATGCCTGCAGAAGCACAAGCTGCGGCAAATGTCAAAGTGGATGCGATCTGCAGTGCAGAAAACATATCATCAGGACAAATAAATTACAGAAAACTAGTATCAAGACAATGGAGAGGTGTGTAATGTATAACAGGAACTATTGTGAAGTTCTTTGTTCTAATGGGTAAATTAGTAATTGGCTCTGGAGGAGTCTAAGGAATAGCTATATAAGTAATAAGAGAAAATCATGGCAACCCTAAGGCTTCTTCAAACAGAGACAGGTATAAAGTATGAACAATAATTTTCAGTTGAGTAAAAAACATACCAAAGTGCCAGCTGAAAATCCAACCAGCATAACTTAAGAGTTATTAGAGACTACTAGTCTTCTACTAGTTGTTGGCCATTGCAAATACCAATGTCTTATAGCAGCTAAGATCAGATCCTATGGCAAGTCAATGAGTTTGATTGGAATATTCACATTGAAATGAAGACTGTCAATACAATTTTGTTGCTTTAAAGCCAAATTTGTTAAAGAGGAAAGAAAGTTGAAGAATACTGGAATGAGTAATGATTTACTGCATATTTCAAAACGAAGATTGAAGCTTTTCTCCAAAAGGAGGCACAAGGTAGACATCCTAGAAACTAGTCATAGTTGAGGCCATATAAGTATGTGCCAAATGTACAATAACAAAGGTAGATATACTACACGATTATGAGAAAGCCAGACATGCAAGCTAGAGACATATATGTGCTTCAACAGAAATTGATAGGACATCACATGTTCTTCAGCCTTCTAGCTTCATTCGTAACTGCAAAAAGTAAATGTCTTACCCCATCACCAATGGTAAAGAAAGTAACAACTCGATAATTCTGAAGTGAACGCATCACTAGAAGAGCATAAATGTCAATAATAGCTAATGATAAGCTCCATAAACTCTGCAAGCCAGTAGCAGCAACAAGGTAGCTGATGTAGAAAATAATAAAAAATTCCATGTTAGATCAATATACAGTTGAGACTATACAACAACACTAGCAGCTTCACTTTTTTAATCGTATATGAATTCCAAAAAAGCTAAAAGCTTGCAAACAAAAGATCCAGAATATGGAAAAAGGTTCAAATAGCAATGCATGTAAGAACCATGCTGAACAATAAACATTCCTGTAAAGAATCCATTAAGAGAAATCAATTTAGGTTCTCCTCTGAAGTGCTAGTTAGAGTATGAAAATCTATCTCTTGCACACCGCATTTTAAGATTATTAACAAGCCCAGATAGTAGAGCACCTAGAGAGTGCCACATGAGACATCCTATTATCAGCATTTGCCATTTTCTAAGAACTCCCACTCTGGTTCTTTGGCATTAGATTGATACTAAGCATGTAAAACATGTCAAGTTAGCAAATTACACTAAGATTTTGGCACCCACTGGAATTAGGCTAGAAACAAACCCATAAACAGAAAGCAATCAAAGATGAATTAAGGGAAAGATGCTAATCTTCACATGAACAACATATGTGAAATTGGTTTCTTTCCCTTCATTATCCAAAAAGCTCACTGACATAGTAAGAACTAAATTACACGATATCGAAGTGTAGTTTTAACTTTCAACAATTAATTCCATAAAAATTTAAATTCCCGTTAACTAAAGATACTAATTACAATTTAAATATATTTAAATATTGGTGCTTTTACAAGACATACTATGACTGAACTATATGTAAATTAACTCATAACTAGAGATGTAACCAAAAGAAAAACCAGAATGCTTGGATTGAATGATGGCAATGACTATAGTAACCAATTACACAGCTTCATGTCAACCAAGCCACTCAATAAGCGGCAAAAGAGTTCCATTGATTTAAAGTCTTGGTTGACATTAGGTTTAGGATTTGAGCTTCAAATCTGGATGACCCAATCTCCCTATTCCCTCCTCATTATATATACCCACACAGCTTCATATATTCAAATTCTTAAATTCTAAAATCCTATCTATATAAGCACAAGCAAGGTTCTGACATTTCATTTATAGCATCAGCATCACCATACAAATTTTGGAGATCCTCATCATCACTAGCAAATCCAAACAAATATTAAGCAGAGAACAAACCCTTATAATGTAATCAAAAGAATTACCAAAAGGCGGTAACGGATGGAAAATCACTAGTTGTTGCCATAATAGAAAGTCCCACAGCGGCAAAAACAAACTGACATATCCGCAACGCAAGTCCTCCTTGGGTACCGGGCATCCCTTGAAAATCCTTCATCCTTACTCTCGGCACCTCGATGTTGCCGCCACCGCCACCGCCACCGCCTCCGCCTCCGCCTCCGCCTTCGTCCGTGGTCGGTGGATACTCCGCTGGGTGAACCGAAGCATGGCTTACATTCATCTCTGCCACTAAATCTCCTTCAGTTAATACTCACAGCTCCAGAAACTTATCATATAACCAAACACGTTTTATCTTTTTCACTGATTTACACCGTAATCAAATGGAAATATAAAAGAAAAAAAAGATAAGAGTTCAAAACCGCTAAAACATCGCCATTGAAAATCAGCTCATGTAACTTATCAACAAATGAGATAATCAAACAACTCTTCTCTAATCAAGTAATCATTCCTTAAAAGGTAAAAAAAAAAAATAAAATCGAATCTTGTTTGCTACTAACAGATCGAGAAAAAGGAAATAACAACAAATTTTCACAGTTACCAAATAAAAACAGAGATTCGTCAAACTAAAATAATTAAAAAAATAAAATCTGGTATTAAGAAAGTGATTGTTGGTGATGCCTTTTTAATTGCCTTCAGGTTTAAGAAAGTAAAAGGTAAAAAATAAGTGTGAATTAAAGGAATAAAAATTAAAGAGAAAAAAAAAAGAGAGATTATAGATTATAGAGTAATAAAACGTCAACTTTTAACTCTACTGCTTTGTTTTTGTCACAGAATGGTCAACATTTTCAAGGTCCACCCGATTACACGGTAAATTTATTCTAAGGAGTTCTCATTTTAATCTTCCAAATATAAATCCGATAATTAATTAATTTTTTCATAATTATTATTTTAGAAAATTTTTAACTTTCTTTGTTATTGTTTAGAATTTTAAAAAAATATATAATTTTAAAAAAACCTTAAATTTTAGTATTTTTATAAATATTTTGAATTTTAAAATTTTAAAAATTATTTTAATTTTTTTTGTGATTTTTGTTGAAAGAGAAATTAATTTGTTCATTTTCAAAATTGATAGTAATCATATTTACACCAATTTACTATTCGAATTATTCGAGTTATTCAATTTGTAAAATTTAACTCGATTCGAACTCGAAACTCGAATTACTTATTCTAATTGACTCGATTAATTCGAAATTAATTTTTATTTTATTTTTTTGAATCGAAATGGATTTTACTTACATCTAATCATAATGCTAGTGGTTTGTACAATAAATTAAAAGGAAAAATTTATTTATACAATTGCATAAAATTCACATATCAATGTACATTGAATGAATGTTAATGTATAATTTTGTAATTTATCCTAAATTATTTTTAGAATTTTAATAGTTTTTATTATATAAGTTTTAAATTATTTATATATTCATATTATTTTATATAGGCCTATAAATTTTAATCCGTATCAATCTGAACCCAAATAGAACTCAACTTAATTTAGTCTTAAAAAGTCAACAACCCAAACTTGTCCAATCCTAACCTAAATTGATCGAAACTTGAAATTATTGAAAAAGTAACCCTAATTATCTAAATTCAAAATAATCCAAACACATAATAATCCAATCTTAACTCTTAAAACCAAATGAAAAAAAAAGCTTTGTAAGTTGAATTAATCAATCAAAATTAACCCAATCAAAACAAATTTGACTTGTTCAATAACATCTAATTTAATATAATATTTTTAATATTTATACAAGTTGTCAATACATATTTATAAACTTTTGAACATAAAAAAAAATAACACAATAGAAATATATGATTGAAAAAACACATGAATACAATAAAGACTAAAATGTAGTAATAACAATTTATATAAATTTATATTATGTTGTATTAAAAAAAAAAGAATACCAACCAAACACACATCAAACATATAGTTTTGGTCCCCATAGAATTATAAAAAACCACATCAAATCTAGTTTTATCATTCCCTAATTATCCCTCATCACTTTTAATCCCTCCACCGATTTGTCTAAAAAATAATAAGGTATCTTCCTAGATTGAGTTATAGCATGCATTAGAGATAGCTTTTATGAATTGTTATAGGAATTCTTATTCTCAAAATTATCAAATTAGATTTAATCTAACTTACGAACTTAATAATTTTTTTTTTCATTTAAGTAATTAAGATTCAACCATAGAAAAATAAAAAGATAAATAAAAAACTCCAAATTAGGAGAATAACATAACAACTCCGAATACAAATAACAAACATAATGTTTCAATCTTAAAAAGGAACATGATTTAGTTACTTCAGTTTCAAGAAAAAATTGTGATCTATGAGCAAAGTTGAACAAGCACAACACTATCATGACATAATATGATAAATACCTCTGGATCAAAAGCCATAATAAACGAAAACAAATAATCCAAATGAACTCTTATTTTTTTCCAAGGAAAAAAAGCATTGGACCATAGGTTGTTGTTGGGGTTGAAGATGTCACCAAACTATAGCATCATCTCATTGCCTCCCCCGTGAGTTTAAGGGGGGTTGTTGTTCATCAGCTCCATGTTGTCCACCTTTGTTTGCCCGATCTCCTCCATACTTGACCTCGACATTGCTTCAGGCGTTACCATCATCATCGTGCTAGTACAATCACGGACGAGGACAATAATGACAACGCACATTGAGGATTAAGGAGTGTCTTGGAAAGTTTATCAATCCTCATGTCGATATCCCTTATTTTTTCATCAAGCAACTTATTGAGATCGTTCAAGTCCCCCAAGTTCAAACTACATATGGCCCTTTTGCAACAAATGTTGTTGAACATTATGCCATCTCCTTTTCCCAATTTTCCTTGCAATGCTTTTTGAGCTGTTTAGCTACTTTAACGATCCTTTTGGAGAGGAAACTCTCTTGGTTCTCCATCTTTTTACGTTGCCTCATCTTGGGGATATTGTTGAACTTGGAAAGCACTTGTTGGACTCCCATAGGGGATGGCCAAACCTTGGGTTGGGACTCATACGGATTGTTCATGAGAGTACAAGCATCAATCCCATAAAGGGCACCCAACTCGCACACTTTTTTCATCAAACCCTTCTTTCTTTTCTTGTAGGCGGCTTTCCTCGCTAAATCATTGGTGATATAAGCAAGATTAATCTTCTTCCTCATCATGGCTTGCAAATAAAATGGGAATATTGGAATGGTTTTTTTTCCCCTTTTTCCATGGTATTACTTACCCGGCCAAACAACAAATGGACGCTTTATATAGATGTGAAGGGAGTGAAAATATTCTCAAATTAAATAACAATAATAGCCAATAATTTTAGTATATAGAAGATATCGCTGTAAAGTAATACAAAGAATTCAATTGAATGGGTTAGGTTTTATTATTTTTATTTTTTATCATGATTAAAGTTTCACATAGATATATATTTTGTTTAGTCATAAAGCAACGTCATTTGTATTACAAAATTTTTTATTTCATATTTATACAAATAAAATAATATCAAATAATTTGGTTAGTTATAAAACGATAAAAACGACTTTCATCATGTATTTATACTAAAAATAAGTATTATATATACATGTATATATGGCAGCGAAAAATATATAATGTATATATAAGTCTAGCGAAGAAAGATCTTAATGTCAACTTTAAGTTTTTTATTTAAAAATCTCAGTCCAATAATTAAAATCGTAAGTATTTTTCATCCAAATTTATCAATTTGACAAGTTGATTAAGTTGTCCTCATGTAACATGGTATATGATTGATGAAAAATTATATTGTTAAGTTGATAATTTTTAACGAAAACTACCAATGATGATAATTACGGGACTAAGATTTTTAAATTGAAAAAGTAAGACAATTAATTTTTAGCTTTTAAAGTATCCTAACTAAATCTTAAGTTCGAAAGAAGTAGAGGGACTAATAGCATATTTTATCCATATTACAAAAAAGCCATAAATGTTTTATATATTAATTTATAAATGGTAATCCAGATAAAAATAATGTGTATATACAAGTAAATAAATTTCAAGTGTTCAGACATACAATACATGTATCTACACCATGACAATTTTTAATTATTAATGGTAATTGCTCTTCAAAAATTTATTAATGATAACAAAATATATAAAAACAACAAATATTTATTTGTTAAAAACAAAAGGTTAAATAAAATTATTTTGCAAAATTAAAAAAAGAAAAATAATAATATTGTAATACATAAATAGTATGCGGTAGTTATATAATTACCATATAAGAATGTTTGTTGTTTAATTAGTGTAAATTGTTAACTAAGAAATGAAATAATGTGCTGTAATTTTTTCTTTTAAATTTGGTAAATATTTTAATGGTATGAAAAAAATAAAAAATAAAAACATATGATAAGAATGCCAACTAGACTAACAGTGAGTTTGGATGGGCGGTGCGTTTAGCTGCGGTTAGTGTAAAAACAGCGGTGGCGGTGAGATTAGATACTGTAGCGATATTGTAGCGTGAGACAAAAAGTAAGCTAAACGCACCTCACCGCAGTCAATCGCCCATCCAAACGAAGCCTAAGTATAAACGACTTTCATTATTATTTGAATAGCCAAATTACATACAGGGTGAGTCAACCATTACCTAAAAGGAGATGCCACAATCGTTTATATTTTGCTAATGTCATACCATTGAGAAGCTCACATCTTCGATTAAATTCAATACCTAATGCTAACAGTCATCTACTTGACATACTTGCAATTATTGAGATAATTGTAACACCCCTAACCCGTATTCGTTGTCGGAACAGGGTTTCGAAGCATTAACAAGATTTACATACCATTTAACAAAAATTTCAATTAAATACTTACCAATTCAATGCATCATACAAATAAACATATTACCGTTCAATCAATAGCTTGGCACTTGTCTAAGTATCAAACATCAACATTGTTAGTATACTTGTACATATTTCATATAATTTTAATATTGATATACCTATTTTCTCGACATATCACACTTGAGTTTAATAATAGTCTCAACTTACATAGTTTCCTTGTATCAACATATCAAAGATAATCATATATGTACATGTCACGAAACATATTATTCTCTTACCGTTTTTTGATAAGCATATATCATTCATTTCGTTATATCAATATTTCATGCACCATCATTTCCTTATATCTTATGTATATTTATTTCGGTAATAGTTCATATTAAACTTAACATAAATTAAATTCCATGTACCTACACTTATTTCATTTATCTATCTTCTTAATTATTTCATACAACTATTTTGTACATATATAACCATTCATCATCAGATACATATTACCTGAATATCAATTGTTCAACTGATGTCATAGCATCTCCCATCCACAGTCTTATTTATGTAACGTCCCCTAACCCTATACCGTTACCGGAACAGGGTTACGAGACATTACCTTACCAGTCAGTACAGTCCAATTTCGGTCATTAATTAAAATAAATATTCACACACATCCTAGTTTTAAGATGTCATCCCTTTAATGGGTCCTCGCGGTCCAATATGAACAGTAAATTTCAAAATTCATACTACATATCGTTGCCAACCATAATTTACTCATTTCATCAATACTTCTACAACCTAAATGACTCTCATTAAACATCCTGGGTACATGCCACTATCAATACTCAACATACTTTACTTAATGAATTTGGGATCGTCCTGGGATGCTGATTCAACGTACTATCTTTACTTAACCTGCGCACGGAAACAAACCGTACGCTGAGTATGGTATACTCAGTGGTATTTCTAAAATCCGAACATTTAATAATATAACAAATACTTAAGATCATAATAACAATTACAATTATGCAATTATTTATTCATAGATAAATTTCAACTACTTACCATATAAATTTTATACAAATAATATAATAAGCACAATAACATAATTGTTCAATTCTTAACTAAATCCATTATTATTTACTCCATTCTTTCACTTACTACTCGGTATAGCTTTCCTTAATTTACTCACAATTCAATATCATTAAACTATATTCAACTATACACTTATCAATCATATTCCATTTTAATTCATTTCAACAACAGTCAATTTCATTTATATCATATCAACTTACTATCCCTGATAGCTTTCAGTATATACATACGATTCATATATCTCAAATCACATTTCAATCCATCAAGTGGCATCATATATCATCAATTCGAACTCCAATCATTTCATGAACCTTTGGTTCATATTTTCAATTTCATATCTAAATTTTCAATTCTCAATTCAATTTCTCGTTTCATTTCAATAGCTTGATCAATCAAATTTATTCGATTTATCTTTCACTTATTTACCCCTATTAACAAACTCGGACTTTGACGGATACACGGATTCCAACCCAAACACACCAGTACGGCACATTGTGCCTAAAACGGTACATAGTACCTGATCAGTATACGACACATAAAGTGCCTAAAACGACACACGAGGTGCCTGATACGACACACGAGGTGCCTGAAATATGACACATAAAGTGCCTGATCGATAAAGCCGGCAAATCCCGTACACTTCCAGATCCTATGGCATGCCAATTATATCCGACTCAGCCTGACTAGTTAATAGGGTGTTTCATTCACTTTCTCAATTTAATAATTCTTTCATCAATATCTCCTTCCGATAATTACACATATTTACCCATTTTCACAATTCATACAATTTCATTCAATTCAACAAATATATTTCAATTATGCACATTAATTCATAATTCAATACAATTCAATTCACTTTTCAATACCAAATATTCAAATATCACAATCTCATATATTCATATCAATTTTCTCATATTTCCAATCAATATATATTTCAATATAACATTCATTCAATATTCAAATTTCTACATAAGTCATATATATTATATAATTCAATCAATATAAATTCAATCAAAATAATTTCAATCAATATAAATTCAATAAATTCATCGCATACCAAAATCAATCCATTCCAATTGTAAAACATCATAATTCTAACACTAACAATTGCCATATGTATATAAATATAACAAATAATAACTAAGTTCGGATTATAGAAATACAAACCGTAATTTTCGAGCTAACTCCCGTTGGCTTTGTCTTGTCCTTTCTTAGCCGAGATTTCTGGTACCACATTGACTACGAAATTAATACAATTCATAATCATTAATACATTACTAATTCATATCTTGAGTTACAGAATTCTAAATTAAGATCCACTAATTTTTCCTGAAACTAGACTCACAAATCTTCTTACAATAAAATTTTCAGAATTTTTGGTTTAGCCATTAAGTACAGTTTATTCTTTAAATTCACCCCTATTCTGCTGTCTGACAGTTTCGTCCCTTCTTCACTAAAAATTAATTATCTCACAGTGCAAAACTCGGATAATATTCCCGTTGATTTCTCCTGAAAATAGACTCATTAGGAATTCTAAACATATAACTTTAAACCTCTAATTATTTTTCTTCAATTTTTGGTGATTTTTCAAACTTAAACTACTGCTGCTGTCCAAAATAGTCTTAGTACAAAATATTGATTTACTTTAATTTCAATTTAATTCTAACTAAATTCACTTACTTTTCTATCTTAATTCATACTTTATTTCTACTCAATTTTTAACCAAACTTGGACATAATTATCTATTTTTCATCATAAAACTATAATTTCAAAATTCTTTCAATTTAGTCCTTAAAGCATAAAACTTATGAATCACTTTACAATTCAATCCTTATATCATTTCTAACTTGAATTTCTATCAATTTAGCCCTTAATCCATCATTTTATTTAACATGGACAATATCTAGAAATCTAATAACTTTTAAAATATCAACTTAATTTCATCAAAATCTTGTTCCAAAGCTTCTAAAACATCAAAATTAAGTAAAAAGGGCTAAATTGACTTACCAATTAAAGTTTAAAGCTTCAAAACATTGATTTTCCCTTTTCTCCCTTTCTTTCTTTCTTTCTTTTCTTTCTCCCCTGTTCTTCTCTGTTTCATTTGCTTTCATTCTGTTTCTTATGTTTCTTTACTTATTTATATAATATAATATATAATATAATATACTATAATATAATAATAATATCATATAATAATAATTTCTTATATTTTAAGTAATTATTTAGTTGTATTACAAGTGTATGTATTTAATTTATTACACATGTATTTATAATTACCATACAATTGTTAAAATAATATTATAATATCATTAATATAAATTACAATATAATAAAATAAATATATAGTCTTATTAAATAATACATTCATGAAAAAAAATCTAAGATTTTTATCCACATTTGCCGCCTCATTTATGGGACTTGGTATATTTACCTATTTGGTCCCTTTAACTTTTCTTTAATTTCATCAAAATCTTGTTCCAAAGCTTCTAAAACATCAAAATTAAGTAAAAAGGGCTAAATTGACTTACCAATTAAAGTTTAAAGCTTCAAAACATTGATTTTCCCTTTTCTCCCTTTCTTTCTTTCTTTCTTTTCTTTCTCCCCTGTTCTTCTCTGTTTCATTTGCTTTCATTCTGTTTCTTATGTTTCTTTACTTATTTATATAATATAATATATAATATAATATACTATAATATAATAATAATATCATATAATAATAATTTCTTATATTTTAAGTAATTATTTAGTTGTATTACAAGTGTATGTATTTAATTTATTACACATGTATTTATAATTACCATACAATTGTTAAAATAATATTATAATATCATTAATATAAATTACAATATAATAAAATAAATATATAGTCTTATTAAATAATACATTCATGAAAAAAAATCTAAGATTTTTATCCACATTTGCCGCCTCATTTATGGGACTTGGTATATTTACCTATTTGGTCCCTTTAACTTTTCTTTAATTTATAATTAAACTTTCACACTTAATTCAATTTAATCCTTTCCACTAATTACTCTTAATTAAGCTAATTTTACTTAATTAAAGTCTAATTAACCACTCAATTGACTTCGTAAATATTTTTAATAAATATTTACGAATCCATTTTTTAGAAACGGAGACTCGAAAATACACTTTTTCGGTAACGGTAAAATTCGGGTCGTTACAATTTATCTTCGACATGATGCTATAGTGTCTTTCAACTATGGTCTTACTCATTTTCTGTCATGTTGCCATGGTATCTTTCAACCATGGTCTTATTCTTTTCATGTCACGTTGCCATGGTATCTTTTAACCATGGTTTTACACATTTCATATCATGTTGCCATGGTATCTTTCAACCATGGTCTTACACATTTCATTTCAGAAAACACACTTCCGCGAACCTCATCCTTACAGCGGGATTACTAGTCTAGGCTAAATCCCCTGTAATATAAACTCATAGAGTATTGTCGGGATTACCAGTCCAGGCTAAATTCAGACCCTAATTCGGATTACCCGTCCGGGCTAAATCCATTTTCCACATATTCTTCAGGAGGGCTATATCAGAATAGGATCACCCGTCCGACTAGATCCTTTTTACCGTCAATTCTTTTTTAGAGATCCATCGAATTTTCCTTTCATTAAACCGGGATTTCTTCCCCTTTTTATCAAATATATCAATGTTTCATCAATTTTCATACAATGAACATTCAAATCATATTCACATCAATAACATACATTTCAAGCATTTAAGAATATAATTCAAGTTACACGAACTTACCTGGCGAAATTGCAGAAATATCAATATTCAGGGGCATTTTGGTAAATTTTTCATTTTTCCCTGATTTTCACCCAATCTTAATCCAAATTAATAATTTCATTCAATTTATTAATTTAATCAATAAAACAATCCATTTCCTTCATTTTGGTCATTTTGACATTTTTACAAAATTTTTCCTACAAATTTTTTTATTCAATTTAGTCCTTGAGTCTAAAACATACAAATTATCCATTTTGAATGTAAACCTGTTAAAGGGGGCAACAAACAGCAGTATGTATGTTACCCGGATGAAATACTTCTCTCAATTTTTCATCCCTTTTGCTTCTATTCGTTTGGTTGCAACTCTCAAGTCCTTGAATTTCAAACTTACTTCATACTTCATCCGGAATTATTATTTTGTTGCTGTAGCTTCAACAAGAGCTTCATATTTCATCCGGATAACTTGGTTCTATTTTTCTTCCTGAGTGAAAAACCAAACAAAACCTTTGCTAGCTGAAAATTCATATATTTATTTTTATATTTATTTTCCTCCTCCTCCTCTCTATTCCATTTCCTTAATGTATATATCATTCTTATAAGTAACATTATTTATGATTTCACTATTTACTTATAAATTTATTCAAAGTTGTCCATCCATGTTATAGTCACTAAATTATTTTTATCTTGAGATACAGAACTCCAAATTTGGATCCGCTAATTTTACCTAAAACTAGACTCACATATCTTCTTACAATAAAATTTCAGAATTTTTGATTCAGCCAATAAGTATAGTTTATTCTTTAAAATCACCCCTGTTCTGCTGTCTGATAGTTCCGACCCTTCTTTACTAAAAATTAATTATCTCCTGGTACAGGATTCAAATGATGTTCCCGTTTATTTATTTTGAAAATAGACTCATTAAAGATTTTAAACATATAAATTTAAGCTCTTAATTATTTTTATCCATTTTTTTATGATTTTCCAAAGTTAGATCAGGGGAACCCGAAGTCACTCTGACCTTGTCTCACAAAATTTATTATTTCTCATAATTCACAATTTCATTGCTTACGCCGTTTCTTCTATAAGAAACTAGACTCAATAAGCTTTAATTATATTTTTTTTTCATCCTCAAATTCGACTTCCACAATTTATGGTGATTTTTAAAAGTTAGCCTACTGCTGCTGTCCAAAATTATTTTAGTGCAAGATGCTTATTTACCATGTTTATAACACCCTTATTTCTTTCTCTACACTATTTCTCATCACTTTCTCTTATTTTCTCTTCACTAACATATCAAGAACATAGGACCATATGTAAGGAAACTTTACATTAACATCAATCACATGCTTTTTCAATAATATCAAACTTAAAAATATATTGAAATGATGATGTTCTTACCTTATTCTATTGATTTCAATCTTCATCTTGATTTTCTCTCTCCTTCAACTTCCATTTCTTGAATCCAACTTGATATTCTAACTTCTCATTGTCTCCTTAACATTTTTCTCTCTTGGTAGCTATGGAAATTCTTTTGATTTTTTGGTAAAAATGGTAAATTTTTGGTAGAAGGACCAAATTGTAAAGAAATGAAAACTTCATTTCTTCTTTTTCCTCTCACGTTGGTTTTGCATGGGAAAGATGGATGAGAATTCCTCACCTTTCTTTCTTTATATACTAATAAAATAATAATAAAATATCTTATTAAAATATTAATAAAATAATATTTATCTAATTAAATAATTATAAAATATCAAAATGTCTCTAGCATCATTATTGCCTTCTAGAATTCTCTCTCTTCCAATTGACCATTTTACCCTTTGTGATCTTTTAAAATTCCATTCTTGAGTCATCACTTAATTTGGTAAAATTGTAATTTAGTCCCTCATCATTCTTCACCTATTCAATGTGGTCCTAATTCATCAATTTTCCTTAGTTTCTAGATCATTCCATCCTTAAAATATTTGCACTATTAGTCCTTCCACTTTTTCATATTTACACTTTAATCCCTCAAATTTTGAGTATTTACTCTTGGGCCACAAAACTTTTCTCACTTTTACGATTTAGTCTTTTCTTGAATCAAGATATCATAATTTACTTCTCAATGTTGTCATAACTCAAAATTTCTCTTTTTGTCACTTTATTTCCTTATTTTTCTATATCAAAGATAATATCTTACTGTAAAAATTTTTGGGGTATTACAATGAAAGCGTATGTTGATCCACATATCCATGTTGACGTATGTTGGTTGAATTGTTTATTATAAGCTTCCACTATATTTGTAGCTAAATGATGCTCATGATGAACGACATGTATAGGATTAGTCTCTTCACCCTTAAAAACTATTATTTCAATGTTTCCACAATAGTCTTTCTATACTCTATAATTCTTATACCTTAATTTGTTATTGGATCTGTAAGATAAGTTGCAATCAATCCAAACAAACCAAGCTAGAGGTGTAATCAAGCCAAGCTGAGCTCGAATACTGTTAAACTCAAGCTTAAGCGTTACTCAGAATTTGGAGCTCAATACTTGGCTTAAGCTCGATCGAACATCTATTTTTAAATTTTAGCTTGGTTGGAGATATAATCGAGTGGATCAAGCTCGTTTAAAATGTTTAAGAATTTTTGTACTCAAGCTTGAGCTCAACTCAATAATTAAGCTTAGAGTTAATAATTAAGTTAGATAGTCTTAGGTACATGCCATTTGACAAAATGAAAGGGAACTTTACAAAATTTCCTGAGTTGAATGCTACGATCTTGATGTTAGATTCACCTATTGGGCTTTGAGAATTACCTATATCTCTACAAGGAATAAACAAACCGAACGCTAAGAAATAAAGTTCAGTGATACTTTCATTATTCAAGATAATATAACATAAGCATTAGTAATTTTTCACAAAGCATATAGTATCAATGACTATCCAATCATATCCTATAATGTCAAGCAATTCTATTAACATACACATGTGAGCATACAAATAAAAAATTGTTAAACCAATTCATGTCCTTTGCCAAATATCTATCTTAAAGCCATCCAATCATTTAATGCCATTCATGAATCAGACATTTGTATCCTTGACATTATGTCATTTTATTCCATATTCAATCAACATCAATAAACCATTTAACTTATCATTCAAATCTATTTCTGGAGTCTATTGACTCATTCATATATGTTTCAGTCTTCAAGACTCGTTTTCAACTGGTTTACATGATAGTTTGCTTGCCTTATCTATCATGAACCACACATATCATTGTTCCATAACTCTTATTCTACTCTTGTCATCCCGGGTTGACCGACAACGATGACTTTTACCATATACACATTTTACCATCCCGGGTAGCCCGACAATGATGGTTTACACTATTCAATATTTTACCATCTTGGATGGCTTGGAAATGATGGTTTGCACTATTTCAATATTCTACCATTCTGGATGGCTCAAAAATGATGACTTTTATTGTTTTCACATTTTACAATCCATACGATCATTATATACTCACTTTAATATTCAAATTTTCAATTAACGAGTATATGCAAACAATTAAATCAACCTCAAATAATAAGGGTACAAATCACGGTCTCGCATCACTCATTGACAGCTTTGCTTTTCCTTTCCCTCTTGATGATTCCATATCGATGTTAATTGAAATAAGTGGACGAATATCAATTAGGTTTCAAAGCTTTCTTTTCTTTTTTCTCTTGGCTATGGTGTAAGGTCATGAAATGGAAAAGATGATGGCTTTCTTTACTTACTTTCACTTATATAGCACGATTAATTTATAATTAAACTTAATTAATTTACTTAATCATGATTAATTAAGCATTAAGCTTTAATTAACTTAATCCAATGACATTTAACATCACATCCCATTATTGTATATTTAAAATTGGTCTATTAGCCATTTTATTCCTTTGGACAATTGCTATCTAACTCCCAAGCATTTGCCTAATTAAAAACCTATAGTGATTAAATTTTTATAATTTAATCCTTATGTCTTAATTAACCATATTTTTGGCTAAATTTCTTAACCAAATTTCAATATATCTATATAATAACTCCGTAAATATCTCTATTTAATATTTACAAATTCATTATTTTATGGAAACGAGGTCCTGACACCATATTTTTTGACACTATTAGAAATTAGGTTGTTACAAACATAATAGGAGAAATGTGCAATTGGACACTAGTACATCATGAAAGGTTCCTTAAACTCAATTTACCTTTTATCCTCGTCTTGTTGTTGTGGAAAATTTGTAATGATTGCCTCTTTTCAAAAGTTAAACTTATTAAAAGAAACATTGTCCTAGATGGCTTGTTGTTTTATGTGCAAAGGCAAGATTGAAACGTATGCAACGAACGAAATATATTTATTATTTTTATATATAAATGCAAAAGTCGAGTCACTTTCTTTGGATCCTAAAAATTAATATACCTTTGCGGGTGTAACACTGATCCAAGGGAAAGAAGGAAATTTATTTATTAGTTTTGAAATAAAATTTAAAATTATTTAATTTAAGCTTGCTTGATAATTAATTGAAATTTGCAAACAAGCTTGAAGCATAACCTTATGACACATGGATTTAGAAAAGGGTTATTGACCAGGAGGGATATTTGTAAAAAAGGGAAAGATATCCAAATTGTGGGGAAAAATAAATGTTGGTTAATGTCTCTTCAAGAAAGCATCTGTCTTGACACAAAGAGAACACCAAACTTTTTTTACTGGATCGAAAAACTGTGCAAGGTTAATTGAAGTAGATAGGACCTAAACAAAGTTGGGAAGCAATTGAACATAGTAGGTATTAAGGATCTTCTGGGTAAATCTATTTCTATTTTTAGGGGGAAGGACCGGATTGTTTGGATTGATGACCTTAGGGGAAAAATCTTGGTTAAAGAAGCTCATTTTTTCTTTGGAAATATCAACATAATAAGGGAGATATGCAAACATACATTAAAGGATCGTTGGAGGTTCACTAGAAGCGTACATTATCTTTTAAAACTATTCTATTTTTTTTGGAAAATTTGCAATGATTGCCTCCTTAGAAAGGTTGAACTTGTTAAGAGAGACTTCGTGTGAGATGGTGTTGTCATATGTTCATAGGTAAGCTTGAAACATATGTGGTAAATGATATGTATTTATTATTCATAGAAGTAAATTCAAAAGTACAAACATTATTTTATGTTCTCCTTAAAGAAGTTGAACTTGTTAAGAAAAATATTGTCTGAGATGGATTTTCTTCTTTATGCAAAGGTATGCCTGGAACGTATCCGTTGAAGGATATTTATTTATTATTTGTAGAAGTAAATCCTAGAATTGAATCATTATCTTAGGATAATAAAAAGTGACAAGGGAATACCTTTAGGTTTGCAGCACAGATATAAAGTAAAGAAAGAAATATATTTATTATTTGTTGAAGCCTCAAAGTCATTTCAAAATATATAGGAAAGGGTTTTGAAATCTTAGTATGCAAGTACTCAATCAGGAAAAGGAATGAAATATTTTAATTTTTTAAAAGTAGATTTACATCTTTCTAAGGACACCCAAAATAACTTTATAGCATGCATTCAAGATAGCTTCCATATATTTTTATCGGAACTCTTATTCTTAAAATTATCAAATAAGATCTAATCTAACTTAAGATTGAAGCATAGAAAAATTTAAAAGATAAAATAAAAAATTCCAAATTATGAGAATAACATAACAACTCTAAATTCAAATAATAAACATAGTTTTTTAATCTTACAAAGTAAAATGATGTTTTAGTTGAAAGGAAAAAATTGTGATCTGTGAGCAAAGTTCAACAAACCCAACACCATCCTAACATAAAATGATAAAATACCTTTTGATCAAATGCCATAATAGAAGCAAATAGATAAATTGAATGAACTCTCATTTTCCCCAAGGGAAAACAACATTTGACTAAAGGCCATTGTTGGGGTTGATGTTTTCACCAAATTGGAACGTCATCCCATCGCCTCCCACATGAGTTTGTGGGTTGTTGTTGTTGTTGCTCATCAGTTCCATGATCCATTGATGCCTCTGCATTGGATCCATTTCGTTCACATCTGCTTGCACAATATCCTCCGTACCTGTCCTCAGCATCACTTCGGGTGTTACCATCATCATCGGTGGTAGTGCAACCAGGGACGAGGATGATGATGATGACACCCTTTGAGGATTAAGGGGTGTTTTAGAAAGTTCATCAATCCTCTTGTCAATATCATTCATTTTTTTATCGAGCAACAAGTTGATTTCACTCAAGGCCTCAAAGTTCAAACCATGGACGACCCCTTTGCCGCAAATCGTATTGAACATGACATGGGTCATCTCCTTTTCCCAGTTTTCCTTGCAATGCTTCTTTAGTTGCTCAGCTGCTTTGGTGGTCTTTTGGGAGAGGAAACTCTCTTGGTTCAACACATTCTTGCTTTTCTCCATCTCGGGGATCGTCTCGAGCTTGGAAAGCACCTGTTGGACTCCCATGAGGGAAGGCCAAACCTCAGGTTGGGACTCATAAGGACTGTACATGATAGAACAAGCATCAATATCACAAAGGGTGCTCAACTCACTCAGTTTTTTCATCAAACCCTTCGTTCTTTTCTTGTAGGTGGCTTTCCTTGCTGAATCATCGGTGATATAAGCAAGCTTAACCTTCTTCCTCGTCATGGCTCTTAAAGCAGGGGGGATATTGGAATGGCTTTTTCTTTTTCTTTTTCTTATGTATTTCTTTCCCAAACAGAAATTAGATGCTTTATATAGAGGTGAAGGGAGTGAAAATGTTATCAAATTAAATGAAAGTAATAGCCAATAATTTTAGTATATAAAAGATATCATTGTAATGCATTACAAAGAATTCAATTGCATGGGTTAGGTTTTAATTTTTTTATTTTTCCATGATTAATTTTTCATGTAGATTATATTTTATTTAGTCATAAAGTGACGTCATAAATATTACAACAAAAAATATTACATATTTATACGAATCTTATAATATCGAATAATTCGGTTAGTTATAAAACGATAAAAATGACTTTCATCATGTATTTATACAAATAACATAATATAAAAGATATGGTGCTAGTCCTTGTACAAACAAAATCTGAGACTTAGTCTGTGTACTTATAGTAAAAAGTTAAGTCCTCCAACTTTTTATTTAAAAAATCAGTTCAATAATTAAAATCGTAAGTATTTTCCTTCAAAATTTGTCAATTTAACAAGTTATTAAGCTGTCCTCATATAAAGTGTTATATGATTGACGAAAAATAGTCATGTTAAGTTGATAAATTTCAAAGGAAACCACCAACCATGATAATAATGGGACTAAGATTTTTAAATTGAAAAAGTAAAATGATTGAATTTTTAGCTTTTAAAGTATGAGGGCTAAATCTTAAATTCGATAGAAGTACAGGGACTAATAGCATATTTTATCCATATTTTAAAAAGAATCATAAATATTTTGTGTATTAATCCATAAATGGTAATGCCAGATAAAAATAACTCATACATAGGTATATAAAAGGCAAGTGTTCACACATACCATACATGCATGTACACCATGGCAATTTTTAGTTATTAATGGTAATAAAGTATAAAAAAAATAAAAAAACTTATTTTTTGAAAAAAGAAACTTAATTTTTGAAAAAAAAAGTTATTTTGGAAAATTAAAAAAGGCAAAAAAATAACATTGTAATACATAAATGGTATGTACTAGTTATATAATTACCATGTTAGAGTGTTTAGTATTTAAGTAGTGTAAATTGTTAACTAAGAATTGTAATAATATGCTATATATTTTTCTTATAAATTTGGTAAATATTTTAATGTTATGACAAAAATAGAAGAGAGATGATAAGTAAGCCACCTAGACTAAGTATGGCAACTATTTTTGCTATCTGAATAGCCAAATTGTGTAAAGGGTGAGCCAATTGTTGGTTGAAAAGAGATGTTGTAATCATTTATCTTCTGCTAATTTTGCACCACGAAAAAGATCAGATCACCAATTATGTACAATCCCTAATGCTAACATTCATCAACTTGGAATAGTGCAATTATCAAGATGGAAGCATTGGGTTGATCTACATATCCATGTTGACGTAATATATGTTGGTCGAATTGTTTATTATAAGCTTCCAGTATATTTGCAGCTAAGCAATCAATCCAAACAACCCAAGCTAGAGTTGTAATCGAGCGAAGCCGAGCTTGAATATTGTCAAGCTTGAGCTTGAGCTCAACTTGAAATTTCGAGCTCGATACTCAACTCAAGCTTAATCGAGCATATATGTTTAAGCTCGAGCTTTGCTCTAGATATAATTGAGTTTGAGCTTGAGTTTGATTAAACTCGTTTACCAATTTTTCTGCTCAAGCTCAAGCTCAGCCCAATGATTAAGCTTAGGTATAACAATATATATTAAGGCTAATATCATAATTTAATTATGTAAAAATATGAAAAGCTTGATAAGGCTCGTGAGCCGTCCAAGTCAAGATTACTAAACTCAAATTTGGCTCGATTGATAGCTTAAGTTGCTCGAGCTCAAGCTCGACTTGATAAATAAAAAATCGAGTTTATTTTTTAGTCAAAATAGAAATGCTTGCGAAGACCACTGTCTCTTTTACAACCCCCAACTCAAGAAGAGGTACAGGTGCGAAACAATTGATCCAAAAAGTTAGTATGTAATCTGCAAATCAAACAAGTGTCTTCAATTGACATACCTCTCTTCCGAAGCTAAACTTTAATGGAAAAAAGTTAATTGCATAGTTTCCAAAGGATAAAATTATCTTGAATGGAACTTTAATTCTCCGTAAGGATTCCTGTAACACCCTAAAAATTGAACCTTTGCTTGCTAAATTCTATTAATGACTAAGTATATGCTTTAGTGGTTTAGAGCCTTAATTGTATATTGAGATCCGAAGTTCGAGTTTTTGTGTAATCAATGTGAAAGTATAATTTCTGTGCTATTCTGTAAAATTTGATTATTTTTAAAATGAACTAAATTGGTCCCCCCCGTTCCGTCTTCTTTCTTTTATTCTTTTCTTTCTCGTCTTTCCTATCATTTTCTCCTTCTCCTCTGTTTGTCTTTTTCTTTTATTTCCTTTCGTTAATTTTGTTGTTGTTTTGTCGAGGGACTTGTGTATTTTCTTGTGTTTGTCTAAAAGGTTATCAGCATAACTTTTGGTTGCCAAAATTCTATTAATTGTTGCTATTGTTCGTTATTCAGAGATCAATTTGCTCATTTTTAAAATTGGCAAGGACTGTACTTACTCCAATCTTCTATTCGAATTAGTTGAGTTATTCGAATTGTAAAATTCATTTCGATTCGAATTCAAAACTCGAGTTACCTATTCAAGTTGACTCGAATAACTCGATTCAATTAACATGTAATTCAAATTTTTATTTTTTTTGATTTTTTCGAATCAAATTGTAACACCTCTAAACTGTATCCGTCGCTGGTACAGGGTTACAAAGCATTACTAGAGTTTATAGAATAATTTCACATAATTCATGTCAATTGATATTCATATCTAAAACTAATCATATTGTCCCTTGAATGGACCTTCGAGACCCAATATAAACATTAGAATCGAGTCGAGACTAAATCGGGAACTCAACAATTTTTTTCGCGAAATTTCCAAAATTTGTCTTAGATGCAGGGCACGCATGCCTGTGTGGTCAAGGGACACGCCTGTGCTGCAGGCTGTGTTCAACCCTGTGTAACTCTCTAACTTGTGCCACACGCTCGTGTGCTAGGCCGTGTGGTTAATTTAATTTTCCAAAATTAAGTATAGGTTTCAGACGGCCAAGACACACGCCTGTGTTATGGGCCGTGTAGCATACACGGCTGAGACACATGCCCATGTGCTCAATTCTGAGCATTTTGTTTCTTAAATTTAAGATGCAGGGGACACACGACCAAACTAAATGCTCATGTGCCAGGCCGTATGTCACATACGGTCAAGACACGCGCCCGTGTGTCTACCCATGTGGACAAAATAAAGTCATTTCCTAGCTTTATTTCTCACCCAGATTTGCCAATAACCTATACCAAAACTTACAAGTATATACCAATCAATTCAAGCATTAAATCCAAGCCCATTCTAACTTCTAATATGATATTTTATCATATGCATTCATGTTTATAGTCTTACCCTTGTTTAATTTATATGTTAAGCATAACTTGATCAACTATACTTAATATACTTAACACATAGGTATTTGTCATAAAATAACCTCATAAATATACCAAAACAAATCATTACTAGCCATTCCAATGGCTAGTTTACAAACCACATTTATATGCCAACAATAGCCAAGTTACCCATACATGCCATTATACCAAAATGAGTTTGCTATTTATACCACAACAAACTAGTGGATAGTGTGGTGATGCTCCAACTGATCGCCAGCCTTCGCGAGCTTCCAAGGACTATAAAACAGAGAAAATAAAACCTAGTAAGCATTTAATGCTCAGTAAGTTCGTATAGCAGAAATTAAAACTTACCAATTACATTTATTATTGTTAAGCATACAATTAACATGCTTTTCATCAATTTGACAAGTATTACCTAAACACATATACTCAATCAAGTAAGTTAGTCATATAATGTATTTGTACATCAAATAAGCATAGATGAACTCATCATATAACCCTTCATCAAATAATTCAAAAGCATTCAAGGCATATTTCTATTTATCTCATCATTTTTCTCATGTCGAGAGTTTTATCCATTGAATTATTGAAATATCAATGGATACTCAAATAGTACACTCAAGGTGTACAAATTTGTAATTCATCAATTCATAATCAGAGGTACCCTGTAGGGTAATTACTCAAGATGCACACTCTCGAGCCATATATTAGGATACTCAAATGAGCCATGTCATCATGTAACAGGACACTTATCCGGGCTAATTAATAAACTCATAAGAGTTTTATTCAGGGAGCTCATACAGCTTATCAGTTATCTCCGAAGAGATAATATTAGGGAGCACCGGATAATGTAACAGAGAGTTCAAGCGAGCCATGTCAAGAAACTCTTAAGAGTTCATATCAAGATGCTCACATAGAGCTGCGTTTGTGTCTGCACTATATGCTGGATCACAATCGATCAAAACATGTAATAGGACGCTCACAAAGAGCTGCGATAGTGCGCAATACATTCTAAATTACTACCGATCAGGATGCTCGCAGGAACTATACATCAGGATGCTCGAGAGGGCTATATCAGGATTACTCGTCTGAGCTAAATCCTATCTGTAACACATGCAGAATCACATTCACATATGAGAAATCATGTGTATCAATCTATTTTCATTATTCCGATGGAACTTAACATTTTAAATACATTTCCAATCATGTGATCGCTTCATGTATTTATAACATTCATATAAATCAAATAAACATATACCATATTCAAATCATATACAACATTCAATTGAAACATATTAACATGCATAATTAAGTTACACGAACTTACCTCGATAATAGTTCGTATAAGAAAATCTACTAATCTGAAACTTTCTCTTTTCCTCAATCTAGCTTTGAATTTGAGTTATCCGAATCTAATTAAGCTTGATTAGTTTGTTTTCTCTCTTCTAGTGTTTCCATACAAATTTTGGGGAAGATGATCAAAATAAGATGATATTTTCTATTATCATCTTTTAATTAATTCAATTTTCAAATTAGTCCTTGCTCTTTTTCTAAATTTCCATGGATGAATCATCCAAAAATATCTACTAACTTTTCATTAATAGTCTAATTACCATATAAGGACCTCAAGTTTTGAACTGCATAGCTGTTTGATACTTCTAGCTACTAGAATTCAACTTTTTCATTTTATGCAATTTAGTCCTTTCCATAATTAAGCACATAATCGGTAAAATTTTCTTATCAGAATTTTCATATGGCATTCCTATCATAATGCAGACCATATAAATCTATTAAAATAAATTTTCTTTCTAGCTTAAATTTGTGGTCCCGAAACTACTGTTCCGATTTCACTGAAAATGAGCTGTTACAACTCTCCCCCTTAAAAATTTTTGTCTTCGAAAATCTTACCAGTAAAGATATTGGGATATTGCTTCCTCATGGTATCCTCCAGTTGCCATGTAGCCTCTTCTATATCATATCTTTACTAGAGAAATTTTACCAATGCTACCTTTTTATTTCTTAACTCTTTTGTTTCACGTGCTAGAATTTTTATTGGTTCTTCACTGTAAGTCATATCAAGCTGAATCTCTACCTCTGACGGAGAAATAATATGTGAAGGATTCGATCGATATCATCGTAACATAGACACATGAAAAACATTATGACTTCTATCAAGCTCTAATGGTAAGGCTAAATGTAATAGATCCAATTCTTTCTTTGATTTCATATGGCCCAATGAACCGTGGAGTTAATTTTGCTTTATGGCCAAACCGGAGAACTTTCTTCCAAGGTGATACTTTCAAGTATACCTTGTCACTGACCTGAAATTCTATTTCTTTTCATTTAAGATCAGCATATGACTTCTGACGGTCAGAGGCTGCTTTCAAACTGTACTGAATTATAATGGTCGTAAAACTAACTAAAAATTCGACTAAGGCAAGCGCACCTATCGAACAGTAGTATAGTTATGGTGATATCGGAAATATCGTATCCACGAGGACTAAGAGTACTAGTAATTACTATCTTTTTATTATCTAGCCTAACAATTAAGAGAATTCTTAATCTAAAACTAATTACCTAATCAACTAAGATTGTGACAGAGATTAAAGTTGGAAAATACTTTTGGAAAACCGATAAAGAAGACAATACCCAAGGAAGAATTAACCTAGACTTCACTTATTACCTCTGAATAAGATGGTTTATTCACTTGACTTTATCCGTAGGAATCCCTGATTTATGTTAATATCTCTCTCGAGACTAAAAACAACTGACTCTAGGTTGATTAATCGAAATCTCTTTCTAATTAAAACCCCTATTGTCGCATTAACTCAATCTATGGATCCCCTTATTATATTTAACTTTAATCCGACAGATTTTTGTCGTCCTATCTTTAGGATTGCATGCAACTCCGCTTAATTATGAGTGATCTACTCTTAAACAGGGAATTTTCCTCCTTTGAATAAGCACATCAAAAAACCTGAATTAATATCCTAGAATATTAAAGCAAGGGTTAAATTCACAATTAAGAATAAGAACAAGTATTTATCATATAATTCAAATAGTAATAAGATTCGTCTTAGGTTTCATCTCCCTTAGGTATTTACAGAATGTAGTTTATAACAATAGAGGGAAATATCTCAAAATTGGGAAAACAACAAAACATAAAGAAAACCAAAAACTTTGGTAGAAATTGAATAGAGATCTTCAGTCTTGAAGGAGATCTTGCTTCCGGGATGATTCCGATGGCTGACCTTGAGTGTTTTCTGCGTTCTACTCTCCGTGTCCCTTTAATCCTCTTCTAGGGTCTTTAAATAGACTTTGGAATGCCCAAATTAGCCTAAAATTGGCCTTTTCCTAGTAGAATTAGACTTAGGCTCGATAGGAACACGGCAGTGTGCCACGCTCGTGTGAAGGTGCTCAGGCCGTGTGCAATTCTGACTTGGTTTAGCCTCAACACGGCCATGATACACGAGCGTGTGGTATACTCGTGCATCACACATGGGCGGGTTGATCACTTGTGTGGTAGTGCCTAGGCCGTGTGCCACGCTGAATTAGTCCCATTTTGTCTGTTTTTGGCCTGTTTCTTGCTCTTTTCGCCTCCCTGTGCTCACCTAAGTATAAAACATGCATTAGAGGATTAGGAGTATCAAATTCAATGAATCTTATGATAAATTTTCCAAAAATATGCCACGCATGGGATAAAAATATTATGTATTATGGTTTATCAAATTAATTTTACATTTTCTTCGGTTTCACGGATTAAGTCAAATCCGTGTAACTTTCTCTCACTAAGTTTTGTCTAATACAATGAAGTTCTACATTTGTGACCATACAGAGCTTCATACGGTGCCATTTTGATACTGGACTGATAAACTATTATTGTAAGAAAATTCAACTAAAGGCAGATATTTTTTCCAGCTACCTTCAAATTCTAAAATACAACACCAAAGCATATCTTCCAAAATCTGTATTACATGTTCAGATTGACCATCAGTCTGGGGATGGAATGCAATGCTGAAATGTAACTGTATACCCAGAGCTTCTTGCAATTTGCTCCAGAATCGATATGTAAATCGAGAATCTCTATCTGAAATAATGGAGACAGGTACTCCATGCAATTTGACAATATCAAAAACATGTAAGTCAACCAATCTATCCAAGAAAAAATCCATACATACCGGAATAAAGTGTGCAGACTTTGTCAACCGATCAACAGTTACCCAAATTACATCTTTCTTCTTTGGAGATAGGGGTAATCCCGATACAAAGTCCATGGTAATTATTTCTTATTTCTATTTTGGTATTGTAACTGTCTGTAATAATTTCGAAGGCATCTGATGTTCAGTTTTTACTTGCTGACATATCAAAAATTTAGATACATATTCAGAAATATCCCGTTTCATACCCAACCACCAATACATCTTTTTCAGATCATTACACATTTTATTATTATCAGGATGAATAGACATGTTACCATTATGGGCTTCATGTAAAATCTTCTGTACCAGTTCCGAGTTCTTTGGAATACATATTTTGCCTTTGAATAATAAACAATCATTAGACCTAATCTGAAATTCTGAATCAAAAGTCGACTCACAATGTATCAGTTTTGCTTGTAACTTACTATCATCTTTCTGAGCTTCAGAAATCTGCTGCAAAAATGGCGGTCTAGCTTTTAACTCGGCTATGATTAAACCATCATCAGATAATGACAATTGGGTATTCATTGCTCTCAAAGAAAACATGGATTTTCTGCTTAGAGCATCTGCAACCACATTGGCTTTTCCCGGATGGTAGTCAATAACCAAATCATAATCTTTCAATAACTTAAGCCACCTGTGTTGTCTCAAATTCAAATCTTTCTATGACATCAAATACTTCAAACTGTTATAATCAGTGAATATGTGACATTTTTCACCAAACAGATAATGTTGTCATATTTTCAAAGCAAACACAATTGCTGCCAATTCAAGATCATGTATCGAGTAATTTCTTTCATGTAGTTTTAGCTGTCTTGAAGCATAGGCTATTACTTTACCTTTTTGCATCAAAACGTAGCCTAAACCATTTAACGATGCATCACTGTAAATTACAAATTCCTTACCCGATTCAGGCTAAACTAACACACAGGTGCTTCTGACAATAAGGTTTTCAATCTATCAAAAGTTTGCTGACATTTATCAAACCACTCGAATTTCATATCTTTCTGCAACAAATGAGTCACCGAAGAAGCTATCATCGAGAACCCTTTAACCAATCTCTGATAATATCCAGTTAGTCCCAGAAAACTTCTAACTTCAAACACGTTCTTTGGTGGCTTCCAATTAACAATGGCTGAAATTTTGTTCGGATCCACTTGAATCTACATGAATACCTTCTGCAGATACTATATGCCCAACAAATCCAACTTCTCGTAGCCAAAATTCACTTTTACTGAATTTAGCATATAATTGTTTCTCTCGCAGTGTTTGTAATACAATTCTCAAATGATCTACATGTTCATTTTAATCTCGAGAGTAAACCGGAATATCATCTATAAATACCACCATAAACCTATCTAGATATGGTCTAAAAATTCTGTTCATCAGATCCATAAACACTGCAGGTGCATTTGTTAAACCAAACTGCATACAAAGAAACTCATAGTGCCCGTATCTAGTTCTAAAAGCTATTTTTGGAACATCTGATTGCTTCACTCGTAGTTGATAATAACTAGAATGGAGATTAATCTTTAAAAATACAATGGCACATTTCAACCGGTCAAACAGATCATCAATGTGAGGCAATGGATACTTGTTCTCTATTGTAACCTTGTTGAGCTGTCTATAATCAATGCACAACCTCAACGATCCATCTTTCTTCTTCACAAACAGAACCGATGCACCCCAAGGTGAAAAACCGGTACACCTCAATGATTGAAAGAACACATGAATACCATAAAGACTAAAATGTACTAATAACAATTTATATAAATTTATATTATGTTGAATTAAAAAAATAAGAATACCAACCAAACAAACATCAAATCTAGTTTCATCATTCCCTAATTATCCCTCATCACTTTTAATCCCTCCACTGACTTGTCTAAAAAAAAAAGGCATCTTCCTAGATTGAGTTATAGCATGCATTAAAGATAGCTTTTATGAATTGTTATAGGACTTCTCATTCTCAAAATTCTCAACTTAGATTTCATCTTAATATTTTTTTTTTCATTTAAGTAATTAAGATTCAAGCATTGAAAAAATTAAAAGATAAACAAAAACCCCAAATTAGGAGAATAACGTAACAACTCTAAATTCAAATAACAAACATAATGTTTTAGTCTTAAAAAGGAACATGATTTAAGTGCTTTAGTTGCAAGAAAAAATTGTGATCTATGAGCAAAGTTTAACAAGAATAAACTATCATAAAGACCCTTTTCGGTTGGATGGTCTCCTCATAGTTATAAGCGCATGGGGGATCCTACTCCATCTCTTCCTCTCATTCCTCTCCTTAATCTTCCTTATCATCATCATCATCTTCCTCCTCATTTTCTTCTTCCGATTGGGTGCCAAATTGCATAAGGGTATACTTGTTTGATAAAAGGTATGGTACTCGCATACTGTGCCTCCTTTCATAGTCCTGACCAATCAACCTCACATGCATCCAAGGAATAATCCATTCTGAGTCAAGTATTTCATTTATGTTTGTACCTTGAGCCTTTGCTTTGCTATTCCAGTTTAAGGATTGAGGGACATCTATCTTTTTTTTCGGTGTCGGTTCTATTCTTTAATTTATTTTCGATGAAGCTTTGTAAATTGTGTGAACATGAAGTCTTTGAACATTCTTTGTTAGCTTTATCAATGATTCAGTGGCAGTCATTGGAACTCTTTCCCTTTTGCATAAGGTCGTCACAAGGTGTGGGGAGAAAATTTTGATCTTCTAGCAGCTGATGCATATTTTCATGCTTTGTTACATATGAATTGTATCTACATATTTTCATTGAAAAATAGCTCAAAAAGTATTCACATTAAAAACATTCATTGAATGAGATATTTTGGTACATATGAATTGTATCCATATCTTTTCAATGAGGAACATAATTACTTGGTTAAATGTTGTTGGGGAACCAGTATCAAGTTGATGTTTCCATTCGCCCCTTCCCTTAATGAGATAGTTTACAATATTATCCATGTTGATGTCTTTAAAATCTATTAAATCAAAATTTTCAAGAAAATCAATTGTAAAATTTGCAAATTCTCAGGGCGTGGATGTGTAATTAATTAATTTCTATGTAGGGTTTCTTAGCGAATCAACTATTTAGGATAGGAATAACTTAAACCCTAGGCTTGACAACACTGGGTCATCTAGTTGGGAATTAACCCAAAATTGGTATTGCCTATCCGTGAAACCCTTACCCAAGTCGGTCTGGACTGTGAGGTTGAGAGACAAGTATTTCTTGACTCATTAGTTTAGTGGAAGATCAAGAGATCCTATAGGTTAGCGACTAGTTGATTGAGTAAAACTTGATATAGGAATTAGTTATGACCATCAAAGTGAGTTAGTCTCCCATGCTTAGATTTGATTAAGTCTACATATTAGTTATCTAGTTTCATTATTTTATGTGATTTTATTTATTCTCTTATAAAACCAATTTTTTTACTTATTGTTTTATCGTACTATAATTTATTTAAACTACCACCACATCCCAAAATAAGGTTACAGGAAATAGAGATAAAATTTAGAACTTTATTTAAAAATAAAAAAGCAAATGGTAAGAGAGTTAAAATGCCTTCAAAATTATTTATGTTAAAAGTTTACAAGAATGAGTTTGCTGGTTTAATGGTAAGGCCTTAGCATACCTTTGAGCGAAACCTAAGTATGTGAACCCCTAGCAATACTAGGCAAACCCATATGAGGAATGAATGTGCAAACCCTAGGTGTGTGAACCCTTACGTGCGAACCTTAGGTATGTGAACCCCTTATGTGCAAACTATGTAGTTATTACATGCGAACCCTAAGATAATGTTCTTCAAACCCTATTAATTGTTGTATACGAACCCTGTATGTGTCATATGTGATTTGCTAGCAAGTTCAAACAAGCACAACACCATCATAACATAAAATGATAAAATATTTTTGGATCAAAGGCCATAATAGAAGCAAATAGATGACACAAATGAAATCTTATTTTTTAAGGGAAAAAAGTATTGGACCAGAGGCCATTATTGAGATTAATGTTGTCACCAAACTGGAACATCATCTCATTGCCACCAAATGCCATATGAGTTTGAGGATTTTTGTTGTTGTTGTTCATCATCTCTATGATCCATTGTTGCCTCTGTATTTGATCCATGTTATTCACCTTTGTTTGTAACATGTCCTTTATAATGATCCTCGATATCACTTCGAGCGTTACCATTGTCATTGGTGGCAGTGCAGTCACAGATGAGGACAACGATGGTAATGCCCCTTTGGGATTAAGGGGTGTATTAGCAAGTGCAGCGATCCTCTTGTCGATCTCCCTCATGTTTTCATCGAGCAACTAGTTGAGATCGTACAAGTCCCCCAAGTTCAAACCATGGATGACCCTTTCACCAGAAATATTATTAAACATGACTTGGGTCATCTCCTTTTCCCAGTTGTCCTTGCAGTGCTTCTTAAGTTGCTCAGTTGCTTTGGAAATCCTTTGGGAGAGGAAACTCTCCTGGTTCACCATCTTCTTACTTTGTTCCATCTTAGGATCGCTTTGAACTTGGAGAGCACTCGTTGGACTCCCATGGGGGATGGCCAAACCTTGGGCTGGGACTCATAAGGATTGTACATGATAGCGCAAACATTAATCCCACAAAGGGTACTCAGCTCACTCACCTTTTTCATCAAACCCTTCTTTCTTTTTTTGTAGGTGGCTTTCCTTGCTGAATCATTGGTGATATAAGCAAGCTTGACATTCTTTCTCGTCATGCCTTACAAATCAAAGGGGGAACGTTGGAATGGTTTTTTTTTCTTATGTATTGCTTACCCAAACAAAGAATGGATGCTTTATATAAAGGTGAAGTGAGTGAAAATCTTCTCAAATTAAATGACGATAATAGCCGATAATTTTATAAAAGATATCATGAGATAATGAAGTTGTAATGCAATAAATTCTATTAAATGGGTTAGGTTTGGTTTTTATTTTTGTTTACAATGATTAAAGTATCATGTAGATATATAATTTGTTTAGTCAAAAAGTGATGTCATTTGTATTACAATTTTTTTTTACATTATGTATGTATAAAAATCTTATAATATCGAATAATTTAGTTAGTTATAAAATGATAAAAATAATTTTTATTATGTATTTATAGGAATCATAAGTATTATATATAAATGTATATATGGCAATGACAGATATATAATGCATATATAAGTCTAATCAATGAAGATCTTGACGTCTACCTGAAATTGTAAATGGTAAAACAGAATGCAATTATTCACATATATATTATATATAGGAATCATATAATATTAAATAATTTAGTCATAAAGTGATAAAAAAATACTTTCATGATTATGTATTTAAATAAATCATGTAATATAAAAAATATGACATTAGTCCCTGTACAAACCAAATTTGAGATTTAGTCTTTGTTTCCTCCAACTTTTTTTATTTAAAAAACTTATTCTAGTGATTAAAACTGTAAATATTTTCCATCAAAATTTACTCATTTAGCATGTTGATTAAGTTGTCCTCATGTGACATGGTATATATTTGATGAAAAATAATCATGTTAAGTTGATAAATTTTAGCAGAAAGTATCAACAATGATAATGATGGGGTTAAGATTTTTGAATTGAAAAAAAATAAGAGATTAAACTTTTAACTTTTAAAGTACGGGGACCAAATCTTAATTTTGTTAGAAATACAATGACTAATAACATATTTAAACCATATTTAAAAAATAATCATAAATATTTGATATATTAATTTATAAATGGTAATGCCAAATACAAATAACATATACATAAATATATAAAAGACAAGCGTTCACACATACCATACATTGTACATCATAGCAAAATTTAGTGTTTTTTTTAATAACAATGTCTAGTTATTAATGGTAATAAATTATAAAAAAAACAAAAAAATATTTATTTGTTAAAAAAAATGAAGAACATAAATTTGAAAAATTTAAAAATGGCAAAAAAAAGTATCATTATAGTACATAAATGATATGTAGCAATTATATAATTACCATGTTAGAGTGCTTGGTATTTAAGTAGTGTAAATTGTTAACTAAGAAATGTAATAATGTGTTGTATTTTCTCTTAAATATTTTAATGTTATGACAAAAATAAAAAAAAGATGATAAGTATGTCAGCTAAATTAAGTATAGCAGCTTTCTTTGCTATTTGAATAACCAAATTGTGTAGAGGGTGAGCCAAACATTTGTTGAAAAGAGATGTCGCAATTGTATTGTAGTTGTCGAATACCTAACATGACCAGTTCCAACTTGTGTATTTTTGTTTTCTCGAAAAAGACATTATACCACTTATTTAATTTAGGATATCCCTTAAGTGTAATAATGACATTGTTGCCTAATCTATATTCTGCTAATGTCATACCATACAAAAGCTTGGATCTCTTGCTAACACTAAAGGTCCATTTGTTTACATGTAAAACGTTTTACGGAAAACATTTTAATTGTTTTCCTATGTTTGTTTGGTGGAAAATGAGTTACTAAAGGAAATCATTCTAAAAAAAAAAGTAAAATGAAGGCATTTTTTAAGGAAAATGTCTTACCAATTCAAATCCCGTAAGACATTTTCCCGTTTCTCCTTTTCACATCCCTGACAAACAAACCATTTTGTTCCTCCCATTTTACCCGTCCCTTTGTCGCCTCCAATCCCTCCTAACCTAGTGTCTGCCACCAGCTAGCAATGCTTCTCATCACCAGTCACTGGCATTTATCTTTGTGATGTGCTTGATAAGTTTTATATTTATGATTGATCGTATTTGAAAACTAACTATTATCACGATAAAGACAAGTACACCTATCGAACAGAAGTATAACTTATAGCAAGACCGGAATGTCGCACCCACAGGAACTAAAGGTACTAGTATTAACCTTCTTTTTATTATCTAGCCTAAAAATAAGAGGATTTGTTTTATCTAAACTAATTAACTAAACTAAGAATGCACACGAAGTAAATTGGGAAAATACTTTTAGGGAAACTGATTAATTTAGACAATACCCAGGAAGAATCCACCAAGACTTCACTTGTTATTTGACTCTGAATTAGACGATTTATTCACTTGACTCGATCCATAGAAATCCCTAATTTATATTATTATCTCTCTCGAGACTAACAATGTCTAACCCTAGGTTGATTAATTGAAATCTCTTTCTAATTAAAACCCCTAGTGTTGCATTAACTCGATCTATGGATTCCCTTATTAAGTTTGACCCTAATCCGGTAGATTTATGTCACCCTATGTCTAGGGGTGCAATCAAATCCGCTTAATTATGCTAGATCTACTCTTAGACAGGGACTTTTGCTCCTCTGAATAAGCTCATCAGTACTTGAATCAATATCTTGGAATATTAAAGTAAGAATTAAGAACACATAATTAAGAACAAATCAAGTATTTATCATATAATTTAGAAAATAATAATAAGATCCGTCTTCGGTTTCATCCCCCTTAGGTTTTTAGGGGATTTAGTTCATATGTGTAAAATAAAACATCTAAGAAGAATAATGATAACAAAACATAAAGAAAACCTAAAAACCCTGAAGGAAATTGAAGGGAGATCTTCAGTCTTGGAGGAGAATTCGGCTTCTGAGATGGATCAATCGGTTTTTTTCGAGTAATTCCTTGCCTCCTACTCCGTGTCTCCTTAGGTGCCCTTCTAGGGTGTTTATATAGGCTTTAGAATGCTTTCAAACCCTCAAAAGTGGCCTTTTCTGAGTAGAACTAGACTTGGGCTCGACAGGGACGCGCCCGTGTGGGGTGGCTTAGGCCGTGTTAGAGTCTGCTAAATAGACACAGTCATGTGGTCTACCTGTGTGAGGAAGTCCAGGCCGTGTTGATTTCCCAAGTTGACCCATTTTCTCCGTTTTTGGTTCGTTTCTCGCTCTTTTTACTCTCTTATGCTCACCTAAGTATGAAACATGAAATTAAAGGATTAGAAGCATCAAATTCCACAAATCTAGTGATAATTCATCCAAAAATGTTCTTAAGCATGGGATAAAATATGTATAAATTACGACTTATCACTTTGATCTTTCCCTTTTCCACCTTTCGTTGCCAAAATCTACACTACACCAGTTGGTGACAACATTCATCTTCCTATCTCGAAGGTAATAATGAAAAAAAAAAGAAATACCTAGCTAATGTCATTTTTTTAATTGATTTTGTAACACCCTATTCCCAACCCGATCCATCAATCTGGGTATTAAATGTCACAACCGACGTGTAATTTAACTAAACTCTTTGACTATCCTATTTAAATGTTTTAATTTCCACTTTCTTTTTCAAAATTTAACTTCAGCCATAACCCACTTCAAACAAACTTTAGAATTATTACAAATTCATTATATTGGTAATCTCTAATATTATTTGCCATTCTAATTAAGCCTATGACACTAATACATCTAATTTAATTCCCGAGATGTAGCCTCTAAGGAGTGCCCATCTATATACATGAATGACAATCACACCCCTCCCACAAACTGGCGATATCTGGCTTGATCCCTCTACTCGATTCTTGAGTCAAAATTTTATCCTACGAATAAGCAATAAATTTGTAAGTTCAAATGAGCTTAGTGAGAATATGCAAGACAACATTATTGTAAAAATCCAGAAACTTTAAGAAACAACATTTTAAGCAAAGATTTCAATTCATTGATCATCCTTGGCCTTCCACAGATTTCACCGACAAGGTCGATGCCTCCCCCTCTTCCCCTAGCTCACCACTAGCGGACTTATTCTCTATCTGAGACATAAGCATGTTTTTTACGGTAATGGTCCTCTAGTGGTATAGGTCTGATTTTGCTTCATCCCAATTTCCCTTACTATTTAACAAGCTTATATTCCCTTTTTACTCATAACCTTGGATATAAATTCCATTGTCTACCATTAGTTGTCTTCCATTTACTTCCTTAGATTTCAAATCCTTACCATCCACTATTCTTGACAAACTGTTTGTCCCAGGTTAGTTCTTGGCAAACACTTCTCTTATTAGCTCCACACGATCTATCTGGCATTATCTAGTCTTGGTCAAACATCCTTCCTCTCTATAGGTTTCTGATAAACTATACCAGTCAGACTGTTACGCTATCATTGTTCCCAAGTGAACCCCAACAAACTTACCCGCCCAGGCTATCTTTTACCTGCAGACCCCTTAGGCTTAGGTTCCATTTTATCCTTCTATTTTGACCCCCGACTTGGGTTTACTTGCCAAAACCTGTAGACTCATATGTTCTTACTCACTTTTCTTATCTTCTTAATTTGGCGAATTCTTGGACTAACTCATTTACCCGCGTTCTCGGACAAGTCGTACTCGACCTTTCGTGTTACTCTCCAAATAGATCATACTTTGGTCTCTCTCTTACCTTGTAATGTCATCTTCCTAGCCCACCCATTTTGGCGGACTTTATTTGACACCATAGCCTAGCTACAATCTTACACAATCTGAACCTATGTTTAATGTCCTGGTGGACTCTATTGGTTGCCAAAGTCGAGTTATGATCTTATACCTTGTAACCCCATGTTTAATGTCTTAGCGGACACTTTATATGTCATAGCCGAGTTACGATCTTACATGTTAAACCTTATCTGAGGTGTCACCTTGAAGGACCTTACCGTCATTGTCATCACAAGGTCGCCCCATAGAGCCTACTATTTGTTGTCGCAGTGTTGCTCTATGGAACCTAATAAGCACCATCATAGTGTCACTTTAGTGAGCCAGTTGATATCATTACTTAACCTTGATGCTCGAACTCCAAAGTATCCCCCCCAGAAAGGCCCAAAGCTTCACACATATCAGTTTGCACCTAACAATATCGAATTGTGAAATCTAATGAAAATTATAGTTCCTTATCTATCCGTCCTTTCATCCATTTCACCACTTTTAAACTTGATGTTCCAACACTGAAGTGTCCCTTCCGCTAGGCCTGGAGCTTCGCATATCTCGGTTTGCACCCAGCAATACTGGATTGCAAAATTTAACAAAAATTCCATTTCCCTATCTATCTGCCTTTTCCTCCATTTTGCCAGTTTTAACCTTAATACATGAACACCATAGTGGCCCCTCTGTCAGGCCCAGGGCTTCGCATTTTACGGTTTGCATATAGAAAATTCTGGATGACGATATACAAAATCACCCTTTCCTAATCCTAACTTCATCTAACCCATCAATAGTTTCCCCTCCGTACTCTGCAATTTATAAGCACGTAAACACAAACATATAATCACATAACATAATAACGTGGAGCACTAAATTTATATGTAGTACCATAACTAATTCATGCATAAAAACACATTTATAGGTACTCAATTACCTACACCATTTTATACATACCTAGTATTCGTAATCAATGAAAATTATACATCATCACAAAACTCAACACAAATTCATGCTCGATACGTTTACGTACCACATCCATACATAACAACAGTTTCAGACACACTCAAAACAACTTAAATATAGACCATTCAAACAATGCATTGTCAACGATCACTCATAAGTGGAGCATTGAAACTCACATTGCTTCCTTATTCTTGACAGCTTAGCTTGTCCAAACTCTAAAGCCTCCCTTGTCCTAGCAACTAAGTATAACAACCATTTATCGACTAACTCAAAGGCATTCAAACCTTAAAACCTAAAATCCTTAATTATACAGAAACTTTGAGAGTCATTACACTACTCCTTCCTTTAATTTACGAGTTCGGAGGGATAAGGAAACCGACCAATTCTAATTTCTCTACTTTCAAACTCCAAATCACACGATGACTACAACATGTAGAGCTTCCTTCAGCTTTATCCCTTTCTTTTTTGGAGTGGTCGAAGAAGACAATACTATAAAGAAAGAATAATTTATAAATAGAACTTAGAAGAATTCTATTTCCTTACAAGCCATATATATATACTCTATGTGCACAGTTTTCATAGACCAAATCAACCACTAAATCATAATCATTATGTCTCCCATTATGAAACCAACCAATTCCAATCTAACTAAACTAGAATTGAAATCTAATTACTCCCCAACCAGCCACTTAAGTTTCTAAATATTTCAGTAAAGCTGGAAAATTCATGTTTCTATACAATCAGCTCTCCAACTTTTCTTTAAATTCGGGTCCATAGGAGAATCGGGTGTGATAATTTTTTTTTGAACTTTTAAGTTAATGCCATTTCTTTCTGTAGGAACAACTTTTTCTTGGGGAGGGGAGCTCCAAATTCTCAACCTCGATTCTGTTGTTTCTCATTCCTACCTTATCTCTTCCCTAAAACCGTTGTTGAATACGTCTCTGGTAGGTTTCAAGTTAAATTAAACGATGTGATTTGTATGATACTATTCCGATAGCTGTTGTAGTATCTCGTAACTCGGGTCCAACGACCAGACCAGGTAAGGGGTGTTACATTTTTCAAGTCAAACTCGAATAGATTTTGAGCACTAGTGTAACGATCCAATTTTCAGTGGTGTCAAAAAACATGATTTCGGAACCTCATTTTCATAAACCAAGTCTATAAGGATAAAATATAAATATTAAGAAAGTTAGTATAAAAATATATTAAAAATTAGTTAAATAATTTAACAGAGAAAATAGTTAATTAAAGCTCAAGGACTAAATTATAAAAGTCTAATCATTATTGAGTTTTAATTAAGAAAATACTTAATGACCTAGGTAGAAATTATCCAAAGAATGGTTATTAAACCTTTTTTTTTATGTTGATAGTGGAGAATGATGATGAGTCCAGTTAGTTTTAATTTATAGTTAATTAAGTATTAAATTAGATTAATGATTAATAAAACAGTCATCAATTGACATACCTCTCTTCCGAAGGAATACAATTATCTTGAAAGGAACTTTAGTTCTCCATAAGGATTTCCAATTGAAAGTCTGTAGGGAAGGATTGCTAGCTTATGTATTTTGTGTCCAAATAAGCTCACAAGCAGACTTCACAAAGAAAGATCCATCAAAATAATATTTCCATAAAAGTCTATCTACGCCATCAAAGATTGAGAAACTGCGAGAAGTTCACTCATTCAACCAATTATCCCCTAACTTTTCTCATATAGGAGATGATCTCCAAACCTAGTAACTTGGATGTATAAGATCAACAACCCTCCTATTTGCTTGTTTGAAAATAGGTATTGTGTGAAACAAAAAAGGAATTTCCTTCCATTGCCACCTTATCACCATTCCAAATTTGAATATATAAACCTAATTAGCATATGTCCCTCCCTTAAAGTATACTTTTCCAAATCCAAGACTTATTAATTTTCCAATGATTATACAAAATTTCCATAAAGGCAAAAACTTTCTAAAAAATTCATATTCCACCCACAATGCCATGAGTTTCAAAACGATGTGAGAATGAAAATCCAAAGTTCTAAATCACCCGATCAACTTGTTGCCAACTAATTCTATTCTGAAACAAAGTTAAGATATTCGTATCATGCTCCCAATAATATTCCTTAATGTATAAATCAAAATAGGGGTTTCCACATCCCTAACAATTTCAATCAAATACTTTAAAGGCTATAATAAAATAAAAAAGGGAAAGTGGTATTGACTGACCTTAGTATTACACATAATCAGACCCATCCACTACATCACGATCAACAACCTCTACATATTCATTCATGGAGGCACCCTTATTGTACTTAATAGCAAGTAGGTTTTCAACAATGGAGTCAATTTCTTCTTTAGTCGGCACTAAATGACCTTTTCCTTGACTAATTTCAATACCTTTCCTTTTGAACTTTTTCTTGGCCTGACCCCATTTAATCACTGAGCTCTTTGATTTGTTAGAAGAAGTAGAGACATCATTATAAAGACTGATTAATTTTTCTTAAGCAAATTGTGACGTCCCTTCTAAGAGGTTAGTGTAACACCCCTCTCTTGGTCCGGTCATCGGACCTGAGCAATAAGATGTTACAGTAATTAACAGAATAGTTACACGCGATTCATAAGTTGAAAATTCTATTAAACATTGAATAATTACATACATTCACATAAAATCATGCTTTGCAAACAAAATCAGATTTAAGTTGAGTTGACGAAAGCTCTAGAATTGACACGGCATCAACAAGGACCATTTTAAAACTTTTACAACAAAAATGGGCAATTATGGGCCGTTTTCCCAGACCATGTAACTCACTATGATCGTGTGGATTAAATTTGCAAATATAAAACAAAATCACACGAGCGTGTGGCTAGGCTGTGTAACAAACTGGGACCGTGTGAAAAACTAAATAACCAAATCTACAGTACTCACATGGGTGGGTGGCCATGCTGTGTGACTATCGAAAAATGTATGGTACAAATGGTTAATAATTTTCAGTGATCACACGACCGTGTCACCTGCCTGTGTGTGACACACAACTGTGTGTCAACCTATGTAGTGCAAAATAGGTCATTTGATGCATGATACAATCTAACCCTTAATAATGACCTAAAATACATTTTATTTTGCCACTAGGAACCTACCTATAACATGTCAAAATCATGCTAAAACATGCCATCCAATATATCTCTAAACATCTAATCAATATGCCACATTTGGCACCAAAACACAACAAAATTATCGACTACCATTTCTCAAACAAAAGCATACCAAAAACCATTCAATACCATTTTAACATGATATCTACCTTAAGCGTTCACCCTATCATCTACCTTACCCAATTAACTTCAAATTGTTATATTCATAATATCATTCAAGGTTCCACAATAAAATGGCAAGATGTATATATATGGCAAGATGTATATATATTACTTAAACCAAAGCTAACCATTCATCTAAGTACATGATCACATATTAGACATACATAGACCATCCAAAATTCTAAAATGACTTCCTTAGGTACATTCCAATAAGTATAACAAAAGACAACAAACTTTAGGGAATCTAGGATCTCGGTTGAATGCTAAAGTGTGACTTGAACAAAGCTATGTACCTAACCTACGCACGAAAGACAAATTGTAGGATGAGTATGGAATTCAATTTATTTATTTCAAACGAGGTAGGATAGGAAAACCTCATAAACTTGAGTGAATGTCTAAACTATATAGCTTGAACTTCAACATGAGTTTGTCACTGGTTATACATTTGCCTAACTTAAGGATATCGTTCCATATTAACATACTGATACATTTCCAAACTTGTAAGCCCATTTTCTTTTTTTTTAGCTCATTTAAAACTGTCATGCCGGATTGCTTGACAATGATGACTTGCCATCTCGAATTTCCAGGAAACAATAGCTTACGACCTCGGATTGCCCAGCAACGGTGGTTTCATAAGTCATTTATGTCATCCCAGAAAGCTTGACAACAGTGACCTGCCATCCTAGATTGCTCGGCAACGATGGTTTCTCAATTTTGGCCTAATAGCCCCTCGATCATCTCCATCGCATCTTGTACGGCTATAATTCAACCATTTTGCAAGTTCCATTTTATATTTTTCAGTATGCTTCTACTTAACTTCATATCAATCCACGAAAATCTATTCCATTATCGCAAGTATATTTATTTAGGTACGTATCTTAGTATTTGATTCAATTTACTCCAATTCCTTTCCATTCACTACAATAATTCTACCTTAAATAGTATACAACACATAATATCAAGAAATATAGAAATCAAATAAGTGTTATGTTACAGAAACACTTACAAAAAACTTGAACTACTTGTTGCTAATTTTCGCCTTCCCCATTCCTTTTGACGCTCTCGCGTTGTCTTTAGCTACGAATATTAATACAACAATGCCTAACTTTATTTTTCAACTCAATTCACAATCAATTGTAAAGTCACACATATTCTTAAACTTATTCGATTTAGTCCTTAAAATTGAGACTAACCTAACTTTCAATTTAAAATTCAAATTTTCAAGCCAGTTTCACTATAGTCCTTTTAGGACCTCCTATTTCTAATTTCTACTATAAATTTCAAAATTTATGCATTTTCAAGCCGGTTTCACTATAGTCCTTTTAGGATCTCCTATTTCTAATTTCTACTATAAATTTCAAATTTTATACATTTTAATCTCTATTATACCTCAATGGTCTCAATAATCATATCATCCTCTAGAAGATCAATGTCCTTAACCTCCAAAGAGGTAAGGAATGTTGTTCTTATTAACATTCATCAATATAGCCTTGTAAGTAGCCCAACCCTCGAAGGGAGAGTCAATAGACATTCTACAGGCATCGGACATATATTCTTCTCTTAAGTGAACTCTTTTGGTTGCCCAATTGCTAACTTGTATTGCCACCAGTAGCATTCTTGCGTGTCCACCACTATCGGCATTCTCACCACCTCCTGAAGCGACCATTTTTCCATCATTCACTTTGTTATTAGTTTAAATGCACTAATTCTTTCCGCAAGAAATTAAAAAAATAAGTAATTTTAAAGAAACTATTTTATAATTAAAAAAAATTGTGAAAAAACCGGAGTCAGAGTTCGTGACCTTAAAAACTTGAATGATGCTGTGAGTTTAGAGTCTTCTCCATTTTTAGAATCTGGTGGATCAGTTTTTCACAAGTCACCTTGAGGCCATGACCATGACCATCATACCATGACCATCCATCCACACATCCATTACATACATGGCCCATCAATCCATTAGACATAAAAATAATTTTGTGAAATACGTGGGACATGCTTCATTTTGTATTTTTCCACAGCAAAAAAAATAAACTCTTCCCCTCCCTTTTCTTCGTTCCCTCAGCTACTCCGACATTTAAAAAATAATAATTTCTTTTATAGTTTTTTCGATCTCTCATTCTCTTTCTTTTTTAAACAACAGCAAAAATTAGGGTTTTTTTTTTCTTATATATTTTCTCGCGCTTTTTCTCCTCCTCTTTGGACAACTCCTAGATTCACTGGTAAAAATTTAAGGTTTACAGATCTATTTCTCTGCTTAATCTCTTCACCATGTTTTGGAAGCTAACATCTTTATCTGCCTCTTCTCCGGTGAGTGATTTTTTTATACTGCTTGATTAATTAAATTAATTTCACTGTTTCTTTTTAATTTAAAATCTTGATTTCTTTAATCTTTACTTACTACATTGATTTAGTAATTTTCTATCGTATGTAATGAACTTGTCATTTTTCATTAGGTTTCTATTTTTTTTTCCTTTTGTTCTTGTAGGTTCGAATTCTTGATTTTCTTTCTGCTTAGTTAATTTGAAATTTACTTTGGATTCATCGATGCCATAGCAGACTAGTTTCGACGACTTAAATTTGTCCGCTTTTTTGGGAAATTTCCTTGTTCAACTCGATGAATTAACTTTGAATTTTAAGTACTTTCTTTAGTTGGAAATGGTTGGAATTCTGTTTATTTGAAGCTGAACTTTCTTACTTAGTTTTATCTGCTTTTGCATGTAATTCAGAAAATCTGTTGAGTTATGTAGATATGCTTACCTGCATTTGTTTTTTTTATTCTTTTTTGTTCTCCATTTTCTACGACTTGTTCAAAGAATTTTGTCGAGTTATTGATTTTTTTTTTGTTTACTGGGATTCTGGTTAATTTCATTGACTCGATACTCATTTGTAGGTGGAGTCAATATTAGACAAGGAAAACTTTACTTTGGAAGAGCTTCTGGATGAGGAAGAAATAATCCAAGAGTGTAAAGCTTTAAACAGTCGGCTCATCAACTTGTAATTCTTGCCACTATATAACATTGTGCCTTTTCCTTAAGTTTTTCTTTTCAATTGATTATTAGTGAATGTCGGAGTCTTTGTAGAATCTAATAGATGATTAGTCTTGCTTGATGCTCATGATGTGCTCAATATTTTATTTGCAGTCTGCGAGATAGAGCTCAAGTTGAGCAGTTATTGCGATATGTTGTTGAAGAACCTCCAGAGGATGCTGACAGCAAACGGGTCTTCAAGTAAGTAATTTTCATTTAACGAAGAATCAGGAAAAATAAATCTTTCTAGTTTGTTGGCTTGCAACTTATCTGATGTTAGTCATTCCTTTCATAATGATGTGTTCTTTTATGTATCTAGGTTTCCATTCATAGCCTGTGAGATATTTACATGTGAGATAGATGTTATTCTGAAGACTTTAGTGGAGGAGGAACAGGTATTTCATTTTCGTTCTTGATTATGCATTTTTAGTTATGAAAACTGCCACGATTTTGTTTCTTATGCTTGTCTCCTTGTTGCAGTTGATGGAACTTACTCTTCTCCTTCTTGGAACCAAACCGTCCTCATAGTGCCTTGCTAGCTGGTTATTTCAGTAAGGTAGTTTCTGTGCTGGTTCAATCATTTTTAGTTTGATTACTGCTTTGGTTATTAATAGGTTTCTTTTGCTGTGGCACTTTAGGTTGTTGTCTGCCTTATGCTACGGAAGACTGTTCCAATTATGAACTATGTTCAAGTAAGTAAACATTTTGTGCTTACCATCACATTCTTAGATTCCTCAGAAATTTGCTTATCTGTTTCATTCATGTTGTTTGATGATGCATTCGAGAACCTGTAAATCTGGATGATTAGTGTAACCGAGACATGTATGAATGTAGACTGTCAGTTTGAACTTCATCTTGTGCCTCAGTTGAACTTTGGCATGGATGTGCATGATGCATCTACATAATTTGTCTCCTGTAAGTTAACTTAAACGTGCTAAATTATGGGTGTTGTTAACAATTCTGTAGATTATAGATCCTTTTCATCTGGTGAGTTGGTTCTCTGAGTTTTGTACAGTAGTGACACTACAAGTGTAATGACTTGCATGACAATATTGGGCTTCTTTGTGGTCTATAATCTCTGAACTATGAAAGACAGCATGTTTTGTTTATATGGATTTACTGAGACAGCTTTGTAACTGGTACATCAAGACGTGTTTCGCCAACTGGTTGATTTGATAGGAATCACATCCATCATGGAGGTGCCTGAGTAGTTTCTTTTTCCTGGTTTAGTGCAGTAGTGAGTTTTATATGGTTTGTCTTTTCATACGTTTTGGATGAGCGTTGAGATGAGATGCTTATTTTCACAGGTTTTGGTTCGGTTAGTAGGAGGTGATGATCATGTATATCCCAATTTTTTGGATGTAATGCAATGGTTAGCTGATAGCAATTTGCTGGAAATGATTGTGGATAAATTGAGTCCATCAGTAAGAGAATTTTCTGTTGTATTCTAGCGTAATGTTGTTTTAATATTTTCACGGCATGCCATTCTTCTCGTAACAAATACCTCACAACCTGCTTTTTATTTTTCTAAATTGACCAGTGTCCTCCTGAAGTTCATGCTAATGCAGCAGAAACATTATGTACAATAACACGGAATTCCCCATCAGCTTTAGCCACTAAACTCTCTAGTCCAAGGTTTCTGAGATTCAGTTACTTTGTGTTCCCTCCCTATATGCATTGCCATTTCAATTCTCTACTTTGTTTATGTTTGTGACTTGACCTGTAATTTTGTATATGTTCATATGCAGCTTTGTTGCAAGAATATTTGGTCATGCATTGGAAAATTCACATTCAAAATCTGGCCTTATACACTCACTCTCAGTTTGCATCTCGTTGTTGGATCCCAAAAGATCAGCAATTGTTTCTCCCTTGATGCATTCTTTCCGACATCAACATATGTACGAACCTTCAATTCCTGTGAATTCAGAGACTGTCAATGCTATGCTGCCTAAGCTTGGTGAGTGGGTCTCTTTTGCTGAAAGTTGTATGTAATCATTTTTGTATATTCCTAGGTGCTTGGAACCTGTTGCCTTTCATTTTAGCCATGGTCTTGAAGGCTGCGTTTGTTTGTGTAGGTGACTTACTCATGCTTTTGAATGTGTCCTCTGATGAGAAAATTTTGCCTACCACATATGGAGACTTGAGGCTGCCTCTTGGGAAGCATCGTCTAAAGGTTCATACTATATTCTCATCATAAGTCTCATGTACCAACCAAAATGGAATACTCAATCTGATGACTGACACTTGTTTGATTCTTTTGGTGTTTGTAATGCATATCAAACTTTGTAGGTGCAATAGGCGCATGTGTTATTTCTGAATTTTTGCTTTTATTTCAGATTGTGGAGTTTATTGCTGTGCTGTTGAGAATTGGAAATGAAGCTGCAGAGAAGGAATTGGTCAACACAGGAACCATTCAGCGAGTTATTGATCTTTTCTTTGAGTAAGCTCTTGCTTAAAACCGGCGTCTTGAATTGAATTAAAAAACTTATTGGAGTTTGAATCTTGAAGAAAGTGCTTGATGTCTTCCTGAGGTAGATGTTGGATCTTTTCTGCCAGCAGGCTCAAGATTGATTCTTTATTTCAAATTATGCAGGTACCCATACAACAATGCATTACATCATCATGTGGGGAGTATAATATTATCGTGTCTTGAAAGCAAGAATGATGCAATAGTTGATCATCTTCTTCAAGAATGTGATTTGATTGGGAAATTTCTTCAAACTGACAAAAATCCAGTTCTTTCTGGTGACAGTAATCAGGTTGATGCTCTAATCATGCAACTTTTCCCCATTTTCCTAAGAGCCATTATAAATAAAGAATCAGGAGCTGTTATAAAGCTACATGATTATGCAGTCAGCTTAACTCTTCTTTGCTCAAACAGCCTACTTTACCTGCTGCCAGAAAATGTGCACCTCGGGTAGGAAACATTGGACATATTACACGCATTTCAAATAAAATTTTACAGTTGGGAAGCAGCAACAGCCGCATTCAGGCATGTATACAGGTGGGGAATTGGATGCTGTTTAATGTTGTATGACAGTTTCTGTCAGGATCTTACAGGATCTAGGTGCATTATTGCTTAACCTAACTACTTTTGTTATAATCAAAGTTAGAGAATGGATCTCTCTATGTGGTATGGTAAATATGAATTAAGCTCTATTATTTTGTTATTTGCCACATTGGTGGTATCTTTCATTGGCTGGAATTGCAATGTTGAATTATTTGACTAATTCTTTTCTTGCTGAGACGTCTTCATAAATTTCTTTATAGGAAAATAGCGAATGGAACGAGTGGCAAGCTAATGTTTTGCAAGAACGTAATGCAGTCGAAAATGTTTATCGATGGGCTTGTGGGTACCCACTTGTTTCATTTCTGATTGGCATTTCAGTCTGATTAGTTGGATTTTTATTTTGGGTCAATTAGCTATAGATTTTGTGCTTGGTATGCCATTTGAAGGAGTGCTAGCACTAATGGATTCTAGATGGTCTTTGCGACAGATTTCCAACTTATAATAATGAAATATGAAATGTTGCTTCTAGTTTTCTTGCTTATTTATGGCTTTTGCCTGCCATATAGTGCCTGCTAATATGAAGAGTTGGTATTTCCAATTTTTGAACTTATATTTGTTGTGAGCACGTTGTTGCCAGTTGCAGTAATGGCATAGTTGTGAGAGCTAACAGAAAATCACATAAAGAGTAATGCATTTTTCCTTCTCCTGTCCAGCCGCCCAACAGCATTCCAAGATAGAACAAGGGATAGCGACGAGGATGATCTTCATGATAGAGATTATGATGTTGCAGCTTTAGCAAATAACCTAAGTCAGGCTTTCAGTTACAAAATATATGGGAATGATGATAATGAAGAAGTGTGTAGTTTGCTTCTCCTGAATATTTCTTGAATTCTACCTGTTTGCTATACTTAATGTTTTTGTTTTACTCCTTTCAGGACCATGGTGGTCTTGGTCGAGATGACGAGGTAAGCAACTCTTTTTCTTTTAATTTACTTAAAATCTTTCTCTATGGTTTAATATGAGGCCAAGAGGGTGTTTTTCCAGTGGCTTCTGAATGTCTATTAAAGAGAAATCAGTGGTAACATAATTTAGGGCTATTTGTTAAGATCAGCTTGAGTGATGGAGAAGCCAAACAAGCTGGCATTTTTTTGTCATTTTTAATGTGAAATTTGATGGCAAATGTATTTTTACGATTCAGGATGTATACTTTGATGATGAATCTGCTGAGGTTGTCATATCATCCTTGAGGCTCAGTGATGACCAAGGGAGGTGAGTTTTCTTGTTATTACTCAATAGTAATGGAGTAATTTGGCTGATTAATATTTGTTCAAGTAGCCTTAGCTTCATGACTATATCACAGTTGAATTCTTCTGTTGAACTAACCATTTTAATGGTGATTACAACCCATGTTTTAATGCAGCAGTCTGTTTACAAATTCCAATTGGTTTGCATTCCAAGATGATAAAATCGGTAATGAACCTATGGCCACATCACCCACAGAGGTATTTGATGATGTTAACTTGAATGGCACTGCAAACGGTGGTAACAGTAGTAGTGATGATGAGGTGATAGTTGGAGAGGAGGATGAGTTAAATGAAAGCAAACAGTCAATGAATGGCACATCTACTTCTGATGCAATGAATGGATTTAAAAATTCGATGAACGGTGGAGTCTTGGATCCCCAAGGGGAGAAAGCAAATGCTTCTAATGATATGGGATTCTTTAGGTTTGATACTACTGAAAACAAGGACTTGCTTGGAGATAGGCCTTTACCTGAATGGGTGGGTTGGGGAGAACCATCAGATTTCCAAGTGGGTGGTTTGAGCAAGAATCCGTTTCTTGATGATGACAGCTCAGATGTCAACCTACCCAGAAATATAGAGACAGTGATGACTGATGTTGCACAGCCCTCGAATGGGGAACCCATACTCGCAAATGGTTCCTCAGACTCCATGGATATGAGTGACGGATCAGTGAGCAGCAATTCAAGTAAAAAATCTCCACCATCTGTGCGCTCATTGTTTGAAGAGGATGTTGAATTTGTAGGCATGGAATTAGAAGGTACGGAGAAGGCAATGGAACAAGCCTTGAAAGAAGGGATAGTTGGGGAAGCAGGACCATTGAAAAGGAATATCATTCCACACGTACCCGAAAAGGAGAAGTCCGATGAAGTTGGTGCTGGGATAAAGGAGTTCAACGATGCAAACTATTGGAGGGTTGACAAAGAGGTTGCGGTTTCGGAGTAATGCCTGCCAAACATATTTGTGGCAAAACATGGAATTAGAAAGTACGACAATGTGTACTTATGGAAGCTGGGAAGGGCTGAAGTAACAAAATTGGTATGTACAGTATAATTTGTTTCCTGATGGTGTTGAAACGGTAGGTTGTGCTATTTTGGTTAATTACATGTTCATTAGTTGTTTACCATTCAAGATTTTGTTTTGTTTTTTTTTCCCTTGTGACTGATTAACACTCATATGAAATCAATATTTTAATGGCTCTGGTGTTTCTCTCTTCATATTCTCCCTTTCCCCCAGATTTTAACCCCCTTTTTTTTTTGGGGGGGGGGGATGTTTTCATTTGGTTTTGATGTTTAGAATGACAAGATCTTTGCTTTTCTTTTATAATTTATTCGGCTTAATACAATGGGCTTAGAACTTGACGAACGTGTTATCAAAGGGATTAATATAATATAATATACATTGTCATTGTACATTTATACGCTAAACATAATTAGAATGTTTGAACAAGAAAATTTAGAGTAGATAAGGATATTTAAATTAGAAGAAAAAAAAAGGAAACTCCGTAACTCTTATAGTTGTACCTTTTTAAACTGTAAGTGGTTGATTTTTTTTTATCTAAATAAATGAATAAAACTGAGTGAGAAGTTTTATAATTCTGAAAGTGAATAACAAATTATTATTTATATTAAAAATAATTATTTAACACGCCAATATTTAAAAAATGAAAAACAAAAGGGCTTGTAGAGCCTAAAAGACTAAATCACCTTCTGTAAACAAATGGAATTGTAGAGCTTTGCTATCAATATAAAAATTTAGGTATAGTTGAATTGAAGAGGCATTCAGTATATGGATGAAAATAAGGGTAACTAAATTATTGATAAGATTTTATTTTCTAATTCTAAAAATTATAAAATAATTATTTATTTTTATTTTTTCATCAAAAACAAATGATAATGTAGGTTTTTAAATTAGCATAATAGTAACTTTAACCCTCATCATTTATGTATTGTGTCGATTTAGTCTTGATTTTAGAATATTTACAAATTGTGTATTTTGGTCTTTTTTTGGAGTTTTATTTTTTTTATGACCCTTTCACCTAAAAATTTAAAAACACAAATTTATCAATTGAATTTGATAATATATATACATATTATATATATAAATGGAAACACCCAAAAATTTAAGATAATAAATTTCATCTTTTCTCGTTCTTTTAAAATAAACCTTTAATATCAAAACTGTAAAAAAGACCGAATTAAACAATGTGTAAATGTGATGAGAGAAATATTATAAATTAAATAATTATGAATTGTAAATACAATTAATAAAGATATTAAAAATTTTATATTAAATTATATTATTGTATACCCACTATGTGGATAAAAACTTATGTAACAAAACATATTTAATAAAAGTTGATACAAAAATCAAATGATGCTTTGATTGAAATGATAAAGTCATTATAAATAAAGAAGAAGAAATGATAAAGTCAAATATTGATAATTTATTGTGTCATGGATTTAAATCTTATTATGATTGAGTTTTTATTGATTTATAAATTATAAAAAGATAAAAAAAAAACACTCTCATAATAATATAATTTATTTTTATATTTAAAGAGGTATTTTAGTAATTTCTCAACTGAGTTGATGCTCGATAAACTCGTGACATCAACTCAGCACTGTGCACCAACTCTACCAGAGACTTAATACAAGTATGGATACATAGGGGGTATTTTAGTAACTTTTCAATTGAGTTGATTCTCCATAGACTTGTGACACCAACTTAACACCAGGCATAAACTTAGTTAGGGGCTTAATATATTATGTATAGATAGATAGGGGTATTTTAGTAACTTCTCAATTGAGTTGATATTCGCTAGACTTATGATACCAACTCAACATCAGGCATCAACTCAATTAGGGGCTTAATATATGTATGTATAGATAGATAAATATATATTTGTACTATTATAATGTGTTTGATTGAGCTGATGTTACCCATTAATTGAATCTCAATTCTATTCTAAAATTACAACTTATTAGTAAAAAAAAACCTTAGTGAAAAATAAAAAAAATTCAATTAACCCTCAACAAAATTTAGCACCCGATTGAGCCTTTAAAGATGAAAAATAATCAATCAAACTCCTCCATTGATGTTGCCAAATTTGACCATTAAATTTTACTGATGTGAATGATAGACCAATTAGACGACAACACGTGGCACCCACATGTACATCATGCTTGACGTGGCCCACATCAGCAAGTATTTTTATTTTTATTTTTTAAAATTCTAATTCTTTAAAACAATAATTATTTAAAAAATTATAGGAAAATTATAAAATTATTTAAAAAAGTTTAGAATTCTAAGGTATTATAAAATAAATATTAAATTTATTAAAAATAAAAATATTTAAAAATTATTAAAAACCATGAAGGGAATGAGCTAAGAAAAATGATTGTCTACATTTAAATAAATCTGGATAACCAATTGTCTAAGTGCATTTTAGGCGTGATTTTTAATAAATTTTTAAAAATTTTTAATATTTTTAATAATTTTTATTACTTCTTATAATTAATAATAATAATAATAATAATAATAATAAAATTTCATTATTCTTTTTGTAATTGTCTAAAGAACTATATCTAATATGAACCTAGAAACCTAGATGTGATTTTTTAAATTATTATTTTTATAAAATATTTACTACATGTGGTCGTCACATGTCACCGTCCAATTGGTTTATCAATTATGTCGGCAGAATTCAATGGTCAAACTTGGTTAACATTTAATAGAGGGTCTTGATAGATTAATTTTTCATCTTGAAGGGCTCAATTAGGTGCTAAAATTTATTGAGTGCTTGATTGATTTATTAATTTTTAGTTGAGGGCTTTTTTCACTAATAAGCCTAATGTGTTTTTTTTTATAATTTTATTATTATAATTTTTTAACCGGTGTTTTTTATATGTTTGGTAAACTACATATAAGGTTACTAAATTATTCATAGATTTATATTTTGGTCATTCAACTTTAAAAAGTTACAGAATAATCACTGAATTATTTAAAAAATTTTATTTAAGTCATTAGCATGTTAAAATCACTGCCATATCGCCTTTTCTGTTTGCATTATCTAAACTAATCAAAAGCTCTCCTCTCCCTTTACTTCTACAGTTTAATTTTTTTCACGAATCAACTTTGAACGTCACGAATATGCGAATTAAAATTCAAGCAACTTTATTCTTCAATCTCCAACATTAATTGTTAGATCTACTTGGATATAAGGTATATTCCTACTTGTTGATAAGTACTAATCCAACTAATAAATCATTAAATCGTTACTTGGAGCTCACTAGCTAGAATTTTTCTTTTAAATTTAACAACCCAATGACTCAAATAAAAATTTTTGAATAGTTCAATGATCATTTTGTGATTTTTTAAAATTAAGTGACCAAAATGTAAACTTACTAATAATATAGTGATAATTTTGGGTTTTATAAAAATAAAAGCCCATCACATATAGATATACGAATATATGCATTAAACATACTCACTTTTGCATGGTTCACCAAAGTGTAGACACGTGTGAAGCATTAACTGGTCATACGAATCTTTGCTCGGGATAAAAGTGCGGAAATACCCTCAAAAGAAATTTCCAGAACCCGCGTATCCCGTATGTAACTACATAAATTAAGAGATGGACGCGTCAACGATACAGCAACAAACAATAATATTTGGTAATTTGTGTTAACAGGAAAATAGAAAGAAAGAAAGAAAGGAGATGATAGAGGTAGTGTTGAACGACAGGCTGGGGAAGAAGGTGAGGGTGAAGTGCAACGAGGACGACACTATCGGCGACCTCAAGAAGCTGGTTGCTGCTCAGACTGGAACCCGAGTCGATAAGATTCGAATCCAGAAGTGGTACACCATCTACAAGGACCATATCACCCTCAAAGACTACGAGATTCACGATGGCATGGGCCTCGAGCTCTATTACAACTAACCTCTCCTTCAATCAATCCCCTTTATTCAGGTAGTTTCTTTTCTACTACTGATACATTCACTTATTTCAATGTCTATGATTGCATTATCTTCAATTTATTCCAACTTCATCTGTAAATCTAGAACCAGAGATCAATGGCTCTTATCTTTTATGTTTCTTTTTGTTAAATTAAATGTGAGCCAATAGCGTAGACGGTTACGTAGCCTTCACTCAAGAATTACACTCAAATAATGCATCACCCGTTAAACTAATACCAGAATGCTTATTTTAATGAACCAATGACGCATAAATCTCTGAGTTTTGAGGTTTACTAAGTGAAGACTTAACTGATTAACAAATCAATAAGCGATTTGATGCAGCTAACAAATCGTTTTCCATCAAATCTCTTGTTGATTCAGCTAATAGCGAAAATGTTTTTTTTCCCTTGTTATTTTCAATGACTCTTAAATCTCTGAATTTTGTTAATCAGTTCATTTTTACTTGGTAAGATGAAAAGGCTAAACTTGGATCATTTTTGTTTTCCTTCCTCTTATCATTCTAATTCGGAATGATTTGTTATAACGATCTCACTTTATTTTCTTTCCTCTCAGTTTTTATTAGCAAACTCAAAATTTATTCTCTTTTATGTTGAGTCTTAGCAGATAATATATAGTTTAGCGACTTGCATTTTACAAGGAAGTGTGCTTGTAGTTGTTGGTCATAAGGCCATTGTTTTCGTAGGCTAAAAGATTTTACCATAGAGAAGTTTCACAAACCTTTTATGTTTACCTTCCTCTGGTTTTTGTGGCATGGAGAATCCCTTCTAATAGAGGGATTCATTGTTGATCATGTGTTGTTTTAGACCCTGCTGTGTGTGTATCTGTTTGATCATAATTGATTTTTTTTTACCATGTGGGATCTTATGATTATGAATTTATTTAGCTTTAACTTTTATGAAGCATTTGCAATTCAGTAGCTTCAACTTCATGATAAGTTCTGAGATTTCCATTTACCCTTTTGCAGGTTTGAAGATGCAATAGGGAGTAAAGATGTATTTCAACTACAGGGAGAGATGAGTGGCATGCCTTTCAGGAAAGTGTTGATGTTTAGCTAGTAATAATTTTTGTAATATGTTAATGGACTTTTCACCTATCCAGATACTTCTAATTTGGCTAATACCAAAAAAATAAATAAATAAATAAAAGTGTTGAAGTTTATGGACATGTCTAATCTAGCACTTCTTTGCCATATTTAATAAGTGTTAATTGTTGTGTGCCATACATATATATATCTGAAAACTCGCTTATGTTTAGTGATGAATCGTTAAATAATCTTGGTTAGCCATTTTATTGTCAAAGGATAAAGATAGTTATATGAAAATGTAGTGGCATGGGTTGTAACATGAAATAGTGTCATTACTTTGTGGTTTTAGTTTTTTTTGTTTTCGTTGTTGAATATCATTATCATGATAAGTGCCGAAGCGACCACAATAACGACCATAAATTGCTTTTTGTATTTAAATCCATGATGTAGGTTATAGTACCCAATTGACTGCTATAATTTGCTGTTTCTTGAATGTCTTGGCTTTTCTCGAAGGATGATTGGTACTACCATCAACCATGATCCTGCAACTAATTGACTTTCAGACATGCAAGGCTTGTCATTCATGTTTTTGGCTGACGACAATACTAACTTGTTATCTAAAGTTCAACTCCAGAAACTGGACAATGCCAGAAATTATTTAAATTCTTTGCAATCAGAGATGTAGCCAAACCTTTTTTTTTTATCATTATCATCAAAGCTTCATTGCATGTTTGGAACTTTTTATTGGATGATTGTATAAGCCCTGTTATCTTTTTCTCGCTCATCATCATCATCGTTTTCTATTTTGACTACCCTCATTTCATGAAGTGAATCAAATTTATTAATTTTCCTTTTTTTTTTTTTTGGAAAAGTGTTCTGCTTGTTTCTGGCATTGATCAACCTCCAAATCCACTACATAATATACCCGTGAAATATGTATTTGTATTGCCTACAAGTGGTATATTTAGCTTAGTTTTCCGTCTGTTCAGGTGCTTCCCTCCTTTTGTTTCAAGTTGATTAGAAAGAGAGTAGAAGAGGTGGCAACGAGCAAAGGGCTTGACTATTAAAATGGCGAAGCAAAGGGTCATGACCAACGCCAACATAAAAACTGATAAAGCATTCAGCATATTACAACACTTATTTATTGTTGGCTTAATGGTATAAACAACCTTAAAAAAATTTAAAAAAAATCAATTAAGTCTTTTCAAACTTTTTATATTCAATTGAACTCTAAAACTTATAAAATTATCAAATCTGCTGTTTGATTGATGTTAATTATCAATTTGTAACAGAATTTTAACATGATTGTTAATAAATGCTGAATCAACCAACATATGCTGACATGACAATCTATGCTAACAGACAACGAGAGAAAAAGCTTTAAGCGAAATGTGAATTCTTTTCCCTCTTGGACAGTGGCAAAATGTGTTTTAGGAACCTGGAAGGGCCGATAAAAATCTTTATCTGATTATATTTTATAGGAAATTATTTAGTATATTGTAAGTAGAGTTTCTAGACATTATAAATAGAGTTGGAAGGTTAACAATTGTCCTACAAAAATATAATAAAATATTAAAAATATATTTGTCAAATTTTCTAGATTGTTTGTAAAATAAAAAAATTATAGTGCAGAGTGTACCAAATACTAACATTATATTTTATAATTTTTTTTTAAATTCATCGATTTAAATGTAAAATATTTATTTTATATTATAAAAATTAAAAATGATTATAAAAGTAAAATTTAATTTAATTCAAATAATTACAATTTTCTACAACAACTAAATTCATTTAAATAATAATCAAACCGAATTAAATAATGGAACCAAAATTGAATCAAATCGATTTTCATTTTCTTCAAAATTTTAATCAACCCTTGGAAATGCTGTCTTTCAACATTAAACGGATAAAAGGAACAAATTGAAAGGTGTTGGTGAAGAAACAACATCAAAACCGACAATGGGACATCAAGCAAATCCAAGTGGATGAATGCAGAGATGATAAGGTTTGTTAGAAAAGCAAGAGGAAAACATGGTGTGGATATATGGCAAATGGAAAACCCTAAACCACAACAAATATAATGCATGGTTGGTGAAGAATCAAAACTTGACCAAAGGTGTCAGGAAGAAATGCTTTGGCAACAAAGATCAAGTCAGTGGTTGATTGAGGGGGACAGAATCACAGAAATGCGAAATTTTATCATTTGAGTACGATGGCTAGGTGGCAAAAGAACACTATTCATTCCCTGAAAGTAGGGGATGAGGATTGGTGTGAGGATCCGAAACTGCTACGTCAACATGCGGTAGATTTCTTTACTAATCTAATCCAAACGGATAGCTTGGCAACACCTTATTATGCAGTTCGGGTCAATATTTTAAAATTTTCGGATAATGAATTAAGGTGTTTGTCTAGCATTGTTACGGAGGAAGAAGTGCATAGGGTAGTAATGGATATGCATCCATTGAAAGCGTCGGGGATTGATGGGTTGCCTGCTATGTTTTTTCAGAAAAATTGGCAGGTAGTGAAGAGAAGTGTAGTGGGGACGGTTCAAGGGGTGATGAAGGGAGGTAATCTTGAGGAATGGATAAATAAGACTATATTGGTTCCGATTCCGAAGGTAAAAAGCCCAGAAATGGTTAGGCAATTCGGGTCTATTAGTCTCTGCATGGTGACTTATAAGTGGCAGAGCCAAGGATCAAGCAGGGCAAGGCCCTTAAAATAGAAAATTTTTTATTTAAGTTGTTCATAATTTATAAAATTTTAAATTAATAATAATAAAATTATATTTTGACCTCAAAAATAATAAAATTTAATTTAATTTTTTTAAAATTATAAAAAATAATTTATTAAAATAATGAAATTATATTTTTATTATCATGAAAATATATTTTTTAATTTCGTCCTTAAGATTTTTGTTAGTACCAAGTCCACATATCACGGGTAATGTTAAGATGAGATTTTATTGATGACACGTTGCAGGATATTGGGATTCTAGACTTGTTAAGTTAAACTACTATGAAATGCGTTAGTGCTGTACGAATGCAAACTGAGTTGGAATGGGCAGCTTTCAGAACCGTTTTCAACCTCGCGTGGTATACGGCAAGGGGATCCTTTATTACCATATCTATTTGTTTTGTGTATGGAAAGGTTGGCCCAAGCCATTGCGTTGGAGGTGAATGATGGTAGATGGAAACCGATTAAGTTGAATAGGGAAGGGCCAGTAATTAACCACCTTTTCTTTGCGGATGATTTAATTGTTTTTGCAGAAGCTTCGACGGAACAAATGGGAGTTATTAATTCTGTTATTGTTCGATTTTGCGAAAGTTCTAGACATCAAGTGAACCGTGAAAAACACAGGTATCTTTCAGCAAGAATGTGACGAATATGATGGGATTAAATTTGAGCAATGGATTGGGATTCAAGAAAGTAGAACTTGGGTCGATATCTAAGGTACATTTGCTTCACAAAAGAGTTACTAGCGAGACTTATCGGTACGTGATTGATAGAATGCGACAGAAATTGTTAGGTTGGAAGGCAAAAAGTTTGTCGCTTTCACGACGGATCACGTTGGCAAAGTCTGTGCTAGCTACTATTCCGACCTATGTTATGCAAACCATGTTGGTTCCCAAAGGAGTCTGCTTTGAGATGGAAAAGATTATATGTGGGTTTGTTTGGGGATCAACGGAAAAGAAGAAGGGAGTTCATTTGGTTGGATGGGACTGATTGTGCAAAGGGGTGAATGAGGAGTGGTATTACGAAAGATGGTAGAATTAAACCAATCGTTTCTAATGAAGTTTGGGATTCAAAATAGCTCAGAATGTCAATCATTTATGAGTCAAAGTCTTGCATAACAAGCAAGAGGTCCTCCCGGCCTCCATCATACGAGGCAGTTGCTCCAGGTTGTGCAGGGGAATAGCTCAGGTCTGGGAATTTGTCAAGAAAGGGATATGTTGGAAGCTTGGAAATGGTAGGTCGGTGGATTTTTGGCATGATGAATGGATTCCGGGATCGGGCCTGTTAATAGAACATGTAAATTCACTCCAGTATCAAAGATGGTGGAGGGGGATGGAAGATGGGATTGGACTCGACTGCAATTTGTGTTTTCGGAGAATGGTCTTCAGAGACTTGGGGTGACCGTACCTCCAAATAACAATGATGAGGATGATAGGTTGTGTTGGAGGTGGGAATCGAGAAGATGTTTTAGTGTCAAGTCTGCTTACAGTTCTTAGCAGAATAATCAGACGGTAAATGACTTTCTGTGGAAGGCAGCATGGAGGCTAAAAGGGCCACAAAGGGTGAGATCTTTCCAATGGCTAGTATTGAATGACGGACTCCTCACGAGTGCGGAGACATATGACGGAGGAGGCAAATTGCAGCAGTTGTGGATGTAGGTGGAAGACACGGATCATGTGTTGAGGCTTTGTTTTAGGGCAGTTAAAACTCGGTCGGCTAATATTCAGCCTTCAAAACTTACTGAATTCATATCTTTGAGCCTCAAAGATTGGATACTCATTAATATATCTAGACCGGAGTACTTTCCAATAGTAAGTGATAATTGCGATGTGGTATTTGGGATTATTTGTTGAGGCGCGAAACAAAAGAAGTTTTTATCCTAACTTTGAAAAGAAAGCAGGATTTCTGCAGTGGTGTTTGTGGCTTGTGGATAAGGTTAGTAGTGCCGAATGTTTATTTCGAAAGGGGTTGGATAGCATAAGTAGGGGAGGAGTGGGGATACGATGGGAGGTGCCGAAATGGGAGTCGATAAAGGTAAATACTGATGCAGCAGTGGGCTCATTTGTTGCTGCAGTGGCGGGAGTGGTCAGGGACAATGGGACGTTGGCTATAGGGGTTTTCCCATAAAATAGGGATTTGCCCGGTGTTGGAAGCTGAGTTTTGGGGGGGGGGGGGGGGGGGCTGGCTTTTGAGGGAGTTAAGCTAGCGTGTGAAAAGGGAATTAAGAATATCTATATAGAGACAGTTAACCTGATGAGTGGTCATACTTGAGATTAGAACTTGTTACGGGAGAGAGTAAAGGATTTATTAGAATGGATGGAGAAATTTTGAGTAGTATATGTATCAAGATAGAAAAACAAAATAACTTAGTGTATGTTCAATCTTACCATGAAAATGAATGGTAAATTAAAAGTCTTTGACAAACTTTACTAGATGGTGTATGATATTGTGGTGGTAGAGATTTCCAACTCTATGACAAGACGAAGTTCAAACTAAAAGTGCACATAAAATCTAATTCAATTAGTAAAATTTGTTAATCTTTGTGCCTACACTCTCTACACTTGGTTGCACTGCCTTTGCATTTGCCAAAAGTCCCAACCAATCTGTTTTCTTAGGGCTTCTTTAGTTCAACATTTGTTTCCATTGAAAAAGGCCGAAGTTAGAAAATTTTAAGAGGGATTGAAATGAAATTATATTTTTTATGAGAGTTAAAATATAATTTTATTATTTTAATAGTTTATATTTTTTTCAATTTTTAAAGAATTAAATTAAAAAATTATCATTTTTAGAAGATATCATTTACAAACTTAAAATTATATAAAATTTAAAGAGCTAAAAATTACTTTTTACAAAAATAAAATAAATTATAAACTAAATAAAAATAATTTTTAATTTTGTTCGAGTAACCATATTCGGATGGAATTTTCTTGCTCAGCCTTAGTTTTATGAACCCTTTGGGCAAATTTGTTCCAAAACATAGTGTATGGATTGCAGAGTTTGAGGAAGACTGGGTGAGTATGGGAGAAGTGGAAGAATAGAAGATAATATGGAGAAAAAGACACTAAATTAATTGCATTTAAGAAGAATAAATGAATAGGGTGAGACCTGATACTGTCAAACATGTTAAAAAGAACATCTAAATGGCATTACCACTCACTAACCCTAATTTGAAAATCCACCCTCTACTTCCCGCTGATTTTATATTTTCTGCCTACTCCTCCTACCAAACATGTCATCATCTAACATCCTACTTATTCCACTAATGTACACACTGACAAACAAGGAAAATAATGATAATAATAATAGTAATAGTAAAACACAGAACAAGGAAGCTCCCTGCTAAATGCCTGCTAAACTAATAATCAATGCGGTTGCTATTTCTGGTGGAATTAACACCGTAGATGGTGTTACCGACTTCAGCAGCTTGGCATTGTTTCCTCATCTCTATCACCTTCTTGTGAGAGTTGGAGTGCAATGATGCAACAAATGTAGGACTTGCAGCAGGACGGTATTCTGGAAAGAGGCGGCCAGACCTGTAGCGAACCCCACATGCATTACAAAGGGTCTTTGGACCCTTGGGTCCTTCTCTCCATTGTGGAGTTTTTGTAACTTCACAGTGCGTACATTTCCTAACAACAGCAGCCTCTTCGGAGGAGGATCTGTCATTCTCACTGGAACCTGAAAGCCATGTCAGGTTCTTTTTCTTCTGTCTCTTTTTGGCAGATTTCTCTGTTAAATGGCTTTCTGATTCTGATTCAGAACCAACCAAGGAAGTAGATCCTGTGGAGGATATGAAAGGCAATGTGAACTGCAGGTTAAAGGTAGATGCTCGCCTGCGCTTGCTTCGGTCACGTTTCACCAGGAAACTTAGCTTAGGGTTGATAGGTGCAGGCTTTGCAGATGAGCAAGCGCTACTGGTTTCAAGTACAGACACTGGACTAGAAGTCTGGAACCAAGTTGAACCTTTGACACCCACAGATTCTCCGTTTAGGGTAGTAGTGCTTCTGCTGGAGGATGCTTTGGTAATGCCTGACAACTGGTTTAGCTCTGAAGACTCATCACACTAGATACAAAAGGGAAGAAGAATTAAGCAATAAGTCGGATGTGAGGTTAAGGAAGAGTTTAATAGGAAGAAAAAATACACTCTAAAGAATTAGTCATTCATTTTAGTGGCTGTACGAGGATCCAATTGAAAATGATAATAGAAAACACCATCGGCTACTAGAACAATTGCATGAATCTCTAATACTAAAATTTATCTTAAAAAGAACCACTGTGCCATTGAACAGTAACCAGAGAGTCACAATCAACTTCATTTCTTGGTAAGGCAAACCAAGCATTGATTAACCTGCTTGCTTTCTCTGATCAAAAACATGTACCACACTATAACAGCATGACTGCACCAGTGCACATAATATGCCTCATGCTCTTATTGTATCAAGTATTTTCATTTGTGACTCTTTGTCACACCATATAACCAGCTTTAACCAAAGCTTTTCCCAGAGCATCCTTCACAGAAGAATTTTGTCAATAAAGAGCCTAATGTTTAATAACTACAAGGAGGTTGAGAAACACTGCACAACTCCTGCGAAACAAAATTGTTTTGCATAACATTGCTTTTTAACAAAGACTAACGAATAATTAACATATTGCCCATTAATGGTTGCTTTCTGGGAAGTACATCCTGAAAGTGCACATGTTAGATTTGTAAACTGTATTGCCAAAACACAGAACACTAATCTAATACACACTAAAGCATAGTAACTAATAACTCCATAAATATCATTAGACATCACTAGCATAAGGAGAAACAAAGGTAACTCACAGAAACTGGAAACTTATTCTCCAAAGTATCACTGAAAAAATCGCCACAAAAACCAGAAGACAAGCTAGCCAAAACATTAGCAGGCGGCGGCTCTAAGTTTTGGAAGTTACAATCCCAATCTTCACCAGCATCATCACCGCCACCACCAACACAACTTTTATCTTCAACATCATCGAGAGGCAGATGAAAATCTTTTACAACACCTTCACCACTAGCACCATCATCATCCGTTCCTTCAACATCTTCCAATGGGAAATCTAAATACTTCACTAAGTCATCAAATAAACCATCATTGACCCCAAACCCATCGAAGCATTTGTTAAACCAAGAATTATTCATAGTTTTTTTCTCTGATTTTGCTCTTCTTTATTTTTCTGTTCACAAAATAAAGAAAAAAAAATGAATGTTAATTACTATTATATACAAAAGTATGATAAAAACGCGTTTAATGTAAACATTTATGACAAAATAAGTGGAAAATTTAATTTAAACGCCTACAAAAAAGGGGTTTGTAATAAGTTATTATCCAATATGGAAATCAGCTTCTCTAGCTAACATTCCGTTTTTCTTTTATCATTTTATTATTATTTACAAAGCAATAATGTCTTGAGCAATAACTTTTTTATTTATAAAAATTATTTTTTAAGAAATTAAGGAGTATAGGATACTATTTAAGGCAAAAATAATAAAGTTTCCAATACAGGTGATTTTATATATGGAAATAAATGTCTCTTTTTAGATTTGCTACTAAACAAGTAGCCTAATTGGCAAAGCAAGCAACAACTTATTTATTTTATATAAAAAAATTGAAGAAATTAAGGAGACTAAACTAATAAAAAATAAAGTTTCCTAGGTGTGAAAGGTTAACCAAATAAATAAATAAACAACCTATTTAGGTGGGTTTTATACAAGGAAATAAATATCTTAGAGAACCAGTTAAGTCGTCATTTTAGCATGAAAAAATTTAACCAAATAAAGTAATAATAATTTCAAGAGCTTGTTTGGATAAATGGAAAATAAAAATGTAGCAAAATGAAATTTCTAACAATTAGTAAATAATTACAAAGAAAAGAGTTCCAAGTGCCATTTTCTTCATTTCCTGAGTCATCAAACAGAGAACAAAGCTAAACTGCAGAGGAGAAATTGATAGAAAAATTGCAAATGAAATGCTAACATTTAAAATGTTTTTTTATTCTCTGAACAGGAAGAAGAAAAACAAAATGCAAAGAGAGAGAGAGGGGACCTTGTTTCAAGGAGAGAATTGAAGGAGAGGCATTGTTTGGATTAGAGGAAAATGAGAGAAAATGAGAGAGGAGATGATATTATTACCGTGTCTGACATTGGGATTTTTAGGGATTTTGTGTGTGTGTGTGTGAGAGAGGGAGCAAAAGTTAATGTGGGATGACGCACATGGAGGTGACTGTACGGTTTCACTTTTCATCACCGCTCATCTGTCAATTATTTATTAATTGGCTTAGCTACAAAATTGACCCTCACACTGTACCACTTTTCCACTAAAATACCTAAATTATTATTATTTAAACGTATCTAAATTATCAATTTCATTTCAATTTACCTAAACAATTCCACATGTCACACTCTTATTGGTAAGTATTATGCTTTTGGACAAAATGAAACAAAATTAATAATTTAAATATTACTTTTTATTAAGAAAACTTTAAGTATCTAGATGAGAAATTAATAATGTAACCCCTAGTAGATTTTTTGATAAAATATAATATTGGTTTGTTTATTTATTTTTTAACTCAAACCAAAGGAAAGAGGAAAATAAGGTTATGATTAAAAATTAAAAAAGGGGTTTGAAATAGAAAAGAAATTAAATTTTTTGATAATTTACGTATGTGCAATGTAAATATGATTTTTAGTCCATTCATGTTTGATTTAGATTTAATCTCTGTTTATAACTCATTCTCCTTCCTATTACATAATTGTATTGTAATTGTTTAAATTGAAAATAATTTAAATGTGATTTTAATTTTTTTAATAAATTTAATATACCATTTGCTATTTAATGTTTAATTTGTTAATTGGAGTTTTCTTTTCAATTTGGTACTTAAGTTTGCTTTCAATATACAATTTAGTATCTGTTAAATATGACTCCTATTTTCAGTCAAATTTGAAAAATAGTCTTTCAGTTAAACTCTGTTTACTTGTTTCAATCAAACACTGATTAGTTTAGATTATTTTATTATTATTTGATCTATGAATTTAGCCTATAAATATGCTCTTTTACAACCTTAAAAAACACACCCATTAGAGATTAGAACTCATAACACATTTAGAGAATTTTGTGTTTACGTTTTGTGGGTTCTTTGTTTTTGGGTTTTAGTTTTTATTTCCATATTTTGTACTATTCGTTCTTTTGCCATTATAGTAAAATTATCTTTACCCGTGGTTTTTTATCCTCTTTGGAGGGGTTTTTCCACGTTAAATTTGTGTGTTCAATTTCTCAATCTATTCTGCTATTTTCTTGTTCGTTACTTAATCGGGTTAAAATCATAACAAGTGGTATCAGAGCTAGTTCAATTTTCATAGATCAGCCCGTTCAGAGATGGCAACAACAAGGTTTGAAATTGAGAAGTTCGATGGTGAGACAAATTTCAATCTGTGGCAAGTTCGGATGATGGCAATTCTAGTTCAATCAGGCTTGAAAAAGGTTGTTATCGGGAAAAAGCCTGAGAATCTAAATAAAACAGAATGGGAAGAGCTTGATGAAAATGCTTTATCTGCAATCCAGTTGTGCCTCACGAATACGGTATTGCAAGAGGTATTGATGGAGAAGACCTCATCTGCCTTGTGGAAAAGATTAGAAACTCTTTATGCGACTAAGTCTCTAGCTAACCATTTAGTGTTGAAACAACGTCTATTTAGGTTTCGCATGAACAAAGGTGAGCTTCTTAGAGATCACATCAGTCAATTCATTACTCTTTTAAATGATTTAAAGAATGTTGAGGTTCATATTGACGATGAAGATCAGGCTATGCTATTATTGTGCTCTTTACCCCCTTCATACAAGTCTTTTCAGGGAGACCCTAATTTATGGCAGAGACAAACTCTCGTTCGAAGATGTGAAGGGTCATTTGTTGAGTAGAGACAAACTCGACAATGAGCTTCATTTGGATAGCAAGACAGATAGGCAAGCTTCCGTTTTGGTAGCATCAAAGAAACGAGATAAAAGGTGTCGCTTTTGTAAAAAGTTAGGTCACGTCAAAGCAGATTGTTATAAACTGCGAAATAAAAAAGCTGCTGAGAGTAACGAGGAAGATGTAGCTGGTGCTAATTTGGCCGATGAAAATGGGGATGATTTATTGTTAGTGTCAACAAGTGATAACACCAAGCTCACGTCCGAGTGGATCCTAGATTCAGGATGTTCTTTCCACATGTGTCCCAATAGAGAATGGTTCTCCACATACAGTTCGATTGAAGGTGGAGTTGTGCGCATGGGAAACGATTCATCTAGTAAGGTAATTGGTATTGGTACTGTTAAAATTAAGATGCACGATAGGACGATTAGGACACTCTTAAATGTCAGGTATGTACCTGATTTACGAAAGAATCTCATCTCCTTAAGTATTTTAGACTTGAAAGGATGCAAAATCAACATCGAGTCGAGCGGTATTAAAGTATCTCGTGGAGCTCTTGTTTTGTTAAAAGGTAAAAGAACCAGCAGTCTTTATATTCTGGAAGGTTACACAGTGACCGGTGAAATCGGACGTCCCTCGTCCGTTACGGAGTTGAAGTCAACTTGTTTGGAGCGGAGGCAACTTAGTCATAGGAGGGAAAAATGTATGACTGTTTCGTTGAAGAGAGGTTCTCTTTTGGATGCAGGTTTTGAAAAGTTAGGGCACTGTGTTCGTGAAAATCAGACCCGGTTAGTTTTGATTTGGCAGTGTACAAGTCGAAGGCTAGAAGTCTTCCAGTTTCTAAGCACAAATTCCACTCAGTTAATTCCCTGCATAATTCAAGATAGGCTCGTGGCGGGCTTTGGCAAAGATGGCGTTGTGGAAATATGAGTCAAGGTGGAGATTTGTTAAATATGACTCCTATTTTCAGTCAAATTTGAAAAATAGTCTTTCAATTAAACTCTGTTTACTTGTTTCAATCAAACACTGATTAGTTTAGATTATTTTATTATTATTTGATCTATGAATTTAGCCTATAAATAGGCTCTTTTACAACCTTAGAAAACACACCCATTAGAGATTAGAACTCATAACACATTTAGAGAATTTTGTATTTACGTTTTGTGGGTTCTTTGTTTTCGGGTTTTCGGGGTTTAGTTTTTATTTCCATCTTTTGTACTCTTCGTTCTTTTGCATTATAGTAAAATTATCTTTGCCCATGGGTTTTTATCCTCTTTGGAGGGGTTTTTCCACGTTAAATTTGTGTGTTCAATTTCTCAATTTATTCTGCTATTTTCTTGTTCGTTACTTAATCGGGTTAAAATCCTAACAGTATCCAAACTAAACAACATTTTATGGCCCAAAACATTTGACATGTGTGATCTAGTAAAAAATATAGGTACTTAATTGGAACAAAAGAAAATTTCAGATACTAAATTGAATATTAAAATCTAAATTAGGTACTTGTATGAGACAAAAAAAACTCAAGTATTAATTTGAAAAACTTAAATACCAAATTGAATGTTGAAGCTAAAATCATGTACCAAATCTCAAAAAAAAAAAAACCTCCATACCAAATTGGGAAAAAACTTCAGTATCAAATTAAATATTGAAATGAAATATAAGTATCAAATAATATATTAAGTAATTAAAAAAGAAAAAGAAAAAGAAGAGATCACCGACGAGAGGAGATGGAGTGAGTTGGAGGAAGAGAAACAAATCATTGTCTTTTTGGTATTGCAATTATTATTTAGTTGTAGCTTCTCACATGCCTGTGGTCCCTTTTTCCTTTTTTTTTTTCTGGTTATATATATTTTAAAAATTGATTTTATCTTATTTCCTCTTATTGTAAGATTTTTATTTTTTTGGTCTTTCCCCGTTTGTTTTTCTTTTTTACTCATTTACGTAAGCAGTAAAAGATTTCGTCAACCATCTAATCAATTATTATAACGAGATTTTGTATAATATTTCAAGATTTTGATAGATCATAATTAATTAGTTTGTATTGATTAAATTAGGTTATAAAGAAAATTAACATTATTGAATTTGATTGGGTTGGTAAGAGATTTATTAGGGTTTAAAGAAATTCCGAGAAAATCAAAAATCTATTTGGATTCTAATTGTTTTTTAATCAAATATTATTATAATTTATTCAGTTTAGTTAAATTTTTTATTTCCAAATTAGAAAAAAAATTGACTATTATCATGGAGTTCTATTTTTATTGAATTTATAATTTAATTTATATTTTTATATTATTTCTATTAAATTTATCTTTAGATAATTTAGTTTTTTATGAATAGGTATCTATATTTGAAACGGACAACCTGCCAAATTGTGAACTGGCTGTTTAGAAGCCAAGATTCTGCTTTTTTAAGTACAGATTGGTTCACTGTTTCCACAAAAAATATAACAAGCCTACAATACATCAGTAGACCTTTGACCACGAAACCATAACACCTTTTCCATGTTTTATAAACACAAAGTTAAAATGTAAATAATCACGAGTAAAATAATAAAAGAAATTATTTAATATTAAATATCTTTGGAGAATTATTATTATTATTATTACTATGATATTATCTGTTAAAAGAGAAATGCAATTGCAGGCAAATAATTGATTGAGGCAGCTATGTCTGCCAATTTGGTGAAAAGTGTGTTTGTAAAGGAACATCCTATCAAAGCAGCTGAAAGGAACTTTTTAACTGTACAACATCATCATTTAAGTGCGGAAAACAAGTAATCCCTTTTCGTTTTCCTTCTCAATCTAATGTCATCTTGTATTGAGGCTCACGTTTAAAGCAGCCAAGTAAAATAAAATAATACCTTCAGTAAAATTCAATTATTTTTTAAATCAAATTTCGGGCTGAAATGAAATACATAATTCTAGAAAAACTTGATATTTACAGTCCAATTCAGTGTAAATGCAAAAAGAAAAGAAGCTAAAGGGTATGATCAATTGAAAATTTTAATATTAAAAATTTAACTACTTAGTTTTAGCATTAATTTTATATTATAAAATTGTTTGATATATTAATAAAAGGGGAAGAATTTATTTACACCAATATCAAATTTTAGTAATTTTGTATTTTTCTATATTTTTTTATACTATTAATATTTTAATAATTTAACTGTCATATTTCATATTTTATTTATGTAGATCATATATGTTTAGTATTAATTAAAAAGTTCTAACTATTTGTTTTACATAAAAAAATTTCAACCATTAAATATATATTAATATATACATTATTTTAGATTGATATAAATTTAATGATTGAATTATTAAAATACTAATCATATAAAAAATTATAGAGGATGAAAAACTATTTAAATTTTACACCGGTATAAATGGACTTCTTCATAGTTTTAATGCCTAATATTTTTCAAGTGATTAAATAATCATCTACTTATCATATTCACATTTTTTTTAAAAAAGAAAATTATATTACTTAAAAAGTTAAATAAGTATCCAACACAATTTAAAAATTAAATATTGAAAATTTTCCATAATTTATCAGATAGATACAAATTCTTGCTTCTTTATCTACTTTATAAGAATAGTCACGAAAATAAGAATAGGAACATATAACTTTTTAATTAATTTTTAGTTTAACACTTGTCATCATTTAATTTGTTTATCAAATCTAAGAAAAAAACAATGTACTAATAAATTTTCTAGAAATATGATTGATTTTCTCTAAGGAAATAAAAGAATGGTTTTGATTTGAACTCAATCTTTACCAGACCATGCAATCACTCAATTTAGAAAAGAAAACGATAAGCTAACAACTAAATTAAGAAAGAAATCAAAATGGGAAAATTTTTTGAATACAATATTAACCAACACTGTCATCTATACAAAAAAAAAAGAAAAAGAAAAAGAAAAAAGAAAGAGCTGTTTTTTTAATATCAATGGGTATTGATTGATAAAGCCCGTTTGATTTGATTTTGGGATTCATTCTTTCATCAGATTTAAGAATTTTATTTTTCAATCATACTTTTACCGGAACAGACTTGGCTGCATCCAGATGGTTAAGCCGGCACGTCCCGAGAAGGTACTCCGGCAGCTCCTCCTTTGTATTTGCCTGTAGGTTTCCGCATGAAATATTTACAATTTTGGACATTTATGGAAGTGTAAGATCAAAGACACTGAAATTCCATTTTATTTTTCCATTCATTGTTTTTGCTAAGTGTTTGTTGTTTTACCTGTATCAAAAATGCCATTTCAATAACCAGATTGTTGAGGTAACCAAGCACAAGACTGACTACACCTCTTGCCACTGTTGATGATCCGATGTCGATCCCAAGCTGAAAACAAAAAATTACGAAGTTTCAGTATGCCGGAGTTTCTCATGCTATTTACAATTGTCAAAATCCACTTTGAACACTGATTGTTTAAAAATGAGGCAATGTTATAAATTTACCTCCAAGTAGTTCTTCCCTTGGAAGTAATTTATTTCCAGAGCTTGGCCGATGAGGCAAGCTTTCTTTCCGACACTCTGCTTGACTATCCACGATCCCTAACAAAACAAAGTCATCTATCAAAACCCTTTTTCTTTGTACAATGCAAATTGTGAAATGAAGCTATATGCGGTATGAGTTTAAACCGGCTAGTCTTCATGGTAAAGATTGCATGCAATTACTTTTCTTCATAGGTCATAAGGTCTGGGTAGGCTCAGTACTGACACCTTAAGCTTAGGGATTTCTTACAATGCAAATCTTTGAAAGCAGTAGTAAGTATAAACTAAGTGACCTGTCAAAAAAGGTGCAGAGAATTCGGAAAACGTAGTTTCTCCTGTTCAATTTAAATGGAGTTAAATGTAAGTTCGATTGTTTGTTTCTCTTTGAGTTTATTACGTAACCCACTGGTGACAAGTGAGCTCACTAGAATAGAAAAGATTCCCGATCTCAACTGCAAAATGCTGCAAATACCAACCTTTGATATGTATGGAATGAGCTTAAACCGTGAATTTCTATATGCATCGTCTCCATTGATGAAGTTGTATAGCAAGGGTGAATCTTCCACTGGACTACTCATCATATAATATAGTGCTAGACTATATGTTGTTGAACCTGGCACCTGCATTGCAGGAAATAGTTTGACTATTTTCAATGCTTAAGAACCGATGAAAACATAGATGGAAGGCTAATACACTAAAAAAGCCCTTAAACTATTATACTTTGTTTAAACAAGCCCTTATACTATTTTTGTAGTTAAATAAGCCCTCAAACCATGATTTTTACCCATGAAAACCCTTAATTTTAATATTAAAGTAAAACTATTTAAAAAAATTAAATTAATTTGCATTTTATGCTGATGTGAATTTGATGAGAATAGTTTACTAAATAAAAAATAAAATAAAATATTAAAATTTCTTGAAAGCGCTTAGATACATGATATAATTACTCTTTTGAAAATTTTGATTACTCTTTTAGATTTTATGTTGATGTTAAAGTGTATATAATTTTTATTGCATCAACAAAAAATTAAGATAAGAGCTTGAAATTTCAAATATATTTACTTTAATATTAAAATGAAGGGCTTTTATGAGTAAAAATCATAGGTTAAGGGCTTATTTAACTACAAAAATAGGTTAAGGGCTTGTTTAAACACAGTGTAGTAGTTTAAGGGCCTTTTTAGTACATTAGCCTAGATGGAAATATAGCTTGGCGGAATTAAAAGCAAGCAGAAACTCGAATACCTGTATGTTTATAATGAAGAAATACTCTGGCCCTCCCTGCTCAGCATATTTCTGCAAGACCAACAATTTTTGTAACATTATTTTAACGTACAGGCAGCATATTGCAAATGCAACTAGTTTTGCTTATAGGTGACTCACAAACAATGACCTCAAATCTCAATCTGAAAAATTAGTGATGACATATATTTAAAGAAAAAAGAAATGAAAAGAACCTGAACGATGCTCCCAGGACGTCCTCCTAGATCGTCTTCTCTTGTGTCAGATCTTAGCCAATCTGCAGCAACCATTTGCATCAAAGTGCCCTTTGCCTTAAACTGAAAGCAAAGCAAATATATAATAATTTTAAACTGGAAGTTGAAATTTAATGCAGGAAAACTAAAATTGGAGCTATATAAAATGAAAGTCAGTGAATTCAATGGGGATATCCATGACTTCTAGAAGTTGATCACTATTTGATATCTACAAAAGCTGACAATAGATTGTATCCAAACATGATATGCAAAATATGGAAGGACATGTACAGAGCCATAGACAGTATAGTCAGAGATCATCAGAGACAAAATGTCAGTTCACGGCATGATCATGCAATCACACGTACAATGGATGAATCATCATAGAACACACCAGCTGAATTTTTCTCATAGACTTCAACTTTGTCCTCATTTAAGCATTGTTCTTCATACCTTCTTACGGTCCTCTAGGTAATTCTCTCCGCGAATTAAAAATGTTGAGGGTTCTGCAGCTGTCCAACTACAAGGCAATGTACAAGTTGGATCCTTGGGAAGAGTGTTTCCATAGGAGCAACATATACCATCTTCCCTCGTCATGTCTTGTAAGTCCATGTAGCCTCGTTTTTGAACTGCAACATGGAAGAACTGTAAGTTATCAGCAATTTATCTTTCCACAACTTTCTTGGAGAAAAAAAAAAACTTCATTGCCACATTAAGAAGTTAAGGTGAAATACTGATCATCCAAAAAGGAACCACCTGCAAGACCATGTAACTTCTTCACAAAAACAGCAGCAGTTGATAACTTTGGATGACGTGTATCCTACAAATTTCTCAGTCACATAGAAATCAAGTGAGAAACTCATGGCAAAATAATACACGCAGAACTTGTAATAGCCTCATTTAATGCTAAGAGTAACAGCAATACAACCACAAGTTAACTGCAAATTCACTTTCATGTAAAAAAACAATAATTACTTTGATGTGCACCTGAGATACTTCAGGACCAAAGTCAGAAGTCCAACCATCTTCTGATTGCTCATAGTCTGTTGGTTCGGGAACATCAAAGAATTCATCAGCTGCATCATTAAGACCTAACAGACTTGAATGTTCTGAAGGAGCCCTTTCCATTACTTCACTTGTAGTTTCCTTAGATTTCCCAGCCTCTATTTGTGTACACATATCAATTGAGCCATCCTCCACACTCTGGTGCAACCTAACTTTCCGTGTCAACTCTCCAGAAGAAAGATCGTCCGAAGGATATTTTACTTGCTTTGCTCTGAATAATTCTCGTAATGCTGCAAGTACATGATATAAATGCCTAGAAATTTAATGGCTCAAATGATCACACAAAGTTATAAGACAGATGCACAAACCACAAACAAAATATTATGAACAAATAAATAAGATTATAACAGCAGTTGAAGCTTAGGATGACAAATCCCACAGAGTTAAAACACAAATAAATGATTTACCAGCAACTCTCTCAAGCATCCTAATGGTAATAGGCCGAGCTGCTGAAGTTCGAAGATAAGATTTCCAGAATTTCCAATCAATTGCAAGCATGTGTTTTACAACAGACTGTTTTCCTTCATTCACAGGAGATATGACATATCCACCACCTGCAAATAAGCATCAAACAATAACGTTGTAGATTAAGTTTTGATTTTGCTGCTTTTAAAAATACATCTCCACATCGCTCCTTAACACACACACACACACACACATAAAAAAAAATGCATCATGTGTGCAGCAACCCACAAATTTCTATGTGGTATACAAGAAAAATGGCGAAATTGATCAAACCAAACTAAAGCAATAGAATATGAACCAATGAGCAGTATCCAAATTGAGAAGCCAAAGATGCTTCAAACACAAACCAGTAAATTGCATGTGATCATGCACACATGAGATACTAAGGAGACAAGGCTCTTGTATGCTAAATTTAAACCAAAACCAGCTCATGCGACTTATAATGTATTTACTTATGTATAACAGAATAATATGGTGAACTCAGAAAATGTAGAAAAGTTATCTTTTCTTATTATATATTTCAGGCATACATTACTTTTAAGGCAGGCACGAACATAGCTTTTCTGCGGGGGACAAGTCTTGTGAAACACTGAGTGATAGAGGATAACTGTCATAATATCAACCAAAATAAGTTAGTTTGCAGTTTAACTTGATCTGTTCCAACTTTGAATACAAATGTTAAGAGTTCCCTCAGAACAATTAGTACCATATGTTCCATCATCTTCTCTTCTCCAATAGCGCCGCAACAAGAGATCCCTCCTTTTCGTTGCCCTGCAAGTATAATGAGTTAGAGAAGACATATATACAGAAATCTCCGACTTGCAAGATATAATGACTAAATCAGAAGTTCGGATCTGACCAAGGTAACCAATCACTATAGAGTTGCTTGTGAACAATATCAGTATGACCATCAAGATGTTCAACCACACAACCCTTGTAGAAACAGAAGTCCCATCTGCAACATAATTTGCAAAATTACCCTTGGTTTTAGAAAAAGAAACAGAAAGCTTGCCAGATAAGACAAAAAAATTGCTAGATGAATATTACTCTAATTTTGCACAACTTTAGGACATACAAGAGAGCATCAGTAAGTAAAAACAAATAAATATATATGCATTAAAACAGGCACCAAATACTGATGCTAAATCCTTGCATAGAGTCATCTTCAGAATATGGATTTCTTCTTATGGTTTTGTGTAGCTAATAAACGTTTGTGGATTAAGAGTTTCTAAAGAGATTGGATTCATATTAACAAGGGAAATAATTACTTGGTTTCTATTTCTATCATCCATCAAACTTAAGTTGACATTTCTTCTCTATTACAACAGAAGTGACACATGAGCTCTAACAGCTCATTTAAATATGGCCAGTAAGAATAGCAATCACAGTGCAGTCTGTTCCAACAAATCACAATGCTAGATCTACTATGATTGCTAATATGCATAGATCTAAAGTACCACTTGATATTGAAATTAAACCATGCCTCTTGCAAAAGAATATAAGAGCTTTATTTTAAGAAACTAAAGAGTAATTGGAAGCTTACTGTGATCTTGAGGGTCCAAGAGACATAAGTGTTTGAAAAATGGCTTCCGAAGTTTCATCTACAACGCCCACAGCCATGATTGCAGGATGGTCATCCCACTGCCAATGGAGGAAGGAGAGAAAAAAGTCAAATGCAATTGCACGAATATCCTTGACTTGTGAATCAAAAGCTACCAACCTTTCTATGAGAATCCCTTTCTTTAGCTTCTTTAAACAGTCTGAGACCTGCATTGCCTCATGGTTTTAGACAAATAACTCAATCTAAAAAATCACAAATATTTGATTTGTACTTACCATTTTGGCATCCAAAGATTGTCCAAGGTGATGGTGCTACAACATCAGATGTCACTCTGTCCATCTTCGTGGATGAATAAAGAGTCCAGTCAAGAGAATTATTGTGATGTTCATTAGTTGAACCACTCGACCTGCATGCACAGAATCCTTATAAGAAACTGATATATGGTTATAGGGAACAAATATGAGAGAATACTTGATAAAAAAGAGCATCATGTCCTATCACACTCATCACTACTAACTATCCCAAATAATCCAACTTAAGTTATTCAAGCAATTTGCAAATCATTTGCAAGCATAGGTGAACAGACAAAAAAGAAAGGGGCAGAAGCTCATGCTGAATAGAAATACTAGATGGTCTCTTTATTATACCTGAAGGACTGCCATCTGCTCTTTGAATAAGCAGCATCATTTCCAGAGTATGGACCGCCCTGCATATATACAATCAAGTCGTCTCATATCATCTAATGCCAGATAGTTAAGATGCGCAATAACAAGAGAAAGCAGTTCAGCACCTTTAAGGCTGCTTCCTGCAAGGATTGAATCCATCTTGCAGCTTCTTCAGGACTGCTAGCTCCTAGCTATAAAATTTAGATTCCATATCTCATACATGAAGGTGAAAGTATGATATATATTGACTAAGAATCTTTGTATTTGCCTCACCTTAAGTTGATCATTGTGATTAGAACTATTGTAAAGGGTGAATATGAAGAACACCTATAAGTTGAACAAAGAACTGTCATTACAAGGGTCCAATAGCATGAACCAATCAGAAAACATAAATCAGAAAATTTACCACTGTCCTAGAGGGAAAAAACCACATACTTTTCTGTGAATGCTTTCCCTCCCATTGTCTGTCACTCGAATGGAAGAATCAATGATTGCACTTCTACCAGGTTCCTAAAAAGAAAATCAGAGGTTTATCTTTTATGCCCAATAATATTGTCATGTCTGAAAAATAAACGGTATGCAAATGTGAAGCTACAAACAAAAAGAACATTAACTCAATGAATTTGAGCCTAAATACTATCTTAGCATCCCCATTTATTGATTAATCAAATCATATACACAATACTTTCACAAAACTAAAAATGAACTGCAACATCTAGAAACAGAGGCACAAGATAGCTTGATCGTGGAGTATTCTTCGAGGCTGCTTAAGCCATTTCCCACTAAAGCAAAGACGTGGCCTCATCATCATTGTATAATTATGTATAAACGTATTATTTTGGCTTATGATAGTCATCAAATTAAATTAAGCCACTTCGCACTAAAATAAAGACCTGGCTTCATCACTTGTACAATTATTCATAGCCACTTATTAGCTTGGCTTAAAATTATCATCAAATCAACTTAACTTTCAAAAAGAAACTAAAGATTAAAGAACACAAGACTGACATATGTATGCTAAAGTAAAGTATTCCTGACACAAAGTTGACAGTACAATTCCCCAGATTTACCTGTACACAGTCATTTCTCTAACAAAAAGAAAAGAAAAAAAGTAGTAAATTTGAAAGACAGCTCTATTGAAAGAAACTATTCAAAAAAACTAAAAAAGAAGTCAGCAAAGAATTTCAACCGGGTTAGTATAGTATCGAAATACTCTCCCTCCTTATCGAAATACTCATACTATACCTAGTGAGAAACGCGTCTGTTATGAAATTATTAAGTATATTCAACTAATTCGCAAAAGCAACCAAAACCACTATTAAATGAACGAATAAAAAAAATACGACCAATAAATAAATATAAGAACCGTTACTTTAAAAATTCGTTATTCCTTCATTATAGCAGCTAGATCGATTAATCAAAAAGAAAAGAGAATCAGATTAAAGTTAAATGCCATTATTTGTTCACAATATTCGTAAATGAGTAACGAAGCTTGCAATATAAGCTTCTTCACACACGCACAAAAAAAAATACTAAAAAAGTAAAGAGGGGAGAAACCTGGAGATTGGAAATGGGCATGGATTTGAAGCTCTTAAGAAGATGATCTTCAAGAACAAAGTAACGTTTGCTTGAGTACTGTAATCCAATCCGATTCGAACGAATTATATGTAACCATCCTTCCATTTTTAAATCTCCGCTCTGCGAACCAGCCATTTTTCCTTTTCTTCTTTCTTTTTTTCTTCAAAAACACAGAGGAGGAGAGCTCTTTGCCAGACAAACACAGAATTTAAAAAAAAAATCTATGGAAATGTAATGATAATTTGATCCTCCGATCCCCAGAAATGAGGTGGCATAGAATCAAAATATGTTGCTTTTTTTTCTTTGAAATTTCAAATACAAAGAAAAGAACAGGAAAAAAAACGACTCGGTTTCGAAAATTTTCGCTTTTTTTCCCTGTTTTCTCCTTGTTTAAGAGAACTGAAAATTTCTGAGTTGGAGGAAAGCGTATATGAGACAAAGATTGGCAGGCGAATATTGAATTATTTAAATTTACTCTATTACCCTTTTCACCTTGCATTTGATTTGAAGTTTATTTAAAAAGTACGCGAGATTTATGCAACCAATCATGTACGTTCACTCTTTTTCACTTTTTGTTTTTATTTATTTATTTATTAAAACAAGGGTTATTCACGAGAAAAAAAATTTATGGAATCACAAGGGAAAAAAGAAGAAAAAAATTAATTTGTTTTATTTTTTTCTTGTAAAATAAGCAACAGCAAAATTCATAGCTGGTCGAAAAGCTTCCAACTAAATTAACTTGAAAACAATCATTTCCCTCTTACGCCTGAGATGTCTTAAGATTTTTGTCCCTTACAAAAAAAGTTCTTCTATACGAGAAAGAAAGATAGTGATGGAATTTTTTTCTTTGAATTGTATTGAAATTCAAAATATTTATTGAAATAGGTATCAGCAATAGAGAAGATAAAAGAACAGAAGGTGATGGTGCAAAGAAGATCAATTCATCTAAACATATATAAAGCTGGAAAAATGCAAGCAGGTAAAGGAGGAGGAAAATGTTGTATGTTGAGGAAGATAAAGGACTAGGGCTAGTAAAAGAGTCGAGGGTTCAATCATTCCTTCTTCGTTTTTCAAGGTATTTATAGGTGCGAGGGGGAGGGGGAGGTCCTTTGTCCTCTTATGTCTTTCAGTTGCATATTTAATTGAAACTAGCTTTATTAGTTAATAGAGTAAAATTAATAGATGGATATAAAAGTTGGTTGTGTAGTTCGAAAACTTCTTACATTTGTTATGTTTGTGGAGTCTTACCTAAAAAATAATTCACTATCAATCTTTAATACAAGACATGGTTTAAGTTTTACTAAATAAACATGTATTAGTTTGTCAAAACTACAACCAATGTGAACTTTATCTCCCCTTAATTCAGCTCGATTGGATCCTCTATATGGAATAAAATAAACATGTATCGGTTTTATCCAATAAGAGCTAGCTTTCTTGATTTAAACGTAGAGCCCTAAATAAATTTTTTGACTAGTTTCACTATTTCATCACACATGCCTTTTGGAATGAGAGCAAACTGTATAAAGTAGTAAGGAATTGACAAAATGATCATAAAGTAGTAAGGAATTGATAAAATGATCAATTTAGTAAGTGTCACTCTTCCTGCCATTGAAAGCCTCTTAGCATCCCACCCATTAAGACGTGTCTGAATAGTATTTAGAACAAACTTATAAGTATCCTTTTATCACTCTCTTGTGAAATAAAGGGACTCCTAAATACCAACCTAGATAGTACACCATATGAAAATCTAGTTTTGCACTGATAGCTTGCCCTACACTCTTCTTAGTATCCTTTGAAAAGAAGATTTGAGTTTCTCAAACATTAACTTTGTGACTTGAGAAATAGCAGAAAGTGTTTAGCATATTGCTAATTACATCTACTTGCTCCATATCAACTCGGGGGAAACAAAAAAAAACCAAGTCATTTGCAAAAACAAAAAGAGGGTATGAGATTTTTAGCCCTCTTTTTGAAAGTTCAGAAGGAACTCAATTCTTGTTCTCAATTACTTAGTTAATATCGTGAGCTAATCTTTCTATGCCCGTAACAAATAGATATGGTGATAGAGGATCCCCTTCGCGAATCCGTTTAGAAGGTTTGAATTCCTCAATTATACCTTCGTTTCATACAATTTGCGTAGTAGAATAACAAATTTAGTACATACTGAGATGAATCATTTTATGCGAAAAACCTGTATGCAAAACAGTTTTGAGAAATTCCTATATGATTTTGTCGTAAGCCCTTCCAAGATCCACTTTAATATTTATCCATGCATTATGCCCTTTACAAGTATGCATAGTGTGGATAACTTTTTACGCAATGGTGATGGTATCTGTGATGGACCTACCTTCAATGAAGCTAACCTGATAATATCTTGTAAAATCGGCCTTGATCTGTTAATAATGGTCTTTGTTAGGATTTTATAGATGACGAAACATAGGCTAATCAGATGGAATTAAGTGGTCGACTTTAGGCCAATAAACAATGAAAGTGCTACTGAGAGCAAAATCTCTCCTCGATAAATTCTCCAAATCAGTTTGTAAATTGAAATGCCAACAGTATCCCATTGACTCTTAAAGAACTTAGCATGTAACCCATCCCTTCTCGAAGCTTTTGAAAGGCAAAATCTCAAAAAAGTGCTTTAGTTTGTAACATCAAAATTGAGTAAATTACTAACAACATCAGAAATTTTCGAAAATTAGCTTTTAATCAGGAAATACCCATCACCCGCCTTGTCGTTTGTATATAGACTTATAAAAAAGTTGGCAGCTTCCCTTTTAAGCCTCTCCTCATCAAAGCACCGACCTCCATCTTCTAGCCTAAAAGCCTCAATTCTATTAGTTCTTTTGGTCATCGTTCTGCTTTGGAAATATTTGGTGTTACGGTCCCCATCCATTAACCATTCACATCTAACCTTCTGACGCCATAAGAGTTCTTCAAGACCCAATATTTCTTCGGGCTACTCTCTGAGTTTAATATCAAGTTTCCTCAAATTATTAGAATTCAATCTGTCTAAAGCCTGTTGAACACCCCTAAGCATTGCTATGATATGATTCTTGCGAATGAAGATGTTTCCAAAAGTCACCTGTTCCACTCTTGAGCTGATTTTATGAAGCCCCCAAGTCTTGTCCATATTTCCCTTATCATTTCGGTTAGATTGCACTAAATCCTTAAACAAGGGGTCTTGTAGCCAACTTGCAAAGAAACGGAAAGGCCTCACAGTGCGACAAATGTTCTCTTTAGAAGTTCTAAGTTGAAGGATATGTAGAAAAAATGTTTCTCTTTAGAAGTTCTAAGTTGAAGGATATGTAAAAAAAATGTTTTACTTCAACTCACTTTGTGTTTTCTCATGCTATTATAATGTACGCTCTAACTAAATGCAATCTGACTTCCTTTTATCTTAAAAAGAATAACAACTCTATTACATGACAAAGAAAATTTCCAAGACTTCGGGGGAAATCATTCCTTGAACAAAATATTCTAATTTAGTTTTAAGTTAATCTAATTGGTAGAAAATCTCATGGTAATTAAACATATAGAAAATTGTATTATAGGTTAATCAAAATATTCACATAGTAGTACAGGAAAATAGGGCAATAGCGGCGTTTTACCAAAAACGCCGCTAAAAACAAAGCAATAATGGCTTTTTTGTGAAAATGCCGCTAAAAACAGAGCAATAGCGGCGTTTTAACAAAAACTCCGCTAAAAACCAGAGCATTAGCGGCGCTTTTGGTGAAACGCCGCTAAAAACCAGAGCAATAGCAGCGTTTTTTGTTAAAACGCCGCTAAAAACAGAGCAATAGCGGCGCTTTTGGTAAAGCGCCGCTAAAAACTAGAGCATTAGCGGCGCTTTCGATAAAACGCCGCTAAAAGTCATATAATCCCTAAAACCCTAAACCCCAAAAAAATAATAAACACTAATCTATAACCCCTAAAAAACTAAACCCCTAAATCCTAAAAACCCCTAAAAACTAAACTATAACCCCTAAAACCCTAAACTCCAAAAAACATCATATGGATGTTGATGTGTATATACATAGATATTAATGTAAAAGCTTATGTTCATAATAAATTATGGAATTAAAATTGAATGGGGTTTGAAACGATATCACATACAATTAAAGAATTTCAATTTGAAAGAGTGTAGCTTAAAACTGAATGGGGTTTGAAAGGGAAGAAAAAGGTCTAAACCTTTGAAACATGAACTACAATTGAACAACATTGGTGTGTTGGCATACAAATTAGATGACATGTTTGATGGTATTGGGATGTCACCCAACTGTTGACTGAGTCTTAGCAATTAACATTCAACGCCAATTGTGAATTGTGAATTTATTTAAATTTTCATTTATGGATCTAATTTAATTATGATTTTAAGGTTGTTTTAGCAAAAATTAATAACTAATATTATTATCTAAACATGAATTATCATCAAATTAACTCTAAAATCCTAAACTCTTAAACCCCTAAACCTAATAAAACCCTAAACACTAATCTATAACCCTTAAAATCTTAAACCTCAAAAAACATCATATGGATGTTGATGTGTATATACATAGATATTAATGTAAAAGCTTATGTTCATAATAAATTACGGAAGCAATACTTAATATTGATTAAATTTATTTTTGGGTTTAGGATTTAATATTTAAGATTTAAGGTCTATGATTTAGGGTTTTATGCGGTTTAAAGTTTAATGGCCATGGGTAGTATGTTAATCTCAAGTGAACATATTCAATTAAATCTTAAACCCTATAATTAATATATATTTAGGGGCATAAGTAGGGGTTGAAAGGGTCTTTGCCCTTCTAAAATGAAAAATTTTCTATTTCGATTTTTTGAAATTTTTAAAAATTCTAAAGGTAAAATTGCACTTCATCTCTTTGAATAATGGAAAATTTTTGATTTAATCGTTTCAAAATTATAAAAATATATGCTAAAATTTAATCGTTTAAAGTTTAGATGATAGGGGGTAAGGGTTAGAGGTTAATGGGTAAAAGTTTAGGGTTTATATATGTTTTATGACTTAAGGTTTTGAAAAAACCCATACGATACCTTGGAACCAAATGCAACAATTAATCACAGGGGATAACTTGTTTAGCATAGTAAAAAATATGGTAATCGAAGTTTTGGATCCTTATTTAGGAAGGCTACAGAACCAAAAGCTCACAAATCCTGTTAGTATTCATGGAGATCCTGAGTCTAGCAGAGGAGCTGAGATTTGCAACAACATACAAGTAATGAGGCTTTAAGGGCTCTATTGTCTCCTCAATCTAAGGTATTTTCTTTTATCATATTCAAAAGTTATATCTTTATGGGGTTTGATTTCTCTTTCATTTCTTTGGACTTTAATTCTTTTGTTAATGGAGTTTCTAGTCACATAAAGCTTCAAAGGTTGAATCCGTTCTTCTTTCAATTGGGTTATTTGATGCTGAATAAAAGATTTTTGTTTTAAAGATTTTTGTTCTTCTTTTTTTTTTTTTACGAGTGGAAAATTTTTTTAATCTTCTCTAAACGTTATTGATGCTTAAGGAAACAAAGACTTGACATTGTTTCTTAGTATTGGTCTTGTTCTGTTGTTTTTTAGCGTATTTTGTATAGTTCTTTGCCAGTGTTATCTCATATGTAAGTTCTCTTTTCAGCCCAATTTTCTGTTTCTGCTTTTCTTTTTTGTTTCGATCGTTGAAGTTTTAGTTTTTGTTAATTACACCATGTTGGTGTTGGTTTAGGTGTCAGGAGGAAGGTATTTTCGTCCTGGTATGGTGGCTTTACCACAGGATTCCCTGAATGTGCCCCAGAATGCAAAGCCTACAACCAATGGTTTGTACATCATTTTTAGCCTTTTCAGGATTTTATTAAAATCATTCGTATATTTATGGACAAGAATTTGCTCAAGTTTTTGTCTTGCTAGAGTCTTTATAACTCTGGTATTTGATTTAACACTATTTGGTAACTTAAGAGATTATGGTAGAAATTAGATTATACTCTTTGCTCGTGTTTTGAATACACTTATTTTATGTCGTTCAATGACTTGATGCACTGCAGTGGTTCTTGAATCCTTGTTTTTGTGTTTGAAAACTCTTTAAATAATCAATCCAAACTTGTCAGGTAATCATTCTAAAGGGCATGCAGGTGAAGTTCGAAGTGCAGAAAATGGAAGAGTGGGTTCCATCTATCAGGAGCAAATAGAACCATGTCATCTAATTCCTTCTTACAAGTTTTTAAGAAGAAAATTGGTGAACTGCTTCCGACAAGGAATTGAAGATAAACAGATAAGTGGGTTTTTTTAGTTAAATACATGTGCAGAAGTTGCTAAATAAAGGGGTTGAGTTCCCCATGTCAGTGTCGAATTTGCCAGGGTCTAATGTATGGTGTCTGTTTAACTAGGTATTCAAGTTTGGAGCAATATTTAATGAAGTTTGTCTTTTGTATTAAATAGCCGAATTTGGAAAGTGGGAAAATTTCCCATTTCGGATGTTCCGATGAAAATAATTTGTTAATATTAAAAACTTGCCAGTGTTCTTTTTTGTGTATGTTCCATCTGAATTTAAAATTACCCAAAGGGGCTGTGATTATGTTGTTGTTTAATTGTCCTGCTGTTCTTATTCTTTCTATTATTTTAATTAAAGTGAATTAAAACTTTAAATAGGCTTAATTAAACTGGATTAGAACTAATTTTTCCTTCTTAAACAATTTTTTCATGCATATTCGAGTATTCATTTTGATGTCTTACAGGACTTGAATTCCTCATTAACAATATTTAACAAATAACATTTTTAATCCCTACTTTCCCTCAATTTTTTTCTTCATTCATGACTTGAGTGATTAATTATAAGTTGGTTTATTTTTGTGTTTTTGATAAATTAATTAAGCAAAATTAGAAGCATTCAGCAGTGTTATGCTATAATAAACTTCCATTCTCACTATATTACTTGCTTTACCATTGTGTGTGTGCGTGTGTTTTTTTGTTAATATTATGCATATGTATATAGATCAAGTAAGTGCTTGGTATAGCTAGCTAGCTATATATATATATTTTTTTTCTTTTACCATAAGAACTGCCTTTTTATAGCTAAATTGAATTAGGAGCATGCCTTTCTTGATAATATTCTTGTGCCAATATTGATATTGAAATTAGTTTCTTGATAATATTCTTTGCTCGTGTTTTGAATACACTTATTTTATGTCGTTCAATGACTTGATGCACTGCACTGGTTCTTGAATCCTTGTTTTTGTGTTTGAAAACTCTCTAAATAATCAATCCAAACTTGTCAGGTAATCATTCTAAAGGGCATGCAGGTGAAGTTCGAAGTGCAGAAAATGGAAGAGTGGGTTCCATCTATCAGGAGCAAATAGAACCATGTCATCTAAGTTCATCGATCTACTATGGTGGCCAAGACATATACATTCGGTCCTGCAGTGACCAGGACTCTGGATTGGTGAGTACCTCAAAAGACCTCTGGAGTATTCCTTCTGCATTTAAATTTTGATTTACCAATCTACTAACATGTTTTTCATAACTTTCTAGAACGATGATAGTGAAGGAGATCAATCGGGGTATGCATCAATAGGAAATTAGTGGGAAGGTGTGGTTGTCTAATGGGGTCTTTATATTTTGAGAAGCATAGCATATAACTTTTTTAACTTAGGTTGATATCTTTGTTTTTTGTTTTTCTTCTTTTTCTGCAGGATCTGTCTATTATTGAGAGTTCACTTGCCAATCTACGTGCATATCAAGGTTAGATATTCACTGGAATAGCCAATCAATATGATTATATATGGTCTTGTTGTTGGTACTGTATTAAACCCATTTCTCTATTAATCATCACTTAATAGGTAAGAACTTTAAAACCTGAACCAATTCTTCGACAACTGGTAGTTAAGAGTGTTAACCCTGCTTGGTCTAACCACCATCACTACTAAACTGATATTTAACTGTATTGTTTAACCTTGAAGTAAAGTAATTTGAAGGTGTATGAGTGAATTCTTAATGCTCTCCATGCGCAATTCTGTTTCTCTCTTCATTTTTTCTTTAGATACAAATGTTTGGCGAGTAACTCATTGTATTTTCATTGTTTTTCTGATACACTTGCATATTCTTCCTTAACAGGTACATAAGGAAGATACAAATAGCAGTTCGATCTGTTTCTAGCTACATACATGGAACTGGACTACAGTAATTAGACATTACGGACAGTACTATAGTTATTTGGCTCCCTTCTTCGACTTGAAGGATGAGACTAGTTCTTTTCTTTTCTTTCTTTTAATTCTGTTAAGCATATCTACTTAAGTGACTTCTTGATATACTTTGGCTTACAGGTGCATACTTTGGCTTTGAAGGTCGTATAAGTGTTTAATAAAGAGAAAACCATTTTATGTGTTAAATGCTGAAAATTTAGGTGTTAAATGTTGCAATTTATGGTGTCTGAAATTTGTGATTTATGATATTCGAATGATGTATTTTAAGTTGTTTGAATGTGTTAAAGAGTTGATTTAATATAATGCTTAATGGTTGTTTATTGTTGTTCAAAGCATGATGAAATAAACATGTTACTATGCTTAATGTATTTTAAGACTGTTACTATGTTTCTTCTGGCTATTACAAGTCTGATTCAAATTCTCAGGGTTGTAGCAGCATAGTGCAGTCTTGGAGACTGCTGCTACTGCAGGACCGTTATGTTTCATCTCACTGACCTGTTTATGTCGCTTTGAGCCTTTAGCATTGCTTGATTTCTGTCCTATTGTTCTTGAGACTAAAGGGAGAGGAATTTGAGTCTTCTATATATATCTGATGCAATGTTTTATGCTATTTATCTTGTCTCATTTGTTATGTCCTATGTGCAGCTTTGCATATTCTCATAGAAATTTGTTTGGAAGAAACCAAAAGCTTAATATTTCCTTAGAAAGGGGCCAACTCGAGCAAAAATTTTGAAGGCCACTAAAGATTCTGGCAACCCTTGCATCTTGGAGGGTTTTGATGGTATGTTTGAATTTCTTTGGTTGCAATCAACACTATAAAGTGCTGCTTTTTTTAAATATATATATGTGTGTGTGTGCATTTGGGCTGCAAATGGCAGGCACGATTTATGAATTCAGTAACTAAGTTTATAGCTACGACGACTGAAAATGTGGCAATTGTCTGTATTTGCTTCCTACTGCTAACTGTATTCATCTCTCTATTCTGAAACTTTGAATGCACTGAGTAATGGAATAGTTCGAATGTTACCGGATTTAAGATTTTACCGGATTTAAGAGAAATTAATGTTTCATTAACAATTATATTTGTTTGTTTGTTTTCATTTGATAGAAATTAATGCTTTGGATTTAGTCTAAAATCTCTCATTTCACCTTTTCCCACACTGTTGCTTAAATTTACTGCTGCAGCCTTGAGGAATCCCCAATCCCATCTCCATCACTCTCCATGCATTAATTCTTATAGCAATATCAAGGGTGGCAAGTTTAATTGACACATGACTTCTTTTGAACGGTTTGTTTTTCAGGTTGACCAGCTAATTGAAAAAGATCATCTTTTCAAACGCAGTATTATTTTGATCAAGGCCTGGTGCTATTACGAGAGCCGAATTCTTAGTGCACACCATGGCTTGATTTCTACATATGCATTAGAAACAATGATTTTATATATCATTAATGTCTTTCATTCATCCTTATTTTGTTCTTTTTTGTATTTTGTTAGATTTCTGGTGTAGTATGATAAGTGCGGTATTTTGTTTGGCGGGATGTATTTATATCATATATTATTCTTCTTCTCAATATTTTGATAATGAATTTTAATTTTTTTTTTATATTTTTCAGGACTTTTACAATGTTTTATAATATTTTATTTTATTTTTAATTTTTATGACCTTTAGCGGCGTTCGTGGGAAAAGCGCGGCTAAAGGCCCTGACCTTTAGCGACGTTTGTGGGAAAAGTGCCGCTAAATGTTCTGACCTTTAGCGGCCGCAAAATTTAGCGGCGCCATCTGTAGCTGCGTTTTTTGCGGCGCTTGCAAAAACGCCGCTAATAGTTTTAGTGGCGCTTAAAAGCGCCGCTAAAGGCCTAAAAAAACACCGCTAAAAGTCAGTTTTGGTTTTAAATCTTATGTTAATGACTTTTCTTATTAAAACTTGTTTTTCATTAGCGATATCAATAAGATGTAAAAGATTGCTTGATCACAAAACAAAAAATGACAACGTATTGATTTGCAAGTTTTCTTTCATGTTTTTTTAATGGTGGCATAAGTGTTGATGAACTTATGTGGTTCTCACTCAATAGTATTACGTCTAAATTAAATTATATAGCACAAAGTGCATGCCACCATTCAAAATCCTCCAATTACACCCTAAGAATTTCACATATTCATTAAAACATCTAGCTACTTGCTCCACTAAAATTTATAACTCTATTATCATATTTACGAAAATTCATGTAAAATGAAACCATTCCTTTCTTTTTTTTTTTTTTTATATGCCCACTAGTCTTCTACTTTTATGGAAAAGTACTAGTTTTATCATCAATCACCATAAATCTTTATATTCATATATCATTAAATAAGTAATTATCAATATGTGTTAAATTTAATAGTAAAACATATTGTATTTTTAAAAAGTGAATATAATTTTAAACTTTGAAAACGATTTTATTAAAAAGAGTAATTACAAATCTCAAATATAAACCATCAAATAAACATAAAAAAATTAAACTATTAAAGTAACAAATTAAAATATACTTAAACAAACTCATTACTTAAATTTAAAAACTTAAAACAAAACCTTATCTACAAAATAATAATAATTTTACATTCAAATAATATCGTTGCTCTTTTTTTTTTTTTCAGTTTTCATTAACTCATGACCATAACTTATTATTAATGGTATAGACATGTCACAAAATGATTTTTTTTATAAATAAATTCCTAACACATACGTGATTTTTAAGAAAAGAGTATTAGTAATTTGATAAAAATAATTCATTCAATGAAAAATTGTTTTATTAAATAAAAAACTAAGTTGCCCTTTCACATTTTTTTTTCAAAATTGCTTTTTTTCTTATATAGTAGTAATAATAACATACGGACATCATCAAATATAAATAAAATAAAAATAAAGTATCCCATAAAGGAACGAGGATGGTTGGGTTAGGTGCGACCGTATAATCGTTTACGTAACGAAAGAAAGCTGGCTAATAATATAAATCGTTTTTGAATTTTAATTTTATACTCCGGTTAATTTGATTTTAATATTTAATTTAATATTTGAGTTTTTTGTTTTAATTTTGCATTTAAATTCAATTTTAAAATTTAATTTAGTATTTAGGTCAAATAACATAATGTAACGTAATTAAAGTTTGATACATGTTCTCTAATAAAAAATATAAATATTTAATTAGGACAAAAAAATTATGTAGGAAATTAAATATAAAAATCAAATTTAAGTATTAAATTAAAATAAAAAATCTTTAATATCAAATCGAAAAAAATTAAGTGCTAAAGTAAGGTTTGAAGTCAAAATCAAGTATTATATTAGGAAAAAAGAATTAAATATAGATATCAAACAGGTGATAGTGAAAACTTTCGGCACTATGGCTTGTCATGTGGGCGGCGCTGTCTCTCGCCGTTTCAATTCTCTCACCAGTCATAAAATCATTTCTCTGGTTTCCTAAACTCATTTTCCTTTTGCTTTTATGTGCTTTTTGTTCTAACTGCTTGCTTCGGTTATGTACTTTCACTTGAAAATACTTGTTGTTTATTATAATATGTATTTTTAAAAATGGTTGTCAATTTATTTGTTGCATCAGTGTCGAGTTTAGTGTATCGATTTAAATTTTAAATTTTAAATTTTTCACATCTTATTGAAATTAAGGTAATAATTATCAAATGATTTAAATATATTTTGATATTGATATAAGGTTAGAGTAGAAAAAATTGATTTGAATAAAGATGTTTGGATAGTTTATAGAATAAAAGTTAACAAATTGCAGTTATTTAAATCGAATTGAATTCTATTTTTTATATAGTTTAGGTAGAATAATAAATTTAGTTCTTAATATTTATATTTTTTTATTAATTTGACTTTTATTTTTTTAGCTAAAATTAATCATTGACCTTTCAAAAATAGTCAAATATCTTTTTTTAAAATGAAAATATTGACTAAAATATTAATTTTTAACTATGTTAGCTTGCAACCAGTGGCAATTCATGTGTACTTCATTCTGTCTTGACACTTTTTGTCTTATATTCCACATCAATAATAATTTAAAAATATAAAAATATTCAAAAAAAATTAAATATAAAAAAATTCATAAAAAAAAATTAGCATGAAGTAAATGTGAATGGCCATGAGGGCCTCCATGTTTAAAAATTTAACGTTTTAACCATTATTTTTGTTTAAAAAATATAATTCGATTCTTTTTTAAAGATTGATTGTCAAATTCAACTCTTTTTAAAATGTTGAAGGCCAAATTTAGCTAAAAATGAATAAGAGCCAAATTGAAAAATATGTGAATATTAAATGGCTAAATTTATCATTATGCCTTTAATTTATAATAATTTTAAATTTTTATGAAGTAAAAAACAACACTTTCATGTTTAAAATAATAAAAATAACTTAAAAGTTCTATATAAAAATATTTTTCAAAAAATATCATATAAAATTATTGATTTTTTTATTTATTTGAAAATTTATTTTTTAAAAATATTTATGAAAAGTGTTTGAATCTTACCAAATAATATTCAAAAGGGGTGAATTACCCAAAAATGTTGATAATTTTGAAAAATTAGCGAATTAGGCCAATTTAGGACAACACGTCCTTCTTTCTCTATTTAGGGGATTTTTAGGGTTAGGGTTTAGGGGTTTTTTTAAGGTCACGTGCAAAATCTCGCATCTCTCAAGTATGGTTCGATTAAAGACAATGGAAGAGCGGATAGATTGTAAATATACGTCTCTAAAATCCGATCTTCCAGCTAATTATAAAAAAAATAAAATATTAAATTTCAATATAACAACAAAATAATTAAATTAAATATAATAAAAAAATTCTTACCATTTGCAATTGAACGATCGAAGTGTGCTTGACATCTAAATGAATTAGAGAATTTGCAATTACTAATTTAAATAAATACAAAAAAATCATAATACAAAAATAATTAAAAAAACCTTAATACAATTTTAATAAAAAATGAGAGTTGGGAGAGGATTGAAAATTGAGTGAGAATTGAAAAAGTAAGAAATTAGGGCTTTAAATAGGAAAAAAAAGTCGTTTGGGGGGAGGGGAGAGGAAGTTATTGGAATTCGACCGTTTGGGGTAACCGTTAGAGAAAATACGTCTGGTAAATTTTAGAAAAATTGGCCTAATCCAGTAATTTTCCATAATTCTCCGTATTTTTAGGTAATTCACCCATTCAAAAGTCATAAAAACAAAATTTACTTTGTCGAAGTAAGTTTAAAAATTTAAAACCTAAAATTAAGATGGAAAAATCAAGAACCTAACTAAATTATGACGTGCAGTTCAAAAAATCCAAAAACATTAACAGAAATCGAACCCATATCGCCCCCTGCATTTATGGGTGTCGAGTTTTTAATAAATTACTTAAATTTCAAATTGCAACAATAGAATTTGATTTTGTGATGAGTTTAGATAAAATTCAAATCAAATGGTGGTGAAGATGTTTGTTTTAAAATTTTTAAAAAAATTATCATTAATTGTAATTATTTATTTGAAAAGTAAAGTGATTATTTCTGTTAAAGATATGTGACCCAAATTTTTGTTAAATAAAAATATAAGTGGCAAGATAAGGGAATTTATGATGGCTTTATGATGGCGAAAGCCGTAGCTCATCGTAAATCCCCAATAAACAAGATACTAGGCTGAGGTTGTAATTGGGGGTGCGGAGGTCGAAGGCTCCTGCGACACAGTATAGGCTGCACAAGTGAAATCCGTATAAAAATATACTTTCTTTATTTGATGTTTATTATAATAAGGTGTTTTAATCTTACTGCATTATTTTTATTTGACTTCAATTAGAATATAGTTTTATAAACCTATAAATAGATGTAGTCGTCTCTTTTCTTGTATCATTTGAATTCACTCTGTGTGTTTTATTTTCTCTTTTTTCTTACCATTATCGAAAATTTATTTTAACAATTTCAATTGAAGTCGATATATATGGATGTCAAGTTTCTTGAAAAAATCCTAATAAAACTCTAATCTATAAATAACCAATCTCCTTTGGTACTTTTTTTCAAAGTAAACCCAAGACATTCTTTTCTACATTATATACCATTATATATCCATAAGTGTTTCTTAAACCAAAATTTTGATTTTTTCCATAATGGATGTCCCCTTATTGAGATCAAAAGAAGGGCATATAGATCATAATGCAACAACAATAGAATATTCTCTAGTAGCTCAAACTCGTAGTTATGGTCTATTGCTACGAGCTTGCCACTGCTGGTGAACCCCTCACCAATTCTCACCTCATTGTTCGGATCCTACAAGGTCTTGTCCCAAATGCAAAAACATCTCTGCAACCATCTGATCTAGTGACACTCCCATCACTTATGAAGGGCTTTACAACAAGCTCCTCGATCATGATATCTTTTTACTACATAAAGACAACAAAAAAGGCTCTAATAACACCTATCACAGCAAATATTGTCCACAGCTCATCATTCACTTCATCACGTTCAGGCAACAACACAAAAAACCCTTTACAAAACTCTAATAACAATCCCAACGAACTCAATCAACCTTGGTGTCCACCACGTAACACTCAGCAGTAACAACATTCCACATACATCGTGTACTGCCAACTTTGTGAACGACCTGACCATTCTGCACATGTGTTACTCATATAGATCTAATAAAAACCACAAACAACCTTTTTCCAAAAAATTCTTTGCAAAGTTAAAAGCCTTTGCAATTAATTTACAGTGACTTATGGGGGACTCTCCCCTGTTCTATCTATTGGCAAAAAAACAATACTATGTATTATTTGTCTATCAATTTTCGAATTACATGTGGCTGTTCACTTTAAAAACCAAGATAGAGAATTTAAACATCTTTAAAACATTGCACCCTTTACTAGAGCATCAATTTCACACAACTGATGATGGTGGAGAATTTCAAAATCTTCAATCTTATCTTTCACTCTTATGATGTATAACATTCGCTATCACCTCTGTATACACAGCAGAGGGCAGCATAATTGAAAGACAACAGAGACATATTCTTGAAATTGCTTGCACATTGCTTCATCAAATATAAACGCGTTAGTGAATAAATATAAATATAAATATTTATATTTACGTAAATGCACCATATCTAAACAAAATAAATTAAATAAATATTTATATTTATTTAAAACATCAAATCTGAAAAACAATTAAATAAATAAGATCTTGAAAAATCAGAAATCGAATAAGGGAATTGGGTTTTATTAGATGTTAAGGTTTGTTTTCACAGTTTTCTTAAAACAGATTCGGCCGCTCTAATGATACTTGGAGAAACATTAGTCGTATGTGTCACAGGATATAACAACAAAATGATCGCGATAGTAGTACATCTGCAATGGTCAACGAACAAACCTTGCATTCTTCTATCATCAAAACGTTTGGAATTTTGGAAAGAAAATAGAAAAGAATTTTTGAGAGTGAAAAAATTCGTTGTGTCTTCTACTCAATTTGAATTAAAACAGATTTTGTATATTTACTGAGAAATTTATTTTTATGTTAGGCTAAAATATCTGCAGGTCCTTCTTGGGCTCAATCGGTCTAAACATTTCCTCTTGCATGCAAGGCAAAATATCAAGCTTAGTCATTCGATAACCCTGAAGCGGGTCCTCATATATATATCCCACAGTTGGTATTTAACCAATGTGAGATCTAAACTTTTCTTTTCTTCAATAAATATTCACAAGTAACTTACTTTGAGTATCAATTTCTCAGTCATTTATTTTAAACCTCTATCAATTGAAAATATGCGTTAAAATTTTTAAAAATTACATTTTTTCTGACAGATATCACCTCTATATACACCACAGAGGACAGCATAATTGAAAGACAACATAAACATATTCTCGAAACTGCTTGCACATTGGTACATCAAGCATCCTTACCATCACTATTTTGGACTTATGCCTGTCATCAGGCAGTATATTTAATTAATTGTTTGTCCACTCCCATTTCACAACATCAATCTCTTTTTGAAATTTCAAAAACCACCAAATTTTGAATGCATAAAAGTATTTGGTTGTCTATGCTACCTTGGCTTAAACCATATGTCAAAAATAAACTTGAGCCACGTTTTACACTATGCGTTTACTTGGGATTTTTGAACAAAATTTATAATCTACACTGTTTTGATTCTATAAGTCCGAAATTTTACTTATCATGATATGTTTTTTTATTAAGATAATTATCTTTTTACAAATATCTAATCTTAAAATTAATAATATTTTGTGAGACGATCTCATTTCAAAATGCTCAAAATAAAAATCTTAATCTAAATTCTATTTAAAGTTCTTTATATGTTCCACCACTACGTATGCAATTGCCCACGCATCCATCGATATTAGACTCGACACCTCCCGTGTCCAGCGACACCTCTCGGTGATCAAATACTTTACCTCTATCTTGTCCCTTTGACTCTACTCACCAAAATTTCACTCCTATTTTACAATTAACCCCACCGTCACCATAAATACCACACCCTCTAAACTAATCACTTACCAATGTCACCACAAACAACAACCGCCACTAATTTCTTTCATTCAACCTTCTCCTTATACTACCGCAATGGCGTCTTATTCTTGTATTCCTACACTTCCAACATTGCTTACCACCACCCAATTATCACCCGCTCCAAAACTAATAGTCTCAAGCCTCGTCAATACCAAGCCACCATTACATCCACCAACTCTATACCTTGTTCTTTAAAACATGCTAAGCTAATCCCCCACTGGAATTTAGCCATGCAAGCCAAAATTAATACCCTTGTGTGCAATTGAACATGGGACTTTGTTCCATATGATTCTTCTAAGAATGTGGTGGACTGTAAGTGGTTGTTTCGGATCAAACATAACCCAGATGGCTCTGTTGAAAGGTATAAAGTCCAACCCAGATGGCTCTGTTGAAGGTATAAAGTCTATCTTGTTGCCAAAGGATATACTCAATGATACTTGCACAAATGGGGTGAAATTTATTAGATTTCAATCATAAAAATTGCCAATTTTCAGGCTTGGGAAATCAGCAGAATTTCGACGACTTTTTGGATGGGATCCTGGCATTTCTGGGTTGAGATGTCTCATGGTGTTTGAAGATCTATCTCTTAACTTCGAAATGCATTTTGAATCACTCGATTTTGAGTTCGGGAGCTCAAGTTATGACCGTTTTAGTGAAGACTGCGCGAGCAGAATTTCTGAACGGGATTATGACGGGAATTACGAGTTTAATTCAAGTTTAAATCATATTGGGTTTGAGTTTTAGGCTTAATTTTTATTATATATGAGCCCAATATTTTATTTATCAGCCCTTATTATTTTATTATTGTTTTATTCCGAATTTTTGATAATTATTAAGTATTTAAATTTATTTAGGAATTTTATGTTAACAAGAAAGTTTAATTTAAAACTACTTCTTGTTTAGATTAAATTAGAGTTCTAGCATACTTAGGAGTTTTATTTAGATTTATTTAGCTAGCCTATATATAGGCCTTCGCATTGTATACAAAACAGACAAGTCATTATTATTTTATTTCTCTTTTGAGTTAATAAATTCTCTCTGAGTTTTTCTTTTCAAGAATTTCTCTTGAGTTTCTTTTAGAAGAGTTTTAACAATCTTTTTAGATTGTAGGGATCATCTTCAAACTTTTTCTTGCCAAGGTTTTTATCTTGGAGGGGAAATTAGAGCCGCTTGAAGGGGGTTGTGGATTCTTCGTGTTTCCAAGGCTTCTTAGGACTTCTACACGCCACGTTCTATCTTTCCATTTATCTTCTTTATTCACTTCCTTAATCTTTGATTTATTATTTGTTTTAATTATTTTATCTAACTTGGATTTAATTTCGTTTCAGGTTATGTCATGGACTTGATTATCACGGTACTTTCAGTCCCATTGTGAAACTTGCTTTGCAAAATGGTTGGCTGATTAATCAGTTTTGAAAATATTGATTTACCAACACATGTTTGCAAGTTAAACAAAGCAATCTATGGCATGAAATAAGCATCACGTGCTTGGTATAATGAGTTAAAAACTTATCTTCTTATGTTTGGGGTTGGTGAAGTCTTAGTCAAATTCCTCATTATTTATTCTTCATCATTTTGAAGTCTATGTTAATGACATAATTGTGGCTGGCAATATTCCTAACAGAGTTCGATACATTTTTTATACTCTTTCCAACATATTTTCTTTAAAGGACATGGGCTCTCTTTAATACTTCCTTGGTGTTGACTTACTTTCACATTCTGATGGTCTTTTCTTAAGTCAAAGTAAATATATTTTGGATTTGCTACATGAAGTTAACATGGAAAATTGTAAAGGCGTGGCCACTCCAATGACATCCTCTGTTATTTTCGAAACTTTCTTTGAAGATGCTTCTATTGATGGCTCTCTTTATTGTCGCTGTTGAGTGTGGGTCCCATTATGTGGGGAACCCTTACATCGGTCAACCCAACTTAAAAGTGGTTGTTTATTTCTTTTGTTTGGTTACAAAAAGGAAAGCTTCTGCCACATATTTATTACCCTTTTTAAATTTGACAAAAAGCCATTCTTTTTGGATTTTATGTGTGGATGTGGGCAGCCATTTATTGAGAGCCAAAAATCTAATTTTGAAACAGAGAGATTGAAGCTTGTCAAAAAAAAAAAACAAAATAGGAGAGGAGAAATCAGTTTTTTTCAAGTTTAGTGCAGCAGTGATCAACCCTTCGATCGAAGGTCCATCCGTAGTTCAATTGAGCTGATTTTTGGACAACAGCTAGGCGATAAGGTAAGGTGTTCTTTACTTTGTACGGTCAGATTTTTCATCCGAGCCTTGTAGCGTCAGAAATACCCTTTTTCAGTTATTGTATTTTTGGTGATGTTCTCCCATTTTTCTCTCTTTTGCTAAAGATTACATATTGTTAGCCTTGTTGGAGTTGAATGCTTGTTGTAGGCTTGATATTATGATCTTGTAGTTGAATATTTGATGATAGTGGACTTTAAAGTATGCTTCGAGGTCGGGCAATAACAAGTTGTTTTTGCTGAAGAAAATGATAGCGTTGAAATACAAAGAAGGAACATCTATAGTTGACCATGTTAGTGAATTTCAGAGTGTGATGAATCAGTTGCTTGGTATGGGTGTCAAATTTGATGATGAGATTTTAGGGCTTTGGTTGCTTGCTACTATACCAGACTCTTGGGAGACCTTTCGGGTCTCACTTATTAATTCTGCCCCACAAGGTATTATTACTTTGGATTTGGCTAAGAGTGGTGTGTTGAATGAAGAGGTTAGAAAAAGATCTCAGGGTCCTACATCACAGTTCGAGGTGTTGGTTATCGAGAACAGGGGGAAGAACAGAGACAAAGATGGAAAGGGCACAGATAAAAACTGAAGCAAGTTAAGATCGAGATACAAGAATCTTGAGTGCCATCATTGTGGTAAGAAAGGCTATATCAAGAAATATTGCTTCAAGTGGAAGAAAGAGAACAAAGGTGGTGGTGATAAACACGATCAGAATGATGATGAAAAATCCGAGCGTGTTGCTACTGTTACTCGTGAAGATCTGATGGTTATTTGTGATGAGAATTTGGTCAACCTAGCATGCGACGAGACTAGTAGGGTGATTGATACTGGTGCATCACTTCATGTCACATCGAGGAAGGATTTCTTCACATCTTATACTCCTGGTGATTTTGGGGTATTGAAGATGGGTAATGACGGTTTGGTTTCGGTTATTGGTATGGGAGATGTTAGCTTGGTGAGTAACAATGGAACAAAGTTAACTCTCAAGGATGTCAGACATGCACCGGATATCCGTTTGAATTTGGTTTCTGCAGGAAAGCTTGATGATGAGGGATTCTGTAACACCTTCAGTGAGGGGCAGTGGAAGCTGACTAAAGGCTCCTTGGTTGTGGCTCGAGGAAAGAAGAGCTTAAATTTATACTTGATACAAGCTTTGACTTCTCGAGAGACGGTGAATGTGACAGTGAATGATACCTTAATTGAGTTGTGGCATAAACAACCCACTCACATGAGTGAGAAGGGGCTTAACTGTTTAGCAAGGAAGAATCAACTTTCGGGTTTGAAGAATGCTACACTGAAGAATTGTGCTCATTGTCTAGCAGGAAAGCAGAGAAGAGTTTTATTTAGAAGCCGCCTTCTCATAGAAGATCAGAGTTGCTAGAGTTGGTCCATTCAGATGTTTGTGGTCTGATAAAAGTAAGGTCACATGGCGGTGCACTTTATTTTGTGACTTTCATTGATGACTGTTCAAGAAAACTGTGGGTTTACACTTTGAAGTCTAAAAATCAAGTCTTTGAGGTGTTTAAACAGTTTCAAGCATCAGTTAAAAGGAAAACAGGAAAGAAGTTGAAGTGCATTCGTATTGATAATGGTGGCGAGTACAAAGGGTCTTTTCATGAGTATTGTCTGCGACAGGGAATCAGACATTAGAGAACATCACCAAAGCCTCCACAGTTAAATGGGTTAGCTGAAATAATGAACCAAACATTGATTGAGAAAGTCAGATGTTTTTTGTCAGATGCAAAGTTGCCAAGATCGTTTTGGGCTGAAGCTTTGAATACAGTGACACATGTGATAAATCTGTCTCCTAGTGTTCTTTTGCAAGGTGATGTGCCAGATAGAGTTTGGTTTGGTAAAGACGTGTCATATGATCATCTACGTGTGTTCGGTTGTAAAGTATTTGTTCATGTTCCAAAGGATGAAAGATCCAAGTTGGATGCCAAGACTCGACAATGCATTTTTATTGGTTATGGTCTAGATGGTGAGTTTGGTTATAGACTTTATGATCCAGTTCAGAAGAAACTCATGAGAAGTAGAGATGTTGTCTTCATTGAGGATCAGACCATTGATGACATTGATAAGACGGAGAAAGTGGATTCATAAGATAGTGGTGACTTGATCGATGTGAATCCGGTTCCCCTAGACTCTTCACTAGATCCTGTAATACCCTAAAAATTTTTATAGTAAAATATTATCCGTGATATAGTAAAATAAGGAAATAAAGTGACAAAAAGGGAAATTTTGAGTTATGTCAATATTGGGAAGTATATTATGACATATTGATTCAAGAAAGGATTAAATTGTAAAAGTGAGAAAAATTTTGTGGCCCAAGAGTAAATACTCAAAATTTGAAGGATTAAAGTGTAAATATGAAAATTTGAAGGACTAATAGTGCAAACATTTTAAGGGTGGAATGATCTAGAAACCAAGGAAAATTGATGAATTAGGACCAAATTGAATAGGTGAAGAATTATGAGGGACTAAATTGTAATTTTACCAAATTAAGTGATGACTCAAGAATGGAATTTTAAAAGATCACGAAGGGCAAAATGGTCAATTGGAAGAGAGAGAAATCTAGAGACAATGATGATGTTGGAGATATTTTAGATAAATTAAATAAAAATTGATTTTTAAATGATATTTTATTATTTTATTATTATTTTATTTAATATATATATATATATAAAAGGAAAGAAAGGGGAGGAGGATATGATCACCTTTCTCATGCAACCAACGTGAGAAGAAGAAGAAGAAAGAAAGTTTTCATTTTCTTACAATTTAGTCCTTCCTCCAAAAATTCATTATTTTCACCTAAAAATTGAAAGAATTTCCATAGCCATCAAGAGATAAAGATAGAAAAGAGATGATGGGGAGCAAGAATATCAAGTTGGATTCAAGAAATAGAAGCTGGAGGAGAGAGAAAAATCAAGTTAAAGATTGAAGTCAATAAGAAAAGGTAAGTACATTAAGATTTCAATATGTTTTTAAGTTTGTTATTATTAACAAAGCATGGAAATAATGTTATAGTAGAGTTTTCTTACATAAGGTCCTATGTTCTTGATATGTTAGTGAAGAGAAAATAAGAGAAAGTGATGAGAAATGGTGTAGAAAAAGAAAATAAGGGTGTTATAACATGGTAATTAATATCTTGCACTAAAACAGTTCTAGACAGCAGCAGTAGTCTAACTTTGAAAAACCACAAGAAATTTTAGAAATTGAATTATAGGATGAATAAAATATGAGATTAAATCTTATTGAGACTAGTTTCTTATAGAAGAAACTGTGTAAGTAATGGATTTGTAAATCATGAGATATAATGAATTTTGTGAGACAAGGTCAGAATGAATTCGGGTTCCCCTGTTTTGACTTTGTAAAATTAAAAAAAATTGGATAAAAATAATTGTGGGGTTAAATTTATATATTTAGAATAAAAAATGAGTCTATTTTCAAGAGAAACAAACGGGAACATTATTTGAATTCTGTATGAGGAGATAATTAATTTTTAGTGAAGAAGGGTCAGAACTGTCAGACAACAGAATAGGGGTAAATTTAAAGAATAAACTGTACTTATTGACTAAACCAAAAATTTTGAAACTTTTATGGAAAGAATATATATGAGTCTAGTTTCAGGAAAAATTATCGGATCTTAATTTGGAGCTCTATAGCTCCAGATATAAATAATTTAGTGACTATGACACAGATGGACAGTTTGAATATTCATAAAAGTAAATAATAAAAATTATAGATGATGTTACTTCCAAGTGTGTTATATACATTAAGGATGTGGAATAGAGAGGAGGAGGAGGAGGAAAATATATATGAATATTCAGCTAGCATGGCTAATTTGCATGTTTTAGGCTTAAGGACTAAATTGAATAAAAGTAAAACTTCAGGGGGCAATTTTATAAAAATGTCAAAATGACCAAATTGAAGGGAATGAATTTTTTTATTATTCAAATTAATAAATTGAATGAAATTGTCAATTTAAGATCGAGTGAAAATTGGGAAAATGGTAAATTACCAAAATGTCTCTGAATCTTGATATTTTTGCAATTTCGCTAGGTAAGTTCGTATAACTTGAATTATATTCTTAAATGCTTGAAATGTATGTTATTGATGTGAATATGATTTGAAAGTTCATTGTATGAAAATTTATGAAACATTGATATATTTGATAAAAAGGGGAAGAAATCCCGGTTGAATGAAAGGAAATTTCGACGGATCTCTGAGAAGGAATTGACGGTAAAAAGGATCTAGCTCGGACGGGTGATCCTACCCTGATATACCCTCCCGAAGAATATGTGGAAAATGGATTTAGCCCAGACGGGTAATCTGAATTAGGGTCTGAATTTAGCCTGGACTGGTAATTCAGATCCAAGCTCATTAGAGTAATTGTCGTTGCAGGGGATTTAGCCTGGACTGGTAATCCCGACAATACTCTATGAGTTTATATTACAGGGGAGGTAATCCCACTATAAGGATGAGGTTCGCGGGAGTGTGCTCTTTGATATGAAATGTGTAAAACCATGGTTGAAAGATACCATGGCAACCTGATATGAAATGTGTAAGACCATGGTTGAAAAATACCATGGCAACCTGATATGAAATGTGTAAGACCATGGTTGAAAGATACCATGACAACGTGATATGAAATGAATAAGACCATGGTTGAAAGATACCATGGCAACATGACGGGAAATGAATAAGACCATGGTTGAAAGATACCATGGCAACGTGATATGAAATGAATAAGACCATGGTTGAAAGATACCATGGCAACATGACAGAAAATGAGTAAGACCATAGTTGAAAGACACTATGGCATCATGTCAAAGATAAATAAGACTGTGGATGGGAGACGAGATGACATCTATTGAACAATTGATATTCAGGTAATATGCATCAGATGACAAATGGTTATATAAAATGGTTGTGTGAAATGTTTACAAGACCTGGTCATATGGAAATATATGTACAAAATAGTTGTATGAAATAATTATGAAAATAGATAAACGAAATAAGAATAAGTACATGGAATATAATTTATGTTAAGTTTGATATAAACTTTACTAGAATAAATATACATAAAATATATGGAAATGATGGAGCATGAAATATTGATATAATGAAATGATTGATATATACTTATGAAGAAACGGTAAGAGAATGATATGTTTCATGACATGTACATATATGATTATCTTTGATATGTTGATACAAGGAAATTATGTAAGTAAAGACAATTATTAAACTCAAGTGTGACATTTCGAGAAAATAAGTATATCAATGTTAAATTTATATGAAATATGTGCAAGTATACTAACAATGATGTGGCTTGACGCTTAGACAAGTGTCAAGCTATTGATTGAATGGTAACATGTTTAATTATAAGAAGCATTGAAATAGTAAGTACTTAGATGAAAATAAAATTTAAGATTTTGCGAATTTTTTTTTATGATCCCGATTTAATTCCGGTTGGTTTTTAATGTATGTTTGGGGCTTCGAGGGCCCAATAAAGAGACGTTATGACTATTTTCAAAATATGAATAATAAATGACTCAGAATTATCTGAAAATGTTCAGTAAACTCCGATAATGCCTCGTACCTATTCCGGCAATAGATACGGGTAGGGGGTGTTACAGATCCTATCCAGAATGATGTGCATAGTGATATTAGTGATGACTATCAGGATATAGGTGACTTTGATACTCCCATGTATGATGTTGTGAATGATCAACAACAAGCACCTATAGCTCCACCAGCAGTTCCACTTCGAAGGTCTTTCAAAGATCGACGATCTTCTGTCAGGTATTCTTCTGATGAATATGTTCTTTTGACTGACGGAGGAGAACCTGAATGTTATGAAGAGGCTATGGAGAGTGAATACAAAGATTAGTGGGTTGAAGCATGAAAGATGAACTTCAATCCTTGCATGAGTGTAACACCCCCTACCCGTATCCATTGCCGGAATAGGTACGAGGCATTACCGGAGTTTATTGAACATTTTCAGATAATTCTGAGTCATTTATTATTCATATTTTGAAAACAATCATAACGTCTCTCTATTGGGCCCTTGAAGCCCCAAACATACATTAAAAACCAACCGAAAAAATTTCGCAAAATCTTAAATATTTTCATCTAAGTATTTACCATTTCAATGCATCTTATAATTAAACATGTTATCATTCAATCAATAGCTTGACACTTGTCTAAGCGTCAAACAACAACATTGTTAGTATACTTGCACATATTTCATATAAATTCAGCATCGATATACTTATTTTCTCGACATGTCACGCTTGATTTTAATAATTGTCTTTACTTACATAATTCCCTTGTATCAACATATCAAAAATAATCATATATGTACATGTCATGAAACATATCATTCTCTTACCGTTTCTTTATAAGTATATATCAATCATTTCATTATATCAATATTTCATGCTCCATCATTTCCATTTATTTTATGTATATTTGTTCCGGTAAAGTTTATATCAAACTTAACATAAATTATATTCCATGTACTTATTCTTATTTCGTTTATCTATCTTCATAATTATTTCATACAACTATTTTGTACATACATTTCCATATGACCAGTTCTTGTAAACATTTCACACAACCATTTCATATAACCATTCGTCATCTGATACATATTACCTGAATATCAATTGTTCAATAGATGTCATCGCGTCTCCCATCCACGGTCTTATTTATCTTTGACATGATGCCATAGTGTCTTTCAACTATGGTCTTACTCATTTTCTGTCTGGTTGCCACGGTATCTTTCAACCAATGGTCTTATTCATTCCCGTCATGTTGCCATGGTATCTTTCAACCATGGTCTTACACATTTTATATCCTGTTGCCATGGTATCTTTCAACCATGGTCTTACACATTTCATATCATGTTGCCATGGTATCTTTCAACCATGGTCTTACACATTTCATTTTAGAAAGCACACTCCCGCGAACCTCATCCTTACAACGGGATTACCAGTGTAGGCTAAATCCCCTGTAATATAAACTCATAGAATATTGTCGGGATTACCAGTCTAGGCTAAATCCCCTGCAATGACACTTACTCTAATGAGCTTGGATCTGAATTACCAGTCCAGGCTAAATTCAGACCCTAATTCGGATTACCCATCCGGGCTAAATCCATTTTACACGTATTCTTCGGGAGGGCTATATCAGAATAGGATCACCCGTCCGGGCTAGATCCTTTTTACCGTCAATTCCTTTTCCAATGATCCATCGAATTCCATTCCATTCAACTAGGATTTATTTTCAATTTATATCGAGTATTATCAATATTTCATCAATTATCATGAATTGAACATTCAAATCATATTTTCATCACATAACCACATATTTCAAGTATTTAAAAATACAATTCAAGTTACACAAACTTACCTCATTGCTTGTTTGTGTTTATAATTTTATTAATCCGATATTTTTTCTTTTTTCACTATCAAGTCTCGCATTTGAGTCGTCCGGATCTTTATAAATAAATTTGATCATCATTTTCATTCATTTCATATTCTAATGCATTTAATTAATGCTCTAGGCAAAATTACCATTTTGCCCCTAAACTTTTAATTAATGACGATTTCATCCTTAGGGTCAGGAAAATAAAATTCTTGCAATTTAATTGTTATTTCTAGCTATTATTCTCATACATATTGATAACAGTCCATGAATTCTATAAAATATCAGAATTTTTCATAATTTCAACTCTTTTCAATTTAATCCCTAAAACATGTTTTCCCCCGATCTTGAACTAAATTAATAATTTCATTCAATTTTATAATTTAAATAATAAAATAATCCATTTCATGCAATTTGGTAATTTCTAACTTTTTACAAAATTACCCATAAAGTTTTACTTTTATTCAATTTAGTCCCTGAGCCTAAAATATGCAAATTAGCCATGCTAGATGAATATTCATACATATTTTTCCTCCTCCTCTTCTCCATTTCACATCCTTAATGTATATACACACTTGTAAGTAACATTATCTTTAATTTTTATTATTTACTTTTATGAATATTCAAGTTGTCTATCTGCGTCATAATCACTAAATTATTTATATCTGGAGATATAGAACTCCAAATTAAGATCCGTTAATTTTCCCTGAAACTAGACTCATATATCTTATTTTCATAAAATTTTCAGAATTTTTAGTTTATCCAATAAGTACAGTTTATTCTTTAAAGTCACCCTTATTCTGCTATCTGACAGTTGTGACCCTTCTTCACTAAAAATTAATTATCTCCTCATACAGAATTCAAATAATGTTCCCGTTTGTTTCTCTTGAAAATAGACTCATTCTGGATTCTAAATATATAAATTTAACCCCACAATTATTTTTATCCAATTTTTTTTAATTTTACAAAGTCAAAACAGGGGAACCCGAAATCATTCTGACCTTGTCTCACAAAATTCATCATATCTCATGATTTAAAATTCCATTGCTTACATAATTTATTCTATAAGAAACTAGACTTAATAAGATTTAATTTAATATTTTATTCATCCTATAATTATATTTATAAAATTTTTTATGATTTTTCAAAGTTAGACTACTGCTGCTGTCCAAAACTATTTTTGTGCAATATATTAATTACCATGTTATAACACCCTTATTTTCTTTTTCTACACCATTTCTCATCACTTTCTCTTATTTTCTCTTCACTAACATATCAAGAATATAGGAACTTATGTAAGAAAACTCTACTATTACATTATTTCCATGCTTTGTCAATAATAACAAACTTAAAAACATATTGAAATCTTGATGTACTTACCTTGTTCTATTGATACTAGTCTTTAACTTCATTTTCTCTCTCCTTCAGCTTCTATTTCTTAAATCCAACTTGATATTCTAACTCCTCATGGTCTCCTTAACATTTTTCTCTCTTAGTAGCTATGAAAATTCTTTTGATTTCTAGGTGAATATGGTGAATTTTTAGTGGAAGGACCAAATTGTAAAGAAAGAAAACTTCTTTTCTTCTTCCTCTCTCTCACGTTGGTTTGCATGGGAAAGAAAAGATGATGATTCTTCATCTTTCTTTCCTTATATATACTAAATAAAATAATAATAAAATAATAAAATATCATTTAAAAATTAATTTAAAGTATTAATAAACTAATATTTATTTATTTAATTTATCTAAAATATCTCCAACATCATCATTGTCTCTAGATTTCTCTCTCTTCCAATTGACCATTTTGCCCTTAGTGATCTTTTAAAATTCCATTCTTGAGTCATCACTTAATTTGGTAAAATTACAATTTAGTCCCTCATAATTCTTCACCTATTCAATTTGGTCCTAATTCATCAATTTTCCTTGGTTTCTAGATCATTCCATCCTTAAAATATTTGCACTATTAGTCCTTCAACTTTTCATATTTACATTTTAATCCCTCAAATTTTGAGTATTTACTCTTGGCCACAAAACTTTTCTCACTTTTACAATTTAGTCCTGTCTTAAATCAGTATATCATAATATACTTCCCAGTGACATAACTCAAATTTTCCTCTTCTTGTCACTTTATTTCCTTATTTTACTATATTAAGGATAATATTTTACTGTAGAAATTTTCAGGGTGTTACAATGAGAACCATACCTTTGAGTTGGTGAAACTGCCTAAGGGCAAAAGAGCTTTGAAGAATCGGTGCGTTTACAGGTTGAAGCAAGAAGAGAAGTCTTCATCTCTACGATACAAGGCTAGATTGGTCGTCAAGGGTTATACTCAGAAAAAGGGGGTTGATTTTGAAGAAATATTTTCTCCAGTTGTAAGGATGTCCTCTATCAAAACTATACTGAGTTTGGTAGCTTGTTATGACTTAAAGGTTGAACAAATGGATATGAAAACTACTTTTCTTCATGGTGACTTGGAAGAAGAGCTTTACATGGAGCAGCCAGAGGGGTTTGTTGCACAAGGGAAAAAAGACTATGTGTGCAGATTGAAGAAGAGCTTGTATGGTTTGAAGTAAGCTCCAAGGCAATGGTACATGAAGTTTGAGTCTGTTATGGGGAAACAAGGCTACAAGAAGACTACTTCTGATCATTGTGTGTTTGTTAAGAGATTCTCTAGTGATGATTTTATAATTCTTTTACTCTATGTTGATGGAATGCTTATTGTTGGTCAGAATGCTTCTAGAATTGAGAAGTTGAAGCATGAGTTGAGTAAATCCTTTGCAATGAAGGATTTAGGGCCAGCAAAACAAATTATTGGCATAAGATTGACATGTGATAGGAAGGCCAAGAAATTATGGTTATCACAAGAGAGGTACATTGAGAAAGTACTTCAAAGGTTTAGTATGGACAAAGCTAAAGCGGTGAATACTCCCTTTGGTGTTAAGCATAGTCTTTCCACAGGAAAGGAGAAGGAAAAGATGCAGAAAATTCCTTACTCTTCAGCCGTGGGTAATTTGATGTATGCAATGGTTTGCACGAGACCAGAATTGGCTTATGCCATTGGTACAGTTAGTCGGTTTCTTTCTAATCCAAGCAGAGAGCATTGGAATACAGTGAAGTGGATTATGAAATATCTTTATGGAACTTCCAACATGAAACTTTGTTTCGGCAATGAGAAACCTGTTCTTGTTAGGTATATAGATTCAGACATGGCCAGAGACATTAACTCAAGGAGATCTACTTCAGGTTACTTGATCACTTATGTAGGGGGAGCTGTGGCATGACAATTGAGATTGCAAAAGTGCGTTGCATTGTCCACCACTGAATCAGAGTTCATTGCAGCAACCGAAGGTGCAAGGAGATGCTTTGGATGAAGAAGTTTGTGCATGAGCTTGGTTTTACTCAGGAGAAGTATGTCCTATATTGTGATAGCCAGAGTGCTATTCATCTTGGTAAGAACTTAAATTTTCATGCTAGATCTAAGCATATTGATGTGAGGTACCATTGGATACAAGATATTCTTGAAGCTAAGCTGTTAGAGCTTGAGAAGATACACACTAATGATAATGGTGCTAATATGTTGAAGAAGGCCTTACCAAGAGGAAAGTTTGAAGCATGTTGTTTGACCTCCGGCATGGAGGCATTCCCCACATAGTTGGAGGGGGAGATTTGTTGGGTGTGGATTCCACTATGTGGGGAACCCTTACACCGGTCAACCCAACTTAAAAGAGGTTATTTATTTCTTTTGTTTGGTTACAAAAAGGAAAGCTTCTGCAACATATTTATTACCCTTTTTGGATTTGACAAAAAGCCATTCTTTTTGGCTTTTATGTGTGGATGTCGGCAGCCATTTATTGAGAGCCAAAAATCTAATTTTGAAACAGAGAGATTGAAGCTTGTTAAAAAAAAACAAAAGAGGAGAAATCAGTTTTTTTTCAAGTTTGGTGCAGCAGTGATCAACTCTTCGATCAAAGGTCCATCCGTGGTTCGATTGAGCTGATTTTTGGACAGCAGCTAGGCGATAATGTGTTATTGACTTTGTAAGGTTAGATTTTTCATCCGAGCCTTGTAGCGTCGGAAATACCCATTTTTCAGCAGTTACATTTTTGGTGATGTTCTCCTATTTTTCTCTCTTTTGCTAAAGATTACATATTATTAGCCTTGTTGGAGTTGAATGCTTGTTGTAGGCTTGATATTGTGATCTTTTAGTTGAACATTTGATGATAGTGGAGTTTTTGATCAGACTCTAAAGTCTCGTGGTTTTTACCCTTGATTTAGAGTGTTTTCCACATAAAAATACCGGTGTATCTATTTTTTTATTTTTGTTGTGGTTGCATTGGTTGATTTGTGGTTGATTAAGGTTGCTAGAGAACATATTTTGTACTTTTGTGCTTGCCATAATTTTTGACAGGAGTTATAGGGAGAGAAAGAACACCGGTTGTGCTTTGCTTTGTTTCGGTTGTTCAGTTTCTTCCCAACAGTCGCATCATTGGCAAATTACACTACCTGGCTTTTACTCGCTCGGACATTGCCTTTTCTATCAGTCGACTTTCTCAAGCCACGCACCAACCTACCATGTCTCATTGGGTAGCTCTCAAACGCCTTCTACAATATCTTCATCATACTGCTACCTTTGGACTCCGTGTTTCCTGTGAGCCTGATCGTCGTTTAATTGCGTACTCTGACTCTGACTGGGCTAGCAACCCTATGGATTGCACATTTACTATTGGCTATGTTGTCTATTTGTTGAAGATTGGTCAGCATGCAGTACCAAGAGCAACAAGAATATGAAGCCCGAGCCATGCAAGAAGCTGTTGAAGCAAGTGCAGCAGCAGTTTTAAGTTCATTTTGTTCTTTTTATTGATGTAATGTAACTTAGTTCATTTTGAACCATGTTAGGTTAAAGTTTGATGTATTTTTTTAATGTGATTAAGCTGTTAACCAACTTTGTTCATGTGTACAAGCTTGGTTTTCCTAGTTCCAATGTGTTAGTGGTAGTTGGTATAGATTAGTGGACCTTATACTGATTTTGACAAGCCGAATGCTTGGTTTATGTATTGGCATTATGCCATTATTCAATCTTAATGAAATCTTCATCATTTTCATTCAATATACTCTCCATTTTTCTTTGCTTTGTTTTCAATTCTATTTCGAATTCTGTTTGTTTCTTTAGCAAGTCTCGAGCCTTGTTGCTCAAGCTTTTGCTAAACCTTGCTTGCTTTTGTTCTTAACACCAACACTTTCTCGACTCTATTCTTATTTCTTGGTCTTCAAAGAAACAAGATTCTGTTTCTCGTTCCTCCACTGAAGCAGAATATCGTGCTATTGCCGATGCTATTACCTTCAATAATATTCACTTATACCTTCAATGGAAATAATTTACTTTTACCTTCAATATTATTCTCTTTAATAGTAATATGGAAATTAATCTGCTTGAAAATAGAATTATTCCTTAATTAAGTATAATTAATTTCTATCACGCTAATCAAATTGAGAATTTTACTTTCCTTTCCTTTCCTTTCCTTTCATCTCTCATCTTTGCTTTGGTTAAACGATGAAAACCTAAAACTTATATGTTTTACTTTTCATGTGGTGAAGCAACAATAATATTAGAAAATGTAACATTATTAACAAGCCTTCTAGTGCATAAGCATCTAGTATCGAGAATTCTAAGTTTAATCTAGCATAGGTCGTTGCTGTAACGTTTAGAACAAGTACCAACTATGCTTTGAGTGTTAGAGAGCAGTGGCGTAGTTAGGGGCTGGTAGGGTCTCGGGCCCCTTAAGATGGAAAATTATTCATTTAGGTCTTTTAAAAATTTTAAAATTTTAAATTAGTAAAAGTAAACTTGCACTTTGCTTCCCCTAAAAATGATCAAAAATTGATTTAATACTTTAAAAATGATAAATATATAAGCTATTATAAATTACAATTTAATTTTGGCCCCAAATTTTCTGGTTTCGCCCCTATCTACAACTGTTTTTGTGAGTGTCAGCTAAATTAAGCTTAAATTACTGGTAGTGAGAAATTATGTGGTGAATTATTTGTTTGAAAAAAGCTGTGTGGACATAGTATTTTAAGCGAATTACATAAGCAATTATTGTGCTTTTACTAGTAAACTTTGCATTACTGAACTATCGAAACAACTGCTACTATAGTGTAACAACTTTTTAGAACGGCTACAAACCAGTATTCGTTTCAGTTTATTTAAAGAATCAAAGTCATTTGTGCTGGAAGGTACAAAACGTTTGGAATAACACCTTAACTTAATACACAAAATCTTTATAACAAAATCCAATTTTGCTTTAGACAATGGAATTCTTGTCTGAACTTTTAACTTCATGGCCTTCTTTCTCGTGAGCCAGAAATGGTTTGTCTTCCTTATCTTTCATCTGTAAAACAACACATACAAAGAAATTGTCAACAACCCTTTCTCGAAAGATATAAAGACAAGAAAAGAAAGGCATAGATATCTAGGAGCATTCTGTTTGATGATTTCTCTATGACATACGTATATTTATACCTGACACTCCAATGGATCAGCTTGTTTCTTTTTGTTCTCTTGGGTGCAAAAATATGAATATAAACCCATGCCAAAAATGGCTATCAGGATTCCAAGGATGTTCCTGTCTGTAAAAGGGTCATGCAGCAGTGTATAGCCGAAGGCAAGAACCAGGCAAGTCTTGAGGTGACCAAGTACTTGATATGTAACTGGGGATGTTTTTCCAATAACCAGAAACGTACTAAAGTTGACAGATACAGAAATAATACAGGAGAGTACGATAAATGCCTGCAAATCAATGTTCCAAAAAAAAGCAATTAGTTATCTGAAATATCATTCATGATATCTGTTTTATTGATATGCTAAGGAAAGAGAGGGATTTGGTTCTTTTACCAGGACTATAGGGGAATATTTGTAAGCAAACACATTTTGATTGGTGAGGAACTGATCTACCAAAGGGCCTGACACAAAAAGAATAGCTGCTTGAAATGGAGCTGATTGGTACAGAAGCTGGGTTGAAGACACATTGAGCCTCTTTTGTATGGTGTTTGTCAGCTATATTAATCAAAGTTAAGAAATAAAACATTTTAGTGATCATTTTCAAGAAACTTAAGCTTGAGGGTAAAAGGATACAATTTGGCCAACACAGGTGGTTGCAATGGCAAGGAGAGAAAGGATTGTCCCAACAAAATTGAGTTGGAGATCAGTAATGGAGGTAATGCCAACTCCAACAAGCAAAAGGAAGAGGGATAGCTTTATCTTTTGACTGCGCACAGTAAAACAAAGAGTTACGGTCAGCTTTGAATCTCAAAAGTGCTCCAACTATTCACAAGTTTAATGGCTTCAATTAAGAAAAAACCTGAATTGCTTTTTGAGGAAGACAGTTTCCAATAATACAGTGAATGGTATAATTGCAAGTTTGGTCATCTGTCAAAAGAGTCATCACCACAAAGAATAAGGGGTATATTGATTTTGATGAAGGTGGGAGATTATAATTTTTGCAACAACAACAAAAAATGGAGTTCACCTGATAGAAACCAATGGAGTTAAATCCAAGGCTCAAGTTAAGAAATCCAATAGAAACACCATTGAGGATGCCAAAAAGCATCACAGTCTTGATGTCAATTGATTTATTCTCAAACAGATTGAATCTTTGGGCAGCATGAAGGGTGCAAAATGTTACCATGAGATGCCAACTAGTGAGTGTGGTAGCTGCACCCAAGGATAAATGAATAATGAAAATTTTCTATTTCAAATAAAGGCAAAAAAAGAAAAAGAAAAAAAAAGATACCAAAGGGGAAGCCAAGATTGCTCATCAAAGCTTTGTTGCATATGACAATAGAGACAGATGATGCAACAGAAAGAAACAGGGCCCCTATAACTCCCAATTGGAAGCTTGACATTTCTCCCATCTTTGCTGAAACAAAACAAACAAACAAGTGTTGCAGGTATTTTTAATGTTGCACTCTTATAAGATATTTATCAACCTTTTTCTGGCTTGCAATAAATGGATAACTAAGCAGAAAATGGAAAAATATTCAAAAGAATGAACAAAGAGAGATACCTTTGAAAGAATATATAAATTAACAATGTTATTTGACAGAGAGTTGCTAAAACTCCATAAAAACAACAAAAAGCAAGTCAAGTTACAACAAGCCACCACCGGGAAATTCAACAGTGAGAGTGCAGGAGAAAAGGGTTAGAGAGATTTTTGAGCTTTGGAGGAAAAAAAAACTAGAGAGAGATGATTTGTGGCTTGTTTGAGAATGTAGGCTTTTTATGTTAGATTGCTAGGGAGGTTGGTGTTTCACGCTGTTATAGTTTTAAGTACTACGTGTATTTGTTTTTATTTCTTCCAGAAGGAAGGTAAGGATTTATTTAAGCAATGAGTAACAGTCAAAATTTCTAAAAGAAATTAAAATAAAATAAAAAATCAGTATAAGGTGAAAACTCTAATAAGGTTAATAAGCAAAATCCAGTAAAACAAAAAAAATGGTAAATTTGATACAATTATACATATGAAACTTTAATTGTGGTTCAAATATATACATTGAATTTTCATTTTGATTCAATTATACACATTTAAAGAAATAAATATATCAAATTATTTTTATATTAGATAAATGAAATTATTTTTGTATGCAATATATAAATCTAAAATGATGCTTTATCAATTATTATGGTAATAATTTGTGAGAATTGGATCAAATTAAATTTCATATATAAAATTACATATTAGACTAAAGTTAATGTATTGTTTTAAGATTTATACCAAAATATATAATTTACGAATGGTGGATTGATTTCTGTCATGTTTTAAGCATTCAAATTTGGTGGTTAAGAACAGTGTCACAGTCAAATGGGGTCTTGTAAATCTGAATTCTTAAGCATTTAAGGGAGATAAATATGAAAATGAAACTTAGCCCACAAGGCAGGAAGGTAAGATGAACATTTTCTTATATGAAAAATTAGGTACCTGCCAATGCAAGTAAAAAGGGTTTGCCATCCAATTGAAGTTTGGTGAGAACCAAAAAAAACCCTTCATTCTCACTCATTAAGGGAGGCCTTTCCTTGGCTTCCTCTAATCCTCACCATCACCAACCAGGCAAATTGAGGGGGAAAAAGAACTTTCTCATATTATTGAATCCTCCCTAATATCAGACACATTTATTTAATGATGGATTATTTTAACAATCATGATGGATAATGCAATACAATACAATACACTATATATGTCAGGCTAAATATGGCTTTTGGACATGTTGGGTATAACATTATGGCTCAAAATCCTTGAAAGATTTGAGTAAAAGTGGTAGGAAGTCATTCAGTTGATGCATCAATGCTTTGCTATGGTCATTAAACGGAGGCACCATAGTCAAAGCTGAGATCATGCCCATCACAAGGACTTAGATGTGGGTATTGAATTTGGGTATGTATAAATTTTTTTAAGCTTTTCTGATAAAAGTATCATAGAGGTTTTGTATTAGAAGTCAGATTGCATTTTGTTCTCTCTACTCAAAAAATCGGCAAGTTAGTCCCTGTACGTTTAGTTTAAAGAGTAAATTGGTCATTAATATTAAAAATTTCATCCATTTGTATTATTAAAAACTGACGTGGTTGACGGAATAATTATGCTGAAATATGTGGCGTGTTATGTGTACCTCATGTTGACATATAGGAACCAATTTCTAACAATAGAAATTGATAGAATTTTTAAGAGAAATATCATTTTACTTGTTGACTTAACATATAAAAATTAATTTATCAATTTTTAAATAAAAAGAACAAAATACTACCCGATTTCTAATATAGGGAATTCTATAATTTTTTTAGGAAGGTTTTAGGCAACTCAAACAGCATATCCTTTTACTATATCTAAATTTGAAAACCTTGAATGCAAAGTATAAATGATGTTAAAATGTCAATGCAGGCTGCAGCAGTGGACAAATCAATATTTAGCCGTAACACCAGAATTGCGTCCACTTAACCATTTTGCTTTATAATCTGAGTATGATGCAGAAATTAAGTATTGATGAAATCATTTGAAAGCTCCTCTTTGCCGTATTACTTCTGTGATTTTGCGCTTCCGCTTTACAATTATTTTGTGTTAACGGATAACAATGATTTTCCTTTCTTTTTTTCCTCATAATTTAACTCAATATTTTGTTACAACATTTTTAAAGATTAAAGTACCAATAAGGCATTCCCTTGTTCGCTATGGTGAGTCTTTAACTCAAATTTGAGTATTATCATATGCAATTGTAATATGTAAGTCTTTTTGGTTAGGTTCAGTTATTTTCGATTCTTTATCTGTTGTGCTTTGTACTGAATTGATTTTATATATGTCATTGTAGCGTTTAATATTAGTAATTAACTTTTACTAAATCAACTCTAAAATCGAATTAAACATTAAAAAGTAACATTGTTATCTTCATGTACTAAAATTTATAACTTTTGTCAAATACATGTATCACATTGGACTAAAAAAAATCACACAGATACAACATTAGAAAAAATGTCAAACTCGAGTACTAAATTATGCATTAAGCTTTAAAATCTTTTTGTTAAATTCATTGGTGTAATATTTTGAAATGAAAAAAAAAAATATACTCACTTGGTGTCCATGTAACAAAATGATGACATTGTAAAGTAATGAATTTAACAAAAAAATTTAACGATACTAACAGTTGAACTTACATTTTTAAATATGAAAAATAAAGAACTAAATTCATTAAAATAAAAGTGTACGAATTAAATTTAAAATATATAAAAGGTAGAATAGGTTAAAGCATATTTTAACTTTTTAAAATTATTTAAATATTTTATTAATTACATATGAAAAATTATAACTAATTCAAAACTTAAAATGAATTGGTTATGTATATTAATAATTAAAATTTCCAATTAGTTAATAACCAAAAATTGTGAAATATATAACCATATCTTTTTCTAAGCTAAAAAATTTATTGAAAACCAAAAAACTCAACATTAACATTGAATAAGGCATAAACAAAAAACCTCAACACCATTAAACATCAAAATAAACGTATCACCTATATATAAAACATAATGTATGCATAATTTAGTTTTAATCAAATTAATCGATCAAATCGAATTATTTTGATTAATCCGTTAGCCGCTAAATTTAATTCGACCAAAAATCAATTTTTTTTGAATTTATTATTAACGGTTAATTCTATTTAAAATAGAATAATTAACAAAATTAATCGATTAATTAAAATTATTTATAATAAAATATTATAGGCCAAATATATTAAATAGGTCCAATATATTATGTAAGCTCAAAATATAAAAATTAAAATATGAACTTAAAATTAATTGGATTTATACAAATTATTATAATGGGTTTAAAATTATAAAAGATTTATATATTTTTAAACTAGAAAAATAAATAAAATAATAAAAGAAAGAAGCCTCAATTTTTTTTCTTCCCATCATCAAACTCAAAACAAAGTCTGGGTGGGCATCCCTTGACACCATTCCATCTTATATTCTTCTTGACTTCTTCGATTTTTTTTTTTTCATTTTCAAACCTTTTTATCTTCATTTCATCATTCAAGTCTCAAATCTTCTTGTTTTTATCGTGGTGTTTGTTATGATGATTTTAAATTAGTGTTGTTATTGTGTTATTTATTGTTTTTGCTTTTTTAAAAAAAATAAATTAAAAGTAAAGAAAAATAATATTATAATGATATTTTTTCATGTTTCAAACTTAATTGAACAAAACAAAAAAATGTAAAAATTTCAGTTAATTTAGTTAATCGCCCGAATTCATCAAAATTATTTCGATCGATTAAAATTTTTTGAAAATATTTCAGTTCATTTAACGGTTAAGACTTTTATGGTTTTGATTAATTTAGTTAATGGTAATTCAGTTTGGGTATTAACTAAACTGACCGTTTGAACACCCCTAATAAAATATAAAAAAATTAGGGTAAATTGTATAAATGGTCACTAAACTATTGTCTGCGTTTTATTTTGGTCACTAAACTTTTAATTTTTCGATTTAGCTACTAAACTATTCAAAATCAATTTTTTTAGTCACTGAACGCTAACATAGATTTCTTTTTATTGGTCTAATAACGAATTTAGCCTATAATGTTTAAACGTTATATCAATTTGATCCTAAATATAAAAAATTCAACAAATTTAACTTTCAATGTTTACAAATTTTATCATTTTAATTCAAAATTTAAAAAAAAATCAATAAATTTAGCCCTCAATATTTACAAAAATAAAAATTTTATTTTGTTGATATGAAAAAAGTTACATTTGTAAAATTTAAATTTAAACCTTTTCTCTTTTTTAACAAAAAATTTAAACATTTTCTTAATACATGTAAAATAAATCATGTATTTGAGAGTGCAAAGCAATTACTTTTCCTCTAAACTAATTGAACCTTTTCTTGCCAACGATTTGGCTTGGCGAGTAACCAAACCAATGGGAATAAACTGGCTTTTCCCTTCATTAATGTTCTTTATTATGGGTTGTGCTCTAATAGTCTTTCCAATTCCAACATGACTTATGTCTCCTTTGGTTTGGCGATTAATGCCAGTGTGATGTAGTTGGTGTAAAAAATTCCTACCAACCTCATTGATGTAGTATTTGGATAACATTCAACAGTGTGGTTAAATTGATTTCAATTACATTGGCAGGCTTTAAATTGACTAGAGCTTTTACCTCTGTTCAACACAATAAAGCATAAAATATTTGTAACTAACAAAAATGTTCATACTTTTATTTTAATTTCTTTTTTATCCTTGAAAGTTAAACTAATATCTATCCCAATCTTATTTGTTTTCAGATTTGGAACCTAAACACTCATTATTTTTGGTTTCTCCCTACTTTTTTGCTCATTTCTTGGTTATAGCTAGTACTTGTTTCTTTGCCTAAAGGTTAGTTTTTTCATATATTTGTGTTTATTAGATAATTTTTTAGTATTATGGTGTTCTTCCAACTTGTGTTTTGTTCTTGTTGAATTTTCCTTTGGGTACTAATTGAGAGCATTTTCTATTGTGTGTTTGATGTATCTCAATACATATGGTTGCTAATTTTGTTGATAAACACTCATTGCTATCAAGTTTCAACCTATAATATATCCTTAACTCTTACTAGGATGCTAGTGTCACAGGTTGTGGATCAAAGTCTGTGATCATTGCGCACAAAACATCCCATTGAAGTAAATTGGTTAAGTGGGGCTCATTTGATTCACTTGAACTAGCTCGATTTGTAAAACACATAGAGGAGCCTATTTACTTGAAGCATTGGTGGTCCAGTGAAATACTCCAATAAAACTAGAGTTACTAAGATAATTATTGTAAATCCTAAAGGATAAAGATATATAGAGTTTAAATACCTTAGGACTCTCAATTTGTAGATATGCACAAATCTCAACTATTAATATAACTCGATTTATACCGTTGGATCTAGAGGAGCTCAACTATGAATAGAGGTCTTCCTCCTCATTTGTAATCACTCAATTGTAATCCTTCAAAGTAATAGAGATACTTTGAGAGCATTTAATCAAACACCTTATGTGCGCTATTTTTCTATGACTTTTTGTTCGTTCGTGGATTCTTTCTCTTTCGAGTTTGTTTTCAATTTATTTCGATGCCTTAGGGAATTTCTATTGAGAATTTTCGCTTTGCTAAGAATAAGGTTAACTTAGACAAATTTGAACCCAAGAATTCACCTCAAGCAACTCGAATTGTGAAAATACAATTCTAGCCTCATGACAGTTGGTATCCGAGCCAGTGTTTGAAGGTGCCAATTAAGATGACAAAAGGAGTCCATGGGGGATATGAGGGAGAGACTCGAGGCAGTTGAGGGACGCATCGATAAGTTGGACTTGATGAAAGAACAACTCAGGGACTATGTGGTGAAGGCTCTTAATGTCAATTTGGATGTGATGAAAGAGGCCTTAATGGTTGTGTGATTAACTAAAAATTCGACTTAAGGCAAGCGCACCTATCGAACAGTAGTATAGTTATGGTGAGACCAGAAATATCGTATCCACGAGGACTAAAAGTACTAGTAATTACTATCTTTTTATTATCTAGCCTAAGAATTAAAGGGTGTTTTTAAACTAAACTAATTTTCTAATTTAACTAAGATTACGATAGAGATAAAAGTTGGAAAATACTTTAGAAAAACCAATAGAGAAGACAATACCCAAGAGAGAATCCACTTAGACTTCACTTATTACCTTTGACTTAGACGATTTATTCACTTGACTTATTCCGTAGAAATCCCTGATTTATGTTATTATCCCTTTCGAGACTAAAAACAACTGACTCTAGGTTGATTCATCGAAATCTCTTTCTAATTAAAACCCCTATTGTCGCATTAACTCGATCTATGGATTCCCTTATTAGATTTGACTCTAATCCAGCAAATTTATGTCTTCCTATCTCTAGGATTGCATGCAACTCCGCTTAATTATGAATTCTCTACTCTTAAACAGGGACTTTTACTCCACTGAATAAGCACATCAAGAACCTGAATTAATATCCTGGAATATTAAAGCAAGGGTTAAAACTCACAATAAAGAATAATAACAAATATTTATCATATAGATCAAAGAGTAATAAGATTCGTCTTAGGTTTCATCTCCCTTAGGTATTTAGGGAGTTTAGCTCATAATATTAATAGAAAACATCTCAAAGTTTTGAAAACAAAAAAACATAAAGAAACCCAAAGAACTTCTAGGAAATTGGATGGAAGTCTTCAGTCTTGATGTAGATCCTGGCTCCGAGGTGATTCCGGTGGCTATTCTCGAGTATTTTCTGCCTCCAACTCTGTGTGTCCCCTTTAATCCTCTTCTAGGGTGTTTATATAGGCTTTAGAATGCTTCAAAATCCTCAAAAGTGGCATTTTCCAAGTAGAACTAGACTTGGGCTCGACAGGGACACGGCCGCGTGCAAGTGCTCAAGCCGTGTGTAATACTGAGTTGGTTTCTAGTCGACACGGCCATGACACACATGCATGTGGTCTGCCCGTGTGCCTCACACGGACGTGTGGTTTACCCGTGTGGAAGTGCCTAGGCCGTGTGAAACAATGTTTTAAGCCCAATTTTTTCATTTTTGCAAATGTTTTGAGGGGAAAAACTATCCGACAGAGAGGCTAGTTGGGTATCGACTGAGGCATCGAGAGAGTTCTAAGACAAGTTGAACTAGTGTCATTCTGAGGACACGAAGAGGACTTCGCAAAAATGGGTGAGGAAAAATGTCACGAGCCGCGGATCAAAACCTGTAACCATTGTACACAGAATGTCTCATGGAGATCAACTAATTAAATGAAGCTTATTTGACCCACTCGAACTAGCTCGATTCGTGAAACACATAGAGAAACCCATCTACTTAAAGCCTCAGTGGTCCAGTGAAATACTCCAGTAAAACTAGAGTTACCAAAATAATGATTGTAAATCCTAATGGGCAAAGATGTATAGAGTTTAAATTCTTTAGGACTCTCATTTTGTAGATATGCATACATCTCAACTATTGATGTAACTCGATTTGTACTATTGGATCTAGGAGAGCTCAACTATAAATAGAGGTACCTCATTTTCATTTTAGTTATATGAGACTTTTCTAATATTTTATGATTATATATACCAAATATATATATAGTAATAAATGAAGGATCACAAAGGATCCTAGCTAAAATGGCCGTCCATAGTGTTCCTTGCCATGTAATTAGCCACCATATTATCTTGAGGAGGGGGTATCAAAAAAAAGAACTTGCATTATCAATGTCAGAAGAGTCGAGGAGTATATTAATATTGTTGGTTGTTAGTCTAAAATCACCTATTTAAACTCAAAACTCTTTAAGTCCCAAACAATAGTGAGACCGTGTTAGATTGAGAACACCAGCAGTTATAGTTTTGTGATAGTTATATTCTGTTTATACTCAGTTTCTGGTTCAAGTAAAAGAAACCCAACAAAACAAAAAGGTAGCACCAACAAAAACCTTAAAATATTTGCTTGATACTGTTGGAACATTGGCACAGGAGGAAGTAAGTTTTGACAGTGGAGGAAGAAAACAGAGAACAGAACAAAGCAGGAAGCAAGATGCAAGAAAAGTTTTACTTGGTCACAAACGTATAGCAAGGAAGCAATCTGATTTTTTACAACTGATATGCTTACTCATTTAGTATGAAAACAATACATTTATAGCCAAATACATCACCAAATACTACCTACTACTACTAAGTAGCCTAGTAACTTGATAAACATTGCTTGTACACATGAATAAGCTGAATTATCAGCTCAGTCATCACCTAAACCTATCAAAACATCAACAACTAAGTTAATTTTCAATGAAACTAAACTACATTTCAACTAAAATAGAAAATATGTTGCTACAACATGCACACTTGCTGCAGCATGCATACAAGCTGTATGCACTCAACAAAAACATAACAGCAGCATGGTTGGCCATTTTCAACACTCCTCCTTGGACTCCATGTTGCGAATACAAATCATTCAACAATTTTTAAGCTTGGCAGTCCCAAAAATGCTTTGTTTGAAGCTGACCCTGCTCAAGCACTTCATTTTCAACTTATTTTCAACCATGGCCTCATACTCAACTAAATCTGACTTACACACTTGACTATCCTAATCTTTTGTGCCAAAGATTTGTTCTTAAAATGGATTATTTCCTCCATCACAGCCTTGGTTGACAATACATCTTGCCTTGTTCCTTATTACAGTCCTGCTTCTTCTTGCATAAATAGCTTTCAAGTATAGTTTGCTTGCCTTCAGTCTACCATTTTTGGCTTGCACCCTCTCGAGCTTGCATTTAGACCGTCCGCCTCTTCGGCTTGCACCCACTCGGGCTTGCATTTAGACTGTCCTTGAAACTCCTCCTTCAACTTATAGTCTCACAAAGGTAAGTTGCTGCTAGCAGCCCTAAAAGATGTTAGACTTTGGCAGCTTCTGTCTTTCTTAACAAATAGCAGAAGTAAAAAGAAGCCTTCAGAGGTGACAGACTTTAACGGCTTCTTGCCTTTCTAGCAACAAAAACAAAAATCAATGGCTTCTAGCAGCAAAAGCAAAAATCAATGGTCCTCAAAGACTTGGGCTCATGATACCATTTGTTGGAACATTGGCACAGGAGGAAGTAAGTTTTGACAGTAGAGGAAGAAAACAGAGAATAGAACAAGGCAGGAAGCAAAATGCAAGAAAAGTTTTACTTGCTCACAAACGTGTAGCAAGGAAGCAATCTGATTTTTTATAACTGATCTGCTTACTCATTTAGTATGAAAATAATATATTTATAGCCAAATACATCACCAAATACTACCTACTACCACTAAGTAGCCTAGTAACTTGATAAACATCTCAGTCATCACCTAAACCCATCAAAACTAAGTTCATTTTCAACCAAACTAAACTACATTGCAACTAAAACAGAAAATATGTTGCTGCAACATGCATACTTGCTACAACATGCATACAAGCTGTATGCACTCAACAAAAACATAACAGCAGCATGGTTGGCCATTTTCAACAGATACTCGCATTGAGATTTTTCCAATTGATCAGGTTTTTCTTAGACGTTTCGGCACGAAGATCTTTGAAATCTAATGCAAAATATATGTTTCAAGGGTTTGGCTTCAAATCAGAAAGTCAGACTAGAGAGAACGAGAAAATGCAAAATTTACAGCGTAGCCATTTTTGGCTTTCATTGATTTGCATAGAACATCAAAGTATAAAAGCAAACAAAAATATTCCATTTGGTGAGTTTCGTTTTCTGATGAAAGAAATAAAGAATAACCAAAAACCAACGATTTCAGTCATTGGAATTTCGAGCATTGCTGTGGCAGGCCGGTGATATGATTAACCGTCACAATCTCGGTGGCATTATCGCATCGTAACACATCTTGGGCCAACTTGGCGCCTGCTGCCTTGAGTCCCTTCAATGAAACGGGTTGATTGAAAAGGTTAAGTGATGGCAGCTTGGAGGCTGGTGGCATCTTTCCATTAGGCAAAAGGGATCTAAAATCTTCCTTCAACAATGGGACTTCAAAATCTGCCTTGTCATGCCTAACAACATTGTTCTTTGCACTGATATGGGCCCCTGGTTCCATATGGTTGGTCGAAAAGCTAGCTTGGTTCGGAAAGTTGGGATAAAGGCTAACATATCCTCTAAGGTACATCATGTCGATGAGAAACTTTTTCCATGAAGCTTGCCATCCATTTGTTCTAGACTTTGGGATTTGAACTGGATTTGATTTGGCATCTTCTGTGAACCTCATGTTCATATACACATAGAATTCTCTCCAATGTTTGGGGAAGAAAACAGCACCCCAACTACAAGGTAGCTGGTGAAGATACGGTGTGTTTGGGTGAATGCGTTTGAAAAAGTCGGTTGGATTCCATTTCGGCCTTTCTTTCACGACTTCAACTATCCGAGGAGTGTAAAGAGAGATCGATGAGAGCTCGGGAAGTGATATTTGAGGGTCATAATGGTAGGCTAAGAGAGCATATTTGATCCATAGATAGTAGTAAGGAGAGACTTCGATATCGTCCTCGAGTAGCAGGCCATAGTCATCATCTGATGTTGGATACCAACTCTCACTAACTGCTCTAATGAGGCCCCCTTGAATGATTCTCCTTCTAAGGGTTTTAGGACCATGAGGCCATCCAAATGATTCTACAAGTTTAATAGTTGCCTCATCCACTTTACTGTCCATGTTGAAGCTGATAGGAATCTCATCCCCAATATAGTACGCATCACTCAGAGATTTAAGAAGCCTTGTTAAGGAAGAAGCACGGTTTTGAGTTATTATGTTGACGGAGACCCGCATCCGGTTCCAATCTGCAATTCACAATTGACCACTTAGATTATTGCTCATCAGGTACTATATACAGATATAGTTCTAAAGAAGAGAAGGTTGACATTCTTACTTGGCAATGCTGTTGATCTTAGATCAGCCATCCATAGAACCTTCGAGACCGAAGGCCTTGGTAAAAGTACGAGTGCAGTACCATTTACATTCGTCTCGGTTGCCATCTTCAGAGCTTTCTTCACATTGGGATCAATGTCAGTCACAGTGATCACCACACTAGGGTTGTGAATTTTGATCAACCCTTTCATGCTAGAGTACACTGCTTGCACAACTGGGACCTCAGAGTTTGATGTTCCTGAAAGTGCTCCGATTTGCAAATCAAAAATCTTAAATCTTCGCTCTCTACAAACCAACTTTGGCCAGTTCAATGCTGTAGCAGCATCTTCACAAGGGCAGAAGCTGCCTCCAGGGACTACAATGTAAGCCTTCTTCCCGACAGTGGACCTGAACTTTTCGAGCAGCGGTGCAAGTGCCTTGACCTCATCGAGAGAGTGAGCGTATAAGAGAGCATCGATCTTTTGAGGGTACATTGCAGCCCACTGAGTTACATAACCAGCACTTAGTGCCCTCCACCATTGATCATCTCTAACTTGAACTATGTCCTTGAAGATCACCGTTGTTTCCGACACATAAGCCAGCCTGTGTTCACTATCTCCCCATGTTTCTTTGTCAGTAGGGTCAACTGGAAGAACAAATGAGCCTGCATTTCTATACTTCTGAAGTTGATAACTGCACAAGTTTACCCAAAAAAAAAAATAAAACTATCAGTATCTTGAAAAAAAAGAAGAAAAAAATTATCCAATCAAAGATTAATGATTATTTATGTGTAATTTGAAAGTATGTATATAATTTAGAACAGACAAATCAATGATGCAGAAATATCAATAGTGGAAACAGGATACAGAGCATCCATTTTAACTGGAACTAGCATATAAATATGTATACTTTTCTACAAAAGTGATTCTTTCATAGAATTAAATACAGAATTAGTACCTCAAATGCTTCTTGAGTCAACTTTCAACATCATCAACTTTTAGATCAGGTTAGTTGTATGGCCAACTTTCTATTGCATTGAGCCCTTTCTCTTTCATAGTTCATCAAATATTTAAGGATCCCTCTTCTATAATTATTTTTCTCTAAATGTAATTAAATTCTACTTGGTAATGACACATATATCATAGCGGATCCTAATATTCCCGGTGTGGAACATCGATGTCTATATGCAAATAAAATAACCATGATGATTTCTGAGAGTTTCAGTTCAAGTAAACATACCTGAGGTGAAGATCTTCACCAGTCATGAATGTGAAAGGTGTCTCAATGAAAAGTGACTTGACAAGCTCGGAAGATAAAAACCAGGAGCTAGAGAGAAAATCGACCTGCACGATTTTATCGACTGTAATATCATAGGCAGGGTCAGGCAAGTAGAGCCCTGCCTCCTTCGATCGGAATTTCCGGTAGCTCGGGAATGTGAAATCCTTTTGTCTAAAAGGCAAGATCCTTCCTATGCTGCCCAAAACAGAGTTCTTGTATTTTTCAGTTCCAGCTACATGAGATAAAATCTGTAGCATTTTTTTACCAGGAATCATGTCATCGTCAAGGATATATACAAGATCAGCTTCAGTTTGTAAAGCCATTTGAAACCTGCCATAGTACTTGAAATCATAGCTTGAACTAATGAAGCTGATCCTAGAATCATTGTAGGTCTCGACGATTCTCTTTAGAGATTGCTCATTTGGACTTCCAAATGAAATCACCCAAACATGATGGAATGGAAGTGTCTGGTGAAGCAATGAATCAAGCTGAGCACAAAGTGTTTTTCTCTTGAAATGGTTCAAGAGCACTGTCACTTTTGGTTTGTTCGGACCGCGAATATCCCACTTGGATTTCATTGCCATTAACTGAGCTAGAGTTTCAGTGCCAATAGTTTTGCTTTGGAAATCCAGTAATTCATCATACAACTCTCTCTTCAACTTGATCATTTGAACATCATTGGACTTCTTCTGCATGAAATCGAGCTTCTCGGTCTCACAAATTGTGGATGGTGTAATCGGAGGGATTTCAGCTCGGATGAAAGAAGCGGCCTCTTGGTAGCGCCCTAGAACATGCGGTGGGATGATGAACTGTTTCATGTTTCTTGCAATCCGTGTGGCCCAAGCAAAATCCGGTTTGGTTCTTAAGTCTACCGCTGGACTCATGTAGTACAAAAGGAATGTTGCATAAACTGCAAAGGCAAACTGCAGGCAGGTAAGAGCTGTCACAAGCCGAGACGAGGCATTTTTTGGAGCCTTGGCCTTTGCCTTTCCTCCAACATAATCGCTGAGCATTCCTTCCAACATATCCCCACTTCTCATATTCGGATTCCGCACAAGTCCCATTTCATAAATTCAGATGTCAAGATATTTATACCTGAAAAATTCACAATAATAAGGAATACCTATCAGTTTATCAGTCAAAATGTAGTTAAAGCATCAACATTATTAGCACAACATTAAGCTTGACACTGACAAAAACCAAAGTTTCACAGCCGATATTTACTGCTGGCGGCGTCTCGAGGCAAATGGTTTGAAGAATTCAAGGTTTAAGATCAGAGAAATGGAAGAGACAAATTGTAGTGTTGAACAAGGTGGTGGTGGCTAAGGAGCAATGGATCCCGTGCCATTGTATATATATATGTGGAAAGGGTACTAAAAAAAAAAAAAAAAAAGTGAAGAGGAAGCACCTCATGAGAAATGCAGCAAAGGGGTCACATGGGGCAAAACGTTTATATTAATAAAGGTAATCAACACAATATATTACGCGTTACCTTCACTACTTATATTCTCTGATACATTTGCATTGAGACAATGGCACTTAAAAAAGCCGGTTTTAATGGCGTGGAAAAGGGCTACCCCATCGTTTTTGGCACTGCACGCCTACATAATCCCATATGCTTTTTTTTTAATCAATTATTTTCCTCTTTCTCTCTCTCAAAGATTTTAATACAAAAAAAGATAATATCTATGTGTATTTAAAACTAGATTTGTCAAAACTCAGTTCCCTAGAACAGGCTTACCTGTCCAATGAAGTTTACTACAAGTAATAATTAAGACAAGAAAAATAAGTTGATAATAAAGACAACATAGAAGTCGTGTCGTTACCTTGTTAAAAGTTAGATGAACCAGGTCCATTTTACAAGCAAATAAGCTTTTCTTGATCGGCAAATGAGGCAAAAGAATTTTAGATTCAACAAAAAAACTGTTGTCAATGGCTACAAAGTTGTCGGCAAGGAGGAATATTATGCTCAAGGGAAGATTGAGTGTATATATATAACTAGGCAGGGTTGGTTGACTTTGCATGTAGAAACGTAAATGAAGATTGCAGCAAGCTCTATCTCTTTGTTAATGGCTTTTTGCCGAACTTATATGAACGTTGAACTGGATTTGCTTGCACAAGGGAGAAGAAAATATTCAAAACAGGTTTGCTCCCTTTCTTAAGATTAACAAAACCAACGGAATCTGAAGTCTCAAAGCTTGTCTTTTCTGTTATTTTTCTACTAAGTTAATGTAGGTCACAAAAAATTATCACAAACTTGTATACTTATTTAATGTTTTTTATACAGAAACTGTAAAGAATTTTGATTCAATCGGGGGATTTTTTCGATCTATTTTTATTTTTTAAAAATTAGGTGTTAATGTCAGATACAATTCAAAGCTCAAATGTGAGAAACCACAGATACATATACATACATAGGATACTATTGCATGGAAGTTATCTTCACTGATATGAATCCATTGAACAAACTAAATACCCTTCAGCTATATGTTACGTATATTAGAAGGCTAGAATGAAAATGTTCATTAAATCAATTGATGAAAAGGCATGAAATTTGGCAAATGGTGTTCAGACTCCTAATCTTGACGGTACATGGACATAAATATATATATTTAGATATATAATTTATCCATTAAATTGTTCTCTCCTCAAAATTACCATTAAAATTAATAATTTTAGTAGTTGAGTAACCTAGTTCAAAGCTAGTTAAATTATTATATGTGTAACTTATTTATATGGTAAATTTCATAATTAAAAAATAAATAATATATGACAAGTAATATAAAAATAATTGATAAATGACATGATTGATAGCATAGAGATAAATTTTTATCATATATCATAACTTTTATAATATCAAAGTATAATTAGAGTTAAGCTTTGTAATATAATATTTAATAAGTTATCAAGTTGCATGTCTTTAAATTAAAATTTTCGACTTATGTGATTTTAGATGTTGAAAATTTTATTAAATAAAATTATTAGTAAAAAAGAGTTAGATATTTAACAAAAGATTAATAATATTAATTATTTTAAATATTAATAGTATTTGACATATAACATAGTAGTAAATAACAACGTTTTGTAAAACAATTAATAATATAAATTTAAAAGTTTATCAAACTTAAAAATAGTACCATAAATAATTTATAATACATGATTAAAAAAGTAAATGAAATTAACATAAAAATAAATAACTGATAATTGTAAATTCTATAATTACAATTTAAAATTTTATATAACCGATTAACTAGATAATAAAAAATTATATATAAATAGAAACTCCTATTCTTGGTCATTAAAACTGCTGAAGTAATTACTGTAAAGAACATGCAAAATTAGATCTCATACACGTGCAAACGTGAAGAACGTCATTATTTATAAGAAAATGAGAAAAATAAGTAAATGCTAAGAATTTCTTAATCCTTTTCCATTTTAATTTACTTTTTTTTCTCCATTAGATCTCGTCCTCAAGTCAACAATCAACCCTCCCTTATTAGTCAAACCCCCAGAAAAGTCAAACTTGAGTAACCGCAGCACCTGATGGCCGACTTCGACAGGCTGAAAAATAAATTATTAGACATTTTAAGTGGAAAGCCGCATAACACAAGCAACGGCCTAAGCACATTTTATTGCTATTATTATATTACCTAACAAAATATAGAGAAAATACCTTAGGATTCATTTGAATCGAAATTGTGCCTTCAGTCTCCATGTGCAGCTCCCCTTCCAATAACTCTACTATGCTGTGGGTTATTTATATATTGTGGGTAATCAGGTTGAAGATTCTTGGTCTAAACGAGTGTGTGTGTTTAAATATTCTTTAAGTGGGATACTAGAAATAATTCAATGGCAGTTTTGTAATGTAGTCTCTCTAAGAGTTTGACACAATCAGTTCGAGAAATTTTTTTATTAAAAATAAAAGAAAATGAAAATGAATGAGCCGATAACATAGGTCGATCAGAATTCTTAGAAAATTTGGAAAAAAATATAAAATTTTTTGAGTTTTTTAATTATATTTAATGTATTGATTGCATATAATTTTACAGAGATTTATAATTAAATATTTTTTTAGTTATTAAATTATAGGTAAATTTTTATTTTTGTCACCCAACTTAAAAAAATATAATTTAACCATTAAAACTTTCAAAATCTTTTTTGTCACCCGACTATGAAGTGGCACATTTTTAGTTGATATAATAACAATTTCAATCCTCAACTTTTATTTTCTTTTTCAATTTGACCATGATTATACATAAAAATTATAAAAGAAAACTCAAAATTATTAAAAATTAGAAAATTTTATATAAAAATTCAAGAAAAATAAAATCTCAAAAATGTTGTTGCTAATGTATGGAAAATAAAATAAAAACTTATCATTCAATAAAATCCAATAATAAATTAAGAATAGAAAACAAAAAAAAAGTTAGATCGTTACATGCTTCATTACTATTTCTTTAAACCAAATTAGTAATAACTTGAAATCAAATTCCATGCCATATTTTAACAAAAAAATTACAAAATATATCAAAATATTTTATTTTTCAGACTCAATTCAAATTTCTAAGTCATTTAATCTATTTTTTAAAACCTAAATTATAAAAACAAATTTTATTCTAACTTTTTTATTTTCTTATAATGGAAAAAAAACTATGTAAAGAAACATAAAAGGTAAAAATAGAGAATTAATAATTTTTCTTAATGTTTTTATTTTTTTTCTATGTTTTTTAAATAATGGGTATTGAATATTTCTATGCACATTGTAAAGAGAGAAAATTTAGAGGGTTTAAAAATAATTTTCCCTCATTTTCTCACTTTATCTATTTTTGAAATTTTTATCTACTTTTATTTTAATTTTTAAAATTTTCTAAATTTAAAAAAAAATTATTTTATCATTTTATTTATAATCAGGTCAAATTAATAAAATATAAAAATTGAGGACTAAAATTGTTATTATACCAACTAAAAAGGTGTCACTTAACAGTAGGACTATAAATTGACTGAGCTTGAACAAACAAACATCTGTTCATATTCGTTTGTTTAATGTTCACGAGCATTTTCATTTAACTTAATTGAACATGTTCATGAACAATGTTAATAAATAATAAATAAACTAACAATAAATAAATACATACACACATATATTGTTTAGATATAAAATAGTCAAATATAAATATAAATAATTATATTATAAATGAAAAAATACAAATTAAGATAATTTTATTAATATATACTAATGGAATTTTTATAAGAAAACATCATTAATAAAAAAACGAGCTTGTTCATGAACATAAACGAACCGAACATACCTCTGTTCGTGTTCGTTCATTTATTAAACTAATATAAAATTTTTGTTTATACTCGTTTATTCAGCTTAATAAACGAACATATACGAAAGGTTCACGAACAATTCATCGAACACTCTGTTCATTTACACCCCTACTTAACAGTTGGATGACAAAATTATTTTTTTTTAAATTTTAGTGATCAAATTGTAACTTTTTTAGTTAATTAACCAAAACAAAAAATTATCCAACTAATGGTAAAATTTACCTTTTTTTAGTTGTAGGTAAATCTTAATTGCATGCCATGTTCAAGCACTAATTGCTTAAGATCTTCGTTTCTTTTCTCAACCACTTCCAATTTAGTTAATAACAATTGTCTATATTATATAATTATAATGTGTTAGATGGAGATGGTATCATTCATCAATTAAGATTTGTTTTAATTATAAATTTAACAATAATTAATTTAACTTATAAAACAATAAATATTAGAATAAACTATACAATTACTCGTTTTTAATAAGTTTTCATGTTGATTATTGAAAAATAAAAAATTTTAAATATAACATTATTGTTAGATAGCTTTCTCATTTTGATCACTCGTTGTTAGATAGTTTTTTTCATTTTAGCCACTCCCCATTAATGGTAATGTTAATATACACTCATTTTACTCACTCATCTTTATTAAGTTTTAATTTTAATCACTTATTTTATATTTTTAATTTCATTTATTTAATTTTTTAGAATTAATTTTAATATTTTCTAATAAAGGAAAAAATATGAGTTTTTATAAAGATTTAATTGGGTTTTTATAAGAAAATTTGGATTTTTACAAGAAAAATCATTTTAATTTCTTTTATATTTCTTCTTTTTAAAATTAAATTTAGGTTTTTCCTAGTAAAAGGAAACATGAAATTACTTGATTTTTATAGAAAAAAAAACTTAGTTATTTACTGAAAAAATTATTTTTTCTTTTTATATTTTCAAAAATCTAAAAATCGAAAAAAAATCATGAAATTTAAATTTAAGAAATCATAATTTTAACCAAAACATCATAATATACTCTAGTAAATAAACAACATTTCTCACTTTTTTTGTTATCTCAGGCAAATGGGGAATTTTCATCTTCCATCGTTTAAAAAAAGTCATTTTCCCCCAAATGTTTTAATAATAATGTATTAGTATTAAGTGTCAAAAAAAATAATGTATTAGTATTAATCATTATTATTTTGAATAATAATGTTTTAATTTAGTTATTAATTATATATTTTAATAATTTTATAGTTTTTACATTATTCTCAACCATATCCAAAATGAATCTAAATAAATGATTATAATGAATTTAATCTAAGTCCATTTCGAATCTATATTTTTTTTTATATGTTTTTATAGATTTGTTATAATTTTAAATATTTTACAATTTTTTAAAAATCTTTCACATTTTAATATTGAAACTTTTTTTTTCAAATTTGGAACATAATTTTTTTTATTTCAATACTTAAATTATTGTTACTAATCAATAATCACATCAACGATTAATGGTCACATCATTAATTAAAGGCGAACACATGGCACAATTTAATTAGTTGAATTTGTCATCAATTTTTTAACTCTTTTAACTTTTTAGACAAAAAAATATATATATAACAAAACAATAAATTATATATTAAAATGAGAGGAAAATAAATTTAGATATCAAAATCGAAAAACGGGTGTAATTTGGAGGGAACTTGTGAATAAAGTCTTTAATTTAATATTTTCTATTTTTGGAGATTACGCGCACCACCAATGTTGACATTTATCCATCCTGGTTCGGGTTTTTCCCATCCAACCTGCCTGCATTCCCTCCGACGAACACTTCCGTTACTGCTATTACTAAGTTGCAATGCTTTCACTATTTCATTGCACCACCGGTGACCCTTTTCCCACACACTTTTGCGATCCGTAAAATCTCTATCAAACACCAAAATGTTACGTCGCTTCCTTAAACACCAGCACAACACCCCAAACAATATTATCCCAATTCTCCAAGTTTATCGCAAACTTTCTCAGGCTCTGAAATATTAACGAAATTCCTGTAACTTATCATGTCTTATCAATTGGCTCTACAATCCCGCTGCCGGCAGGCATTTCCGTAAACCATGGTCAGCATCTTCAATCGGGTTGCCACATTGGGTACACGATGGATCAGTTGTTAAATGTCGTCATACCCTCACAGCATTGGTAAGCAATTTATCCTTGGCAACCAACCAAAGAAAAGTCTTCCATATTAGTCTTCCATATTATTCTCCAAGCCGCATTCTGCTCAGACATAGCCTCTCCACTTAGCGCTTCATAAGCTGATTTAGTTGAAAAAGGTCTCCCTTTCGTCCAGCGCCAACCAGGGATATCATTGATGTCATCCTTAATTTGCGGCCTTATTGGAGTAATTTACTGCTTCCTCAGGGAGCAATTGCCGAATTTTAGACAGATTCCATTTCCCATTAGCATTTAGCATTTGTACCACCGACACATGAATGATTTCCAATGAATGCGGTTACAAGCAAAGGTTCCTTAGTTCACCTTGATCCGGGACCCAATAATCTCTCCAGAAATCTGTAATCCTTCCATTGCTTATATTCCATACGACCCCTTCTTTAACAAATCCCAAAACATGACCCAATCCTCTTCATAATCGTGAACAATTAGCCCTGCGCAACACAGTAGGAATAGTCCCTGCCCACTTATGCTTACTACAGAATACTTGCACCCACAATTGATCGGGCTTGAGAGTAAAATTAAAACCGATTTTAGTCAAGAAAGCTTCATTTTGTAGACACATTCTTTTCACTCCAAGGCCACCACGTAAAATAGGTCGACAAATATCCTCCCATTTAACCAAACTAAGTTTCCGTTTATCATCTGTATTGCCCCAAATAAATTGACGAATGACTTTTTCCATTTCCAAACACACCCCTTTAGGAAGCGGAGTCGTTTTCATGGTATAAATGGGAATAGCCGACAAAACAGCTTTAGCCAATGTGATTCTACCTACAAGAGAAAGGGCTTTAGCCTTTCACCCTGATAACTTTTGCCTCATCATGGTAATAACATGCTGAAAAGTAGGCTTCCTAACTTGTCAATGAAATAGAAGAACTCCCAAGTACTTCTCCAAATCCGTAACTGAAGTATATCCTATCTCAATACAGATGGCACCTCTCAAACCCAAAGGGGCATTCTTTGAGAAATAAATAATTGTTTTCTCATTATTAATCCTGTGACCAGAATATTCGCAAAACATTCCAAGCACCCTCCTCAAAATATCCATTTGCTCCATTGTTGCTTTAGCAAAAAGAATCAAACCATTGGCACAAAAATAGATGCAAGAGGCCCGGTCCATTTTGCACAATCTTAATCGGCCTCCATGCCCCATCATTCACTATTCTCTCTATACATAAGACAAAAAATATAAGGAGAAAGAGGGTCATCTTGTTGAAAACCTCTTGTTGGCTTCCACTCTTCGTTAGATTGTCATTCCATAGAAGTCACATGGTCGAAAAGTAAAATTCTGAAGTATTTGAGGCATTTAGCAAATTCAAAGCCTTAGCTGAGAATCAATCAAGTTGCAAGATTAAGGCCTTGAGATTAGATAATGATTGTCTAATAAATTTCAGAAGCTATGTGAGCAGGCTGGAATTCACCATCAGTTGACAACCATTTATACTCCTGAGCAGAATGGAGTGTGTGAAAGAAAGAATAGAACAGTACTCGACATGGCTAGATGCCTATTGTTTGAAAGAAATTGCCAAGCAAATTTTGGGCTGAGGCTGTGAACACCTCAGTGTATCTGCTTAATAGACTGCAAACCAATGCTGTCAAAGAAAAGACTCCTTTTGAAGCTTGTTATGAAATCAAGCCAACAGTGTCACACCTAAAGGTGTCTAGTTGTGTCTGTTATACTCTCATCCCAGCTGAGAAGAGAACCAAACTTGAAAGAAGATCTGTGCCAGGGATTTTTGTTGGTTACAGTAGCACAAATAAGGGCTATAGGATCTTTGATCCCTCCACCAAAAAGATCATTGTGAGCAGGGATGTGAAATTTGATGAAGAAAATGTATGGAAATGGAATGGTACAGATGCAAGACAAGATGATGAAAGTCAACAAGACAACAATCTGCAACTAGCTGAAGAAGTAAAGCAAATTGATGATGATTTTGATGATAAACCTGTGAGAGGCACAAGAACCATCACTGACATCTATCAAAGATGTGATGTTGCAATACTTGAGGCTACAAATTTCGATGAAGCTGCTAGAGAAAAGTGTTGGAAAAGGGCCATGGAAGCTAAAATAGAGATGATACATAAGAATGACTGTAGCGACGTAAAAAAATTTTAGTTTTGCTTGGTCGCTAATTGTGACGATTTATTAAACATTTGAAAACCAACTTTCGATTTTATTAACAAAGGGAGTCGCCACCGATCCTTTTTATAGATGTGATCGGACACCTAATAAAATTATTTTTAAAACAAAAAGAAGGCCAAATTTAGGTCTACGTGAAAGTCCAGAGAAAAATTGGGGTTCGGGAGTCAGTTACGCGCGAGGAAGGTATTAGCACCCTCGCGACGCCCAAAATTGGTATCTCATAAACATGTGTTGACTTGATTTTCAAAAATACGAGTTCAATATAAGATTTAATCGTGATCCAATTGAAAAGACGAGAACTTTCAATTCTTGATTTTTGAGAAGGATATACCGATTTAACACGAGCCGACAAATTCCATCCAACATAGCGATGAGATCCGATGGCTTAATATTAAATCGGTACATTGCCTTGATTATTGAGATTAATTAGAAAACAAGAACACAATTTTTGTTGTAATGCAAAGCAAAGCTGATATGGAATAAAAATGAATAACTGACGTAACCAGAAATATATTGAAGCGGAATAATAATCGCGGCAATAATCTCAAAAACAATAATCGTGCATGCTATATTAAACATAATAATAGTATTAAACTAAAACATTATAAATATATATATGTATATATGAACATATATTAGCAGTGATAATAATAGTAATAAAAAGATGTATATATATATACCAACTAATACATAATAAAAAAATAAGTGAAAATAATAGTTATAATAATGAATGTAATAATATACGAAAATAATACTATATGTAAAATATATATACAAGAATAATGAAATATGTGTCTATAAGATCGTATAAAAATATATAACAAAAATATTAAAGTATATACATAATATGTATAAAAACGTAGTATGGTATTGGAAATGTATAAATGGGATAATATGTAAATATGTACATAGTATATTGTTAAAAATACATACTCGATATAGAGTTAAAAAATTATATATATATACATAAGACAATATACAAGATCAAATGTGATACAATATTCGAAATATGTACACAGATAAAAATACAATACTAAAAAAATACATATATGTAATATAAAAAATGCATAATATAATGTTTAAATATTTACATAATATATATATGCATAATAATGATGTTGAAAATATCTATGAATAATATTACAGAAACATGTGCTTATATGTATTAAGGATATATATATAAATAATAAAACATATGCTAATATTAATGATAATAAAATGATGTAAAATATATGCATAATATTGTATAAAAATATATATATAAATACTATGGTAGTTAAAAAAAATATGTGGAATAATAAAAGAAACATATAACAAAGATCATAAAAACATAATATATATAAGAAGTTAGATAATATGTACACAATATACATGTGAAAAATATATGCATAATATAGTATTAAACCATAATAATACAACATTAAAAATATATGATATATATAAAGTATAGTATAGTATTAAGAACACATATATATAATATATGAAGAATATACATATACATATAATACTAAAACATTTAGGTAATATATACATATTAAAATAAAAACTTTAGTACTAATATTACATAAGTATATACAAATATATTAAGCATGTATACGTATTATAAGTATATAATTGTATAATAAAACATAAGCTAATAATAATAATAATAATACTAATATTATAAAAATAACAAGAACATTTAATAAGAAAATAAGAATAAACAAAAAAAGGACTGAAATTAAATAAAAAACAGAGTGGTAAGGCCAATTTAGAATAATAATAATAAAGGGACTTAATTAAAACACGCGCATAACTTGGAGGGGTCAAAACGCAATATTGCCTTACCCTCAAAATGCAGCGTGGCAGTAAAGACTAAACTGAAAAACGGGTGAAATTACAGGGCCGAATTAAAACAAAAAGATCTGATTGTGAATGCATGAAAAAGCGGACGGGCTAAAAGTGCAATTAGCCCCTCAGATGGAAAAACACGCGGATCCTTAGAGCAGGTCGGGTCAGCAGACGGGTTAGGCCAAAATGACGTCGTTTTGGAGGGCTATAAATAGGCCTAATTTCAGGAAAAAAAAATCATTTGTGAGGGGAAGAGAGAAAAAAAAGAAAGAGAGGAAGAGAGAAAAGGGAGAGGGAGGGGGCCAAAGGGTCAGTCACCGGACGGCCACCGGAGGCTCGCCGGCGCCGGCGCCCGGTGGCCGAAAAAGGTAAAAAACTTATTTTTTTTATTTTTTTTGTATTTTTTTATGTTTTAATATATATATAGGTTAAAAAAACTTAAAACCGAATTTGAAATAGAAAGAAAAAAAAAAAGAAATCACCTTAGGGTTTTTTTAATCTTTTAATCCTTTGATCTTGGTGTTTTCGTATGCCTGAATGCTATTTCTCTATTTAAACGCTGATTGAATCACTATATTGAATCTGAAATTGAATGTTTCACTTTCTTGTTTTGTGTTTATTTCTTACTGCCAAAATGAAAGGAAAAAAAAGAGAGCCCCCTCTATTACATTCGGATCTGGCCTTTATAGCCATTTCTATACAACATTTTTTTAAGTTTCTTGCCATTGCTCCTTGTCGTCTGCTCTGTCTTGGTGTTTGTTTCATTTTGCAGGGTATGGAGGAGTTGGTGGGAGTGTGTGATGCCTGAGAATGGTGCTGCAGAGGCGTGGGGTAGCCAGGGTTCTTTTTCTTTGCTATTTTTTATTATTGGTCTGGGCTAGGGTTAGTAGTTTGGGCTGTTTTGTATTAGGTTTGTTTGTTTTAGGTTTGGGCCTTTCAATGTGGAAATTGGGCCTGTTTTGATTTTTGGGCTGTTTAACATTGTAAAATGGACTTGAATTTTGGTTTTTGCTTAGGCCAAAAATTGGCCATTACAATGACACTTGGGAACTGGTTGACAAACCAGACTAGAAGAGGATTATTGGTGTGAAGTGGGTGTTTAGGGTCAAATACAATGCTAATGAGACTCTAAACAAACACAAGGCAAGACTTGTGGTGAAGGGATACAGCCAACAGTATGGGATCGACTTCATTAAAACCTTTGCTCCTGTTGCAAAGTTAGATACAATAAGGCTTCTGCTTGCCTTGGCTGCTCAGAAGCAATGAAGGGTGCATCAACTGGCGGTTAAGTCTGCATTTCTGAATGGCTTCCTCAAGGAAGAAATCTTCACTAAACAACCAGATGGGTTCAAGGTTCTTGGTGAAGAGAACAAGGTTTGCAAGCTGAAAAAGGCATTATATGGTCTGAAACAGGCACCAAGGGCCTAGTATGTCAGTAAGCCTACACTTTATGTGAAAAAATCAGAGAATGAAACTATGCTAATTATGTCACTTTATGTAGATGACTTGTTAGTAACTAGAAGCAAGGGGGAGCTAATTGATGAGTTCAAAATGCAGATGCAGGATGTTTTTGAAATGACTGACTTGGGAGAAATAACATATTTTCTTGGCATGGAAGTAATTCAAACTGACCAAGCTATCTTCATAAGTCAACAGGCCTTTTCTTTGAAAATGCTAAACAAATTTTGCATGTCAAACTGCAAAATTGTTAGCACACCAGTTGCTTAAGGTGAAAAGTTGACCAGCAATGGAAACCATGAGAAAGTTGATGAAAAGGAGTATAGAAGTCTTGTAAGTTGTCTACTCTACTTAACAGCTACAAGGCCTAATATCATGTTTGTTGTTAGCCTTTTGTCAAGATTCATGCATTGCTGCAATGTTGTTCATTTTAAAGCAATCAAAAGAGTTCTTAGACATGTGAAAGGGGCTTTGGAGTATGGAGTGAAGTTTGAGAAAGGAAAAGAGTTCAAGCTGATAATGTATTCTGATAGTGATTGGGCAGGATCCATTGATGACATGAAGAGCACTTCTGGCTATCTCTTCACTCTTGGCTCAGGGATCTTTTGATGGAATTCAAAGAAACAACAAACTATTGCTCAATCTACAGCTGAAATAGAGTACATTGCAGCTGCTGCAGCTATTAATCAAGCCATTTCGCTTAGGAAGCTCTTAAGTGATCTAAATGAAAACCAAGTTGAAGCTACTGAGATCAGAGTTGATAATCAGTCTGCAGTTACCATAGCCAAAAATCCAGTTTTCATGGCAAGACCAAGCATTTCAAGATTAAATTTCATTTTTTTCGAAAGGCTGAACAATCAAGGGAGGTAAATTTGATTCATTGTAGCTCAAAAAATCAGTTTGCTAATATCCTAACTAAGTCTCTCGGTGCTACAAAGTTTGATTCCTTAATAAGAAGGATTGGTGTCTATTGCATACAGTCCAAAAAGGAGTGTTAAGCTTTGGCCTGCAATGCAACAGCAGTCCTGCATTGAAGCTGAACTAGTGGAGCAGTAGCATTTTGTTTATTTGTAACTTGCCTTAGTTGCTTTGTAATTTGACTTCAAGTTAGAAAGATCTGTTGTTGATTTGAATTTGATGTTCAATTTCTTTTGTGTGTAATTTAAGCTAATGTTCAATTTCTTTTGTGTGTAATTTAAGCTAAGTTTTAGTCAAATATTAGTGGGAGTAGTTACACGTTAGGTGGCTGCCATGTATCACATATATGTTCATCATCTTAATGAAATATATAAGTGATTTTTCAGTCATCTTCTTGTTCAAATTCTCTTTGCATTTGTTCTTTGCTTCAAATTCTCCTTAGTTTACATGTCAAAACTATAAAAAAATACTTAAATGGTATAAGGCAAAAACTAATGACGAAAATGGTATGGCCAAGGTGGTGCTGCCTATGGCAGTGGCATGACCACCCTGGAAACTGACAAAAACAGTAAAAAAAATAGAAACAGTAAAAAATTGAAAAAAAAAAGCTGAAGGGCACTGGTGGTGGGCCTGCCATAGGTGGCACCGATGGTGCCATTGCCAGTGCCAGAGGCGGCACTGTGGAGAAGACCTCTCATGCACGGGCATTTTGGTTTTTTCTGTGTTTGGGACCATATATTATGGTCCCCTACCTCATTTTGGGAAGAAAGAATGACAAGAAGAAAAGAAGAGAAGGAGAAGCAGGTGGCATTGGTAAGGGAAGAAAAAAAAAGAAAAAGAGAAAGAGAAGAAGAGGGAGGGAAGGAAAAAGAAGGAAAAAAAGGGTAATTTTTTTAAGTAAGTAATTTATTTATTTTAGGTGTTATTATTATTATTGTTGATTGATTTTGATTTAATTTAGATTTAATTTATAAATTTATTTTTTTTCGAGGCTTTATTTGGTTAAAAAGAGATATTAAGGTATATTTGTATTTATTTTATATTTTCATTCATTCCTAATTTATTTTTAATTTTTTATTGAAGTACAAAAAAGCCTATGTATGTTATGTGCAAAGAACGTTTTATTATTATTATTTTATGTAATTTATTTGTTAAGTGTGTTTTAAGTTTATTAGATATCTTTTTTATAAAACTTCTTTGGCATGTTATATTTTGATTATTTTATTTTATTTTATTTTTTATGTGACGGGGTTTTATACTATTTTACAAAAATAGTATAAAAATAAAATATTAAAAAATATTTTAATGAAAAATAAAATAAAAAAAAGAAATAAAATATGAAAAAAATATTTTTTTGGGAAAAGTGGTGCTGGCTGGTTTTTTTTAAAATAATATAAAAAATAAAATACGAAAATAGTATATTTTAAAAAATAAAATCTGAAAATTTTAAAAATACAAACAAAGGGACAAAATTAGGGTTATTATTAATTAATATAAAAAACACTAAAATAATACATTTGAAACATTATGTACTAAAATAATATAAAAAAAATAAAATACAAAAATAGTATATGTTAAAAAATAAAATCCGAAAATTTTAAAAATACAAAAAAGGGGCCAAAATCAAGGTTATTTACTAAATTAATATAAAAAACACTAAAATAATACATTTGAAACATTATATATTAAAATAATATAAAAAATAAAATACGAAAATAGAATATTTTAAAAAATAAGATCCGAAAATTTTAAAAATACGAATTTTTTTATTTCCCAATGAATTTAATTAATTACATATTATAATATATTTTAAAATAATATTGAACAACTTATCATGTGTTTTTTAATTATTATTGCATCACTCATATTAAAATAATATATGCATCCAACAGTTGTAGTCAATATGATTTCATCGAAATAAACGCATACAAAAAATTGATTATCCATCTTAAATACTCAATCTGTTAAAAAATAAACAAAATTTCTCAAAACAATTTCGAACAACAAATAAATTACTTAAATAAAAAATTAATTAATCAATATGCAATTTTTTTCATTCATAAGCTAAAACTTTTTCAGTTCCCATTGTTATAGGCCAATTTTGGCCTGTTTACAATCAAACCAGAGTGGCCCAATAACCCAATTACCAGCTCAAATTAAACTAAACATAACCCAAGCTAAATTGAACCCAATACCCACCAAAAATAACAGCCCAAACAACAATAGCCCAAATCTAAACCCTAGCCCAACTAGCCCAAAAGAAAAAAAAACACACAAAGCAATTCTGAAACCCTAGCCGCAAGCCTCAACCACCCCCTTCTGCCCTAACCACCCTCTGCCACCACCGCTGTGGCCACCATCCCTCTGCACCTGCAAAATTAGAGAAAGAAAAGACAGCAAATATTGAAGAAAATTTTGATGTAAAATGGCTATTAAAAGCCAAGCAAAATATGGTAAAAGGGGGAGGACTATTTTTTGCACAAAAAAAAAAAGGAGATTTTTACTCAACAAACGGAATAAAGGCATAGATTAACACCAAAAATAGTAAGAACAAAAGGAATCAAAAGCACCAAGCCAAATCAGAGGTGATTTCTTATTTAGTTTTTCTTATTTCGTTTCGGATCTTGGTTACATTATTTATCTTTTGTTTCATATATACATATATATATAAAATAAACAAAGAAAAAATAAATATAAATAAAAAAATACGTACTTTTCGGAATTCTGCCACCGCACGCGGTGACCGGCGACGGCGAAGACAGCGGTGGATCACCGGAGTTTCCTCGCCGGAATCTGGACCTGCTGAGAAAACAAAGAGAGTTTAATTTTTTTTAGAAACTGGTAACAAATGATTTTAAAACAAAAAAATTTAACTTATATAGGTATTACAAAACGACGCCGTTTTGGTTGGCACCAATAAGCCCCAAAACGACACCGTTTCAAGCTGCCTGACCCGATCCGACTTTGACCCGCTAGGATTCGCGTGTTTCTATTAATTGGTATATTTTCGCAATCGGTCCTTCCGCGTTTTCATATTTCGCAATCAAGTTATCTTTGTTTATAATTTGGCCCTAAAATTTAATCCGATCTATAAATAGGTCCCTCTCACTGTGTAGTGTTTTAATAGTTTGAAATATTATGCTTCTGATCCCTCTTTGTTTGTGTGCGTGTTCAAATAAGTCCTTATCCTTTAAAATTTATCCCGCACTTTCTATTTTGTTTTCGATTTAACCCCTTTTTATCATTTTCATATTTTAATAATTAATTTTATCATTCTGTTTTTCTTTATATATTTATTATTATTATGTGATCTATTGTTATTATTACCTTTTTATGTATATAATATTTATATTATTACTATTATTATTATTATCATTATTAGTATATTTATACTATTATTAGCTTTATTTTAGTTTCAATTGATACTCACGCATGTATATATACTTTCATATATATTTCTTTTTTTATGTCACTTTCATTCCTAATCTATGTATTATATATATGTTTTCAATATTGTATTTTATATATATTTTTATGTATATATTTTAACACTATTAGTTATACTTCTTTTATACTATTTCTAATATCATTGTATATTTCTAACATCATTATTATTTATATATATGTATGTATTTATGTAGCGTATGAATAGTTTTATATTATTATCATTTCTAATACATATATCATATGTATTTTATATATTATGTATGTATTTTAATGTTATTAGTTACATATATTTCTTATAATGTTCCATGTATGTATTTTTTTATATCATCTTATGTACGTATATAAATACTATGTTATATATATATAATATACTTTTTTAATACCATATTATTTACGTATTATTATTGTATCTATTTTTATCCCTATTATATTTATTGTTAATACTAGTACATACACTTTATTATATGAGTATACATATACTTTTATGTATAGTATTATTTTCATATATTATTATATTTATTATTAGATTATTTATTTTCACTAGTATTATTATTATTATTATTTTATCGTTATTATACATATATGTGTATAGATATTTTTAAGTACTTACTATAAATAGATGAATTTCTTGCTATATTATTATATATATTATCTCTACTCATTTCTTCATTTTTTATTTATTATTTTAAATATTTTTATATTATGTATATTTTTTTTTAATATTATGTTTTTTATATATTATGTATATATTTATATCCTATTAGTCATATATCTTATTATATTATATATATATATTTTTTTTTTTTTACTTCATGTACGTATTTTTAATACTATTCTATGTATACACTTTTAATGTTATTATATATTTATTTTAATACATATGTACATATTTATGTAGTGTTATTAATATTTTTTTATGTTATTAGTATTTCTAATATATATGGTATATGTTCATTTTTATATATTATGTATATGTATCTTTTTAATATTATATCTTTATACACGTCATGTATATATTTCTAATGCTATATTATATTTTCTACATATTATCTTATGAATATATAATATTTTTTACTACATTATACACGTATTTTAACGCTATATTATATATATTTTTAATGTAGGTATATATTTTTTATTCTTATTATTTATTTTAATACATACATATATTTATATATCATTATTATTGGTTTATTATTATTATTATTATTATTATTATTATTATTCTCGCTTTCAATATATATTGTATATATTTTTGATCTAGTATTATATGTTTTATATATATGTTCGTTACTATTTCATGTTTACATTATTACTATTATTATCATGTTTAGTATCATATCCATTATTTTTGTTTTATTCTATTATTATCGCATATACATTGTTAATGTTTTATATATTATTCGCTTCATATATTCTTAACTTTTTATTAGTATTTGTCTGTTTCGAATTTAGCCTATTTGTTCATATCTTATTTCAACATCAATATAGTTTCCTTTTATTTTCTTTATCTAGAAATACTTTCATTCTTGTTTTTAACTAATTTCAATAAATAAGGCAACGCGCCGATTTAACATTAAGCCATGATTTCATCGGTATGTTGGGTGAATATCATCGGCTCATGTTAAAAACGGAACGTCCTTCTCAAAAGAAAACGAAACTTGAAATTTCTCGTGTTTTGATCGGATCACGATTAAATGTTACTTTGAACTTGCAATTTTGAAAATTAAGACAACACTTGTTTATTGAGATACCAATTTTGGGCGTCACGAGGGTGCTAATAACTTCCTCGTGCGTAACCGACTCCCGAACCCTATTTTTCTCTGGATTTTCGTATAGACCCAAATTTGGCCTTCATTTTTGTTCAAGAATAAGTTTTCTTTTCTAAAAAGATGATTTATTAGGTGTCCGATTACACCTAGAAAAAAGGATCGGTGGCGACTCCCTTTTTTTTTTTAAAACCATAAGTCGGTTTTCAAATTTCCAATAAGTCACCTCAATTAGCGACCGAAACCAAAATTTTTACGTCGCTACACCCATTTTGTACATGAACAACATTTATCTTTACATTTAACCACTTAAATTCAGTTCTACGTTTTCTTCCATCTCCGATCATGTTTCTTCATCTTGGAAATTCTCTACAATCCAATTTAGAAATTCTTGATTCTCTTCAAATTCATCTTCTACAATCCAATTTGGAAATTCCTCGGGATCTTTTGGCTCTTCAATCTTTATAACAGGTATTGAATATACAAGCTCTCTTGGTAATTTCCTAACAACTAATTTATCCATCCATGGTTTGTCAAACACATTTTGCTTCCCAATCAACTTTCGTGAACCTATACTTTGTCTCGCTATTTTCCTTGCTCCATAAGAGATTATAAACTTCGCAAAGTTTATAACTAGATTCCAATAGGTTCGTGGTATTGATGTCTTCCAAAGTTCGTCTAAAATGATTTGATGCTCCCGTTCTATTAATGTCCCTCTAAGGGTTAAGTATTGCACTTTATTATTTCTAATCATTTCATGACCCTTCCACAACACTTTTTGCATCTTTCGATTTACGGTAATAAGGTGTTGAACAATGTCTTCTTCTGGTTTCATTCTGTAATCTTGCACTTCTCTTATCATCTTATCAACTTTCTCCCTTTGTGTTAAAGTTATTATCTCATCAGGCAATACCAAATACGTTGTCATTTCTAACAATATGTATAACATAATTATTTTCAGTTGTTATCACTAATTAACAATTACTTTATAATAGTTTTATTAACATAAAAACTTTCAAATATATTAAAATAAAATATAACATTCACAATAAACATATAATTAATCTAAATACAAAACTTACTAAAAAATCACAATAAATAAAATAACTTTTAAAACAAAACATAAAAATAACACTCAACAAACTATATAATACTAACAAAATATTTTTTTCTTATCATAATCTATTCTATTTAAAAATAACATAAAAAGAAATATCTTTTATTTTTTCTCTTCCCCCTCTCTTCTTCTGTAATCTTCTTTTTTTTACTGAAAAATTTTCTTTTTTCTTTCTTCTCTTCTCTTCTCCCTCTCTTCTTCTACACTTTTTTTTTACTACTGTGTGGCTTTGTTTTAACACCGAGGGTTTAAATAGGGGTTTGGGGGTTGGGTGTCGCCTATGCCATGTCAGCAATTGGTGCTGCCTCTAACAGAAGCTTCACCAATATTTTTATATTTTTTTTCCTGCTTCAACTTTTTTTCAACTTTTTACTTTTTTTTTAACTGTATTTGGCAGATTTCAAGGTGGTCACGCCACTACCATAAGCGGCACCACCCTGATCATACCATTTTCGTTATTAATTTTTGTCTTATACCATTTAAATATTTTTTTATACTATATTAATAACCCCCCCCCCCCAACCCAAACAGCCTATGATCCCAACCCAACCTTTCCAAGTGAGACACCGTAGTTTCTGGGAACTCTAAAACCCACTGTTGAAGATTGCCACGAGCCCAAGTAAAAGGAGATCCTGTGAAACCAAGGTCAAACATAATAATTATAAAATTATTAAAAGAATTACTAATCCCACACCTGTTAAGGGCTCCTCCTACACGCTCATTCTGAGAAAGAATAGAATTAAAGTCTCCACCTAACACCCATGCCTTACTAGAATCAAGTACCAGCCTCGAGAGTTTAGGCCATAACAACTTTCGCTTTGAAGTATTGGGACTCGCATACACCACCGTTAGATAAGTGCTCTTCATAGAACCTTGCTCTTTGCAATGCACGTGAATAACTTGATTAGATGCACATATAACATCAATTTGTATAGCTGCATCCCAAAGCAACATTATGCCGCCTGAAAAACCTCTCGTTTCAACTCCATCTGCTTTGAGACCATTTACTCGAGTTTCTAACAACGCAACAGCATTCGGTCTGTGCTTTTTTCTAAAACAGACTTAAAATCCGCCCTAGCCCAGCACTAGCAGCACCTTGAACATTCCAAATCATGTACTTCACTAAAACAAGCAGAAAGAGAAAAATAAATAAAAAATAAAAACCTTTCACTGATCACCCGTCCCCGATTTCGGTTCACCCTCCATAACAGGAGCGATACCCTCGACCACCTGACTCTCCTTAGTACCGGAATAGTTGGCCGACTTTTGCACAGCCACCTCCTCTAAATTAGCCGTCTCACGATTTACTTGCGAAGCCTGGACTTCCAGATGTCGAGTCATAGCATCCACCCAGTCAGCAAGCATAGGTCTAGCTGGACGTGCACTCTCCGATCTTTTACGCACCTTCACTTCCCTTTTTGTTATCTCTTTCATGCTCATGCCACGAGTTCTGTTCTGGGGACTGAAATTTTGTCTTTCAATTTCCACGTGCCTATTTCCCATCATCTCCTCATCACTCTTAATTATATTCACAGCCCTATGATTGGGGTAAGGCAATGAAATGGCCCGATCCTTAACTAAGTGACCCAATGAATTCTTAGCTTTTGACCCTCCTGCTTTAAATTCCATAGGCCCAGACATGGCCCCCACCACCGTTGATTCCTTACTGATATTAGAAACTGATCCATGCATAGGTTCTTTCCCCTGGTTAAAACTTGACTTATTACGTGAATCATGCATGGAAGCCACATTTTGTTATTTCCTTTTTCTATTATTGGTGATACTTTTTTGTTTTTGGGAAATTTGTTGCTTTGACTGTTAACTATTTCTGTGATATGAACGAGAAGGTTGAAGAACTGAATTATAGAGGGTTTTTCATTTTCAATCAACATCTATACCTATATATTAAAAGAAGGTCCAAATAACCTTCCTGTGGCACACACCCACCCCTTTTTTATTTTTATTTTTTTTCATTTTATAAAAAATGATTAAGTTTTAGTTTTAATTTTTTAATATGCTTTTTAACATAATTTTGTTTTGATAATTTTATGAATTAGTTCAAATAGTTAATATCATTAGCTTTTCAACTAAAATATTACATAGTTATATATATTTAAAAGCGGATTTTTAAATCTATAAAGTTGAAAGATTAAATTCTTAAAAATAAAAGTTAGAAGACTAAATTACAAATATACGAAGTGTAAAGATTTAGAGTCATGGTTATTTAAACCAGTTAGGGTACCGGTTTGAAGAAAAGCATCAGACTAATTGACTTGCAAACCAATACGAGCAAGTAGAATAGGCTAAAAAATTGATTAAATTATTTTTAAATATTTTTATTTTTTATGTTTTTAATGATTCATTTGATCGAACCATATGAACCAGGTCTGATCAGTATGATCACCATTTAGTTCTAAAAATTTTACTTGAAATATATTTATTTTTCAAATTTTTACTTATAATTTAATATAAATAAATAATCAACTCAACACAAAACGTGAATGGATCTTACTAATATATCATTTATATATATATGTTACTTTATTGCTATTCTACTTGAAGGTTTTTTTTTTTTTTAAAGCTTTGGTTAGGCAAGAAATGGGACACCAAGCAAATTGCATGGTCCATGCGGCATATCATGGAAAGAAAACATTAACACTTAAATAGACGTGGCCTAAATACATGGCTGTGAACCTGTTGTTTACCATGTGGCTAACTATATTACGTATGCGACCACACTCGTGTGTTTGCCTCTTCGCTTAAGGCGTAGATGATCACTTCTTATGGTAATTCATATTTTATAGTATTAGGTTCAAATAGAACAATAGATTTCAAGTCGTAGGAGGAATTGTTGAATTTGTGATAAAATATTGGAAAATATTTGATATATTGTGAGTGAAGATTTAGATTTTAAAATTAAGAGTTGATAAATATTTTATAAAAATATAATATTTTTTTGTGGAACAAAAGAAAATATATTATTAATATACTAAATATTAATCCTACTACTCTAATTGAATTTTTAGAAACTCTATATAAACCTACATAAACATTATAAAAAATATATTAAAAACTTATAAAAAGAAATATAAAATTTGTAAAAATGAGTAGTAAATTTTAATTTCTAAATAATTTATATAATTTTTATATAGTATTTTATTTTATAATTTTTTTAACTTTTTATAATATTTTAATAATTTATAAAAATTTCAATAACCTTTTAATAACAAAATCACAATTTTTTTTTCCTTACAAACTGTGCTGCCTCACTCTTAAGGCTATTCACAGATAGAATTGGATTGGATTTAAGCCAAGCTTAAGCATGACATCTCATACAAGTTCGACCACCATTATACTTCAAACTCAAACCGAAACTAAAAACTCCAAACTTCAAAATAACAAATATTTTCTAAAAAATTTATATTTATTATAATTTCATATATTTTTATCAGTTTAATAATTTTTTTCTATAATTTCTAAAATTTTATAATATTTTTATAATTCTTTCATTTTTTAATAATATATTATAAATTTTGTAACTTGTTATATTCTTTTTGTAATTTTCTTAATTTCTAATTTTTTTAAAATATTTTAGTTTTTTCATAATATATTAATAAATTTTTATAAGCTATACTAATTAGTTTTTCTATAATTTTCTATAATTTATATTTGTTATAATATTAATAATGTTTAGGCTTTAATAACTAAAAATTGATTAAAATCTTTTAAAATAATTAAAAATTTTAAATCACCTATGTCAGTTATCATGTTAGTTGCTATATAATCATTTTTCCCACACCAGCCACTACAACATCACTTTGACAGCTCGTAGGCTCAATTAATTGTTAATTTTTAATTAATGGGTCAATTGATCGTAATTTTTCATTAAGATCTTAATTGATTTTTAGTTATTCTATAAGAAACTTTTTTTACATTAAATTTTTTTTTATCATCCTTTAAACGTTTAAAATTTTGACTAAAGATGTAAAAATAATTTTTTTATAATTTAAATTTTGTATTTATCAAACAGTAATATACAAAACAAATTTTATAACTCAAATCTAACACTTCAATTTATAAAAATTAAAATTTCAAGTTATCAAACAAGAACATAAACTTGAAATAATTTGTTAAACTATTAGTTAGTTAATTTTTATTGATTTATCAAATAATTTTCTAATATAAATTTAATACTTAAAAACAATCTTTCGATTTACATGTTTTATTGTCCAATGCCTGAAGATACAACATACTAGTAAATAAGTATAATCATTTGATTGAGGATTTGAATTTGCATTAGTGGGGGGTTATCAACTTACATAAAATCAGTTCTAGCATGTAGTTAGATGATTTCATTAACAAGCTTGAAACTTGGGAATTGGGATAACAGAAACTTTATATTGAGCACATAATTTGGAATCCAAATGAATAATATCAATGTCTAATGTTTTTTTACTCGGGGAATTGATTGGATTATTGCGAGCGGAACGAACAGGGCGTGCTTTAGAAGAAGCGATTTGTTATCGAGCCATTTTATTGGGAATAACGAGAGCATCTCTGAACACTCAAAGTTTTATATCTGAAGCAATTTTTTAAGAAACTGCTCGAGTTTTAGCAAAAGCTGCTCTCCGGGGTCGTATCGATTGGTTGAAAGGCCTGAAAGAAAACGTTGTGCTTGGGGACCTACTAATCTCAAGAATTAACCAAACCCTATATGCTTGCTTTTGTTTTCCACCTAAATTTTCAACAGGACGATAAATGTAGTGAAAAAAGAATCAAAAGCAGGATTATACCATTCCATTATCATATATTTAAGTGAAGAATTCACCCCAAGTTTTCCACAATTACATGCCTATACCGTCTTTTACAATGCCCCCATTATCAACATATGTAAACACCTAACTCTCTTCTCTCACCTGCATTTTATCTCCTCTTAGATCAGACATTTCAATTACCTCCAGTTTTTATTAATTTACATCTCAGAACAACAAAATATACCCACCACTATCTCTTACTCCCCTTTTATACCTTACTACCCCATGCCATAAAAATGAAAAACAAAAAAGTTCACAAAAGCAAAAAGATATTGAATGTAGGTTCGAGGGATGGTTTTTGAACATTTTTCTGATGATTTACCTTGCCTCTGGATGGGCTGAAAATGACTGAGTTTGTCGAAGCTTTCCTTGTGGAGGGTTGCCAAAGAACATGGTCTGAGAACGCGTCACCATGTCTGTCATTGTAGGGGTCTGATATGCTTGAACAAGGCTTGTACTATTGGTGGAATCACCACGTGCAGTTGCTCTTTGCCAGGAATGCGAGCTCAAACCCGACAACACATAAGCCCTACCAGATGACTCGTAAACTCGACGGTTTGCCATCCTTTCTTGCATCTCCTTTAGTTCAGCACATAGTGCAATGCATAACCTGTCACCAGCTTGTGCAGAAATGGTTTCCGATAAAGCCCTGCGGCAACTCTCTAGTATTGAGACAGCAGCAGTTAGATCACCATGTTCAGCAGCAGATCTAGCCTCAGCCATAGCCTCAGCAGTGCGGAGCCTGTTTCGTTGCCTGTCTACTTCCATTGACACTACTGTTTGTCCAATTATTGTGGGCCTCTGGATCTTTACTTCATTGGCTTCTTCCAAGGACACCATTTCTTTTGATATGGGGTCTCTGTAAATACATTGAACTTTCAGCAATGACATCTCATCACAGGATTCGTCAACTGGAACATTGACCGTCACCAAAAAATCTCTTTCTTCTTCAGCATACAAGTCTCCTGCATCAATAGAACCTGTTTTGGCATCAGCTGCCAGGCTAGTTCGATAACTCCCTGCCTTTATCGAATTAATTACCAAATTTGGGTGAGCGCACTGGACTTTAAGACACGCCTCCTGCACTACCACACTTAGAAGCCCTCCAATGCATTGTGCAAAAGCATCTTGGATCACACCTTCAGCTTCAATAAAAGAAAATGTACCCCCAGATATTTCAGAAATCGAATGCATTGAAGAAGCATCGTGATCAGCACCAAACCCAAAGGCATGCACAGGGATACAGGGACCTGCAGGGAGAAGTGATCTGTAATCTGTTCGGGAATGAGCTCCGCTAGGACTTGTGACGGTATAGGTATCCTGCCCATCTGATAACAAAATAATGCTTCCAACTGGGTTCTTCCACTTTCGGTCTCCTATTACCTTGGCAGCTTTCCTAAGCCCTTCAGCAATATTAGTCCCACCATTTGAAGTAAGAGAATTTACAGCCTGCAATGCTTCCTGTTGGCCTGTTTCAGTCATCCGGCGAAGAGGAAAGAGGCGACGGGCTGTGGAGGAGAATGCAATAACAGAGAGCCGGTCAGATGGCCCAAGATGCTGTATAACAAACCCCATAGCTCGCTTTAGTAACGCAATCTTGGTACCAGCCATGCTTCCACTAACATCAAGAACTGTGACAAGGTCAACTGGTGCCCGAGAATTTTGAGTTGTAGGGGAAAACATAGTTTCATTTCTTCCCCCACTTGGATGGGGAGCCTTCAGATGGATTAATATGGCAAAATTATTGTGACAGGTTGCTCTTGGAATGGCAGAAACTTCAGGATATGTTTTAACTTCTATTGAACCAATAGAGTTATTCTTAGCAGCATCATTGGCAAAGACATTTTCTTCAGTTGTCTCATGCTGCAGATCTAGTACTTCGTCATCATCAAAAGTACCTGGCTCAGAAGTATGAAAGAGTGAAGAAATCTGCCTAGTTGGATCCAACCGAGGGGAAGGTAGCCGCCGTACCACAGTTGTCCACGCATCATCCCGGGGCCAGTCTGCTGGGTTGATTCTAGACCTTCCATTGGGAAGATCTGAAGCAGGACTCTGAAAGGGGATTTCCTTCCATTTTGCTCTGCAAACCGGACAAATCTGATTCCCATGTTTTACATTAGAAGTTATACAGTGGAAGTGGAAAGAATGGGAGCATTCTGCAGTGAAAATTGCATGACCTTGGCCTGGTTTCATGGCTGTCAAGCATATCGAACAGGTTCTCTACAGTTTCGAAGAACAGGCAGGTGAGAAAACAACACGACCAAGTCTGAAATACATTTCAGTAGCTAAAACAATTGCTATATTAAAATGACAGATACAACTTTAACATGTACGCTCTGAATAACATTTAATTCACCACAATGTGTGTTAATCCTGGAAGCTGGATTAACAACCAAAAACTAAAGGAATAGTCAAAGATCAAATGTTGCCTCATATGAAACATAATCACAGCAGCAGCTGCAAGCAGTATATAAGAAAATCAAACATCTCTAGTATTCATTAAAGGTAAAATAAATCAAGTCCTGACAGCACAAAGATGTTTGTGAATTTAGTATAAAGGGTGAATCAAACTACAGAGAAAATGAAAAATTCCCAGGATAGCACTTCAAGTCCTTAACTAATAACCATAGGCGCTCATCAAAAACAGAATTCTCATTCCCCGAATGCTAGACTGCAAGGAAAAGAACAAAAGAGAGCAAGTTGCAATTCAGAGGCATCAAAGTTGGCATACATTTTCTAGTTTTACAAGGAATTTAATTTTCTGTTAGGGTTTAAATCCATATCACTTCCAAACTAGCATCTAACAATTAGTATTGCCATTGTATGGTATAATATATCTAGTGAAAAAAAAAATTTAATTGTCAGTACAGTGCACATCACTAACTCTTTCTGTCATCATACAGCACTAGTATTGAGATTGGAACATGAGAAGAAGAAATATAATGCTACCTATCTACCTGATAAAGCCTACTTGATTTTAATACGGTTAACTGCAATAAAATGGCTGAGAAACTAAAGACAAGAATTCACAAAAATAGGTCAATGGTAAATGGTCAAAGCACTATAAAGGACAGTTTCACCAAAAACTAAAGGGCTGTCTTTTGAGAAACATGCAATTAATGAATAATTTTTCTTGAGTTTAGTACAAATAGTCTATTAAATCCAAAAGAAAGTTACTGCCAGTTAAGCAAGCTCAACGATCCCCTCAAACTAATGATGGCCCTTTCAACAAAATAAAGCAAAAAGAAAAAAAAATCCAAAGTTCATCAAAAGATGTGGAAATGATGGGGTTTGCCCCAAAATTTTCACTTTTAAATTTTTTATTTCCCACTAGTCTTTTTTTTTTTTCTTGTTGAAGCTTAAAAGCTCAGAATTGAATTAATCCACTGCCTGCTTTCATTAACATGAAAAGGAGAGAAGGGAACGTTTTTTGTGGAGTAGTGCAGTTATGATGTTATGATGACCAGACAAAGCACTTTCCCATCAAGGTGAAGGAGAAAGAAAAAGAAAGAGTACAGCTTACAGTAGGGTATTGTATTCACTTTTCTAATAAGCCAAAGAGCAATGGTCCTCAAAGAGACTAGTCCACTTTGCCCCACATGGCCTCTATATGGACTTATGGGAGAGTTGAAAACAACACAACAACAAATACCCATCTTCAGAAATTTCAGAATCTTCACATTATCAGACACTCCCCCCCCCCCCTCTTTCCCTACCACTCCAACCCCACATGATAACAAGCCTTGGAAGTTGAAACCAGGTAGATAGATTATAATTTTTTTAACATATGTAGGTAAAAATCAAACATGTACGGTCTGTAAAAATAAATTGAAACTTGTCAACATAGATAGTAGTTCTTAATATTGTACATACTTTCATAGTTCATATATTGAATCCTATTATTCAAAGATCAAAATTAGATAATAATAAAAAGGGAATACAACAGAGAGTAGGACTAATTTCTGTATTAAAAAAATGTAAGCACATAATCATTTCAAATAAATCCCACTACCAAGGATTAAAAAGGATGAAGTATTAAGATTAAGTCCACCCAGGGAAAACCAAATAAGCTAATCACTAGCAAACAGAATATCCTCTAAGATCCATCCAGGGAAAAAAGCATTAAGACCAACCAAGTTCAGAAGATGGGAAAATTTGTAACTTTATCCTCATTCAGAAGTTTTTTTTTTTTTTAGAAGTCAAATTTAGTAAAAAAAGGAAAGTAAAAATGCAAACCTTGGAAGATTTGGGGCTGGATTTAGAAACCCGGAGGCCAGAAGAGGAAGGGGTGGGAGTTGTAGGGCGGCAATCGTTGCCTGAAGGAGAAACTGGAGATAGAGGAACAGAATCTGTAGAAAGCCTTGAAGCAACATTAGCAATGGATGTTGAAGACGCAGATGATGATGATGATGGTAATGAATCCTCAAGCTTTTGATGAGGTACATATAAACACATGTTCATGCCAAGAGCCAACTTTGCTTTCCTCCATTTACTTCCCATGATATGAAGACTAAAAACCAAAAAAAGAAAAAAAAATTGGGTTTTGTTCTTGTTTTTAAGGCTCGGAAAACCCAGAGATATGGTTAAGAAGGCAAAAACAGCATTTTTTTTTTTTTGGCTAAATTTGTAACAAGGAACATAAAAGAAACATTTATTTGAAACCGTGACTTGTGAGGTGTAAATAGATAAGGTTTGCAGTGAAGTACAACCAAGCTAACAGAGATGAGAGAGAAATCCCTTTCTTTTTCCTTGGGGGATGGAAGGGTTAGAAAATGAAATATTATTTTGGGTTTTTTATTTTTTTTACTAAAGTTTTAAAAAAAATTGTCATTTGTTTAAATTAATCAATTTTGTTTTTTTAAAATATCAATTAAATATACCTGGAGTTTTTTAACTATAATTAAGTTGCCATCAAGTGTCCTTTAATTAAATTAAAATTTTAAAAAATATTTATATTAAAAATTAACAAAGAACCCATAGCAACGCTATAACCAGCATATAAAGTTTTTTTTTCTCCACTATAAAATAATTATATTTTAAATTTATAATTTTTTTTTAAAAAATTAATATGTTAACCATTTTTATATGTATTCAGCAGTTATGATATATTGGGTAAAAGTATTATAAAGTTTTTATATTAAAGGTTAGATTATATTTTAATTAATCTTCGTACAATAGATCAAAAATTAAATTTATTCTCTTTATTAAAAATTTATTTGTCCTGTTAAAAATTAGTGTGACTGACAGAATAACCATACAATAACATATGACGTGTCACATGTATTTCATTGTAATATATAATGACTAATTTTTAATAGTAAAAATTGATAAAATTTTGAATAGAAAAGCTAGCTTTTTTTATCTAATATATATAATTTAATTTACCTATTTTTTAAATAACAGAAAAAAATACAATCTAAGCATAGAGGCATTCATAATATTTTTACCTATCTTATTTTTATTAATTTTTTATATTATATAACTATATCCTGTACTACAGTGATATTCTTTAATTGGTCCAATAAGCAGTCATTTTCAAATAAAGAAGAAATGGTGTTTTACATCATTTACTCCAAAAGAATGCTGCTTTGTCTTTGGTTGAATTCAACATTGAAGAGAGGTAGATGATTAGTCAAAACACTGAATATCAATACACCATTGCCATACTTCTCAAATAAGTGTATTTGACCAATTCATTTATTTTCAGCAAACCATTTTTTTTTTTAGGAAGGGATGATAATATCGAAGTTTAAATATTAAACCTGTTGAGAATTCAACATTTCGTTTTAGTTGGAAATTATTATATAGAATTATGCAATCCTAATCTATAATTTAAATTGCAATAAATAAAAATGGAAGTAATGCGAAAATTGAAGAAAGGAACCCAAATACTTAGAAAAAGTTGATTTGAGTAGTCTTGAATGGGGAAGGAAAGGGTCATTATCATGAATGAATATCCAAAGATATAATAATGGCCACTCATGGCATGGTATGGTAAGCAAATAGAGTTTGGACCCTCACTCCAACTCCAACTGCAAATCACAGGGCATGTATTTTCACTAACCCTAGGTTAGCCATCAAGTTGGGTTTTATGGACCCTATTTTCCAACTATATATATATTTTTTCTCAAATAAATTAGTATTAAAAAATTTCACTTCCAGCTAAAAGATACCAACATATTTAAAACTTAATTTATACAATTATTTTTAAAATTTGAAATATTTAGAATATTGCGATTAAAGTGGTGAGTGAGAGACCCCACCAGCCTAGCCAAAGAGATATGCCGACCGAGTAATATCTGAGCTCTCGTCACCATTGTTGCAAATTTTTACAAGTTTAAGTATGCAATTTCTTTTAAAGGTGAATATAATTAATTAAGAGGTTTGGGAGGTAAGTGAATATCAAATTTATATATGAATTTTATTTTAATTTCTAATTTAATATATAATTTTTAATTTTTAATTTAATTGTGCATATTTCAATATATGAATATATAATTTTTTTTCATAGTAGATTAATATAATAATTTGTGTATGCAATATATAAATGTAAAATAATATTAATTTAATAATGTTTTTAGTGATTTCTAAAAATTTAATCAAATCAAAATTTCATGTATAAAATCACACAAAATTAAAATTAATATATGACATTACATACTGGATCAATGTTTAATTGTTTAATGTATAGTTTTTATATTAATCCCAATATTTTAATGTAAGAAAGTATGGTTGATTTTTATTTTCAAACTTTCTGTTGCAGCATAAACCTTAACAAGTTGTTATGACAAGCAAAGTATTTTATTGCATGGTAAATTATAAAATTAGTTATCTAATTATTAGTGTGTTTGTGTTCTGGTCACTCAATTATGAAAATTTTCAACTTAGTTACTAATATTTTAGGTCATTTCTGTTTTGGTCACTCACATTTTAGATAGTTTCTATCTTGGTCACTCTCTGTTAAATGGTTAATGAGAGTGATGATGTGATCTCTTTCTAACTAGTATAATAATATATTTAGTCCTCAATATTTGCATATTCTATCAATTTGGTCCTGATTTTAAATAATTCAATAAATTTAACCATCTACATTTACAAATTTTATCAATTTAATTCTCACACACATATAATTAAATATAAATATAATTATATTTAAACACATATAATTCATTCTCTAAGTGTGCATAGATTGGCTTAAATGAATAATTGTACTGGAAAAATTGTTTAGTGAATTCATTCTTTGAGCTAGGCTTGTAAATGTAGGATTGTTTAATTCGAATTGCGTTAAAAAAAACTTAGTCTCTCACTATCCGTAACTCTCTTAGCATATCACTTTAGCCAAAGACTCTGTTACAATATCTGATTCGACAAAAAATTTAATAAAGACAAACCATGTGATTTTCCAATTGGTATCAAAGCAACCACTTGAAGATTCTAAACTCAGTTGGTATTGTGAAGGCTATGAAGGTAGTTCAATCACTCGCGCATTGTTGCTAACTGATTCGTCAAATTACACATATTAGAAGGTTAGTATGATATAGGTGAAAGGACTTGGATTTTTGTATAAGAAGGGTGGACTCACCCAACTGTCACTACTACAGTACTATACTTCCAAAAAATAAAACAAGAAAAGCAAAATACAATATTCAATTGAGAGAATATTGAATAGTTTAAGATCATCTTTATATGTGAGTCAGCTAAAGAAGTTTGGTCAATCTTTCAAAATCAACATGAAAGAAACATTGTTGATTATATATGTTATACTATACGCCAATAATAGTAGTAGGAATGATCGCAAAATAATAAGAAAAAAATAATAAGAACATGCATATTTTACGTGATAAATCTTTATTAGAAAAACCATGAGTAGATGAAGAAAATTTCATTAATGTTGAAACACAACAATACAAAAGGTTTATGGCTATACACAATTTTTAAAGGGCTAAACAACCCATCTAATAGAAGACTTATAATTCTACATGGATTCAACTTGTGCGGCAAGGTCTGTATCGTAGGGGCGGACCCCTAGTCAAGTTTAGTGGTGGATGGGGATCTATGGTGGGCTATGGCCTCGGACTTTCACCCCCACAAATCTCCAATTTTACCTCTCTATTTTATTTTTTTAACAAATGAGTTGCACTTTAAATTTTTTAAACCAGATCAAACAGGGTTTAGATCACACAATTTTAACACTTACAAGTTTTGGAGGTTAACTCCTTTTTACTTTCTTAGATGATCTTTGGTTTTTTTCTTTTGCTGATAATTATCTTGAGATATGAAGTGTTTTGCATACTCCGTTTTATGCTTGGGCGATGGTTAACAAGCTTGAATATATTTGGTGATTAATGATTCTAAGAGATAGGGGGAGTATGATTAATCTAATTCCCTTGTATGGGTTTGCGTGTGCTCTAATTTACTGTAGGGTTTTGTCAAACTTTCTGTTATAACATAAACCTTAACAAGTTGTTATGACAGTCAAAAGTATTTTATTGTGACTAGCAATTTTTTAAAGATGTTAATTAAATGTGGAGTTACATATGGGACTGGTGTCAAGTGGTAAGTGTAGCGACGTAAAAATTTTAGTTTCGCTTGGTCGCTAATTGTGGCGATTTATTAAACATTTGAAAATCAATTTTCGATTTTATTAACAAAAGGAGTCGCCACCGATCTTTTTTATAGGTGTGATCGGACACCTAATAAATTTATTTTTAAAACAAAAAGAAGGCCAAGTTTAGGTCTACGTGAAAGTCCAGAGAAAAATTAGGGTTCGGGAGTCGGTTACGCACGAGGAAGGTATTAGCACCCTCACGACGCCCAAAATTGGTATCTTATAAACAAGTGTTGTCTTAATTTTCAAAATTGCTAGTCCAAAGTAACATTGAATCGTGATCCAATCAAAACGCGAGAAATTTCAAGTTTCGTTTTCTTTTGAGAAGGATATACCGTTTTAACACGAGTCGATTGATATTCACCCAACATAGCGATGAAATCGATGACATGGTGCTGAAATCGGTACGTTGCCTTGCTTATTGAAATAAATAAAAACACGAATAAATATTTTAAGATAATGAACAACGGAGTAATATATAAAAATGCGTGGGAAACGAAAGATAATAGTTGGAAATACATCAAGGCACATAATACATACAACAATAATATTTAAAACAATGACAATGCACGCGATATTAAATGTAACAATAGTATCAAATATGATAACACAATGAGAACACGATGAATATACATATAAAGATAATTAAGAGTATATATGTAAAATATATATATATTAATAGTAATAGTGTTTGAAGTATATACATAAGATAGTAAAAAAGGTATATGTAACTTGTACTATTAAAATATGTACATAGGTTAATATATACAAAAATTTAACTAATAATATTGAAAATACATGTTCATAATATATATAAAACATATATATAATATAATATTAAAACATTTTACATAATATATACACATATAATTACAATGTTAAAAAAAACATATTAATATTAATAATAATACTAATATTACATAAAGATATACTTATATATATATATTAAAGATAGGTGCATATATGATATAATACATGAATAATACGATATTTAATATATACGTAATATGTATAATAAAAATAATAATATACATAATATATAAAATATATATGTATATAACAAAACATATACTACGGTTAATGATTATAATAGTAATGGTATTAAAATACAAAAAAAGAACAATGTAACATAACAAAAATACTATATATATATAAAAATCTATGTACATAAATAGAAATATACACTATTATAATAATAATAATAATAATAATAATAAATATAATAACAATATTGAAACACAAAAACAAATACAATAAAGATATTGAAATAAAGTAATAAAAATAAGCCTATACATAAATATATATATACATATATACATAAAACATATATAAACATTGGTAATAATAATAATAATAATGTTGAAATATAAAGGCAAGTATAGCATTAAAAATATTAAAATAGAATAAATAAATAAAACTAAATACAAATACATATATATATGCATATAACAAAAGTACATACTAATATACATAATAATAATAATAATAATATGAAAATAACAAGGATATTTAAATAAAAAAATGAAAATAAACGAAAACATGACTAAAATTAAACTAAAAACAAAGTTGTGGGGCAGATTTGAAAAGAAAATAAGGAGGAGAGGATCAGATTGCAATATGCGCGCAACATGGGAGGACCGAAAATAGAAATATCCCCGGTCGTTAAAACGCAGCGCTTGGTACGGGGCTAAATTGAAAACCTCAGAGAATTAGGTGGCCAAATTGCAAATCATAGGAACTTAATTGCGAACCCTCAGAAAAGCGGAAGGGCCAAATGCGCAAATTACCCACTGAGTTAAAAACACTCGGATCCTGAAACGGGTTCGGGTCAAATCGGGTCGGGCCAAGTGAAACGACGTCGTTTTGAGGTTAAATGGCAACCCCCAAAACGACGTCGTTTTGGGGGGCTATTTAAAGGCCAATTTTTTTAGAAAATCTCATTTGCAACAGCAGAAAGGAAAAAAAAAAGAGAGAGGTGAGGGAGCTGGGCGATTTTCGGCCTAGGGGGAAAAGCCGGTACAGTCACTGGACCGTCGCCGGCGCCGGCGCCGGCCACCGTACACGGTGGCCAGAAAATCGAAAAGGTTAGTTTTTTTTTCTTTTTTTTGTTATTTTTGTTTTATTATTTTATTATATTATTTAGTATGTATACGTATAAAATAGAAGGCCGATACTGAAATGAAGAGAAAAAAAAAAAGAAAATCACTTTAGTGTTGATATCGATGCTTGGTTGTTTGGATATTTTGCTTGTATTTGAGTACTAACTAAAACTGCTACTTTGATTATAGACTTGAGACACTTCTCTTGTTCTTTTGTATTTTAAATTGTCTAAAAAAAAGAAAAGAAAAAGGAACCCTTTTACAGTTTTTGATTTGGGTTTTTATAACCTTTTTTCACCTATTTTTTTATTGCTTTTGTCTTGTCTGATTGTAGGGAATGGGCACGGACGGTGGAGTGTGTGATGGCTCAGCACGCGCGGGGCGTGGTGGTCGACATGGTGGAGCAGTGTCAGGCGCACATAGGGCAACGGCGCCAGAAACCCTAGGGTTTCTGGCTTTCCAAAATTTTTAGAGTTTTAGGCCTCTCGGGCTTCACTGTTTTGGGTTGGTGTTAGGTTTTAAGTGTTTAGGTTAGTTTGGGTTTTGTTTGTAACTGGGTTTTGGGTATTTGTATTTGGGCCTGGGCAATTTAAATGGGTCATTTGGCTTTGATTGTAAACAGGCCAAAATTGGCCTACAACAGTAAGAACTAAGAAGGCTGCAAACAATTGTGGTCATAATATTTTTAATGATGGCTTTGGAGAGTGGGAGTGTGGATGAGGTAGATGAAAATGTTAGTGCTAATATTCTTGAGTGTTTGATAGCGGCAGATTTTCCAATCGCTTCAATTATTGGACGGGGTGTTAATAAATAGTTAAATCAATTGAGGAAATAGAAAATCAAGTTTTGACTCCCAGGGAAAGAAATCAAAGAAAGGTGTTGTTTCAAGCTCAAAATCTGATCACATTGTGAACGGTTATTTTTCTTAAATATCCCAAAAAAAATAATTAATTACATAAATAAATTTAATTCAAAAATAATAACCTAAATAACTTAATATGAACAGTAAAATTGAGTTTGTGGACTAGATAGCTAGCACCACTATTTTTTCTGCTAAAAAATGATTTTTGAGCTTTTGAACACTAGATGATCGACACTCATGTATTTTTTCTCAATTTTTTTTGTTGGTACACTGATGACCTATACCCCTTTATTTGATTAAAAAAAAGTTTTGTATCTCAGGGTGCCGACCAACAAAGGTCCAAACTCACCCAACAAAAGGAATGGAAATATTACAACATTAACCCCTCCTTGTTTTCCTATCTTTTTTATTTAGCAAGTTTAATTACATATTTTATATTTTAAAATAATATTGGACTACAAGGAGGGGAATAAAAAAGATGGGAAAACAAGAGGGGTTAATGTTGCAATATTCTGATCCCCTTTTGTTGCGTGAGTTTGGGTCTTTGTTGGCCAGCACTGGATACCCTCAAAAAAAAATTTTTTTAATTAGATAAAGGGGTGTCGGCTATCAGTGTACCAACACCAAAAAAACTTTTTTAAAAAAGATACATGGGTGCTGGCCATCTGGTGTTCAAAACCCCAAAAATTTATTTTTTTAATCGATTTGCTTTTTTTAGATTTTTCTTTGATATATTTTTTTGTGTTTTTTAATTTTTACAAAATTTTAATTTTTTATAATTTTTTTACTTTTAAAGAATCTTTTATGGATACTAAATTTTTAAACTTCTAAATTTTGAATTTATTAAATTTATTATTAAGAGAATTTTTTTAGTATTTTTTTCTCGGATCATGGACTTACACTAAGGTTTGGTTTTTCATATATTTTTCGGTTTTTGAAAATTTTGATTTAAAATTTAAGTGTTGAATATTGATGTCAAAAAGTGTTTTTTAAAAATAAAATGTTCATTTACACATGATATTGTGGAGTAAAAATATGCATTTAAATCATTTTTAAATTCAATAAAATTATGGTATTTTAATAAAAATATAAAAAAATAATTTATTGTAACCTATTTTTAATATTTTGATATATGAAATATAAAATTTAAATATTTCTAAGTAATTAATATTAAATATTTGTAAAATTAAATTTAAATATATAAAAATTATATTTAAATAATAAAATATAACCATTATTATGATATATATTTAAAATAAATTTTAATAGGAAAATAATTATATACCCAATATAAATATAAATAATGCTTATAATGCTTATAAAAACTCTTTTAAATATAAAAATAGATTATTTAACATTGCTTATAACTTAAAAAATAGTTTTGAAAAATAATATATAAAACAAAGCCTTAGTATATTTCTCACAGCTCCATTTTTGTGAGATCAGCATGTATTGAAGAAAACGATGAGCACCGTCTTCTTCTTTTTTTTTTCTTTGTCCTTATAATTTATTCATGAAAATAATTAGTATCATCTTTGTTTTTATTTGCATAATTTGTAATAGTATAGGGACTGGCCTTGTTTATTGTAAGAGAGAATAAAATGCTCACAAGGATCTTCTCAAACTTTTTTCTTTTAACCCTAATAATAATATCACATGCTCAATTTTGCCTCCCTTTTTTTTCTCTCTCTTTGTAGCTTGCTTAAGGTGCATGTGCATCTATACCTTGTCAATAATATTTATTATTGTCAGTTAACCATAAAACCAAGATTAGGGACAGCATTAGGGGTAGATGTTCCCATGGAAAAGCTTGCTTTTGGTATGTTGTTTAAATTTGTTGACTTTGCCCCCGAGAGAAAAACAAAGTGTAGTAAATTTAGGTCTACAAAAGAGAGTCCAAAACCCTACAAAAGCAGGCTCACTCACTCTTTACTGATACTGTAATTAAAACCCTCTCTTTCTACACGGGAAAAGAGTTGGACACATAAATGTGATGTCTTAAAAGGAGTTCAAGAAAATAAATAAATAAAAAGGGGATGAACAGTGTGTGTTGGTGTTGGGCCCCTTGTGCATGTTCTGTTGTAGGGTGGGTGGAAGAACCTCTCTTAATTTTACATCTCAAACATGGGTTACACCACTCTTTCTCTCTCTTTTGTTAAGGGCCCCTCAGAATTAGCTTCAATTAATACATATATATATATAGCAATCTATCATCTCCTGCTTGTTTTCTTATACACCCTTTACATAATTTTCATCTGTGTTTTTCCTACTTAATTAGATCATTCTTCTTGACTTTCTACTTCTTTATTAGGAGAGTTGTCGGTTTGACATTTTGACTTCAACCATAGGGATGAAATTTAAAAAATGTGCAATTGAGGTGAAAGTTTTAAAAAACTAAACAAAGATAATTTGAATTCAATTTTTTAACTTTTGAAAGGACAAAAATGTATTTTTTATTTAATAAAGAGGCTAAATTTTATTAAATTAAACTATTAATATTTGAAATAAATTAAAGTTATAAATGTAGCATTTAATTAAAGGATCATGACTCTAGTCGACTTTAACGACCTTAAATTTGGGGTCATGCTAACATATGCTTAAGTTAGCTTCTAGACTTAGGCTTGAGATTTATACCTTGTTGTATATATTGATATAGATATATATTTAGATTCGAGATTTACACCAACATACTAGACATATATCTTTTACTGCATCTTATTGTGTATATTGATTTTGAGTCCAAAATTGATTTAAGTTAATAAAATAAGTTGTTGAATTTTTAATTTCAGTAATTAAATGATAGTTAATTATGTTTGAAAATGGAAACATAGAATGAAGGGATATTCATATGATGTAAATAGAGGTGATAGATAAGGTTAGTTGAATTATAGGTGAGGATGGATGCAACTTTGAAACATCAAAGACCAAACAATTTTAAGTGAAGGGAAATGGAAGAGGAAAAGCAAAAGTTAGCGAAGGATGAATATTTGCCCAGAAGCTGACCAACATCAATAGCCTTCCTGATGAAGGCATCCATTGGTCCATAACCCTAGTGGATATGCAGTTGTCAAATTGATTGCTTCCATTTACGAACACAGAAAAATAATAGTAAAGGCATCTAAGTCAATGGTATGACATCAATGAAAAAGATATCCAATGCCCACTTTTTTATTCTTTTTTAGGGTAGAAAGAGAAAATAAGAAATTTTGTATTGAGAGTCCATAAAATTTTGAGTGTATCAAAGTTAAAAGAACCTTAAATTAAATTGTTAATTTTTTTTTTTAGAATGGCCAAAAATATAGTTTTATTTCACTAAGGGGCTAAAGGGCTTAAATTAAATTAATAATTTTTTGAGAAGGCTAAAAGTGCAATTTGTTCATTTAGTTAAGGGGACTGAAGCCCTTGTCTGCCCTTAGCTCTATCCTTGGATCATTTGAAATTTCAACTTAATGAATATCGCTTTTTATACATCATGTGATGCCAAAGTTGATAGATTTTAGTTGTAGTGCAAGTTGATTATATGAATAATATTGTGAGCTACCAACCTAATTGAAAACAATGTCCTAGTATATACAGTGCAACGAGTATACAAAAAAAATAGTAAAAGCTCTACCAAAATCTCAAGGATTATTTAAGTAATTCAATAACACACCTGCATCTATGAGCGCTTATCCAATGAAAATTTTATCAAATTAAATTTATCCAAAACCATATATAATTACAACATCACCTCATTCAACCTTTCCTATTGAAGCTTATTTCAACACTCCAACAAGTATTAAATTACAAAGAATAAAATTCTCAAAATGTTCTTGCTTGAACAATATAAAAACTCTCAATTTCCTATCACACAAAGATGATTTATAAATGCACTCAACAATAGCTCCTCACTATAATTATATGCATTTACTCAATCTCCTTATTTTCTCTTGAAGGTAGGTCTCCGTAAATAAACTTAGAAGCATGATGGTTAAGCTCAAAACTATCTCCATATAAAATGGGATAAATATGTTATCCAAGATATTCAAACTCGAACAAGATATGTTTTTCTTTATCTTGATCTTTCAATAGCGAGACTTTAAACAAAACTTTTTTTGTTACTATAGCTCATATTATAGTCCATGCTAAGTGGAATGAGTTATTACTCATTCCAGTTAAATAAATTATCTCAAGTTTATCTTCATATTCAAATTTCATATTTGGTTAAAATTCTTCAAAAGCTCCTGACACTAACTCAATTAAAAATTTTATTAATAATATAGATACACAAGTATATAAAAATTTAGAACACTAATATTTATTAAAGTTTCACATAAAAACTAAAAATTATTTTAGTTCAAGCAGTAAATGAATAGAGTTTATATTGCATGGTATTCTTGGTACAAATCTTATTGATAATTTTTTATTGATTTATAAAAATATATAAAAACAAAAACACTCAAATAATCATATAACTTCCTTTACAAATAAAATGACTTTTTTGGTAATTCCCTAATTGAATTAGAACCAGTTGATGGGTGACTTCAACTTAATAAAATACTTAATCAATAATATAGATAATAGTATATTATACATAAAAAGAAATAAATGATAATATAATATAATACTAAATTTCATAATTACAATTCTTAAATTTTATATAATTTATTAAGTACAAATTATAAATCTTTTTATAAATGTCTATAATACCTAATTGAAATATATATATATTAAAAAACTGTAATTTTAAAAAATCAAGTTTAAATTAAATTTTCAATTATTGTTATTGAAATTACCACATCAAATTAATTAATATAAAAAATTATTTATATAATTCAATATAAATACATATAGAAAAATAAAATAAAAATATATTATTCTGCTCATATTAAACTTTTGAATATTTACTTATATTTTGAATTTAAACCGAAAATAATAATATATAATTAATACAATGAAAATTAATTATATTTTTATAAAAAATATTTGATTAATTTACTATATTATAATTGGATAAAATATAGTACACATAGCACGTCATTCATATCCCCAGGAATAGCCTAGCCTAGAATTTCAGAAAGATTTGAAGACACAAGTAAATAGACGAAAAATATATATATTTCAAAGTTCAAAGAACTATCAGCTACAAACAATGCTGGTTCATATACAACCAAGACAACTGCTAATTCCGCAGCAAAGTCAGGCCCCATTTTCCGACCTTGCACTGGTAATTTAGAACCCAGCCCCATTTTCAAGGGAGTTAGTCATCATCTGACAAGCAAACAATGTCATTTGCTCCTCCGCTTTGTTGAGCTGGGTTCGACCGAATGCTTGGGGCCAAGCTTGAACTAACACCTGGCAGCAAGTTGCTTGGGGGATTGGGATTGGCACCGGATACTTGATTGTGCATTCCCATTAGAACATCCATTGAAGGTAAAGATGAGTTAGGTAGAGCAGCTAACCCTCCGGCAATTTCATGCCGGATCCTACCAGCTTGGCCAGTAGTTGATAGCTGCCTGTATGCAAGGTTGTGTGACAGCTGACTTGACATTCCACGAGACTGCGATGGAACACTGCTCAAGGAAATGGAAGCAGAAGGTCTATATGCATGTAAAAGAGGGGCTGGAGCACGAATTTCACTGCCCATTTGAAAGTTTCCTGTAAAGCGAGAGACGGAGCTCATACAGGGAGGTCTAGTTGTAGTGCCTGAGAAAATTTCTAAAGGGTTAACAACCTGCAAAGATGGACGCAAGGTTTGTGCATTGACTGCAGGAGAAACAGTTCGCATGCGAGTACCTGAGCTAGTTGAAGGGAGACCAGAAGCACCGGAAGGCCACAAAGATGGACCCATGGTTTGTGTATTGACTACAGCTGGTGAAACAGTTTGCATGCTAGTGGCTGGCCCAGTTGAAGGGAGACCAGAAGCAGTGGAAGGCTGTTGAACCATCCGTTGTGATGAAAGTTGAAGCAGCTGCTGCATGAAACTGGAATTTGCCTCTGTCAGAATGACAATGGTTAGGTAGTCAGTATAGTGAAACATTGCAAAAAGTAACGTCTTAGCTACGTGAACGGATACAAGCAAAATATATTATGGTTGTTGGGTTGGCTGTTAGCTTCTTTATGCACACACACATATTTATATGCCAGCAAGTTCACACAAACAGTTACCAAGCATACTCTTTCTTTAAACTTTCAACATAACAATTTGTGGTAACCCAAACAATCAATATAAACAAATTCTAAATTTTCGGTAGTGAATAGAACTATACTGTGTCAAAAGGTTGACCACAACAAATCTGGGATTCAGTAGATAAACCCTAAACCCACCAATGCATAGAATTTTCATCAAGTAGACGAATTAAAGCATCACTCTGATTCTCTATTCTTTCATTTACCATGTTAAAATAACCAAGTAAGATTCACCTTGCTGTATTCCTGCTGAGCCAGATGCCCTACTATCCATACATTTAGACCTGAAGACCTCAGCCAATATATTATTCAAGAGAACTTTGTTATAATTTACATCAAGCTCCTCCTTCCGGATCAGAAATTCTGTCTCTTTCTCCTGAAGTTTAACTTCGTACTTTCTACGAACCTGAGCTGCAATTTCCTCAATTTCCTTCTCACACTCGAATTTCAGCTGCAGCTTCTGTTCAAAGAAGTAGTCTTCAGCAGAAAGTAAACCATATATGATTGTTTACCAAGCAAGCAAGAGGAAACTAACCGTATCTTCATGAACCTTAATGGTCTGGTCTCTTTCTTGGGATATTCTTTCCATTTCATTTTTAAGGGGGTCAGGATACAACAGCAAAGGCATCCGGGATGATACAGGAGGTGCAGTCTGCAAGGGATGGCCTCTGGAAACAGAAGGAACTGAAGCTGTACTTGTTTCTGAAACCTGCCTCAAATGCTGACCAATGGTTCCATTGATGGGTGAATGAAGGGGCTGCAAAACATCTTGACTGGACATCTCAATATGGTTGGTTATCGATTGCCTTTGAGCCTGAGAAATTAGGTTAGCATGTTGACCATCATTGCTTGGTTGATTTTCAGTTGCACTAACTGAAGGTAGATCAGGAGAGAGGTTCAAAATTGATTCTGTGGACCCCAACTGCTGTGTATCAGGATTGGACACATTGCAAGTCACATCAACAGCACCATTAGATGGTAAAGTTTCAGCTACCTGAGAAGCATTTCGCATTTCATTGTTTGCAACATCTCTAGTTTGTATTCCTGAGGAAACATAAGGAAGAGAACCCACATTTGGGGATACCTGTCCATATAAGAATTGTAATCAAATTGTGAGCTGGCCAGTAGCAGAGTATAGATAGCATAATCTCTCCAATTTTGACCACAAGGATATATTAAATAAATCCACAATAGAGCAGCCAAAGCCATGCAGATTATCTGCATTACCTTCTAATCTATGTTGTTACTATTTTGCTTTAGTTTTTAGGTGTGAAATATCAACATAAGAAATGTCTTAGCAGAAAAAAGTTTAATAGAAAAGACCAAAAAGAATCTTACATACCAAATCTGCCACAGCCTGTAATGAAGATGGATCTGCCAGAGACCGTTCTTGGAATTCAGGTTCTAAGTTCATAAAGCATAGTATGCCATCAAGCCGATCAATTTCGATGGCACATGTTCCATCATTTTCTCTATGAGCACTACCACCTTCAAGGAGTTCACTACAAGCAGTTTCAGGTTCAGCCAAAGAGATCTCTTCAGCAGGCATTGAAAGTGCAGCTGTATCAGGTATTTGCTCTTGTTCTTTAGATGTAGAGGGATTCGTGCAGACAACATTATTCATGTCATCACTGGAACTTGCAATCTCTGATGAGATGTTTGGAACTTCTCCATCAACCACATTCAGTGTGGCCCCACCAAGGATCTCTTTCTCAGATAAAGTGTTCGCAGAAATGATGTTTCCCTGACAAACTTCAGATGCATTCAAGGCAAGCTCCCCTTCAACCATGGTTAATGTGGCCCCACAAGAAATTTTTTCAGATGAAGGTGCCACTGAAGATGGCAAATTCTCATGATCTTCCCTAGAACTGACAGTCTCAGCTGCTCTTAAATGAACCTCGCCATCAAGATTGCTTAATGTGGTTCTAACAGGATTTTCTCCAGGTGATGGTGCTTCCAACAAGAGAACATTCTCCTGACCACCACTAGAATTGACAATCTTAGATGTTCTCAAGCAGATATCCCCAACAGCCTTTCCTAATGCAGCTCCATCAGGAATTTTTTCAGAGGAAGGTGCTTCGGCTGAGACATGGGTTTCTTGACCTGCATTGAAATTGGCAACCAGAGGTTCTTTTAAGGTAACCTCACCATCAACCTTCGTTAATTTATATATATCAGAATTAATTTCAGATGATGGTACTTGCACTGAGGCAAGATTATCCTCCCCTTCACAGATAATTACACTCTTAGCTGTTTTCAAGGGAACCTCCGTGTTAGGCTTGCTCAAAGTGGTTCCATTAGGAATTTCTTCACGAGAGCATGCTTCAATAGGAACAACATTCTCCAGAGCATCAGTAGGAGAAACAGTCTCAGGATTACCATTTGACATTTTCAATTTATATTCATCAGAAATCTGGTCTTCATCCAACCGTCTAAGAGAAAGGACACTCTCGGTAACATCACCTGAACTGACAGTTGGTGGAACTTGAACCGCTACATTTGGAATTTCTCCTACAGAAACCAGTTCTTTGGGACACGAATCTTTGTAGATGGCCTGTTCTTCACCAACACCCAAACAGACAGTTTTGTTGCCCTCCTCAATTAATGCTACCTTAGAATTCTCCTTGCAGGGTCCAGCCATATAAATGGGATCAACTTTGTCCAGAAGAACTTCGGACAATCTTACCTCATTTCCTTCGGCAGATTGAACAGAACTTGAAGAACTTCCTTTAGGAAGATTAGCCTTGCTAATAGGTGGCTTCACTAATTCAACCCTAGCCCAGGACTTAACTGCTTCCACCCAACGAGTCTTTCTCTCTAAAACATTGCTTCTTGCTGCCACCTGCGATGCCTCGAGATTCTTAAGGTCTATATCCATCCTCTGTTTTAGTTCATCAAACTTCCTAGAATATTCAATATCCAAATTTTTTATCTTATTAATCCTCATCAAGGCATTACTGTGCAAACGGATAACAGCTGCTTCTGTTTGTTTCTTGTTCTCCAGCAGAGCTTTTTCTTCCTCGTACTTCTTTTTAAGTTGCTTCATTTCCTCCTTTTGCTTCTCAGTTAGTTTTGTCAACTGCTTATCAAAATTTTTCTCACTTTCGTTGATGCTTTTTACAAGATCTCTCTGTGCCAATTGAAATTCTCGGGACACTCCAGACGCTGCAATGACCTGTGCATCAGAAGCCTCTTGAAACCTCAATGAATCTTTATCCTCTGTGTTTCCATCAGCTTTACTTGATAATTCAGAATCTTTGGAAGAATTTGAAACCTTCAAACATCCTGTACGATATACAAACATTCTCTTCAGACACCGCAGCAATGAATTAACATAGGCTGCCTCTTCTTTCTTGCAGGTAAAGCCAAGATGCTGCTTTGCAAGTGCAAGTGATTCTTTATGATCAATTTTCTGCTTCAACAAAGAAGCTGTACACCAACACTGAACGTACAGAAAACAAAAGATAAAGATGTTGAAGTACCATAACATAATTAATACCTGCTTAAATTCTTATAAACTACATGCAACAGAAGGTTTTAGAAATCTCAAATATTCATAACATATACACAAAAATACAGCAGCTATACACCTTAATAGAATGTTAGAAGTTACCTGTATTTTTATGGGTAAACTACACTCAAGGTCACTAAACTATTAGTAAATTTACATTTTGGTCACTTAACTTCAAAAGGTTACAAAATGGTCACTGAACTATTCAAAAAATTTCATTCAAGTCACTAGGCTGTTAAGGTTTTTTTTTAAAAAGTCTAGCTAAATAGCTCCAAGCGTCGATTCAACAATTGGTACGGTGAATCAATACCTATCAACAAGTAGTAAAATATACATTAGATCCAAGTCAATCTATCAATCAGTATTGGAAATTCAAAACCTTCAAAGCTTTTTCATGAAAAAAAACAAAACTGTAAAAGAGAAAAGAGCTTCTAATTGGTGTAGACGGTGCAAACTGAGAAGGCCATACAGAAGTGATTTTAACTTTCGTATATTTCAGTGACCATTTTGTAACCTTTTAAAGTTGAGTGACCAAAATGTAAATCTACTAATAGTTTAGTGACCTTGGTTGTAGTTTACCCTATTTTTATTCATCGAAGTAAAATACGTAGACAAATCTAAGCAAATATATTAATAAATAAATCCAAAAAAGGGTTCATATCAAAGAACAACAAGAGGAGAATACAAACAAAAACAAAGATGGGCTCGTTTGACTATTTTCTAGACCTAAGAACTAGACATGACCTACTTAGTTCTTTACCTCTCTCTCCATGCAAGAAGAGTAATTCTAGCTGAACTCAACCTTCACTTGCCTATAGATGAAAGATGTCTCTATATAAAACTCCTCTACCTGATCAAGGTTGAAGGTTAAAGTTTCAACCCATTCCACCTAAATTAAATAATGTGTCCTACTGTATTGAGTGGACCATTAGAAAAATAGCTAACTTAAGCATCAAAAACTCAGTAGAATATTTTGAGTGCAAGCTCTAACAAAATACGACATGCAAAATTCCCAAAGTAATGGTAAGAGTTTTCACCTTTCACTCCTCACCATTTGAAACTAAGATTAAACATCAAAAACCTTTTCAACAAGAAGTTGCAAACATTATAAAGAAAGAAACACAACTTTGACTATGCCAAGTACGAACTTATGAACAAAATATACCATCACAAGATTCGGCACACGGATCTAAAACTGATTGGAATACATATTGCCAAAAAAGAGATGAAATATAGTACAATTGGCACAAAAAGCTAGGCCTGGAAAGTGCAAGTTCCTGAGTCCTACCAAGGGGAATTCCATATAACATAATTTCCATCATATCCATTTGCTTACAAAGGCAAAATTGCAAATAATACAGCAGCTGTCTATGAGAAGGGGTAAAAGGAGTGGACATTTGATGTCAAATTTAACAGCATTTAAAAAAAAAAAGGTAAGTATAATAAAAGCCTAACTTCATTCTCTCAAACATAAAGGACTGACTAATGGAAAAAATCAGAGCATATGAAAGACATCCTAATCCAATTGCATAATAAATTTAAGAAAATAAAAGCGAATAAAGGCTAACCAGAGAAATCTGAAATGCCTGCAAAATGGTCTCTGGTTCCCTATTGACCAGATGGTTATTCATGACATATTCAAGAAACTTTCCAGCTAAATCCCTCACACCCTCCTACAACACAAACAACAAGCACCACAAAGTAAGCTGTTAGAATACTAGGCTGATAGAACGGAAAGGCTTTGATGCAGAACCATTACAGAGGAAAAGAGATTTCAAGGCCCACCGTTACAGAAAATACATGGAAAGTATTTATAATAAAAAGCTCACAATCCCCTATATTAGTAAATAGATGAAAAAAGATCCTTCTTTTCCATCTTATCTCCGGAGGAAAATTTTCAGAAGTGAAATACAGGACAAACCAGGCAGCATTTCTACAGAACAAGATCCTAAACTGGCCCATTTTCTAAACCCTATTGAAGCAACTTTTCCACTTTTAGTCATATTAACATAAAAAAGATATAACAGAACTCCAGTAATCTGCAACAGCCAGCCAGAAATGGTTGCATAAGAAAATAATAGTCACTAAGAAGTGCAATTCAAGATTGGAGTGTTCTTGAGAACTATATTTATGAACCATATTTTTCCCTCTACTCTACCTCCCTCTTTACTTTCAGAACTGAGAAACAAAAAGCATTCTGAAATCTCTAATGAAGTTAAATATCCCCCTCCCACAAAATATTTTTCAATGGTATGTTTTTTACTTTAACAAAATTAAGAACTAAAAGCAAAGCCCACACTGAGCACGTCTAATTTTAGTTCTTCCACTGGTGATTAATGCACATACTGAGAGATGTAGAACTTCACATAGTTTTGCTATCTGTGGCCACAAAATAACATGGAGAGTCTTCTGAGAATCAAGCTGTTTTCTTCTTCTCTCCCATTCTACCATGTTAAGAGATGGTGTTTCTGAGATATCATTGGCCAGATCAATTGAGTTGGTTGCATGAATTTTATCACTCACAGGATCAGCTAATTTACTCAAAGGAGATACTGAGGTTCCTGAGCTTCCTGCAAATAGTAAGAGAGAGTACTCAGGAAAGAGCAAAAGAGAGAACTATCTTCTTCCAAAACTCAATTCATTGCATTTTAATTGCCCATTACCTTGTCTGTCCTCTTGCAGCCCATGTTTTGGAGAGGGATGATCGTTTCCATCATTGACCACCTTGCGTCTCTTTACAACTTCAGCACTTTCAACCTCAGATTTCTTTTGGACATCATCGAGGTATTGACCCCTTTTCCGGTTCCTCTGAAACGAAGAACAATACTTCCACCTCGGACTCTTTCCCTCCAAAAGTTTTGTCCAAAATATATGAGGTGGATCTTCATTCATCACTTGGATTTTCTGCTCGCCAAACAATGGCATTTCTGTCCTATACATTCCTTGATTTTGTTTGGCTTGTAAAATTAGGGATAATTTGCTTGCATCATTGTCTATCCCAGTTTGACTCAGTAAGATAAAGAACTCTTGAATCACGTCTTTCAGAAGTGATTGCTCAGGCAAGTTACTTGCATCCAAGGCTGGGATACCATGAATTTTTTCCAACTGGCTAAGTAGGTACGGAGCCCCCCATTTAAGCAGCATGTGACTACTACTAGGGCTTATGTTCACTATGTTGCTATCAAGTGTCTTGTCTTGTTTTGAAAGCATCAAAATCTTTTCCTCCACAGTAAATGCTGAATATAAACGAAATACTTTTATTTCTTCAAAGTGAGAATCAAGTGTTATCTTCTGCAATGCTCTTAGATCATTCACTGGGCTCCAATCACTTCCAAATATTACGACGGTACTGATTGCAGATAATTTGACGCTGGAAAGACAAGCACGAGTTTCCAATAAGAAGACAAATCTCTTCCTCTCATTATTGAATTTATTCAAAGCAGATTGCTTCCTTGAAGGGGTGACACCACCATCTACGCGTTCATAAGAATCTGCACCAAATCTTTGGCGCAGAAAGTCATCCAAAATGTCTCCCACTAAATCCCTTCCAGAACCACCAGTGTACTGTCAATCAAAACCATCTACATGAGAAACATAAAATAGCCAAAACCTTGTTTTGCGGGAGTAATTACTATTTAGAAGTTATATGCAAGCACATTCACAATAAAGAAGTAATTACTATTTAGACAAGGGTTTGTCAAAGTCGTTCAAGACACAAAACAACAATATTCATACAAGCAGTAAAGGAACCATTGCATGTTGAATTTTAATCCCAAAATGCTACTTTAAGACATTGAAACATCAAAAGGCAGAGGCTAGACATTAATTGACACAACGACCTATTGAACTAGCCTATTCAAGTTAACCAACATTACTGTCATGTAACAACCAGTTCAGCATGGCTGGATTTTCCATCAGAAATCAGTTGAAAATATAATTAGAACTTTTTAAAGAGCTCTCACCTAGAATTTATTAGAAATCAGTAACATATATTTTGTTCATTACAAGTTCTCACAATATGTATCAACCAGTTTCTCATGGCAGCTTTTTGAAAGGTCAAGTTAACATTTTCAACTTTAGCTCAACTTTTGCAAAAGTTGAAAGTTTCATGTAGAGACCCAATTGGTCGATTCAGCTTCTTGAGAAATAAAGCTGTCCCAAGAGCAAGACCAAACAGGTACTGAGCTACACATTCATTTTTACATGACAAGCACCAGATCCTTTTTATTTCTGCAGCCAGTCAAAACATCAAAATAGCATATGGCAGGTAAAGTGCTTTAACAAAAGCATGGTAGAACCCCGGAAATGTAACTTTATTTGCTTCTAACAAACTCATAAACAATTATGTACAGGGGAAAATACATACAAGCTTCTTATGTACATTAATCGCTTCAGCATCATCCGCTAAAAAATATCAATAACATAAAACGTGCATAATGCTATATACCGGTTCAGAACCCCTTGTCAAGACAAATATACCTGGAAAAGAACAAGCACTTTTAACTCTCGTTTCTTGATCTCCAAAAGAATTGCATCAAGTAGTTGTAATTTGCCACTTGCTTTTATGCCAACATCCAAAAACTCAACATCTTTAAGGCCTTTAGTGAGCCGCATTTGAAGGGATTCATCCACAACATAAGGATGATCACAACACTGTCAACAATTACCATGAAACACAATATTGACTCATCATAGAAGTAAACTTTTACACATCCTCATTCTAATGCATATATCATGAGATAAAAAAATCAACTCAAATACATATACTATAATTATGATAATAATAAAAAGATAAAACAGGGCATTTGGAAATCCAAAATAAATAAAAGGAATTACCATGAAACACAATATTAACTCATCATAAAAGTAAACTTTTACACATCCTCATTCTAATGCATATATCATGAGATAAAAAAATCAACTCAAATACATATACTATAATTATGATAATAAAAAAAAAGATAAAACAGGGCATTTGGAAATCCAAAATAAATAAAAGGAATTCAAACAAGTGGGGGATGATTAAAGATTCTAAGTTTGAGCTGTAGCAATTTATTCCATCCTAAAGATATAAGTAAATAAATTTGCATTTCAAGATTTTCTACAAGCACTGTCAGCTTACTAAATCCAAATAGCAAAACTTATGATAATGCAACAGAAATTTTCTAACTTATCTTTGAAATGTAGCCTAACCTTAATTTCTAAAGTCCATACAGCAGGCTAACACACAACAACCAGAAATTGGCTAGAATATTTTGATATATTAGATTATTTGAAAATAAAAAGGGGAGGAGGAGGAGTCTAAACCATGTAGATGATGCAAAAAGTTCAGTAAAGTCAACCTTTCTGCTGGTGATAAGAATGTTACGGAGAGCTCCTACAGGATCAGTCTTTGAAGGTGAACACAGTGAGAGAGAGTTTGAAAGTAGAGTAAAGCAATACTGGTCCAGCTGTGGATTGGATAAGAGTACAGGAACCCAATACTCTACAAACCTAGATGATTCATAAGCGACGTACTTTGCCAACCTCTCCTTCAAAATAGCAATATTATCACTTGAAGTCATTTGCAAGCTGTCACTACCATTTGAATCACTCTCAGAATCAAGCAGAGAAAGAAGATTAAGGTACTCAACCACATTATCCTGCAGAAACCATGTAGCATACATAAATCAACCTGCAGAAAACAATAACAAGTGAAAAGTAGAAATGCCCAACCTTCAGTTGACTGCTGATAATCAGAAGCCTCTTACTAGCAGTTAACATCTTAATTTGTTCAAAACATGAAGCAACTGTTGGACGTTGGCATTCATCGAGTACTATTACCTCCCATCCTATGCAATCAAGCACATTCAAGTCCTGCAGAACCACAATAAATTAACAGGCAAACTAATATCAGGTGAATAAAAATGTAGCAATTTTTTCCTCAATTGATAATTGGATAGTTAATTCAAGAAAACTCATTAAACTAATAACAAATAGTGATGCAGCACTGCATCCTAATAACTTTGAAATCTGGATACAATTTGATCAAAAGGTGCAGAGAAGTATAAATTCTCACACAAAACAAGTATACCTTCTTTGATACTTGCACTTCTTGTCAAACTTAAACAGACAACAATTTTCAAACTATAATTTATCACAGAAGATGGCATATACCTCGCTGACAACTTCAGGTGAGGTTATAAGTACTTGAAACATTACACAACCTCCTTCTTCATAAAACTCCAGGTTCCTAATGCTATTCCGAATTTCTTTACTGCCACTATAAACCACAACATCAGTAGCTGGTTCCAAACGCAAGAACTCCTCATCCCATAGATATAGTAAAGTGGAAGTTGAGATAATGAGAAAAGGCCTTGACTTGTCAGATGGAAAAGACATAATGAAAGAAATAACATTTGGAATCCTTTCCTGCAAAATATAGAAACAATTCAGAACTATTGCACATGAAGCTTTGCAGTTCACTACTGTAATGTAATGGTGTATGCAGGTAAGGTGTATATTATGGATCTTGTGCGTATTGTATCTTTTTATAAGCTTACACATGTATGATTGCCAGTAGGTTAGCTTTCCGCATAGGCAAAATGAGAAAAAAAAAATTCATGGGCATCCATTGGGTCGTTTTTCACATATTATGCTACATCTGGCATTTCACAAGGTTAATGAGCATGTGTTCACGTACCCACATGTATGTAAGTAGACCCATGATTTAACTCAAAATGCTTGACCAGATCATCTTCAGATGCACTACAGACCCAAGTAACAGCATATTTGATCAAGCATACCTGATTATCAAAAATTACAGCATTCTGGCTCCTAGGCCAATGGTAGCTTAGTTTGCTAACAGAATCAAGATTAGCATCTATTCCAGATGAAACACCAGCTGGTAATTGAGAAAACTTTAGAGATGTACCTGCTCTGTCCTGTGCAAGCTCCTAGTTAGTTAGAAACAAGCCCTTCAAATAAAAGGGGAATAGAACATACATATCATAACTGTTAAATCGTGATAGTGGTGGGGTAACAGGTAAATGAAGCCCAAACCAAATCTTGCCAAACAAAAATGTCCACATAATTCATAAGGCTCAATAGTGGTACAACATAATGATTTAACAAATACAAATCTCATGGTTAACATCAAATCAAGTGGTGGTAGCTTTTAAAAATCACAAGTTCAAATATAAAAAGATATTAGGGCTTGAACCAATAGTTATTATTTGGGGTTTTAAACCTGAATGTTACATGTTCACGCAAGGGATCCAGCAAAGGGTTGATGATGTGGTAGTGTTATACCCTCCTTGTGGCCTCCCAGAATAGCCAAGCAACAAATGTTATGCAAACCCTAGGTTATTTGTCCACTAGTCCAAGCATGTGAATGCATATTAAACAAATTATAGACAGATGCATCTTAACCACAACGAAATACCAACATATTAAGTTGGACCAAATCTTGTTAGAATATAAAATATTCCACACTTTTCTTTAGGCACCTTAAATTTAGAAGATTCCTTTCCCTTCTTGAAACAAGTTTCATAATCTCGTATAAGGCTCTGGCCTTCTGGACAACGGAAAAAGGAAGCATTATCCAACTCCCATGAAGCATGCTCATAACCAAGACCACACCATTTCACAAGCCACTCAACATGACAACATAACTTATCATCATCATGCCCATTACAATGACGATCACAATCCTTGGTAATGAACAATCTTTTCTGTAGCAAATGATGTGGCACTGCCCAGTGTTGCTTCCACACAGAACCCTGAACAATAAACATATCTGAATGACCATCTCGAGTAACATCTTACAAAATAATCCTCTACTTAAGGAATATGACTGTGAACCTGATTTTTTCTGTTATATTTAGCTACAAGTGATGGAGCCTCAAGCAACACCTGGTTCTCAGGTAACCAACAATTATGAACATGAGCAAGACCTTTGTATTTCACAAAATATTGCTTCTGTCCTCGCAATCCTAAAACCAAACACCAAATGCATAGTATTATCAGTAACAGCTCATTCATCCTATATGTTATTATTACGAAGTACAGCAATTATCAAACAAAACAAATCAAGATAGCATTACTAAAAACTTTGGCAACATAATCTACCAAAGCAGTCAGAAAACATCAATGGCACAATTATAGAAATACGTTGCAATGAGGGGGTAAAAAAGCTATGGAAATAAGGAGATAATTGATCGTTCCCATACCATCCTCCAAAGCCTCTAGTTCTCTAGAATCCCAAATTGCTTCTATTCCCTCTGAAACCGAATGCACCCCTGATTCTAATTTTTTCCTCACACATGATAGACAGTACCAAACTCCAAGATGGAACTCCTCAAGGGGAGGTTCTAGACACGAAAGATGATAACTTCTTTGACAACCTTTTCCATGACAGCGTCTAAAATAGGATGACAGAGTGTAAGATAAAATACATCCAAAATTTATTCACAAAGTAGTCATCAAATATAACTAAGAATATACTGAACAGTCTAAAAAGATTAAAATTAACACAAAGTTATGTAGGACATGCTAAAGACCTGTGAAAGTCCTCAATTGTCCAAATGTCTCCTATCTAATTGACTGAAATTTCTTTTAAACATTAAGTCATAGAAGAACAAATTAAGTTAACATTACAAAATTATAACAGGGATGGTTATCAACTATGTTAACAGGACTCAGGACATGGATAAGGATCCAAGTGTCAGATTCATTGTCGTCACAAAATTTTTGACACAGGACACCATCCAAATTTTGGACACGGATACTTAGTGTGGATTTTTTATAATACCATTTTTAATTAAAAAGATGAAATTAATGATTTTAATGTGGAATTTTTAAAATATCAACTCTTTTTAAGGGTTTTTTAGAAAAAATAATGATATTATATCCACTTTCCACTTTCCTTTTTTACCATTTTTCCCCTCTCAACTCTCCACCTTCCCCAAAAATTGTGCCTGACATTATTTTTATATATCACTCTCGTATAAAGACAAAAATTCAATGCAAATATAGGGTAGGACATTTATTATGCCCTATTCTTTTATCATTTATTTCAAACGTTTTTTTCTCTTTCTTTTATCATCGTCTTCCTTCTACCATGTCTATCTTTTCTCTTTCATCTCTGCAAATCAAAGTTCTCCCTTTTTCTCTTCTCAGTTATCACCCACAGCCATGTCCACCATTTTCTGCCAGAACTGACCCACTGACCCGTATCCCGTGCCAGGATCCATGATGGATTGTGTCAACCTGGGTACAGCACCCCAAACAGACGAGTCCAGGTAACAAAGGTTATCAAGATACATAAAAAGGGCAACCCAAAATATTTATAAGAATAGTGAATCTAAATCTCTTATTAATCAAAGCATCTTATACAGAATAAAACTACTCATTAGCTCCACATATTCACCTATCAACCATATAAAATTATAATATACGTAAACCGATGAAAAAGGGTTACCCACAAGAGCTTCCCATCAAGTTTGCATACAATGCAAGTATTTTGATCATTGCATGTTTGAAGATCTGCAGAGGAGATGCATTGTTGCATAGGACTACAGGGCTTTTCAGTGTGTCCCGTGCTAATACCAGCATCGGGTTCCCCTCTATCCTAATACAATGCAGCAAATCAAAGGAAACAGTTATGAAAAGGTCAAATAAAAATCAAATAAAATCGTTAGATAAGAGTTAGAAAAAAAATCATTATCATGAGACCTTAGTAGAAAACTAGATCCTTACTCCACTAGTACAACAAACTAAGTAAGCATTTGCTACAAAAGTTACTAATCAGCCAAAGATATCTACTGTTGGTTTCTTTGATTTTGACATCCATCTTTATTTCAACAAAAGATAATAAAAGGCATACCACATAAGAGGCTAAGACAAACTCAGGCAACCAAAACCTTGTCTATCAAAGACATCACATTTTTAAACCTAGCAAACTTCATTCGCTAAAAATTAATAAATCAACAAAAAAGATTGAATTTCCCTTTTCTGCAACAGATGAAACGTAAAAGGATTGAAAACCTGCTCGATACTATCCAATTAAGAAAAAATCAAAAAAGAAAAGGCATGCAAATCCCAACTAATTCTTATTTTATTTATAACCTTCCTCAGTTTTCTTTTAGTAAAGAGTATCTAGGAAAGTATAAACAACCTTAATATCGGAGGATCCAAACACCCAACCTTCCTCAGCTTTCTTTTATTCATAGGTACATATATATAGGAAAAAGGGTTCAAAAGAAATGAAAGAAGAAAAACAACCTTAGTATCGGAGGATCCAAATAACTGGTTTGCATTAAAAGAGCAAGTCTCCTGCTTTTTTGAACCACAGTTGACCCTGCAAAATATGAATCCATATTTCTTTAAAAAAGAAAAGAATATACTTCATTTGTTTCGTGATAAGGCATTCCCAAAATTCGAAAAGAAAAGCTAAAATTGCTCAAAAACAAAGGCTGTACCATTATTACAAATTCATTTACTTTTTATTATAACCACAGGCAGCATTGAGAGACAGTTCAATTCGTAACACAATAAAATTGTTGGCATCTCAATCCATAAATGTAAGGTAGTGAGTGTGGTGAATTTAATTTTGTTGAATTAATTAACGATCTAATTTTCTTATAAGGAGAAATATTAAAATAGTAAAAATTCTTAGCATAAGATTCAGTTTTAGTGAACTAGAACTGGGTCCAACAAAATCATCAACTGGAGGTTTCACGAATATTCTTGTGGTTGGTGAGTCATGATATCTATTGAAATGCTAACATCATAAAACAACATACATCATAATCTAGTTTACTCTCCTATTTTTGTATTTAACAAAGGCCAAAAATGCACCCTGACCAATTAGAACCTAAATAAGCATCCTAGCACCATTATTCTTAGTATGTCTACATGCACCCATCACAAACACCAACAGCCCTGACCTAAGCATTTACATATATCATATTTCAACACCAAATATTCCCCTTTATCTTACAAACTAAACATAGAAACAGATGCCATCATATTTCAACACCAAATATTCCCCTTTATCTTACAAACTAAACATAGAAACAGATGCCATCATTTCCCTCTTGCTCAGAAATAAGCCTCGCAATGACAAAAACTCTAGCTTATATCCTCTCCAAGATGCACGTCATGCCATCACATTCAAAATTAATCTCAAGCTTAAGGACCTCAACCTACATATTAAAAAAAAAGAACAAGAAAACTAGAATGACTAGCAAAAATATCTAATTTGGTAGGACTTTAGGGGAATTTAAAAAAAAAAGTATAATATCACGATCAAGGACCAGCCCAAGCAGGATGGAAGTTACCAACTTTGGACTTCGCAGATTTTCCTGCATGGCCTTTCCGGCATCATCATTAACTTCTCCATCTACCAAAAGATTCTTAACAATTTGTGGAACATCCTTCGTTGAAGACATATCCTTGCAACTATCCTTTTGGCAAGTAGAAAATGATTTATGCTCAAATGCTCCCTTTACAGATTGATTTGTACTTGCCACCACAGACCTTTCACTAGTTCTCTCGGTGAGTTTTTCTAAAAGTTCCACCTCCCTGTTTCCACAATCAGTTCTGTTCAGATCACCGCAATGATCTACAACACAAGCAGGCAAGCATAAGAATAATATATTTAATCAAATAAAACCACTGAAAAAAAGAGTAACACATATTTTAGATCAACATAATATATCCTAGAAAAGGAGGTTCATATACAGATGAAAGAAGCAAATCAGAGGTACACGCATAGATTGTCAGAGTTGCACTTATGAGCAATTATAATCTGAAAAATGAGGGAGGAAGAATGAAAAGAAGCTACCAGCTCTATAAACTTGCTGAGGTGTTTTCCTTAACAATGCTCTATAGGCACGAGCATCCATCCTCTTCTTCTGTGCCTCACCTTGCCCATCTTCTTGCTCATTGTGTTTAACTTCTACACTTCGCGTAGTCAATGGTTTCACACTGTTTTCTTCTTTCTTCCTTTTTCTATCGAAGGACCCAGGACTCTTATCAGAATTCTTTGATCCCAAAGAACCAGATGAGGAGAGCATCTTATCCCTCTCAGACCTGCTCAGAGGACAAATTCTTCTGCTTTTCAATTTGCTCAGATTTACTCTTAACTGGGGAAGTCATTGAATTGAAATTTTTTATCTGCTTCTCAAATCGCTCTGACTTTCGAGTACTACAGTTCACTGATGTTTTTCCACCAGTTTGACTTTGGAATCACCATCTTCACCACCCTTAGCTTTACTAGACCTAATAGCAAGCGTCGTGCCTTCGAAATGAACAAAAAGAATCTTAAAACAATGCATAGAGAACGCAATTAATTCACATCTAAAAAAGCCTAGATGTTGACAAAATAAAGAGATGATTTACTGCTATAAATTACGATTCAATAATATCTGCATAATTTCTCATGAACAAGAAAGCAACCATATATGCAAACAGTGTCAAATAACATCACAATCTGCACAATGCCACAGCTCCAAACCCTAAAAAACCAAACTCAAGCCACCAATACAGTCAATAAACATTGTTACCACCAGTTATACACAAGTTCGGTTATTTCAATATAATCGCATATGGTTCAAACTAAAACCCTAGCTAACTTGAAAAAAAAAGTAAAAAAACAAAAAAAGACTCATGACAGTATCGTCATTTCCATGCTTAAGTATGGACTTACCTTCATGCAAATCCGATGAATAATAATTTTTCCCGTTTAAGATTCGATTACCTTTTTATTTCAAAGCTCAGTTATGCTTCCTAATAAAACAATCTTTGATTACCAAATGCGAGCAAACGTCCTTTTTTTTTTTTTCTACCCGAGAAAACGAGGGAATATGAAGGAAAATTTTAACTAGGTTTTTTGGAGCTTAACTTTTACACAGTTTTCAATTGAAACGTCTCTACACTTTTCTAGATGCTAAAGATTTTATAGAACAACAAATACGAAATTACCGAAAAGGCCTTAACAAGGCTTACGATACTCCGCTCCCTTTGCGCGCGAATCTGGAAAAAAATTAATGGCATTTTCCCTCTGTTGATTCCGTTGACCGTTCAAGACTTTTGAGTCCACCTATTATCACACATCTCAATTCTCAAGCCCAACCAAAAATTTAATGAAATTCTCAGCTATAAAATCAATTCAATTATATTTAGCATAATGATTTATTTAGTGTTGTAATTTTATTTTATTTATATGGTTAATTTGTCGTCTCTTTTGATTTTAAAAGGAAAATTTAATGTTTATTAACTTTCTATTAATTTTTTTTATATTTGATAAATATTGAAATATAATATTACTTTTTAATATTTTAATTTTCTTAATTAATTATCGACATAGCATACACATGGACTATCATGTCAGAAAACTTAATAAATGTTAACTTTTCTATCCTTTTGGGATAATTTGACAAAAAGTGCTAATTTAAGAATTAAAAAAGACTGAAAAATAAGTAACTATTAAGATATTATTATGGGATATATATTTAGAAATATAATATATATATTTTTCTATTCCTACATGACTATGCGGTATAAATATTATGTAAACTCTTAAAATCTATCAATAAGATTGGAAGGGATTATCCTATTCTTATCTTAGTATCAAGAGCTTAAGTTCTCTTTTTACTTATATATTTTTCTTCTTTAAGTTATTTGCTTCTTATCTTTTGTTTTGCCGACAACGCAGCTGTAACACCCCTTACCCGTATCCAACACCGGAATAGGGTACGAGGCATTACCAAAACACATACATTTGTAAACGTATTTAACCGAGTTATAAAATTTCATCAAAATTAAAACTTTCAAAATAATTAACATGTTTCTATAACTTTTCACAATATATCCTCAAAATATTAAAATCATAATAATTAGGGCCTGCGAGACCCGATACATACTCATGCAATTTAATGCTTCATTTCCATTTCATTCAATTCGCAATTTCTCATGCTCATAATTTAAATCATATCACTAGCAATTTCCATTTAATTCACGTACAATTCAATGACATCAAATTCAAAACTAATACGTATTTACCATTTAACTCAATGTTTATTGATTATACCATTCAATAACACATTTATGAAATTCTCAATTTAGCAATGAAAATATCACTTTAGTTTGAATAACAACATCGTCCTGATATAAATACACTACCACTTATCCATTTACTTTAATTCTTTTGGGCCCATTTGTCACTTACCATCCTTAATCAAATTAGGGAACGGTCACAGAAAATTGAGTACTTCACTTTCACTTTGCCATAGTATAACTATAGTCTTACGTATGATCACTTATCACTTGTCCCTGATCAGATAAGTGTAGCCACCTATCACTTTGTTTCTTGATCAGATAAGTGTAGCCACTTATCACTTTGTTTCTTGATCAGATAAGTGTAGCCACTTATCACTTTGTCTCTTGATCAGATAAGTGTAGCTAAAGCTATCACTTATCACTTTGTCTATTGATCAGATAAGTATAGCCGAAGCTATCAATTATCACTTTTCACTTGTCACTTGATCAGATAAGTGTAGCCGAAGCTATCACTTATCACTTTGTCACTTGATCAGATAAGTATAGCCGAAGCTATTACTTATCACTTTCCACTTGTCACTTGATCAGAAGTACTCAAATCCGGCGTTCCGCTCAATTTGATCATTTATTCATATATCAGGCTTACCAACATGTGTTAATTCATAAACCATTCATGGTATTATTTCATGCCAAATCATATACTGAATATACCATACACACATACTATGAAACTTTATTTTCACACATGAGCTTAAACCATGACCAATAATGCACAAAAATAAGCATCATTCATATTTCATCGTTTATGAGTTATAGTCAAACATATGACCATTTATACACGAATCATTCATATATTTCCCAATTTTCCTCCTCCTCCTCTCCATTCCACATCCTTAATGTGTATAACACACTTAAACAACATTAACCATAATTTCAATATTCACTAACATGTATATTCAAAGCTGTTTATCCGAGTCAGAGTCACTAAATTATTTTTATCCGGAGCTAAAGAGCTCCAAATTAAGATCCGTTAATTTTCCCTGAAACTAGACTCACATATCTTCATACCATAAAATTTTCATAATTTTTGGTTCAGCCAAATAGTACAGTTTATTCTTTAAAGTTTCCCTTGTTTCGCTGTCTGACAGTTCCGACCACTCTTCACTAAAAATTAATTATCTCATTGTACAGAATTCGGATGATGTTTTAGCTTGTTTCTTCTAAAAATAGACTCATTAAGGATTCTAACCATATAAACTATAACTCATAATCATTTTTTTACAATTTTAATGATTTTCCAAAGTCAGAACAGGGAACCCGAATTCATTCTGACATTGTCTCACAAAATCTATTATATCTCATGATTTACAATTCCATTGCTCACATCATTTCTTTTATAAGAAACTAGACTCAATAAGCTTTAGTTTCATATTTTATTCATCCTCTAATTCAATCTCTACAATTTTTGGTGATTTTTCAAAGTTACACTACTGCTGCTGTCCAAAACTGCTTTAGTGCAAAATGTTGATTTCTATTTTGCCCCAAATTTCACAGTTTATACAGTTCGGTCCTTTCTCAATTAACCCCTCAATTAATCTAATTTTCTCAATTAGTACTTTACTAGACATTATAAGTTGTTACACAACTATTGAAATTCAGAATTTTCACATATAACTCTATCTTCAAACTCTTTTACTATTAGGTCCCAAACATTCACTTTCTATTCAATTCTTTCAATAAAATCAGCATATGAACAATTTAAAGCTCTAATTTCATGCTAAATCATCATATACTTCCAGCACATATTCATATCAACTTTCAACTTCTTTCATAAAATCAAAAACTAATGGATTTAACAAGTGGCCTAGTTGTAAAAGTCATAAAAATACAAAAATTTCAAGAAATAGTCAAGAATTGAACTTACTTGTAATAAAAATATGAAGAACCAGCTTGAAGAAGCCCTTCCATGGTGTTTTAGCTGATGAGAATTCAGAAAAAATGAAGAGAAATCTAGATAATTCCACTTGGGTCCTAACTTTATTAAGCAAATTTTGCAATTTTCCAATTTTGCCCTTAATTCTCCTTACTTTCTTGCTGATTTCATGCCTCTGCCGTCCAGCCCAAATAGACCTTGGGTCTATTTGCCTTTTAAGCCCTCTTCCTTTTATCTTTAAGCTATTTAATCATTTCCCAAAATTTTGCATTTGTTACAATTTAGTCCTTTTTGTTCAATTAATTATCGGAACTTTAAAATTTCTTAACGAAACTTTAATACTAACTTTTTAACACTCCATAAATATTTATAAAAATATTTATGGCTCAGTTTAAAATCCCCGAGGTCTTGATACCTCATTTCGATTCTAATTATTTTAATATTTATTTCTAGTGCACTATTCACTATTTCAAAAATTTTCCTAACTTCATATTTAACTTATACTTACTAAATTAATAATATTTTCTACCCATTTGTCGAATTTAGTGATCTCGAATCACCGTTCCGACACCTCTGAAAATTCAAGCCATTACATTTTTTTTCGTCGGATTTGTGGTCCCGAAACCACTGTTCCGACTAAGCCTAAAATCGGGCTATTACAGCAGCAGTGTCAACTTTTGAGTTGGCTATCACCTGCCTTTTAACACAATTTATTTTCATCATTCTCAATGGATGGCGACAATTCTACTTCTCTACCACTACCACCTAATATTGAAACCTAACTCTCTATTTTTCTTGGGTCCTCAAGATCGACCTGGTGATTTTATTATTCTTATTCGATTAAAGCTCGAAAATTTCGATGATTAGGCTTATACTATTTGCATTGCACTATCGTCGTGGCTTTTAAATGCATTAGATGATGAATTGATTTATTCATAGACTCTTGAAGAAGTGGCAATTATAATAAGGGTAAAGGATGCAATGAGGAAATAGCATGTGCCTCGGATTACCATTTGATTTGGTCATCTATTTTTGTTGATTTCCTGCCCTATTTGAGTAAAGGGGTTGTGGTGATAGACATGTTTTCTCGGTCTTCTGCTGAAGTTGAGTATAGGTATAATGACTTCTATCACTTGTGAGCTCAAATGGCTAAAGGCCCTATTATTGAGCTTAAATGATCATCATCCTAAATTTATTCCTTTATTTTGTAATAGTCAATCTGCATTGCATATTATACAAAATATTATATTTTATGAGCATTTTAAACATATTAAAGTGGGTTGTCACTTTGTTAAGGATGCAATGCATGACGGGTTGATTGCACCTTATTGTGTTTTGACCTTCGTTCAGTTGGCTGAATTTTTTACGAAGGCCTTAGTAAACCACAATTTGAATACCTTCTCAGCAAGTTAGGCATTTATGATATGCATGCTCCAACTTGAGGGGGTGTTAGTGTAGAAGCCCAAATTGCCCGGGCCCGATTATATCAAAACCCAACCAAACCTCTAAACCCACTAAAACCCTTAACCCATGACCCATTTACATCTACCCAAACCCATTACAAAACCCAAATATTAAACCCAATTCAAAAGCCCATTAAGCCCTCCCAAAAAAAAAACCTAACCAAAAAAAAAAGAAAAAACCTAACCAAAAAAAAAAAAGAAAAACCTAACCCCCAAAAAAACCAAGAAACCCTAGCCACATAGCCACTTTCCCACTTGCCCCATTTTTCATCCCATTTTTGATATCCATTGTCTACCACCACCACTTACAAAATAGAAAAAGAAATAATAGAAAATCATATAAAAGATGGCTATAAAAAGCCATTCAAAAATAATGTAAAAGGGGAAATTTTGATCAATACAAAGAATTTATCTTCAAAAAATACCTAAAGGTGATTTTATCTTCTTTATTTTACTCTTTTTTATTTTTATTTTTTATTTTTTTTCTTTTTTTCGAATCTATTAATCTATATATATACATCATAATAAAAAAATATAATAAAAATATATATACAAAACAAATATATAAAAAAAATTACCTTTTCCGGCCACCACGTACGGTGGCCGGCCCTGGCCGGATTTCCCTTCCCCCCTCCCTTCTCTCTTCCCTCTCTCTTCTTTTTCATTTATTTTTCGTATTTACCTTGGATTTCATATTATTTTGCTATTTAATTTAGCTTTAAATATTAATCATGTTATATATGTAATATTGTTATCACTATTATTTTATATATTGTTATTGTTATATTATATTTAGCTATATATATATTTTCTTTATGTTCCGTTTCTTACTATTATATGCATATATATCGATTATTATATTTATTATTAATATTGTTAGCATTAGTACTTTTACTTAATGTGTATGTAGATATACATGTACATATTAATAGTTTTTATCATATGTGTATATTGTATATATTATATTTATATTATATATATATTCTTAATGTTATTAGTTGTATACTTCTTGTATATTTCCATGTATATATTTTATATTGTCTCATACATACTCCGAAATACTATTATACATATATATATTTTAAATACCATATTGTGTATATATTATTATTACAAATTATTACTATTGCTAGTATTATTATAACTATTATTGTATTAGTGTATATTTTATGTACATATTATATATTTTTTTATTTTTTTTTTTTTTTTTTTTTTTTTTTTTTTTTTTTTTTTTTTTTTTTATATTATTATTATTATTTATTTATTATGTTTATATTTTTATGTACATATTTTATTATTATTATATATATTTTTTATTTTATTATTAGTACATATTTATTTTTATTTTGTAAATATCATTATTATTGTTATTCTAATATTCTAGTATTCCATGTTAATATTTTTCATTAATGATATCATTTTTTTGCAACCTTTATCTATTTTTAATTTCTCACTTTAGGAATATTTTTTCTCATGTTTTAATTAATTTCAAAACTAAGGCAATGTACCGATTTAATATTAAGCCATCGATTTCATCGCTATGTTGGGTGAAATTCGTCGGCTTGTGTTAAAAAACGGGACACCCTTTCTAAAAAAAAAATCAAAAACTAAAATCTCTCTCGTCTTTTCAACCGGATCACGATTAAATATTATATTGAACTCGTATTTTTGAAAATCAAGTCAACACATGTTTATGATATACCAATTTTGGGCGTCGCGAAGGTGCTAATACCTTCCTCGCGCGTAACTGACTCCCGAACCCCAATTTTTCTCTGGACTTTCACGTAGACCTAAATTTGGCCTTCTTTTTGTTTTAAAATAATTTTATTAGGTGTCCAATCACACCTATAAAAAAGGATCGGTAGCGACTCCCTTTGTTAATAAAATCGAAAGTCGATTTTTAAATTTTCAAATAATCACCTCAATTAGCGACCGAAATAAATTTTTTTTTACGTCGCTACAGCTGGCGACTCCGCTGGGGACCAGATTTTTTAGAGTCGTGTCTGGAATTAAACTCGTGTTGTCAAGATTTTCAAAGTTCCTTGTTCAAATTAACATTTGGTCGTGATCCTCAAATTTTCATTTTCAAAAGGTCATGCATTCGCATTATGTTGTAAATATTTTTTTTAACTTGTTTTTATCCTTTTGTTTTTCAGCTTTAAATTTTTATGGTTTTACTTTTGGTTTAGTTTTTAAATAAAACGTAAAGGTTTGTGAGTTTCTCCCCAAACACCGGGCACTTGCATTTTCGCATAACATGAGCTCTCTACCCGGGCTCCGTCCGTTTAAGTGAAAGTAAACGCTACGCCTTCGTAAGTTAACTCGTCCCTCCGCACAGGCTAGTGAATACTTTCGGGTTACATATGACTTATGCTTTCGTGAGTTAACTTGTCCCTCCGCATAGGCATAAGTAAATGTAATCCCTCGAATTGAACTCGTGAGCCTGTGATAGGCTATGACCGAGGCTCCGTGCTAATCTTAGCAGATGATAGTACGGGCAATTCGAGTACCTATCTAGAACCAAAACCGCATATAATGAACCATACGAGCCACCTAACTAGAGCCATGCCGAACCTCCGCTCGTTTAGTAGTCACCGAAATAAGTACACGGGAAAAACACATCTTACCTTCTATTTCTTTTACATTTGTGCTTTCTAAGCAAGGGAATCGAGTCCACTGGACCAAGTAGCTTAATTTGTTAGATTTTTCACAGTTTTTCTCTGTTTATATGTGTTGCGCTAACCAAGGTCGTTTGTCTGTATTTCTATTTTTCATCATGCATCGAAGGCATCTTGTTAGGAAGGTGTTGATTAGAGATTGGTCACCAAAAATGGGTTTCTAATGGAGGAGTCAATTATACGAGTGACCGAAACGTTGTGTAATAGACTCCTTTGATTAAGGAAATGCCTAAATAGGGGCTTCTTGAAATTAACACCAAATTTTTGCATATTCATTCATGACTAACATTCATTTGACATTCATGCATTCATTCATGCATCCATTCATTCATTGCATATCCCATACTCGTTCGCTGAGGTTAAAACATACAATTCGTAGTTGCAATACCACAAGACTGGAACCACGTCATTCGTATAGAACGCGCCGACAAACTAGAGTAATGGAGGCTGAATTCAATGAAAGGATTGAAAGGATTGAGAGAATTCAAAAGGAATTACAAGAGCAGTTGGCTAGGTCACAGCAAGAGACGAGAGACTTAATGGTGAGATCACGAGAAGAATCGCTCGAACAGAAGGATCAAATGGCCAAGATGATGGAGATGATGTCAGCTTTAGTTAAAGGAAAGGGACCCATGCAGAGCCCTAACATCGATGAATCCCGGTCAAGAGTTAATCACAATCAAGACCCACTCTATCCCCCCGGATTCACTTCATCACACGCCCACGCAGCACAAAGAAGGTACACCCAAGGAGAACCCATAGACCCAGAGCAACAGCCGGTGCCACGTACTCATTTAGGGCAAGAAATATTCATATCAAATTCTGGGGCTAATCCTGCCAATCCAATTGTTCCAGATTTGGACGATCCAGCGGAAATAGCCAGGTTGAGAACGGACGATCATGAGGCTCAAGAGAAGTATAGGAGCTTAGAGGAAAGACTCAAAGCAATAGAGGGTACTGAAGCCTTCTCTGCACTAAGTGCCAAAGAGCTCAGTTTGGTGCCTGATCTAGTTTTTCCTCCGAAGTTCAAGGTGCCTGATTTCGAAAAATACGATGGCACTAGATGTCCAAAGGTGCATCTTGTCATGTTTTGCCGAAAAATAACTGGTTACGTGAATGAAGACCAGCTACTCATACATTGTTTTCAGGATAGTCTAGTAGGATCGGCTCTTCGGTGGTACAACCAGCTTAGTAGGGAAAGGATCCGATTTTGGAAGGACTTGGCATCAGCATTCTGTGAGCAATACAAGAACGTATCGGATATGGTGCCAGACTGGATGACTTTGCAAATGATGGAGAAAAAGCCGTCAGAAACTTTTAGACAGTATACGCAGAGATGGAGGGATGTCTCAGCCCAAGTGGAACCCTCACTAACAAAAACGGAGATAACCGTTCTTTTCATCAATACTTTGAAAGCACCGTTTTATGACAAATTAGTGTGAAGTGCCACGGAAGACTTTGCGGATATTGTAATATCCGGTGAGCTTATAGAGAATGCCGTCAAGAGCGGTAGAATAGAAGGTCAAGAAAGTTCAAGAAGGGCAGCGCCCATGAAGAAAAAAGAACCAGAAACCCACATGGTGGGAATAGGAAGCCGTTATGCCCCTAACCCATATCCAAACCAACCCCGACCTCAAAATTATCCTCCTCCGAATTTCTATTATCCTCCTCAAACCCCTTACTACCAAGCATCACCTCCTTCCTACCCTGTATACACCATGAATAACCAAAGGCCCGTCACTACATTCCCGCAAAACAATCTACCCGCTCAAAGCCAACCCGGAAATGAACCAAGACTAACAAGGCCCAATCCTGAGGGTCAGCAATTCACCCCTATTCCTGTGTCGTATGGGGAACTGTACCCAAAACTTCTGAAGAAGCAATTAATATCTCCCCATTACATGGGACCCCTTAAACCTCCATACCCGAAATGGTACGATCCAAATGCTAGTTGTGCATACCATGCCGGGAACCAGGGGCACTCTACGGAAAACTGCTTGGCCTTCAAAAGGAGAGTTCAAGGACTTATCGATGCGGGTATTCTGCGATTTGATGGCACTGGTGGTACATCCGGGAACCCATTCCCAAACCACGCCGAAGGAAATGTGAACACAGTGGGAGAGAAGGACAAACGACAAAGTAGAAGATGGGTTTCTGAAATAAGAACACCTCTGCAGAAAATCTGGGAGGTGCTAGTTGAAAAGAGTTTGCTTTGTCATCTTAACAGAGTATTCGAGGGAAGGAATACAAAAGATCAAAGTTTTTGCGAATTCCATGGTATTAAGGGGCACGACATTCAATCCTACGAAGAGCTCAAGAGGTTACTGTAAAATATGATGGACAATAAGGAGATTGAGATTTTTATAAAGGCGAAGAGGCCAATGAGAAAGAAGTATGTGCCTCCGACAATCAATCGTTAGGATTCCCGTATAGCGCCGACCGATCGTTAATAATTTATTATGACGCGAATAAGGAACGGGTGAAACCAAAAGTGATAATCGAGGTACCATCTCCTTTCCCCTACAAGGACAATAAAGCAGTACCATGGAAATATGACGTTAATATCGTCACACCTGAAGATGAAAAACCCAAAGCCATGACTGGAAGCGTTGGGGAAGTGGGTCATTTCACTCGTAGTGGAAGATGTTATTCGAAAGAGGTCGAATCAGTAAAGAAGAGCAGTGACTTAAAACAGAAAGAAAAAGCACCGATGCATGTAACCGAAGATGAGTATGAAACTGTGCCGGAACAAGAAGCTAAAAAGCCTGTGGACGAGAAAGAAGCACAGAAATTCTTAAAATTTATCAAGCATAGTGAGTACAACGTGGTAGAATAATTGAGTAAGCAGCCAGCGCGAATCTCGGTATTATCTCTGCTGTTGAATTCAGAACCACACCGGAACGCTCTGCTAAAAGTGTTAAATCAAGCTTATGTGGCAAACAATGTATCTGTTAAAAAACTGGATAGGTGGGTGAACAACTTGAATGCGGATAATTTCATTTATTTTAATGATGATGAAATACCGCCCAATGGTAGAGGTTCAGTGAAAGCATTGCATATCACAACCCGTTGTAAGGGCTATATAATACCGAACGTGCTCATCGACAATGGATCAGCACTCAATGTCATGCATTTGGCCACACTTTCCAGGATTCCGATGGATTTGTCCTATCTAAGGCCCTGCCATTCTACAGTAAGGGCATTCGATGGAACAAGACGAGAAGTTATGGGAAAAATTGACATCCCTCTAGAAGTGGGTCCCTACATATACGATGTTGAGTTTCAAGTCATGGACATTACACCATCATACAATTGTCTCTTGGGAAGACCTTGGATCTATTCTGCTGGAGCAGTCCCATCATCCCTCTATCAAAAGGTGAAATTCATCATGGATGGCTGTTTGGTCACTATCGAGGGAGAAGAAGACATTGTAGCATCTATTTCTGCCAACGCACCATATATTGAAGTGAGTAAAGATGCTATGGAATGTTCCTTTCGATCTCTTGAATTTGTCAATGCCACATTCATCACTGAGGGAAATAGAATTCCCGAGCTAAAACTGTCGAGAAATACCAAGATGGGTGTCAAGATGACTGTAGGAAAGGGAGCCCGAGCAAGGAAAGGTTTGGGAAGGTACCTGCAAGGAATAGTCAGGGCTCTAAAGCCAGTGCACCACAAGGCCCGACACGGTTTGGGGTTCCAGCCAGACATGCGTCAAAGAAGAAAACAGTGGAAGAAGGATCAGAAGAGAAGGATTGCGAGAAATTTGGGCGAAGAAATAGAATGGGAGCCCATAACGTACCCTCATTTGTCAAAAACATTTACATCTGCAGGAATGATATACCCCAGACAGGATAATATACAAAGCACGCTGTTATTAATTGAAAGGGGTCTTCAGAATGTCAGTATAAATGTCATTGACAAAGAAGCTAACGCAAGTAAAGATGTCTCAAGGATACGCCCTTGTCCCTTGGGTTTCAAGTTGAACAATTGGACTGCCGAGGATCTTCTTGTAGTTTATAAGTCTTCAGAGTAATGCTCAAACGTTAACATTCTGTTATGTCCTTAGATATAATGGAATTCTTTTGTAAGAGCCTGCATTCGCTCTTTATCATTCGAATGAATATCAATGAAGATGCATTTCGTCATAATCTTTCACATTATCACTAATTTCATAATCATTTTCTCATTTCATAGCCAATCCTTACATTTTCCTCATCCCATGCCATAACATTTCGTTTACTTGGATGCCCCTCTATAGTTTCCTTTTCTATTTAACTTTTAGGTGCTCAGATGTCAACAGCATGAACAAACCCGTTACGAGTCCTGAAATTGACTTTGAGAAGGTTGTTTGTTTAGGAGAATTCGAAGCCGAAGAAATTGCTGAAGACTATGTCTCATCTCCTGATTTGCTAAGAATGGTGGAACAAGATGATAAACAGATTTTGCCTCATTAAGAATCTGTTGAAACAATAAATTTGGGAACTGAAGAAAGGAAGCAAGAAGTGAAGATTGGGACTTCTATTTCAGGGGGCACCAGGCATAATTTGATTGCTTTGCTCTGTGAATACAAAGATGTATTCGCATGGTCATATCAGGACATGCCAGGATTGGATGAAGATGTAGCGGTCCATAAGCTCCCATTAAAGCCAGAATGCAAGCTTATTCAACAAAAGCTAAGACGGATGAGGCCTGAGATGTTGTTGAAGATAAAAGAGGAAGTCAATAAGTAATTTGATGCTGGCTTCCTACAAGCCTCCAAATATCCAGAATGAGTGGCTAACATAGTCCCGGTGCCAAAGAAAGACGGCAAAGCACGAATGTGCATAGATTATCGTGACCTGAATCGAGCAAGTCCTAAAGATAATTTTCCCTTACCACACATTGATACGTTGGTGGATAGCACAACAAAACATTCATTGTTTTCTTTAATGGATGGATTCTCGGGGTATAATCAGATCAAGATGGCCCCTGAGGATATGGAGAAAACTACCTTCGTAACAATGTGAGGAACATTCTGCTACAAGGTGATGCCATTTGGGTTAAAGAATGTTGGGGCAACATATCAGAGGGCTATGGTAACGTTATTCCATGACATGATGCATATAGAAATAGAGGTCTACGTCGACGATATGATTGCTAAATCCCGAGGGGAAAAAGAGCATGTAGTGAACCTGAAGAAGTTGTTCGATAGACTAAGAAAGTTCCAGCTACAACTTAATCCGGCCAAATGTACATTTGGGGCTACCTCGGGAAAATTGTTGGGCTTCATTGTCAGTGAAAGAGGTATCGAGGTTGATCCAAATAAAATAAAAGTCATTCAAAAGTTACCACCTTCGTGCACGCAAAAGGAAGTCAGAGGATTTTTAGGGAGGTTAAACTACATCACCCGATTCATCGTTCAACTTACTAACCAATGCGACCCAATCTTTCAGCTTCTTCGAAAACATAACCCGGGAGAATGGAATGAGGAATGCAAGGTGGCCTTTGATAAGATAAAACAATATTTGTCTAGTCCTCCAGTACTAGTACCGCCAACTCCGGGAAGACCATTAATTTTGTATCTGACAGTGTTCGAAAATTCAATGGGTTGCGTACTGGGGCAGCATGACGAGTCAAGAAAGAAAGAAAAGGCGATCTACTACCTCAGCAAAAAGTTCACTGAATACGAGGTAAAGTATTCGTCTATTGAAAAATACTGTTGTGCTCTAGTTTGGGTAGCTCGGAAACTCAGGCAATATATGTTGTATCATACAACATGGTTAATTTCAAAGCTGGACCCAATAAAGTACATGATGGAATCATCTGCACTCTCAGGAAGAATGGCACGATGGCAGATTTTACTGTCGGAGTACGACATTGTCTATGTGAGTCAAAAGTCCATAAAAGGAAGCGCAATAGCTGACTTCTTAGCAACCCGAACAATGGATGAATATGAGCCATTGAGATTTGATTTCCCGGATGAAGATTTGATGTGCATTACAGAAAAAAATGACGAGTCATCAAAAAGGAAGTCATGGAAGATGAGCTTTGATGGTGCATCGAACGCATTGGGGCATGGGATTGGAGCAGTCTTAGTATCACCAAAAGGGAACCATTACCCACTCACTGCCAGGCTGAATATCTTCTGTACCAATAACATAGCGGAATATGAGGCATGTATCATGGGACTTCGTGCAGCTATTGAACGAAACGTCAAAACTTTAGAGGTATACGGAGACTCAACCTTCGTGATTTACCAAATCCGTGGAGATTGGGAAGTGAGAGACTTGAAACTGGTTAAATACAGAGATCTAGTGGCAGAGTTGATTAAAGAATTCGAAGAAATAATTTTTAATTACCTCCTACGAGAAGAAAACTAATTGGCTGATGCCCTGGCCACTTTGGCTTCAATGTTTAAAGCAAATAGGGAAACAGAAATAATGCCTCTTCAAATGAGCATATATGAAGTCCCTGCACATTGTTTCAGTATTGAGAAAGAGATAGATGGACGGCCATGGTTCCATGATGTCTTAGAATATATCAAGAATCAAAAGTATCCCGAACAAGCAAATGAGAACGATAAAAGAACAATCAAAAAAATGGCAGCGGGATTTGTTCTTGATGGGGACATCCTGTACAAAAGAGGAAAAGATCAGCTGCTCTTGAGATGCGTAGATGCTGTTGAAGCCAGAAAAATACTTAAAGATGTCCATGAGGGAATTTGCGGGACACATGCCAATGGTTTCACTATGGCCAGGAAGATTATGAGACTCGGATATTACTGGCTGACGATGGAAAGCGACTGCATTAATTTCGCACGAAAATGCCACAAATGTCAAATTTATGGTGATAAAATTCATGTAGCCCCTTTGCCCCTTCACGTCATGACTTTTCCGTGGCCTTTTTCTATGTGGGGCATGGATGTTATAGGACCAATTTCTCCAAAAGCTTCTAATGGACACCGATTTATTTTTGTGGTTATTGATTACTTCACAAAATAGATAGAAGCCGCATCGTTTGCCAATGTGACGAAGACTGCGGTTTGCAGGTTTTTGAAAAAAGAAATCATTTGTCGATATGGTTTGCCTGAAAGAATCATTTCAGATAACGCATTGAATTTGAACAACAAGATTATGAAAGAAGTGTGTGAGCAATTCCAAGTAAAGCATCATAACTCCTCGCCTTATCGCCCAATGATGAATGGAGCTGTTGAAGTGGCCAACAAGAATATTAAGAAGATTATTGGGAAAATGACCGAGACATATAAAGACTGGCACGAGAAGCTACCATTTGCTTTGTATGCATATCGCACATCTATACGGACATCTACGGGGGCAACTCCTTTCTCTCTGGTCTATGGAATGGAAGTTGTGCTACCTATCGAAGTTGAGATCCCCTCTCTACGAGTCTTAATGGAGTTGAAATTAGAGGAAGCAGAATGGGTTCGAACTCGATATGACTAGCTAAACCTCATCGAAGAAAAACGTCTAAAGGCAATTTGTCATGGACAGATGTACCAGAAGAGGATGATCGCGGCCCATGACAAGAAGGTATGGCCAAGAGAATTCCACGAAGGAGAACTCGTGCTGAGAAAGATTCTCCCAATACAAAAAGACCTGCGAGGAAAATGGGCACCAAATTGGGAAGGACCATATGTCGTAAAGAAGGCTTTCTCAGGAAGAGCTTTGATTCTCATTGAGATGGATGAGAATGAGTTACCGAATCCAGTGAATTTAGATGCTGTGAAGAAATATTATGCCTGAAAAAAAAGGAACAAGGCGAAAACCCAAAAAGGGCGTCTTGATTAGTACAAAAAGATTAAGATGAAAACCCGAGAGGGCGTCCTAATGAAACAAACCTGGCGGTCGAACGATAGGTCAAACAGTGAGACTACAGTATTTGAAGCATTTCTGAAAGCTCGAAATCTTCTACGCAAGAAGCCGCGCTCGAAAAGATTTTTGATTGAGGAACGAGGAAGAGTTCATGTGTTGAATATCTAGAGCATTTGTATCCATTGAATACGATCCTTTCTTTCTTTTTGACATTTTTTACTCTCATTGTTTAACTTGCTTTGTTTGCCACATTTGAAATAGATGAATATGAAATATCATTTTTGTCCCTATCTGACCTTTTTCATGCATCTCATTATGTGTTTATTTACATGATAAATGGTGAAATGACATACTCTAAACAAAAGAAATGTTAAGCATTGCCTGGATGACAATTTGATAAGCACAAGAGTCTCAAAGTAAGAACAAAGTTCAATCGGGGGTAGAAGAGTGATATCTGAGAAACGTCGATTACTCGTAAAGCTTGAAGACAGGTATAAGGACTGAAGAGAAAGTCGAGAATCAAAGCAATGAACACAGATCCTCAACAATCGTGGCTAAATTGACATACGACAAACATGCTTAAGGAGCACTGCATAATCATGTAGGCATAAAAGCATTTAAGACAAACATGTGCATATCATGATAACATCATACATGGCATATACAGGTACTCCAGCAGAGCAAGAAATCTTGAATAAGAGTTTCACTGAATCAAAGGAAAATACATCTGAGTTCCACCAGTTGACATCTTTTGGTATTTTGATGTTTTTATTTCTGTTTCAAAGAAATCAACTCATACTACGAGAGGTGAGTTGAGCCTCAGGACACGCTGGGGTAATTTCAATTTCTGTTGTCAAAAAAATCAACTCATATTGCAAGAGGTGAGTTGAGCCTCGGGACACGCTAAGGTAATTTCAATTTCTGTTTTCAAAAATCAACTCATATTGCGAGAGGTGAGTTGAGCCTCGGTTCACATGCTGAGGTATTTTCAATTTCTGTCTTTCAAAAAAATCAACTCATATTGCGAGAGGTGAGTTGAGCTTCAGATCACACATTGTGGTATTTTTTCAATTTTTGTCTTTCAAAAAAATCAACTCATACTGCGAGAGGTGAGTTGAGCCTCGGGACACGCTGAGGTAATTTCAATTTCTGTTTTCAAAATTCAACTCATATTGCGAGAAATGAGTTGAGCCTCAAGACACGTTGAGGTATTTTCAATTTCTGTTTTCAAAAAAATCAACTTATATTGCGAGAGGTGAGTTGAGCCTCGGTTCACATGCTGAGGTATTTTCAATTTCTGTCTTTCAAAAAAATCAACTCATATTGCGAGAGGTGAGTTGAGCTTCAGATCACACATTGTGATATTTTTTCAATTTATATTGCGAAAGGTGAGTTGAGCTTTTTAATTTTTGCGAGAGGTGAGTTGAACCTCAAGACGCTGAGGTGTTTTCCATTTCTGTTCTTCAATTTCTGTGTTTCAAAAAAATCAGCTCATATTGCGAGTGGTGAGTTGAGCCTTGACTCACACACTGAGGTATTTTCAAATTCTGTTTTTCAAATTTTGTTTTTCCAAAAAAAAATCAACTCATATTGCGAGAGGTGAGTTCAGCCTCAGGACACGCTGAGGTATTTTCAATTTTTTTTTCTTTTCAATTTATGTTTGTCAAAAAATTCAACTCATATTGAGAGAGGTGAGTTGAGCCTCAAGCCACACGCTGAGGTATTTTCAATTGATGTTTTTTTTTTAATTTATGCTTTGCAAAAATCAACTCATATTACGAGAGGTGAGTTGAGCTTCGGGTCACATATCGAGTTTTAAATAGTCAATTTATATTGCGAGAAATGAGTTAAGCTCAGGATCACATGCCGAGTAAAGAATAAAGACTGGAATTAATCGAAGACACAGATTTTATATCCCTGAAGTTACAGTGAAGCTAATTGAAGTTACAGTGGAGCTGATCGAGGATATCAGATCTTGCCTTTCTAAAGTGGCAGAAGAGAAGACCAAAACCTTATCTCACTGAAGCGATAGAAGAGCATATTGAAGTTGTAGATCTTATCTTTCTGAAGTTACAGTGAAGCGGATCGAAGCCACAAATCTCATATCCTTGAAGTTACATTGGAACATATTGAAGCTACAATGCATATCTCCGAATTTGCAGTGGGTTGAACCAAAGCTACAAGATGCGGTGGACTGAAAAGAGACTAACTAAACAAGAAGAGTTCCAAAGCAAGTCAAGACCTAGCAAGACCGGGCAAGTTTGGTCTTCCTTGAAAGTCTTTGCTCTATTATCGTTACACGACAATGAGCAAAGAGGGGCAGCTGTAGAAGCCCAAATTGCCCGGGCCCGATTATATCAAAACCCAACCAAACCTTTAAACCCACTAAAACCCTTAACCCATGACCCATTTACATCTACCCAAACCCATTACAAAACCTAAATATTAAACCCAATTCAAAAGCCCATTAAACCCTCCCCCCAAAAAAAAACCTAACCAAAAAAAAAAGAAAAAACCTAACCCAAAAAAAAAGAAAAACCTAACCCCCCCCAAAAAAAAACCAAGAAACCCTAGCTACCTAGCCACTTTCCCACTTGCCCCATTTTTCCTCCCATTTTTGATATCCATTGTCTACCACCACTACCTACAAAATAGAAAAAGAAATAATAGAAAATCATGTAAAAGATGGCTATAAAAAGCCATTCAAAAATCATGTAAAAGAGGAAATTTTGATCAATACAAATAATTTATCTTCAAAAAATACCTAAAGGTGATTTTATCTTCTTTATTTTACTCTTTTTTATTTTTATTTTTTATTTTTTTTCTTTTTTCGAATCTATTAATCTATATATATACATCATAATAAAAAATATATAATAAAAATATATATACAAAACAAATATATAAAAAAAATTACCTTTTCCGGCCACCACGTGCGGTGGCCGGCGCCGGTGACGGACGGCGGCCGGCGTCGGCCGGTGACCGGCCCCTGGCCGGATTTCCCTTCCCCCCTCCCTTCTCTCTTCCCTCTCTCTTCTTTTTCATTTATTTTTCGTATTTACCTTGGATTTCATATTATTTTGCTATTTAATTTAGCTTTAAATATTAATCATGTTATATATGTAATATTGTTATCACTATTATTTTTATATATTGTTATTGTTATATTATATTTAGCTATATATATATTTTCTTTATGTTCCGTTTCTTACTATTATATGCATATATATCGATTATTATATTTATTATTAATATTGTTAGCATTAGTACTTTTACTTAATGTGTATGTAGATATACATGTACATATTAATAGTTTTTTATCATATGTGTATATTGTATATATTATATTTATATTATATATATTCTTAATGTTATTAGTTGTATACTTCTTGTATATTTCCATGTATATATTTTATATTGTCTCATGTACATACTCCGAAATACTATTATACATATATATATTTTAAATACCATATTGTGTATATATTATTATTACAAATTATTACTATTGCTAGTATTATTATAACTATTATTGTATTAGTGTATATTTTATGCACATATGTATATATATATATTTTTACATATCATTATTTTATATTATTGTTGTAATATATATTTTTTATGTACGTTTACTAATATTTTCTTTTATTGTAGATATTATTATTATTATTACATACTTTTATTATATGCATATATATATGTATTTTTATGTACATATTATTATTTTATATTATTATTACCAAATATATCATTTTTCCTATTTTATTATTAGTACATGATTTATTTTTATTTTGTAAATATCATTATTATTGTTATTCTAATATTCTAGTATTCCGTGTTAATATTTTTCATTAATGATATCATTTTTTTTTGCATCCTTTATCTATTTTTAATTTCTCACTTTAGGAATATTTTTCTCATGTTTTAATTAATTTCAAAACTAAGACAATGTATCGATTTAATATTAAGCCATCGATTTCATTGCTATGTTGGGTGAAATTCGTCGGCTTGTGTTAAAAAACGGGACACCCTTTCTAAAAAAAAAATCAAAAACTAAAATCTCTCTCGTCTTTTCAACCGGATCACGATTAAATATTATATTGAACTTGTATTTTGAAAATCAAGTCAACACATGTTTATGATATACCAATTTTGGGCGTCGCGAAGGTGCTAATACCTTCCTCGCGCGTAACTGACTCCCGAACCCCAATTTTTCTCTGGACTTTCACGTAGACCTAAATTTGACCTTCTTTTTGTTTTAAAATAATTTTATTAGGTGTCCGATCACACCTATAAAAAAGGATCGGTAGCGACTCCCTTTGTTAATAAAATCGAAAGTCGATTTTTAAATTTTCAAATAATCGCCTCAATTAGCGACCGAAAGAAATTTTTTTTACGTCGCTACAGTTAGAATATTATTATGGATATCATTTTTAAGGAATATATTATATATTTTTTAGGCAAAATATATTATATATCTATTCTATTCCTACGTGACTACTGCGGTATAAATATTATGTATACCATTCGGGTTTATAATAAGATTGAAAGGGATTACCGTATTTTTATTAATAATGAATTAAAATGATTTTTTTACATTGGAGGGGCAAATAAATCATGATGCCTTGATATTAAAAGCAATAAATGTTATATTATTTTTCAAATATAATTTTATTAAAAATTAATATTTTTTAATTTTTAAATTACATTAATGTAAAAGTATTTACTTTTTACTTTTAAAATTTATCATTTATGGCTTCGTCACATCATTTAAGTTAATGGGTATATATGGGTATATATGATCATTACATAAATTAGAATGGTGGGTAAATTATAAAAATAGTCATTTTTGTTTGTCTCATATTATATTTTAATTATTTATGTTTGAAATATTACATTTTAGTCACTTATGTTATTATTTTGTTACAAAATGGTCACTCTACCGTTAAGTTCCATCACTAAATATTTGTAACATTGTAGGCTCTCTCTATGGCATTGGTGATGCCTTTGGCATAAGAGTATAACAATATTTCTAAGACGTAAGGTTAGAGTTTAAATTTTAAATTTTAGTGCTAAAGGTTTAAAATTTAAGGTTTATAGTTTTGGATATAAAATCTAGGATTTAAGATCTAATATTTGAGGTTTAAGTCCTAATCTCAAGACACAAAAGTTGATATGACAAAATTGGTAGACACTACGAACTTAATTGGATTGAGCCTTGGTATGGAAACCTATAAAGTGATAACTTTTAAATTCAGAGAAATCCTGGAATAAAAAATGAACAATCCTATTATTTTATTATTTTATGAAAATAAACATGAACAAAAGTTCAGCAAGCGAGAATAATAAAAAATGGAAATGATAGGTGCATAGACTCAATGAAAACTATTCTAACAAATGGGGTTGATTGTTGGTAAAAGAATGCTTATATTGAAACTCTAGAAAAGATGCAAGAGAATGAAAGCATGAGGCAAACAATGGCATTGGCTTCCAAAAATAGTAAATGAATTATACAATCTTATAAAAGTTTATAAAATCACAAATTAAAATAATAATAAAATTTTAATTTTAACTCTAACCCCTAAAATAATTTTCTAGATTCACCAAAACTCAATCCACAATTAAGGTCTAAAGTTAAAGGTGTAATGTCTTTTACATTTGCATTATACTAGGGTTAATGCCGCAGTGAAGTTAATAATTTATTTTAATAAGTAATAATTACTGTTTATAAATTTAATTTAGTAAATACTTATTTAATAAAGTGATTATCTAAATAGGTTAAAATAAATTATCTTGAGCTTAACTTGGTTGGGCTGACTCGAGTTTAGTTAGAGAGGGTTTTGGGAAAAATGTTTTTTTTTCACGTATAGCCTAGCTTGAATTTAAATTAAATAATTTTTAAAATAATTAAAAAAATTTAATTATAAATACATGTAAACATTAATATAAAATAATATGTTTTATTATTTTTAAGCAATAATATATGCTTTTTAGAAGTGTGGGGCCCATTTAGTCAAGCTTGAATTTTTTAAAATTCTTTGATTTAACTCAACTCATGCACACATCTATCATGAGTAAACATAGAGATTAAATTCTTTTTAAATACATCATTTAATTGATTGATGTATAACTTTGATTAAGCTTTTCTTTTTTTTCTTTTTAGGTTTTTAACATCATCTACTATTTTAGGTATTGTGCAAGTTTGATTCGATATAAAAATATATTTAAAAATAAATAAATAAAATATCCTGCAACGAAACTTGTAAATAGATTAATCAGATTAAATCATTTAAAATTAAATTTATATAATTATCTAAATAAATTTTTATTTGAAATATTTTACTTTAGATAATCATTTATGAAACTTTAATTGATCTGTGAGTCTATAATTAATCATTTTAAATATACATGAATCTTCGTTGTTACACTATTATCCCCATATAACCAAGCCTCATTACATGGTTTTAACCCATCAAGTTGAGCTTCACCAAGGATATTGAAGTCCACATCATCCCAACTATTAGGACTCTTCTCCGTTAAGTAGAATCGCCAAGCGTTCCTCAAGTAGTGAACTTGCTCATATCTAATCGATGTACTTGTCTGCAGCTTTTCCAATTGAGCCTCTTTTATTGCATTTAATAAAAGTGAGGATCCCAAGTGCTTCTTTTAGTGGAAGGTTTAACCCAGGCTAGAGGAAAAGGGAATTCCCCATAAGTTTGCTCAATTTTAGTATATTTATCCCTCGCTTGTTATTTACAACAACTTTTCTTCCCTTTTGAGTGGCCAACATTACAAACCCTTTTTAATTACTCTCACTAGCAAGGGTTACTATGTATATTCTTCTTAATACATTTATAGATGCCTCTTCTCCATGTAGTTGGTAATGTAAGGAATATGCCATTAAATTTCAACAATTCTACAAACAAAAAAAAAATATGTAGAGACAAATGAAACATTGCTTCAAAAATGTATAAGGGCAAAAGAAAGCAATTAGTTTATCTTTTAAGATTTTTCATATCACTCAATTGATGTTTTCCCTTTAAAATATTGAATCTATATATGAAATTATTAAAACACGTAATTCCACTACATTCCAACAATTTCCACATCTCCTTTACAGATGTTGAATACTCAAATTCCTCACTTTGAATAAAAATGCTAAGCAAACTAGCGGCCATGTTTTGCTAACAATAAAAAGGAGAACCAAAGAACAATATAAGGAAATTAAAGTAATTGATACCTAGATAACTGAATTACACTAGGAACACGAACGAGAAAGGAATTGTAGAAACCCAAAGACTTAGAAAACAAATGGTAATAAGGCTAAAAAGCTTATCATTGTTTATAAACAAGACGAAACCCTTCTACTATCACAAAACTTCCTAGGTAAGTTATCGTGCGCGCACTATTACCCATATGCAAAAAAATCCATCCAACCAATGCACAAAACATGTATCTAAATATTAGAGTCAAAGATGGTTTTATTAGAAATCCAACCAACGTAACACATTGCATGTTTTGCAAACTTCATGATTAAACTCAAATTAACGTGCATTTAAAACCTCCCCCATAAATTTAATATGCTTAAATTTTTTTAATTATTCAAAATTCAAATTATAATTTTAAAATTACATATATTCGGGCTTAAAATGAGAACACTTATACAATGTATAACACTTTATAACCAACATTCGTGTTGCGAATTCTTCACCAGGTTCACGAAGGTCACTTTATAACCTTCACTCGACTAGGTAGGAATTATTATACCCCATATGGTAGACCTCGTATAGCGGACCTTGTAACTTACCAATGGTTAGTTTATGAACCTCAACATGGCAAACTATGCATCTCTGCTAATGCCAAGGCTTTATGAGAACAACGTGGAAACCCAAAGTAATTAATTGTTAGTCACCCTAACATGCCTCATTTTAGGACATCACATCACCGTCACTGCCCAAAGTATCAAATTTGATTTCTACGTAAACAATCTTAGGACATGTAGCCAAATTTGCCCTCCACTTAAAGGAGTCATGCAAGTAGCTCATAGACTTGTGTACACAACCCACTTGATCTTCCATCTCTCCAAGGAGAATTGAGACTTCCTCTCAATCTCTATTCCTTCCTTCTCCATTGAACCCTTATCTTTTCCCCTTGTTCACCTCATTGGTTAATATAAACTAAAATAATGCTTTAAAAATTGTCAAATTGTACTTATTTATCCCATTGCCGAAAGTTCTAAATTTCATTCTTTTCTTTTTTTCAAAATTAAAATTTTAAATTTCAAAACATCAAAATAAATTAAATAAGCTATTGAAAAAACTTTATCCATTCATAATGTGAAACGATTTGTTACTATAATATTGAAATTAATTAAATTAATTAATTTAGCCTCCTTTTAAAATTTAAAATTTTAATTTATGTCAAATCAAAATCAACTCAAATAAATAATCTTTAATAATTGCATATGAAACACAAATTTCTTTTAATTATATGATCTTGAATCCTTCATACTAAGCTAAAAGTAAAAAAAAAACTTTACAATTAATTAAATGAATTAATTTTATCTTCCATGCCAAACAAAACTCAGAATGTTTTTATCCAAACGAAACAAACAATTAATTTATTAATTGCAATGATTTTTCATTGCTTTTAGCTAAGTATGGAAGATTTGAGATTATATAATCAAAAGAAATTTAAGTTTCAAAAAGAAATTTAAGTTTCACAAAGAAATATTAATTATGAGTTATCGAGTTAATTTAATTAAAAATAAAATGGATACATAAAATAAAATTTTAAAATTTAGAAGGAGATTAATTTGATTAACAATATTAAAATAGCAAATGGATTAACATTATCAAGGGATAAATTTTTTAACAAGTTATTTAATTGATTTTTATGTTTAACTAGATAATTTTCTCTAAATTTAAACTTGAAATTAAAAAACTATAATAATCTTGTAAAAAAAGATATTTTCAAAATAAGCAAAAAAAAATCTCTCTCTTTACTAAAAATAAGTCACATGAATAATTAAATATTACAAACTGAATTAATTTATTACTAATTTATATACTAAAATAAGTGTAAAAAATAACACTCCTATAAAATATAAAATGAAATTTTTAATCAACAATTTCAGCAGGTCGACATTTTAGCCATCAATTTGCACTTTCCCATTTATTTATTTTTTTTCCTTTTTAAAAAAGTACATGCCACCAAAATTTAGTTAAAGAAAAAGGAGGGTGTTTGTGAGCTGATTGAGTGAGACATGAAAACATGGGCAAAAGCAAGTTATAGATTAGTCAAAAGAAGAGATTGCAACAAAACAACGTGCTTATTTCACGGCTTCGTTTGTGAAAACTTTGACATTGCAAAAGGAGTGTCGACCTTATTTCCAAACAATGCTGCTTTGGACTTAATGTCTATTAGAAGGATGAGTGAGAATGGTTAAAGTCCTGCTTGAAAAAGGTGCAATGCCGCTATCGAAACACCAAATATTTCCACTTGCCAGCCTGGTGCGAAGGACTTTAAATCAGTTAATTCAAAGTTCAAAACAGACATAGTTAACGTTGATTAACATGATACTTAAACTAAACTAAATATCACTAAATTATTAGTAAGTAAATGTTTTGATCACTCAATTTTAAATTGTTACAAAATAATTGTTAAACTATTCAAAAATTTTCATTTAAGTAATTAAACTATTTAAAAGATTTTATTTAAGGTACTAGGTTGTTAAGTTCTTTTTTAAAATTTGGTTAGTGAACTTCAAGCGGCAATTTGATGATTAGTATAGTGGATAAGTACTCAATGACGAGTAGAAGAACATGCATTAGATCTAAGTTTATTTAATGATCAGTGTCAGAGATCGAAGAAGAAAGTTGTTTCGATTTTGGTTCGCAGATTGGTGACGTTCGAAACTATTTCATGAAAAACAAGCAAATTATAGAAGAGAATGAGAATGAGAACTTTCTAATGATGTAGTCAATGTGAACATATAGAATCTTACAATAGCGATCTTAGCAGCCTATTGGCTTAAATAAGAACTATCGAATGCTTTAGTGACTATTTTTTAACTTTTTGAAGTTGAATTACCGAAAAATAAACTTACTAATAGTTTAGTGACCTATATATATATATTATATGTTGATATTACAAATGTCTTTTGGAATGAGATGCATTAAACTAATAAAGTTGGCATGAGCGGGTGGCATCAAATATGGTAGTCTTAGGCTTCCTTTAGATGGGCGGAGAGATTGTTCCCAATGAGGTTAAAAACAGTGGTGGCAGTGAGATTAGTTACTGTAGCAGTAAAATTCAAATCAACGATGAAGAATCATTTGGATTCAAATGCAATTGTGACGGTGAGGTGGTAATAGAAAATTAACATTAAGAACATTGAATTAAATATATATACATATTTAGAAATAATGTGAGTTTTAAATTATTTGATATTTATAAAATTAAAATTAAAATTATATTAAAATAATAATCTTATTAATAAAATGATAATAATATATTATATGAATGTTTATATTTTATTTAATATTATTTACATAGTGATATATATGTATTAATAATATATATTTTTTTGAACAAATGTTAATAATCTTCAACATTTAAATTTTTGTAATGTTATATAAATATTTTAATTGAGTAACTAATTGTTTTATAATTATTTATAATCATTCAATTATAAATATAATTAAATGAAATGAGTAATTAACTTGTTTTTAGTATTGAGAGGAGAGAGAGAACAAGCACTTCTGCAACTAAACCATAAAAAATATATACGCTATAATTATTTAAAGGATATTTTAGAGAAAAATGAAAAAGTGTAAGGGCATAAATGTCCAAGGGAGTCGTCAGTTCATTCACTGAAACTTCCAGCTCCAGCCAACTTTTGGTGCATCACTGAGTCAATCTCACCATAATGGTGTTATCCAATTCCAAATACCAACAAAATCACGATTGAAAGAGAAAAATCCTCCAGTTCAGTGAAATCCAAAGGAACCCTTAGGCCTATTCTGAAGAATAGAGCCTTTCTGTAGGTAGCAATGGGAATTTAGTGTCTAATAACAAACATTAAAATGTGCATGGGCCACAATAACACCATTAATTTCTAGGTCAACAAATGAGCTGATGATTTCTCTCACAAACAGCTAGTTCCTCAAATTTATGTTTTGGAAGTTAAAGGTCTAGATTTAAAATTTGAAGATTGATATTTAGTTTGAGCTGAATTAAATTTGAACTGAACTCAAAATATTATTGAGTTATTTGAACTAGAACTTGATTAAATTTGTTTATTCAATTTATATATTTAAGCTTAATTGAGTATGAGCTTATTTCATGTACATATTTTTTATTTAAATAATGAACATATTTTAAAGATAGTATAACAAAAAAAATTATAAACAAAAGATTCGTGTTTGATAGTATAAAAATATTTAAAATGAAATAGAGGTTTATCAAGCAAAAAAAGGAAAAAGGAAATGGAGTTGATAATGAAATTTCAGGAAAAAAAAAACTTTTTAACCAAAAAAGAAAAAAAGAAAGAAAGAAAGAAACGCATTTACCTGCCAATGGAAAAGAGAAAATGAGATGGGAAAGAAAAGTAAACAACAAAAGTGGGAAGGAAAAGAGGAAGATGAAAATATTTAAATTTAACTAGTTTGATAGTTTGAGTACGAGCTTGATTAAAAATTTATTAAACCAAAAATTCTAGTTTTTTCAAGTTAAACTCAAAATTTACTAAATTCAAATAGTTTTAGGACTATAATTGAAAATGAAGGTAGGAATGTAATTGAGCTAAATCAAGCTTGACTAGTGATAAGCTCGAGCTCGAGCTCGAGCTCAATTCAAAACTTGAGGCTTGACATTAAGCTTGAGTTGGATAAAGTATAATTTTCTAAGCTCAAGATACAATCAAGTTATTCGAGTTCGACCTTGATTATGCTCGTTTATTCAAATTGTATATTCAAACTAAATTTTAGTAGTATCAGGGACCCTTTCCCCTTCAAAATATCGCTCCATCTTGGCTCACCAACCTTGAAAATTAGATCTATTTGGGACAATCCAGCTTGAAATCATAAGGACTGCCAACTACTATGCCCTTTGAATTGAACTAGATCCCATCTCATCTAAATGAATGAAAGAAACACGGGAAATAGGATCAATAGGAGAAAACCCTAGTAAAGCATCCTAAGAATGTCTTTTCCCTTGTTTGGAGGAGTCGGTTTCCCAAATATTGCTCAAAAAGAGCTTTCATCTTAGTCTTAAGTTCTACTTGAAAGTTTTCCTAGAAACTTGCCAAATGAGTTTCCAACTTTCTATCCAAGTCAATTTGCAATTTAGAAAGTTCTTGTTGTAATTGACTTACTATTTCTGAGAACAAGTGGTAAACTGAGAGGCTCTGATGATACATTGGTTACAATAGAAAGAATTAACAACGAAAGAAAGGAAAAATGAAAGAGAAAAGAGAGAAGAAAGACTTGAGAATTTTTTGAATATTTCCTTAATTCCTATAGCTTTTTCTCATGTTGTTCAAATAACCCAATGAAACACCTCGTTTCATTTAATCCATAACCAAAACTATTTTAACTTTGTTTAAATAAGGTATATTACTTTTTATTACTTTACATTTTTAATAAATTGCGGGAAATAAAAAAATAGGTCTTTTTTAAAAAATATTTAATTAATTAAATTTTATATTTAAAATTTAAAAAATACCATATTTTATCAATAAAAAGTAAAATAAAATAAATTTTACAAAAAAAAATTAATTGTTGATCCATGAATTTGTAGCATCATTAAAATATTATAATTTTAAATAATTATTTTATCATTACAATTTTAAAAAAGTAATTATTTTATTTAAAAAATTCTTTAATTTATGTTTAATAAAATTATCTTTAAATTTTTAAAGCAAAATTATTTTATTTCTATTTTTTACTATTTTATTTAAAATATTATAATTTTTATAATTACATTCATAAAAATTAATTCTTTTATCAATACATTTATAGAATTTAATTATTTTATTTATAAATTGTATACATTTATATTACTAATTAAATGTAAATATATATTATAAATTATAAAAAATATAAATCGTATTTAGTCCCATTAAATAAACCAAAAAATCATAGTTGGTTGTTATAAAATGATACAATAAAAATTACTTAGGTTAGAAACAATTAATAATTTGTGTTCCCATATTCGTTCCTTGTACTTGTACTGAATGGAGCCGCATTTTCGGTAATTTTGGTTTGAAGGACCAGTTGCAGGCATCGGCTTCTGGTGTGTTTGGTTTTGGTCCACCAATAAATATGGGTGATGGGTGATTATTTAATGCAAAAGGGCTATCAAACAGAAAAAAATGGCAATGACAATGTGACATGTTTCCCCAACACCATCTCTGATCTTCCACATGGAATTTTCGCAGATCAGCAGTTCCAGTTTTCAACTAATTCTTCAGACAAACCACTTGAAATTAGAACGTCCACAAGTGTCTTTTTCTTCCTTTTTGAAAAATAAAACATCAAACTTTGAATCTTTTTCTAATGAAGACCAAGATGGTGCTAAGAACCAATAACTTGAAAGTAAGCTAGTTAGCTGATATCATCAAATCCCATAAAGAAACAAATCTTAAAAATCCCATTTCTCTCTCCTTTCTTGGGGCTCATCAGTCCAATATGGAAAAGTTGCCCCTTTCCATATAATCTGCAATCCCACAAGCAAATATCCACGACGAAAATGTTAAAAATCAAAGATATGCAAACTATAAGAATGGATCTAATTTGTTTAAATAACAGCAAGCAAAGATAAGAAGGTCAATAGTTTCTTTGTTACATTGAGGCACAGTCTCTTCTCCATGAAGAAGTACCCATTTCCACTACAGAAGGATATTTGGTTCATAAGAATAACCATTGATCTGCAAGTCAAAGTCTTTGGCGTGTTCCTTATGGTTACCTTACCACTGCAAAGTGCTAAACAGACAAAAATACCCTTTATAGAAGAATACCCCATGAAGTTAAGATAGATGTAAGAGTACATATACATAATACTACACGCACCCGATAGCAATAGAAAAACAAGCAGACATAGTAAGAATCATCTTGTTTTTGTTGATTTTCTGATACAGTAGAAAATTGAAAATTTAGATGGCAAACTGCTTCGAAACCGAGAGAAAGAATCAACTTGTTTTCCGTTTCTTTTGAATAGTCGTTAATTTATTGCCGATGCAGCATCATCAAGATTCTCACTTGCAAGGAACTTTGGGAATGAAATTAGGAAGAGAAGAAAGGGGGAGTACGTTACTATAATCACCATTCACCACCGTGCATTTGCATGTGAATCTTGAAGATGCTACACCTGCAAACGACTGTCCATCTATCCTAATATCCACGAAATAGAAGAGAATATATTACATCTATAGGGTTTATATCAAAGGAGACTAGATATAGACTGGAAAGGGAGAAATGAAACATTGGAGTTTGGCCAAGTCATGAGAAACGTTCGGCAGAAAAAATGGAAAATGAATAGGTTTATTCTTTTATTTTAGGGTTAATATACTTTTCCACTTATGCTTAGTTAGCTCTAAACTTTTTTCCTTTTTCTTTTCTTCTTTTTACTTCGGTTACTTGAATTTGGATTATGTAACATATCTCTACAACTCCATAGTAATGCCTTTAAAAACTGCTAACGGGTCACTAACAATCATTAGAAATACGTGTTATGATATGATGTTGTCATAGGTATTTTTATATTAGTTCTCAGTGCCATGTCGTCAACAAACTTTAATAGCATTACTATGGAGTTACTGAAGTGTACAATGAAATTTAAGTTAATGTACCAATTAGGTAGAAAAAAATTTAGGTACCAAGTAAGTACAAGTGGACAGGTTTGGGGGCAAAATGTTTATTATTCCTTTATTTTAACATGAGAGGAGTAATAGGACGAGCATGTGTCACTAAAAAGATTTGTCTTATTTCAATCATTCTACGATAGATAGAGTTTTGAGATGGATTCAAGTGTTCCTGAATTCCTACAAGACGAAAGTAAACTATAGGATCACTGAACCTTGTGCTCTATTTACTTTCTAATGTTTTAATCAATGTTCGATTTAAAGGCCTTTTTTTAAGTTTTTTGTTAAAGGTACTTTGATTGAGCATATGGCTTTTACTTTAGCCTCAGGCTTCTTTCTTACGTTATATACAGGGATGTGATCTAGGGCTTAGAGGGAACTAGGGGTCGTGCTTGTACCTGTTCCAATCCTTTGCAAGTATCTTTCTTATAAGCTTGCTACTTGCCTTTTGTCAAAGTTGCATTGCCTTAATTACTTATTTTGTATTATGTGTGTTTGCTAAGGTTTTGGTCGTGTGACTCATTCATTACTTTGGGCCTTTATTTTCTTTGTTGGTCGATATAACAATATACTTCTCTTGAAGATGAGGAATTTCGAGTAAGTGTAAGGGCATGACTTGTTTTTTAAAAGAGTTGATTAAGTTGGCTGGGTGATTAAATTGTATTCTTAAGGGGTTTTAATGTATTATCTCCTTAGGCATGTTTATGAATTGTACCCTTAAAGATTTTCATGGGCTATCTCTTAGGAGATTTTCATGTATCATCCTTAGGAAAGTTGTAATGGTTATCCTGTGAGATTTTTGTGAACTATTCTATAAGGCTTTGCTTAGTAGAGCAAAAATAAAATTGGAAGGATGAAAATTGAATGTATAAAATCTAAAAGGATGGAAATCATAATTTTTCTTTTCATAGGTGTGCTTGGTAGGAAAAATAGAAAAATGGAACGAAAAAGTAATTTTCTTTTCATACATTGCTTGGTAGAGTTGAAAAATGAAAGAAAAGAAAATAAAACATTTGAAAAATACATAATTTTGAACTAACAAATCTCTTTCATTTTCTCTCTTCTCATCTTGTCAATTTGAAAGAAATAGTTTTTATGCATTAGGGTGAAAAATTATCATCTCTCCTTTTTTTTCTCTCACTTTTCTTCCTAACCAAACACACTCAAAATTTATTTTCTTTTCCTCTTCCTTCTTCCATCCTTCCACTTTTTCACTAAACCAAACACACCCTAAGAATTTAAATTTGAAATGGGTATGGCAAATCTGAGGTAACATATGAGTTATTTTTTGAGATAACTCGCATGAAATGTTTAGAAGTAATGTTCTAAAAGCTTGCCCCATGTACAAGATTAGATAGGTGATTGTAAAAGAGATTAACTATTGCTATGTGCAAGTCTATAATTTTACAATTGTGTTGTGAGGTATGCGGAGGGTACATATTGTGGTAGATATAACATAAGTGCAATCTTCTAACATCATATGGCTTTAAGTGTCTTCACTATACAAGTAACTTTCTTTTCAGAATTTTGATTAAGCATTTGCACCGTTTGTCTTCCCCTATTTTTAAGATTTCTTATCTTCCTTCAACTTTTTGTTAACTTGGTTGTAATGGCTAGTGAATGGTTCATACATATTAAAAATGAGGATAGCTAATTGATTCACTCAATTAGGATCTCATTTCTTTCCTAATTAGTATGTGTTGGGCCCAATTTTAGCTAGGGGCCCAATAAACAAATTAAACAAAAACACCGAAACAGTCCAATGTCCATTTACAAACCTATACCACTACCCATACCAGCCCAAACATTAAACGGGCCCAATCTAAAATTACAACCCACACCAAAGACCCTAGCCCAAATTTTCAGCCCAAAAGCTTAAACAATTTCAGCTAAAGAAACCCTAAGCAGACCCTTGTGTCGTAGCCAACAGCGAGCTTCCCCCGCACGTCGCGTGCTTTCTCTGTGTCGTACGCTACTCTACTACGCTACATCAGTGATACACCCACGCACGTACCTACAAACGTGCAAAAAATGATATGTAAAATGGCTATAAAAAGCCTTCGAAAATTTTTTGTAAGGGACCTTTTTTTGGATGAATATACGATAGCAAAGAGTACAAACAAAAAAGTCAATGGCAATCAAAGATCAAATCCAATGTTGTTTTTCAGTTTTTCTTTCCTATTCACAGTCGCTTTTTTTTCTTTTTCCCTTTCGTTTTTATTTTACTTTGCAAACAGATTTTAAACAAAAGCCGAAGGAGAAGAGGCTTACCTGGGTCCACTCCGCGGATCGGCGTCGGAGGTGGAGGCGCAAAAGTGCCGATGACCCTCGTGCACAGCCTCTCAGGACAGGGTCAAAACCCTTGAAACGAATTGGGATTTGTTTTGCTACTTGTGAAGAATGGCAGATGGCCATTCATTTTTTGGTTTTTTAAATGGCAAATAAAACAGCATCGTTTGGTGCTGGACCCACGCATTCTGGCTCAAAATGGGGGATTTGCGCATTGAGTCCCCCCCTTCGCGCTAGCGTTCAATTGAGCCATGTTTAAGTTTTTTTAAATTCTTTTAAATTGTCCCTGGAATTTGCGCGCCGTTACAAATCAGTCCGCCCTTAAGTGTTTCATTTTGGGCGTTTGGTTTTTTTTTAGTCCCCGTTAGTTTATACGCATCGCATTTTGATCCTACGGTATTTTATCATTTACAAATTGTCTTTCTGATTTTAACCTCTCTTTTTTTAAATAAAGTTTTTAATTCCTATTTTTTATTTTCTTTTTTATTATTTATTTTTTTCCATATATTATTTTACTATATACTGTTTTAATAAATTACATATTATTAAGGTTTTTATTTCCTTATTTTTGCGTATTTTTACATTGATTTTGTTGTATGACTTATTGGTTCTAAAATTCTTTTATATAATTTTATACTTTATTGATTTGTTTTGTTTATAAATTATCCCATTGATTTCATTTTTCTTTCAATCAAGTTTTAGTTATTCATTTTTCTTAAAAAATAAACGTGTTATTTTAACTCATTACTTTGAATTATTTTGTCAATTTCACACTGTTTCTTACTTTATTCTCATGTACATATTTATTTATTTCAAACACTGTCAAGTATTATTACTATTATATATATTATTTACTTAGGTTAACGTATGTATATTACTTTGAATATCACTTATTTTAACCTTTTATATATATGTATATATTATTTTGAGATTTCATTTATGCATTGTTATTACATATATTATCTATTTTGGTTTTTATGTTTAATACATTTCAAACTTTCTTGTAAATTATCTACTTATAATATTTACTTTAAAATTTGTTTGTATATTACTATTTAATATATATATTTTATTTCTAAATTCTTATGTCTATTCCCTGTTCTAAAGTTTTTGTATGGCTTGTATAGCAATATTTCCAAATTTTCTTTCTTTCCTATTATTTATTCTATTTTATTTTAAAGCTTGTTCCATTTTATTTGGGTAATTTATATAGCATATGATATGTTGCCATTGTATGTATTCTAATTTTTTCTTTTGAATTTCCTTATTACTTTGATTATTCATATAATATTATTGCCACATATTTTTATTTCATGCTCAATACTACGCTTATATGCTCGCTATTGCACCATGATTTTAAATTCCAATTTTTCGCCCAATATCAATTGTTTTCACCCTAAAGTAAACCAAACAAATGTACTCTAAGCTGATTCTATAATTGCTTATTTGGAAATTCTTCAAAACAATGCAATATTTCGTGTTTGGAAGTTTAAGAAATCGTGCCCTATCGTGCTAGGTTTCGATTTTTCATTTAACTAAATACTGAATATCTTTTTGAAATTTCATCCATGTTTTCTTAAAATGAGGCAATATTTAATGTTTGAAAATTTGAGAAATCATGCCCAATCGTGTTGGGTTTCGATTTACCGTTTAACCAAATAGCCAAATATCCTTTTGAAATTTCAAATGCATGAGTTTTGGAAATCATGAGATGATCTTGTATCGAGGGTTTGAAGTATTGTATCCTACCGTGCTGGATATGATATTTTGTTCCTTCTGAGCGAGAGAATCTCAATATCTAATTCAAGATATCTAAACGTTTTAAAGGAATTATATTTCAAATTTTTTTTCAAATTTTCAACATTGGGACGATAATTGATCGATACGGTACCAATTTTGGGTGTTGCGAGGGTGCTAACCCTTCCTCGAGCGTAACCAACTCCTGAATCCGTCTTCTAGTTTTTCGTAGACCAAAAACGTTGTTTTGCATACGTGAAATTGATCGTTTTCTGTCTTTTAGTCAAAAATTTAAAATTTGGTTTTTAACATACATTCTTTTTATTACATTTCAGGGTTTTTTACTTTTTGTCATTTTATTCATGTTTTGCATTTTGAGTTTTTTATATCCCCTCGCATCATCTTACATGACTGTTGTGGTCGCACCTTTTTAAGTGGAAGCGAGAAATTATTCCTTCGTGAGGTTTTCACCTCCGCATGGCCATAGGGAAATGTATTCCCCTGAACTGAACTCGATTTGCATGAGCCTATAATGGGTGAGGGTTGAGGAATCTGCTGGTTCAGGTACCCTTTTCTTAGAACCGAGCCACATATAGTGAACTCTAAGAGCCCACCCTAAATAGAGCTATTCTAATCTTTTGGTCACTGAAAATCACATATAAAAAATATAATAATTTAATGTATTTTATCTTACATTACATTATCAAGTCCTGATATAGATATAATATTAAAAATATATTTCCTGAAATATATTTAATGCTCTAATTGTTATCATAATTATACCTAAATGTATATATCTAACTTGAGGGTATTTCTTTTTAATCCTCTTAAATTTTTCTTTAGTAAATAATGGAATTTCTGTTAATCATCCTCTAGTATCCTTAGCGACTGTGTTGCCACTAATCTTTTCTATATGTCTTTGACTCCATATTTTAAACTCAGATATTTTATATATTTCTTCTTTAGAAATGTGATTTTTATTTATTTTTTCTATCATTTCATCAGAAAAGTCTTTTTCTTCTCCAATCAAAATTCCTAATTTTATGTCTTGTTGTTCAAACTTAGGAATTTCTTCTAATTGATTTTTAGAACTACTTCTTACATTAAACATAAATATATATTCTTCTTCATCTGAATCAGAATCTGTTTCTGATATTAACTCATATAATATTTCTTCAGGATTTGTTTCCTCTTCATAATAGATTTCTAAATCTTGTTCTTCAAGGCTTTTAATCATTTTTTAGCACTTTTTCCTTTATTAGTGGTGCTATATGGCCTTCTTCATCACATATAAAACATTTACATATTTGTTTTTTAGGTTTTCTAGAAGTTTTTCTTCTAATAAATTTTTTCTTTTTCTTATTATTACCAGTATATTTTTTATTTCCTGGTTTCCACCTAATAAATTTATATTTTCTATTTTTCTTTTTATGTTTTTTTGTAAGTATTAGGACGTATTGTTTTACATCCAAATTCCCATTCATTTTCTAGAATTTTTGTACAATGACTATAGGTTAATTTATTTTTTACTTGTTTAGCAGCTTTAGTCTGTAAATAATGTAAAGTTATTCTTTCTTTTGCAAAATTAATTCTATTTCCTATAGAATCTATATTTTCTTTTGCTATTCCTAATTCTTTGCTATGTTTATCTAAATAAGACACATATTTTTTTATACATATCTCATCCCATGGTGGAGGTAATTTATGAAAGTATTGATTTTTCCAAAATTCTATATTTCATTTTTTAATTTTTGATATTCATGAAGAAATTTTTTAGAAAATTCTTCTAAATATCTTATATCACATAATTTAATTTTTGACAAAGTATAACTGGCTATACTATCTTGATCTTTTTTATCAAAATAACCACAAAATTTTGTTTTTAGAATATTTGTTTGTAACGCCCCAATTTTCGGGAATTTTAAAAATATTGGAAAAATTTAAAAATTCTGTGTTCTGTTTGTTTGTCGTAGGATTAAGTACATTAGTGGGCCTCTAGAAGGCCCAAGCTTAAGGTAAAACCCGGTAGTTTTAATTAATTTTAATTCCATAAGAAAGAGGGGTTCTGGTTATTGGGCTTTTAGGTATTAATTGTGTAAAGTGAATCACAAGGAAGCATGTGGTAAAGTGGCTATGTGACGCCACTTAGGGGCTTTAGAGGTGGCGTGTGGATGCTAGGGAGAGCTGAGGTTCAAGTCACAATGACAACATATTAAGGGAATTATTATTTTTATGTTCAGAAAAGGTAAGCAGTGGAACTGAAGTGAAAGTCTGTCAGGATAGGATTTAGGAGTTGATAAGGGATAGGATTTAGGAACAGATAAGGGAGGAAATCTAGGAGCTGATCAAGGAACAAGAGGTGGCTGGCCAAGGGACTTTAGCATGGGAATTTCGGCTAGGGTTAGTGCCAGTATAAATTCGGCATTAGTGGTAAGTGGTGCCGTTTCCCTGACCATTCTCCTCTTCTTTTCTTTTTCTCTTCTCTCCATCCACTTATTCTTTTCTTCTTCTTTTCCCCATAGCCAAATCCTTCAGCCACCCTACTCTATACCATATTCCTTCCATTATTTTTAAGACTATAGCCGATTGCCTCAAATCCCAAAATCCCGAAAACTTGACTCCTTTTGTACCAATTTTCCCTAGCCAAATCTCTTATTTTTCACATCATCTTTGGCTGATTCTCTCAACCTCTAAACCCCAGGTTTCTGTCGACAATACCACAAGTAAAAACCCTCATATTTTATCTTTCTCTACACTTTTGCAAAAAGCCGAAACTCCCACACTATCCTAGGGACATAGCCGAATACTGAGATCACTGAAGGCTCGACTTTTGTTATCGTTTGAGGGCTTAGAACTGCATCAGAATCAAGTAGGAACTAAGGGGGGACGTTGACTGTAAGAATCGGTGGTAAGTCTTTCCAACTTAGTCTATCTTTCATATTTTAAGAAAAGCTGGAATCCCTAAAAGGTTAGGGAGGTTGTCATTTTTGGACTTGTAGCCCTAAGGGGTTGTGATAATAGTATTATTTTGGTAATAGTGTGATTAAAAGGCTGTTGATCAAGGGCTTGGACAAGTGGAGCAAACGGATCGGGATCGAGACGCTATTTTTGGCAAAGGTAGGAACGCTAAGGCCTAAGGTGTTGTTGGCCGAATATGGTAAGAAGTTAATATTAGTTCATTTCGGTAGTAAGATTAACGTCGTAGTATTATAATTGTAGGCAATTCGTGCGTGGATCTCGTCAGTGAATCGTCATAAAATAGGTGTGTAACTGACACCCTCTCATAGACTAGATCAGCAAAAGCCGAAAAGCCGAAATGTCGAAATATTAGTATTTTGGGAGAGTGCGAGTGTGCGAATGCTCGTAAGATAGTTGGGTTTGTATGTTTAGTATTCCAAAGGTAAAAAACTACAGTACGTGCGATTTCGTGCATTTTGATAATGTGGGCTTAATGGGCCAAAAATCAGGTTCATGGGCCAACGGGCCCAATTCGGTAAGTATACGCGGTAAGTGTTCTGATAGTACGTAAATGGTTAGGATATGCATGAAAATCCTAAAAGTAGCTAAATTACTATAATACCCTTATGTTTGGGAAATTACCATGATACCCCTAGGTGTAAATGACCAATATGCCCCTAGGGTTAATTTTGTCTGAAAAGCATGATGATCTTAAATTATATTAACTATCAAAATGGGCTAGATCTAGGGTTCGTTTTCCAAAAACATAAACTGATTTCAAAGTAACACGATTACAAACAAGGCTTCTGCTACGATAATGTTTTCCAAATTTGAATACGTTTTATTCTAAAATAGAGATAATTACAATGGTAACCTAAAAATATACGCGATGTTAGAATGTGGCAATGGCGGTGTGCATGTCTAGGATTGGATCCGAAAGAGCTTGGTACTTATGCAGTCCGATGGACTCACCTCCTCTTTTCCGGTTTCCTACCTGGTGAACAGCTTCCATTCACTTTAACCCTTAATGAATTAATCCTTTGAACATCAAGTATGATTTTCTGAACTTAGAATGGGAAAAATGTTTTTAACGTTTTTGATGTGGCACGTCAGATCAGGTCATAACGTCTAGGCCGGGTTTGGGGTGTTACATTTAGTGGTATCAAAGCCAGGTTACAACAACTCGGCTGTGGAATGGGTTTACAAAAAATGAAGAATTTAAAAAAAAAATCAGTTTTTAAATCTGGACTTCTAAAAGTGGCATTCCGAATCTCCAGCCCAAGCTTGTAAGTATTCTGAATTTTTTTCTGAATATATTCTGAATTATCTATCTGTACTGAAACTTTACTAGAATACTCTAGATAGGATGCTACTGAAATCCTAGAAAAGCTTGCTAAAAGACTGAAACGGTAGTTAGACATCGATTCTGCGAAAACCAACTCTGAATTACTGTCTGAATCATAAAACATCTGTAATAAACATTAGAATGATATTAATACATAAAATTCATAATCAGATAATACGATATGAGTACAAGAGCCACTCGTGGAAGAGGCCATGGACGTGGCCGAGGAATGGCTCGAGCGGTATCTTCATCTTCGGGACATATGCCGGCGGCAGATGCACCGGTACCATCGGCAACAGAAGTGGAGTCTCACGATCGTGGTGCCGGGGATGACGCCCTGTCGCAGGCTATGCTTCGAGTTCTAGAAAGAGTTACCGGGGCAAGTTCGGGCAATGGGACTCGAGGATCGATTTCTGAACGACTCCGAGCTAACGGAGCGGAGATCTTTAGGGGCGTATCTGGTATAGCCCCGAATGTGGCGGAATATTGGTTGGAGGCCACAAAACGAATTATGGATGACTTGGACTGCTCGGTGGAGCAGAAGTTGAAGGGGGCCGTATCGCTGTTGCGAGATGAGGCTTATCAGTGGTGGCTCACCGTGAGGGATGGAACCCCAGCTGATAGGGTTACTTGGGAGCTGTTTAAGACAGCCTTTAAAGGAAAGTACGTCGGGGCAAGTTATGTGGATGCCCGCAGGAAGGAATTCCTGAATCTGGTCCAAGGATGTAAAACTGTTGCTGAGTATAAGGCTGAGTTTTTGAGGCTAAGCCGGTATGCTGTGGGGATAGTCGCTATGGAGTATGAGCGTAGCGTTCGCTTTGAGGATGGACTCAGAGATGACCTTAAGGTGGTGAATGCTCCGCAGAGGGAGCGGGATTTCGCGGTTCTGGTGGAAAAAGCTAAGATAGCTGAGGAGGTAAAGCGTACTGAGAGGAAGAATCGTGAGAAAGATCAAAACCGTTTTTAGAGGGATTCTAGACCTTCGGGTGGAGCAAATAAGAATGTCAAAAGGGCGAGAGTGGATGAGCCAGTTCGAGCAGCTCCAGTGAATGTGGTTGGACCGCCAATTTGTGGAGACTATGGAAAGGTACATTTGAGCGAGTGTAGGAAACGTTCCGGTGCTTGTTTCTGATGCAGATCTATGGAGCATAGAGTTAAGGACTGCCCACAGAGAGCTGATCATGCTCAGGTTACTGTACAGATGGTTGTCTAACCCGCGAGAGGTGAACCACAACCACCGAGAGGACATGGACAAGGTAGGGGCAAAAATGGAAATGGAAATGGTCGAGGTCGAGGGGCGCCTGGCAGGGGTGTCGAAAATGCTGAGGCTCGACAGCCAGCGTTGGTGTATGCGGCTCATCGTCGAGAGGAGGGTGACGCACCTGACGTCATAACTGGTACGTTTTTGGTTTCTAGCATGCCATATACTGCTTTGGTGGATATTGGATCTATTCATTCCTATGTTGCATGTGCCATATCTGGGTCTTTGGGAGTGCATTCTGAAAAGATAGTGAGTGGGGTATCTGTGTTAAGTCCTTTGGGCCACTCGGTTAGAGTAGACAAACTGTATAGGGATGTACCCCTAGAAACTCAAGGTAGGACCTTTCTTGGAGATCTAATGGAGTTGACGTTCGGGGAGTTTGACCTCATTCTAGGAATGGACTGGCTTGTTAAGCATAGGGAGACTTTGGATTGTGCTACAAAATGAATGGTGTTAAGGACCACGGAGGGTGAGAAAGTTATGGTGATAGGTGAGCGAAGGGATTATTTGTCTAATGTGGTGTCGGCATTGAGGGCTGAAAAGTGGATTTGAAAAGGTTGTGAGGCCTATTTGGCATTCGTAAGCCAGTCGGAAGAGAAGGGATTGACAGTGGATAAGGTCAGGACCGTAAAGGAGTTTCAAGATATTTTTTCGGAGGAGCTTCCGGGATTACCTCTAAATCGAGAAGTAGAGTTTGGAATCGACTTGTTGCCTGGAACGGCGCCAGTGTCTATCGCACCGTATAAGATGGCACCGAAGGAGTTGGTGGAGCTAAAGCCACAGATTCAAGAGTTGTTGGATAGGGGCTTTATTAGGCCAAGCGTGTCTCTATGGGGAGCATCGGTGTTATTCGTGAAGAAGAAGGATGGTACAATGCGGATGTGCATTGGTTATCGTCAGTTGAACAAACTAACCATTATGAATAAGTATCCACTGCCAAGGATTGACGATCTGTTTGACCAGCTTAAAGGGGCTTCTGTATTTTCTAAGATCGACCTTAGATCTGGATATCATCAGTTAAAGGTCAAGGAGACGGATATCCATAAGATGGCATTCAGGACTCGGTATGGTCATTAAGAATTTCTGGTTATGCCATTTGGGCTGACGAACGCTCCTGCGACATTTATGGATCTGATGAATCACAATTCGTAGTCGTCTTTATTGACGATATTTTGGTATATTCTGAAACGGAAACAAAGCATGATGAGCATATCCCTATAGTGCTACAAGTGTTAAGGGAGAAAGAACTTTATACAAAGTTCAGCAAGTGTGAATTCTGGTTGAGGGAGGTAACTTTCTTAGGACATGTGGTCTCTGTTGAGGGGATTAAGGTGGATCCTCGAAAAATTGAAGCAATTTTGGAGTGGAAGCCACCTAGGCCAGTATCGGAGATACGGAGTTTCCTGGGATTGGCAGGATACTACAGAAGGTTTGTGGAAGGTTTTTCGGTGTTGGCTGCACCTCTGACTAAACTCGTAAGGAAAGGGGTACCATTTGTATGGACTGAGACCCAGAAGGAAGCTTTTGAAAAGTTGAAGAAAGTTTTGACTGAAGTACCTGTGTTAATTCAGCCAGAGTCTAGGAAGGATTTTACTGTGTACAGCGACGCATCACATGTAGGTTTGGGCTGCGCGTTAATGCAGGAGGGTAAGGTGGTTGCATATGCGTCACGGCAGCTTAAGCCTCACGAGGGGAACTATCCTACTCATGATTTGGAATTAGCAGCAGTGGTTTTTGCACTTAAGATTTGGAGACATTAGCTGTACGGAGAGAGGTGCATTATATACACAGACCATAAGAGTCTTAAGTATTTGTTGACTCAGAAGGAGCTGAACCTTAGGCAAAGGAGGTGGATCGAGTTGCTTAAGGATTATGATTGTTCGATTGAATATCACCCGGGCAAGGCTAATGTGGTAGCCGATGCTCTAAGTCGTAGAGCTGTATCTGATCTGAGAGCAATGTTTGCTCGTCTAAGTCTGTATGATGATGGAAGTCTGTTGGCTGAATTGCAAGTAAGGCCAACCTGGGTGGACCAGATTAAAGAAAAGCAGTTGGAAGATGAGTTTTTTGGTCGCTCGTTTTCAATAAGTTAAGAAAGGGGAAACTTCTGAGTTCGGTCTAAATGGTGATGGAGTTCTGTGTTTCCGAGGAAGAATTTGTGTTCCAAAGGACTCTGACTTGAGACAGTCAATACTTAAGGAAGCTCCATGTATCCTGGAGGGAATAAGTTGTATCACGACTTACGGGAACTGTACTGGTGGCCTGGACTTAAATTAGAAGTAACGAAATTCGTGGGGAAATGTCTGACGTGTCAACAAGTGAAAGCTGAGCATCAATTACCTTCTGGACTGTTGCAGCCGGTAAAGATACCACTTTGGAAGTGGGAGAGGGTAACCATGGACTTTGTGAGTGGGTTGCCGTTGACACCATCGAAGAAAGACTCGGTATGGGTGATTGTGGATAGGTTGACCAAATAGGCCCATTTCATACCAGTACGTACCGACTTTTCGCTTCAAAAGTTAGCCAAACTGTATGTGGCGGAGATTGTGCGACTTCATGGAGTTTCAGTTTCGATTATCTCTGACCGAGATCCCAGATTCAGATATCAATTTTGGCAAAAGTTGCATGAGGCATTGGAGACGCAATAGAACTTTGGTACGGCTTTCCATCCCCAAACTGATGGTCAGTCGGAGAGGGTCATTCAGATTCTGGAGGACATGTTAAGGGGATGCGTGATTGACTTTCGAGGTAGTTGGGAGGACTACTTACCGTTGGCAGAATTTGCGTACAATAATAGTTATCAGGCGAATATTCGAATGGCACCGTATGAAACACTATATGGTCAAAGGTGTCGTACACCTAGTTGTTGGACGGAGCTAGGGGAGCGACAAGTTCTTGGACCGGAATTGGTGGCTGATACTGAGGCTAAGGTCAGAATAATTAGGGACCGTTTGAAAGAAGCATCTGATAGGCAAAAATCGTATGCAGATTTGAAGCGTAAGGAGATTGAGTACTTAGTAGGGGATATGGTCTTTTTAAAGGTTTCTCCTTGGAATAAGATATTGAGGTTTGGTAAGAAAGGCAAGTTGAGTCCGCGGTTCATTGGGCCTTATCGGGTTTTGAAGCGAGTAGGCCCAGTAGCTTATCAGTTAGAATTACCTCCAGAGTTGGACAGGATTCACGATGTTTTCCACGTCTCCATGTTAAGGCGTTATCGTTCTAACCCTACTCATGTCGTGTCGGTGCAGAAATTGAGGTGCAAACTGATTTGACTTTTGAGGAGGAGCATGTGCAAATTTTGGATCGAGATGTTAAGACTCTGAGAAGGAAATCTGTCCCATTAGTAAAGGTGCTTTGGCATAGTCATGGCAGAGAGGAAGCTACTTGGGAGCCAGAGGAGGCGATGCAGCAACAATATCCTCATCTTTTCGGACCAGGTAAATTTCGAGGACGAAATTTCCTTAAGGAGGGTAGAGTTGTAACGCCCCAATTTTTGGGAATTTTAAAAATATTGAAAATTTTTAAAAATTATGTGTTCTGTTTGTTTGTCGTAGGATTAAGTACGTTAGTGGGCCTCTAGAAGGCCCAAGCTTAAGGTAAAACCCGGTAGTTTTAATTAATTTTAATTCCATAAGAAAAAAGGGTTCTGGTTAATTGGGCTTTTAGGTATTAATTGTGTAAAGTGAATCATAAGGAAGCATATGGTAAAGTGGCTATGTGACGCCACTTAGGGGCTTTAGAGGTGGCGTGTGGATGCTAGGGAGAGCTGAGGTTCAAGTCACAATGACAACATATTAAGGGAATTATTATTTTTATGTTCAGAAAAGGTAAGCAGTGGAACTGAAGTGAAAGTCTGTCAGGATAGGATTTAGGAGTTGATAAGGGATAGGATTTAGGACCAGATAAGGGAGGAAATCTAGGAGCTGATCAAGGAACAAGAGGTGGCCGGCTAAAGGACTTTAGCATGGGAATTTCGGCTAGGGTTAGTGCCAGTATAAATTCGGCATTAGTGGTAAGTGGTGCCGTTTCCCTAACCATTCTCTTCTTCTTTTCTTTTTCTCTTCTCTCCATCCACTTATTCTTTTCTTCTTCTTTTCCCCATAGCCGAATCCTTCAGCCACCCGACTCTATACCACCTTCCTTCCATTATTTTTAAGACTATAGCCGATTGCCTCAAATCCTGAAATCCCGAAAACTTGACTCCTTTTGTACCGATTTTTCCCTAGCCAAATCTCTTATTTTTCACATCATCTTTGGCCGATTCTCTCAACCTTTAAACCCCAGGTTTCTGTCGACAATACCACAAGTAAAAATCCTCATATTTTATCTTTCTCTATACTTTTGCAAAAAGCTGAAACTCCCACACTATCCTAGGGACATAGCCGAATACTGAGATCACTGAAGGCTCGACTTTTGTTATCGTTTGAGAGCTTAGAACTGCATCAGAATCAAGTAGGAACTAAGGGGGGACGTTGACTGTAATAATCGGTGGTAAGTGTTTCCAACTTAGTCTATCTTTCATATTTTAGAAAAGCCAGAATCCTTAAAAGGTTAGGGAGGTTGTCGTTTTTGGACTTGTAGCCCTAAGGGGTTGTGATAATAGTATTATTTTGGTAATAGTGTGATTAGGAGGCTGTTGATCAAGGGCTTGGACAAGTGGAGCGAACGGATCGGGATCGAGACGCTATTTTCGGCAAAGGTTGGAACGCTAAGGCCTAAGGTGTTGTTGGCCGAATATAGTAAGAAGTTAATATGTAGTTCGTTTCGGTAGTAAGATTAACGTGGTAGTATTATAATTGTAGGCAATTCGTACGTGGATCTCGTCAGCGAATCGTCATAAAACAGGTGTGTAACTGACACCCTCTCATAAACTAGATCGACAAAAGCCGAAAAGCCGAAATGTCGGAAAATTGGTATTTTGGGAGAGTGCGTGTATGGGAATGCTCGTAAGATAGTTGGGTTTGTATGTTTGGTATTCCAAAGGTAATAAACTGCAGTACGTGCGATTTCGTGCATTTTGATAATGTGGGCTTAATGGGCGAAAAATCGGGCTCATGGGCCAACGGGCCCAATTCGATAAGTATGCGCGGTAAGTGTTCTGATAGTACGTAAATGGTTAGGATATGCATGAAAATCCTAAAAGTAGCTAAATTACTATAATACCCTTATGTTTTGGAAATTACTATGATACCCCTAGGTGTAAATGACCAATATGCCCCTAGGGTTAATTTTGTCTGAAAAGCATGATGATCTTAAATTATATTAACTATCAAAATGGGCTAGATCTAGGGTTCGTTTTCCAAAAACATAAACTGATTTCAAAGTAACACGATTACAAACAAGGCTTCTGCTACGACAATGTTTTCCAAATTTGAATACGTTTTATTCTAAAATAGACATAATTACAGTGGTAACCTAAAAATATACGCAATGTTAGAGTGTGGCAATGGCGGTGTGCATGTCTAGGATTGGATCCGAAAGAGCTTGGTACTTAAGCAGTCCGATGGACTCACCTCCCCTTTTCCGGTTTCCTACCTGGTGCACAGCTTCCATTCACTTTAACCCTTAATGAATTAATCCTTTGAACATCAAGTATGATTTTCTGAACTTAGAATGGGAAAAATGTTTTTAATGTTTTTGATGTGGCACGTCGGATCCGGTCATAACGTCTAGGCCGGGTTTGGGGTGTTACATTGTTAATCCTTTTAAAAGATCTTTAAGAATACCTATTTGATTAATAAGTTGTCCTTTTTGGACTTTTCCTACTTCTGATTCTTCCCAACGTCTTAAGAATGGTAAAACATCTCCTTGAAAAGTTCATACAAAATAATTTAAAAATTTTTCTTTTGACCAAGTACCGTTGTTGTTTACAACGATTGTCATTGACTATGCCCAATCGTCTATGGTTTTTTCATAATCTGATATTGAAATATTAGTCAAGTCTAAATTTATTCCACCTTGAGCCACATTTCTTTTATTCAAATCATCTATCTTATGTGGTATAGGTATAGTTTGACTTGGTTGTTGATTAGAAGATTCTCCTGTATATTCAGTTTCAACTTCATTAGTAGCTATAATTTCGGTTTGATTACCAAAAATTCTTGTTATATTTTCAACTGTCTCAAAGTCTTTATTTAAAGCTCTCAGATAATCATCTTTTTGAATATCTGATTCTAATTTTCTTTTACCATAAGGATATGTTTGATCAGTATCCATAGGTTCGGGGACTTCTATATTTTCATCCTCATCTGTTGAAGTATTTTCTTCATCAGATTTATAACTAGTTACATTTAAATCTTCTTGATTATCTGAATTACTAGAACTACTACTTTCTGTAGTATCATAATTTAACATATAGTGATAATTAAACTGAGTAAATAAATCTTTATGTTTTTCATAAAGTTCTTCTATTAATTTTAAATATTCTATTCTTTCATTTTTATCAGTACTTTTAGTAAATTTGACTTTCCAATGTTCTATTAATTCCTTATAAGATTGGAAATCATATTTTTGTTGAGTAATATTTTTTCTTCTCTGTTTTTCAGATTTTTTATTTCTATTAATAGTAGAAGATGACTCTTCTAAAGAAGTTTCTTCTTCTTCATCTGATAAAGTTAAAATTATATTACTATTACCGTAATATAAGGGACCTAAATCTATATCTGATTCTATATTATTATTAATAACCTGATCTAATTTATTATTATTAACTTCTGATAAAATTTCTTTAGATTTGTTGTTCAAATCTAATTCTTTAATATCTCCCATATAATTTACTTTTTCTTCTATATTTCTGACTTTATTATATATTTTATTATAATATATAGAGGTTATATCCATTAAACTATTAAATCCTTTACTAAGGGCCGAAATATTATTTTCTTGTTTAGAATCTATATGCATAATATGATTGTAGGTTTTATCTTTATATAAACAATCTGTTTCTTTCTTGTTATTTATCTTTGGTACCTAAAACCGTCTGTTATATTATTTTTTCTTAACTCACAAAGGCCTATCGTCTCTCACCTAGACTTAAAAAGGCAAAAGTTAGACAAAATAACAGATATATGGGTTTCAAGATAAATAACCACGAAATTAACTGGATTGTAAATCAAAGATAAGAACTTACAATGAGTATTATGATATGAATTCCTCCAAGAACCGTAACTCCGGGGGCCTCTGATACCAATTACTGACTGATACAAATGCGGAAGATAGTTATTTTATTAAGAGTAAAAGGAAGATTTTACAAAGAGAGAGTGTTTACAAAGAGAGAATACTGAAAGTAAAAGAAAAGATTTCTAAGCTATTTTTCAATGACCTGTTTAGGCTCTTTACATTGCTATTTATAGTAAAATTTCTATACTCTATTTGATTTTTCTTCAATCCTGCACAGTGTTTCTGATAAGGATGAATTTATTGTTGCCTCTACGTATGTTGTTAGTTGTCTTTGTCATATATTTGTTCGTACATGGATGCCTTGAATTTTTGTTTACCGCCAATCTTGAAAATCAGCTTGAAAGTCTTCTTGACTTTCCACGTGGTCTTTGTTTTATCTTTATCCTTCTTGGATGTTGTCCAGGTTCCATGTTTCTATTTCATCCGGGTGTAAAGATTCTGGTGATAGTCTTGGTGAATTCCAAGTCTCCAACGTGTTCTGGATTTCTTTAATTATTTCTGAAGGGAAATCGTCTATTTCCATATCTGTTATTTTCTTTAGCAGTTGTATGGATTCTTCATCTCTTGATTTCTGAATCATGCTGTTTTTATCAGCTACTGTTCTTCTTCCATCAGTAGATAATTTGTATGTTTGATCTTAAAGTACATGTCGAGCTGTTGACATTAAATCAATTCCGGCTTGGATTTGAAAATATTTTGGATTATTGTAACACTTTCAATGGTTTTGGTCAAGTGTTTTTTATCTTCTTTGGCTGCTGATAAATAAGGACTATCAAACATTCGTTGAATAATCCATATTTGATATAGTTGATAGAATCGCTCTTTTTTAGCAATTCCAATAAGACTGCCTATTTGGATATAAAAATAGTAATAAAAATCATCTTGATATACTAAAAGTGACAATATAGCTTTTATAATAGCAGGAAAATCTTTTAATAACTGAAAAGAAAAGTTTTGTACTACAATTTCTCTAACGAAACCCCATTCAATACTATTTATATCAAATGGTTCATGATCTAATCTGAATTTTATAGTAGGAATTTCTTCTCCTATTTCATTTATAAAAACATATGATTGTAAAAAGTATTTAGAAAAAACTTTTTGAAATTGAGTCTGCTGGTTGTAGATAATTTTATTTATTTTTTAAAAAATTTCTGCTGGTAGTATTTTTGTTGTAACGCCCCAATTTTTGGGAATTCTGTGAATGTTGGCATAGGTTTAATTATGTTAGTGGGCCTCTAGAAGGCCTAAGCTTAAGATAGAACCCGACAATTTTAGTTAATTTTTGTTTCATAAGAAAAAAAGGGTGAAATTATGAAATAGAACCTATGTGAAAATGTTTGAAAATGCTATAGGCTAAATTGAAGTGGCCAAATATATAGGAGTGCAAAATAGGAGGATTTGCATGACAAACCTCCCATTTTACATGAAGTGGCCAGCCATCATGTTGTTGTAGACAATATGAGCATTTGATATCCATAATTTATGGTACAAATTGATACAAATTGATAATGGGTTAGGTAAATGTTCCGTGATAATGGATTAGGTAAATATTCCATGATAATGGGTTAGGTAAATGTTCCATGATAATGGTTTAGGTAAATATTCCATGATGGAATTTCATGTCTTTTGTACTAAAGAATTAAATGGATGAAATATGAAATTGTATTAAAAAAAAAGGGGTGAAAAGAACAAAGTTTTGTCCATCTTTGTTCATCATAGCCTAAAGTTAGAGAAGAGAAAGGAGAGGAGAAAGCTCTTGAATGTTCGGTCACTTGGGGAAGAAAATTGAAGGTAAGTTCATGGCAGTTTGCTTCTATCTTGATGTTCATGAGTTCTTCTTAATTCTACCTTAACTCTTGAAGCATATTTTAGTTTTAAGTTGTGTTGTGAGCATTTAGTCATGAATTAAAATGAAGGAAATGGTTGTTGTTTCATGTTCTTTTGATGAAAAATGGAATATAGGTGAAGTTGAGCCAAACAAATTAGCATGCATGTGCCTTAGATGCTAAGGGGAAAAATCGGCTAACATGTTGTGCTTTAAAATGATGAAATAGAGATTATACTTAAGTAAAATCATAGATATGTGATGATTGATTGGTGATATACATGTTTAAATAACAAGCATGCAAGTTAGGTGTGAAAGAGTGATTTGGTAATAAATCTGGTTGGGACAGCAGCAGGAACGTGACTTTGGAAAATCACCATAAATTGTGGGAAATGAGTTAGAAGCTACATAAATTATGTAATTAAAGCTTAATGAGTTTATTTTTAAATGAAATAAACGAGAACATATTTTGAATTCTGTACAATGAGAAATTTGATTCGTAATGAAGAGTGGTCAGATTAGTCAAACAGTGAAACATGGGAAACTTTAAGAAAAATGTGGTTTTGATTGGCTGAACCAAAAATTCTGAAAATTTTATGCATAGAAGATATATGAGTCTATTTTCAGGTAAAATTAACGGCACTTGATTTGGAGTTTGGTAGCTCCAGTTATAAATGATTTAGTAACTGTTGTTTAGGAAGACAGCTTGCAGTGAGATTATGATTATGTGGTAAACATTGACAAAAATTTGTTAATGAGTTGCTTATTGATTTTTTATAAGCTTACCATGATCTGTAGGTGTGGTTGGCCGAATATTGTAAGGGGTTAATACGTAGTTCGTATTTGAATAGTTAGATTAATGTGTTAGTAATCCAATTGTAGGCAGTTCGTGTATGGATCTCGTCAGCATATTGTCGCAAATAGGTGTGTAACTAACAACCTCTTTCTTAGTCTGGATCAGTAAAAGTCGAAAAGCCGAAATGCCGAAAACCGGTATTTTGTAGATTTGCGAGTGTGCGAATGCTCGTGAGGTAAATCGATTAATATTTTTTGTAAGCTGCAAAATTTGGACTGCAAAGTGCATGATTTCTGTGCCCTCGATATTTTTGGGCTTAATGGGCCAAAATTGGAATGATGGGCCAACGGGCCCAATTTGGTAAGAACCCTCGGTACGTGATTCTATTAGTACGTGAAAAGTAGGAATATGCATGAAAAACCTTAAAATAGATAAACTATTGAAATACCTTTAAAAGTGAAAAATTTACAGTTTTACCCCTAGTAGATAAATTATCGAAATACCCCTAGGGTTAAATTGACTTAAATACATGTTTGACTGTTGTTATTTACTGCATGCCATGTTGTTATTATCGAATGCATGGGATTGGGATATTGACGAAGGAAGTACTGAAAGTAGCTTTTCCACGTGCTGGAGGCTTTGCCTCAATTTACTGTTAACTGAGCAGCAAGGCTGCAACTGTGGAGTGTTGGGCTGGGTGGGTTGAGCTATTCCCCACATGGAGTGTAGGGCTGATACGGGTGGAGTGTAGTGGTTGGTGGGTTGAGCAGTCTCCCCAAATGGGCTTGCATATGTTATTGATGTTGCATGTATTTTGAAATGGGCCTATGGGTCATACTGTTATCTGAATAAGGGGCTAAGGCCCAGTTTATTGTAATCTGAAAAGGGCTCTGGTCCAGTACCACTGTTACCTGAATGGGCTTAGGCCCAATAGGCTTGAGCTGACTTGGGCTTTGAATGGGTTTTCCTTACACACTGAGTTTCCCCAAACTCACCCCTTTTATTTTTGTCCACGCAGGTAATCCCCAACCATAGTGGGCTTGGAGCTGTGAGGGAATTCGGAGTGGCCACCCGTTCTAAAAGTTTGATTTTCTTCTGGTGAACTGGACATCCTTTTATTTATGTTTGAAGTTTTGGGTTTTTAAATGTAATAAGGCCGCTTAATTATTTTTTATGGTTTTAATATGTATTACTAAAATAGGTATTACTTATTTTAACTGTTGAAATTGGATAGCTTTAGGGCGCGTTTTCAAAAACAACAATTGATTTCAAAATAACACGACAACAAGAAAAGCTTCCGCAATGAAAGTATTTTCCAAAATTAATCACTTTTCCTAAAAATGACTTAATCAAATCGGTTTCCTAGAAATATCCATGACGTTAAGGTGTGGCAATGGCGGTATGCATGTCTAGGATTGAACCCGAAGGGAGCTTGGTACTTAAGCAGTCCGATAGACTCACCACCTTTTTTTCGGTTTCCTACCTGGTGCACAGCTTCCATTCACTTTAACCTATAATGAAATTATCTTTTAAAACACTAAGTAAGTTTTTCTGGATCAACAATATAAGATGTTTTGAACGCTTCGATGTGGCATGTCGGATCCGGTCGTAACGTCTGAGCTGGGATTTGGGGTGCTACATTTAGTGGTATCAGAGCCTAGGTTGCAAAAACTTGGCTGTGAAATGGGTTTACAAAAACAAATATTTTCAAAAGCGAAAATTTTATAAAGAATGTGAAAAAATCGATTTTCAAAATTTAGATATTTAGAATGTGGCATTCCGAATCTCCGGCTCAAGCCTGTAAGTATTACTCTTAACTTTTCTGAATATTTTCCTGAATTATCTATTTATACTGAAACCCTATTAGGATACTCTAGATAGGATGATACTGAAACCATAGGAAAATCTGATAAGAGACTGAAACTGTAGCTAGACTTCGATTCTGCGAAAACAAACTCTGAACTACTGTCTGATTCATAAAACATCTGTAATAAACACTGGAATATTAATTGATGCATAAAAATTCGTAATCAAGATAATACGATATAAGTACAAGAGGCCGTGGACGGAGCCGAGGAAATGCTCGAGTGAGATCTTTGTCTTCGAGACATATGCCGGCGGTGGATGCACCGGTACCACCGACAACAAAGGTAGAGTCTCATGACCGCGGTGCCGGGGATGATGCCCTGTCGCAGGCAATGCTTCGTGTTCTGGAAAGGGTTGCCGGGACAAGTTCGGGCAACAAAATTCGAGGATCCATTTCTGAGGGACTCCGGGCCAACGGAGCGGAAGTTTTTAGGGATGTATCTGGAGTAGCCCCAAATGTGGCTGAGTACTGGCTGGAAGCCACGGAGCAGATTATGGATGACTTGGACTGCTCAGTAGAGCAAAAGTTAAAAAGAACAGTATCCTTACTACGAGATGAGGCGTATCAGTGGTGGATCACTGTGAGAGAGGGTACCCCAGCTGAGAGGGTAACTTGGGAGTTGTTTAAGCAGTCCTTTAAGGTGAAGTATGTCGGAGCTAGCTATGTGGATGCGCGAAGGAAGGAATTCCTGAACCTGACCCAGGGTGGTAAGACCGTTGCTGAATATGAGGCAGAGTTTCTGCGATTGAGCCGGTATGCTAATGGTATTGTCTCTACCGAATACGAGCGCAGTGTTCGCTTTGAGGATGGCCTCAGGGATGAGCTAAGGGTGCTCATAGCTCCGCAGAGAGAGCGCGATTTTGCTGCACTGGTAGAAAAGGCTAAGATAGCCGAAGAGATGAAGCAAGCTGAACGAAAGAACCGCGACAGGGATCAAAATCAGTTTAGGAGAGATGCTAGACCAACTGGTGCTGCAAACCAGAATGTTAAGAGAGCTAGGATGGAGGAACCAGTTCGGGCGGTTACGGTGAATACTGTTAGACCACAAGCTTGTGAAGATTGTGGTAGAATGCATCTGGGGGAATGTTGGAAATGTTCTGGGGCTTGTCTTCGTTGTGGATCAAAGGAACATAAGATCAGGGATTGTCTGAAGAGGCTAGCTCAGGCTCAAGTGGTTGAACAAAGGGCTGTCAACCCGTGCAAACAGCGCGAGGTGGACATGGGGCACTTGACAAGGGTACTGTTAACACTGAGGCTTGTCAGCCAGTTTTGGTATATGCTGCTCGTCGCCGCGAGGAGGGTGATGCACCTGGCGTTATAACTGGTACATTTTTTATTTCTAGCATGCCGTATACTGCCTTGGTAGATGTTGGATCTACTCATTGCTATGTTGCATGTGCCATATCTGGGTCGTTGGGTGTGCACTCTGAGGAGATTGTGAGTGGGGTATCTGTACTAAGTCCTTTGGGTCACTCGGTTAGGGTAGACAAACTGTATAGGGATGTACCCTTAAAAACTCAAGGTAAGATTTTCCCTGGAGATCTGATAGAGTTACCGTTCGGAGAGTTTGATCTCATGTTGGGAATGGAATGGCTTGTTAAGCATAAAGCGACTCTGGATTGTACTGCTAAATAAATGGTGTTAAGGACCACAAAAGATGAGGAGGTTATAGTGATAGGTGAGCGAAGGGATTATTTGTCCAATGTGGTGTTGCCATTAAGAGCCGAAAAGTGGATTCGGAAAGGTTGTGAGGTCTATTTGGCATTTGTAAGTCAGTCAGAATAGGAGGGACTGACAGTGGATAAGGTTAGGACCGTAAAGGAGTTCCAAAATGTTTTTCCGGAGGAGCTTCTAGGATTACCTCCGAACCGAGAAGTTGAGTTTGGAATAGATTTGTTGCCTGGAGTTGCACCTGTGTCCATCGCACTGTATAGGATGGCACCGAAGAAGTTAGTAGAGTTAAAGGCTCAAATTCAAGAGTTGTTGGATAGGGGCTTCATTAGGCCAAGCGTGTCTCCATGGGGAGAACTGGTGCTATTTGTGCAGAAAAAGGACGGGACAATGTGCATGTCCATCGATTACCGCCAGTTGAACAAACTGACGATAAAGAACAAATACCCTCTGCCAAGGGTTGATGATTTATTTGACCAACTTAGAGGAGCTTCGGTATTTTCCAAGATTGACCTTCGATCTGGATACCATCAGTTAAGGGTAAAGGAAGTGGATATTCATAAGACAGCATTCAGGACTCGATATGGTCATTACGAGTTCCTGGTTATGCCGTTTGGGTTGACGAACGCACCTGCCGCTTGCAAGGATCTAATGAATCGAGTGTTCCAACCTTACTTGGACCGATTCGTGGTAGTTTTCATCGATGATATTCTGGTATACTCGGAAACCGAGGAGAAACATGAGGAGCATCTACGTATTGTGCTGCAAGTGCTGAGAGAGAATGAACTGTATGCAAAGTTTAGTAAGTGTGAATTTTGGTTGCGAGAAGTGGCTTTTCTAGGTCATGTGGTTTCTGCTGAAGGAATTAAAGTGGATCCTCGAAAAGTTGAGGCAGTTCTCGGATGGAAGCCACCAAAATCAGTATCGAAAATTCGGAGTTTTCTGGGTTTGGCAGGCTATTTCCTAAGGTTCGTAGAAGGATTTTCTCTGATTGCTGCACCATTGACGAAACTGTTAAGGAAATGGGTAGCATTTGTCTGGACTGAGAGTTAGCAAAAAGCTTTTGACCATTTGAAAAAGGTATTGACTGAAGCACCAGTGTTGATTCAACTGGAGTCTGGGAAGGATTTTACTGTGTACAGTGACGCATCACACGTGGGTTTGGGCTGCGTGTTAATGCAGGAGGGTAAGGTGGTTGCATATGCATCACGACAGCTTAAACCTCACGAAGGGAACTATCCTACTCATGATTTGGAGTTGGCGGCAGTGATATTTGTACTTAAGATTTGGAGACATTACTTGTACGGGGAGAGGTGTATTATATACGCAGACCACAAGAGTCTTAAGTATTTGATGACTCAGAAGGAGCTGAACCTAAGGCAAAGGAGATGGATTGAGTTACTTAAGGATTATAACTATTCGATCGAGTATCACCCAGGCAAGGCTAATGTGGTAGCCGATGCTCTAAGTCGTAGAGCTGTATCTGATCTGAGAGCAATGTTTGCTCGTCTGAGTCTGTATGATGATGGAAGTCTGTTGGCTGAGTTGCAAGTGAGGCCAACCTGGGTGGATCAGATTAAGGAAAAGCAGTTGAACAATGAATCTTTGGTCGCTCGTTTTCAACAAGTTAAGGAAGGGGAAACTTCTGAGTTTGGGTTAAATGGCGAAGGAGTTCTGTGTTTCCGAGGAAGAATTTGTGTTCCGAAGAACTCTGATTTGAGGCAGACAGTATTGAAGGAAGCTCATGGAGGACTTTGTGCCATGCATCCTGGAGGGAACAAGTTGTATCACGACTTGCGAGAATTATACTGGTGGCCTGGACTTAAACGAGAAGTGACGGAGTTTGTAGGGAAATGTCTGACATGCCAGCAAGTGAAAGCTGAGCATCAATTACCTTCTAGACTATTGCAGCCAGTGAAGATACCACTTTGGAAGTGGGAGAGGGTAACCATGGACTTTGTGAGTGGGCTGCCCTTGACAACATCGAAGAAAGACTCGGTGTGGGTGATTGGGGATAGGTTGACCAAATCAGCCCATTTCATACCTGTACGTACTGACTTTTCCCTTCAAAACTTAGCCAAGCTGTATGTGACGGAGATTGTACGACTTCATGGAGTCCCAGTTTCGATTGTCTCTGACTGGGATCCCAGATTCACATCCCGGTTTTGGCAAAAGTTGCATGAAACGTTGGGGATGCGATTGAACTTTAGTACGGCTTTCCATCCCCAAACTGATGGTCAGTCAAAGAGGGTTATTCAAATTCTGGAGAACATGTTGAGGGGATACGTGATTGACTTTCGAGGTAGTTGGGAGGATTACTTGCCGTTGACAGAATTTGCATACAATAACAGTTACCAGGCGAGTATTCGAATGGCACCGTATGAAGCACTTTATAAACGAAGGTGTCGTACACCTAGTTGTTAGACTGAACTAGGAGAGCGAAAAATTCTTGGATCAGAGTTGGTAACTGATACTGAGGATAAGGTGAGAATAATTAGGGACCGGTTAAAAGAAGCATCTGATAGGCAAAATTCGTATGCAGATTTGAAGCGTAAGGAGATTGAGTACTCAGTAGGTGATATGGTCTTCTTAAAGGTTTCTCCTTGGAAGAAGATATTAAGGTTCGGTAAGAAGGGCAAGTTGAGTCCGCGGTTCATTGGGCCTTGTCGGGTTTTGAAGCGAGTAGGCCCAGTGGATTATCAATTGGAATTGCCTCCAGCGTTAGACAGGATTCACGATGTTTTTCACGTCTCCATGTTAAGGCGTTATCGTTCTGACCCTGCTCATGTCGTGTCAGTTGCAGAAAGTGAAGTTCAGACTGATTTGACCTTTGAGGAGGAGCCTGTGCAAATATTGGCTCGAGATGTTAAGGTTATCAGAAGGAAATTTATCCCGTTAGTGAAAGTACTTTAGCGTAATCATGGAAGGGAAGAAGCTACTTGGGAATCAGAAGAGACTATGCATCAACAATACCCTCAACTAGTTGGATCAGGTAAATTTCGAGGACGAAATTTCTTTAAGGAGGGTAGAGTTGTAACGCCCCAATTTTCGGGAATTCTGTGAATGCTGGCATAGGTTTAATTATGTTAGTGGGCCTCTAGAAGGCCCAAGCTTAAGATAGAACCCGGCAATTTTAGTTAGTTTTTGTTCCATAAGAAAAAAATGGGTGAAATTATGAAATAGAACCTATGTGAAAATGTTCGAATAGGCTAAATTGAAGTGGCCAAATAAATAGGAGTGCAAAATAGGAGGATTTGCATGACAAACCTTCCATTTTACATGAAGTGGCTAGCCATCATGTTGTTGTAGACAATATGGGCACTTGATGTCCATAATTTATGGTACAAATTGATACAAATTGATAATGGGTTAGGTAAATGTTCCATGATAATGGATTAGGTAAATATTCCATGATAATGGGTTAGGTAAATGTTCCATGATAATGGTTTAGATAAATGTTCCATGATGGGATTTTCATGTCTTTTGTATTAAAGAATTAAATGGATGAAATATGAAATTTTATTAAAAAAAAGGGGTGAAAAGAAGAAAGTTTTGTCCATCTTTGTTCATCATAGCCTAAAGTTAGAGAAGAGAAAGGAGAGGAGAAAGCTCTTGAATGTTCGGTCACTTGGGGAAGAAAATTGAAGGTAAGTTCATGGTAGTTTGCTTCTATCTTGATGTTCATGAGTTCTTCTTGATTCTACCTTACCTCTTGAAGCTTATTTTGGTTTTTAGTTGTGTTGTGAGCATTTAGTCATGAATTAAAATGAAGGAAATGGTTGTTGTTTCATGTTCTTTTGATGAAAAATAGAAGATAGGTGAAGTTGAGCCAAACAAATGAGCATGCATGTGCCTTAGATGCTAAGGGGAAAAATCGGCTAACATGTTGTGCTTTAAAATGATGAAATGGAGATTATACTTAAGTAAAATCATAGATATATGATGATTGATTGGTGATATACATGTTTAAATAACAAGCATGCAAGTTAGGTGTGAAAGAGTGATTTGGTAATAAATCTGGTTGGGACAGCAACAGGAACGTGACTTTGGAAAATCACCATAAATTGTGGGAGATGAGTTAGAAGCTGTATAAATTATGTAATTAAAGCTTAATGATTTTATTTTCAAATGAAATAAACGAGAACATATTTTGAATTCTGTACAATGAGAAATTTGATTCGTAATGAAGAGTGGTCAGATTAGTCAAACAATGAAACATGGGAAACTTTAAGAAAAATCTGGTATTGATTGACTAAACCAAAAATTCTAAAAGTTTTATGGATAGAAGATATATGTGTACATTTACAGGTAAAATTAACGGCACTTGATTTAGAGTTTCGTAGCTTCAGTTATAAATGATTTAGTGACTGTTGTTCAGGAAGACAGCTTGCTATGATCTGTAGGTGTGGTTACTATGATCTGTAGGTGTGGTTGGCCTAATATTGTAAGGGGTTAATACGTAGTTCGTATTTGAATAGTTAGATTAATGTGTTAGTAATCCAATTGTAGGCAGTTCGTGTATGGATCTCGTCAGCATATCGTCGCAAACAGGTGTGTAACTAACACCCTCTTTCTTAGTCTGGATCGGTAAAAGTCGAAATGTCAAAAACTGCTCGTGAGGTAAATCGATTAATGTTTTTGGTAAGCTACAAAATTTGGACTGCAAAGTGCATGATTTCTGTTCCCTCGATATTTTTGGGCTTAATGGGCCAAAATTGGAATGATGGGCCAACGGGCCCAATTTGGTAAGAACCCTCGGTACGTGATTCTGTTAGTACGTGAAAAGTAGAAATATGCATGAAAAACCCTAAAATAGACAAATTACTGAAATACCTTTAAAAGTGGAAAATTTAAAATTTTACCCCTAGTAGATAAATTACCGAAATACCCCTAGGGTTAAATTGACCTAAATGCATGTTTGACTGTTGTTATTTACTGCATGCCATGTTGTTATTATCTGATGCATGGGATTGGGAAATTGACGGAAGAAGTACTGAAAGTGGCTTGTCCACATACTGGAGGCTTTGCCTCAATTTACTGTTAACTGAGCAGCAAGGCTGCAACTGTGGAGTGTTGGGCTGGGTGGGTTGAGCTATTCCCCACATGGAGTGTAGGGCTGATACGAGTGGAGTGTAGTGGTTGGTGGGTTGAGTAGTCTCCCCAAATGGGCTTGCATATGTTATTGATGTTGCATTTATTTTGAAATGGGCCTATGGGCCATATTGTTATCTGAATAAGGGGCTAAGGCCCAGTTTATTGTAATCTGAAAAGGGCTCTGGTCCAGTACCACTGTTACCTGAATGGGCTTAGGCCCAATAGGCTTGAGCTGACTTGGGCTTTGAATGGGTTTTCCTTACACACTGAGTTTCCCCAAACTCACCCATTTTATTTTCATCCACGCAGGTAATCCCCAACCATAGTGGGCTTGGAGCTGTGAGGGAATTCGGAGTGGCCACCCGTTCTAAAAGTTTGATTTTCTTCTGGTGAACTGGACATCCTTTTATTTACGTTTGAAGTTTTGAGTTTTTAAATGTAATAAGGCGGCTTAATTATTTTTGATGGTTTTAATATGTATTACTAAAACAGGTATTACTTATTTTAACTGTTGAAATTGGATAGCTTTAGGGCGCGTTTTCAAAAACAACAATTGATTTCAAAATAACACGACAACAAGCAAAGCTTCCGCAATGAAAGTATTTTCCAAAATTAATCACTTTTCCTAAAAATGACTTAATCAAATCGGTTTCCTAGAAATATCCATGACGTTAAGGTGTGGCAATGGCGGTATGCATGTCTAGGATTGGACCCGAAGGGAGCTTGGTACTTAAGCAGTCCGATGGACTCACCACCTCTTTTCCGGTTTCCTACCTGGTGCACAGCTTCCATTCACTTTAACCTATAATGAAATTATCTTTTAAAACACTAAGTAAGTTTTTCTGGATCAACAATATAAAATGTTTTGAACGCTTCGACGTGGCATGTCGAATCCGGTCGTAACGTTTGGGCCGGGTTTTGGGGTGCTACATTTCTAGCTTTATTATATAAACATATTCTAAACATTTTATTCATAATGGAACTATTTGTTCCTTTATGAATAAAATATTGGAATATGTCAATAAGATTATTTATCTCATTGATATTTGTATACTCTATTTCGAGTTCTTCCCAATCTCTATATAAAACAGCTTTTATTAATAAATCTTGTGCTTCATTTTCTTTAGTTGTTTTTCAACTAAAAATTGTGAAAACTTTGTAAGAGCTCGTCTAAAATTTGCTCTTTGTTCTAAAATATGGGTTTTCCATATTTCATTAATGTATTTATAAATTTCATTTGGTAGACCTGGATTATAAAAATCTTTTATTTCTGGAATTTGTTGTTGTTTCAACAAATTTTCTGCTTCTTTTATAACTTCAGAATAGCTAGCTTGAAAAGCTGAATTTGGATCTTGAGACCAAGGAGATTGACTTATTGTTTTTGGATGGTATTGGCTTACCATTCTTGATGCATATGATGAAGGAGATCCAGTTGGTTGTCTTACCATTGGATAAGGAACATAATATCCTTGATTAGGATAATATGATGTTAATATAGGAGTAAATCCTTGGTTAGGAGTAAATCCTTGATTGGGATTTATCTGCTTTCCTTTGTTGGGTTTTTTATGGACAGTAGTCCATTCCCCGACTTGTTCTAGAGGTTTTTTACCTCTATCCATAAGGCCTGCTAAGATAATCAGCAATAATATTATCAGTACCTTTGACATATAAAACTTCAAAATTGAAACTACATAAATCATTGTACCGTCTAATTCTTCTTGGTACACTTTCTAGACTATTATTAGTCAGAAATTGTTTGACTGCCTGGTTGTCAGTTTTTATAATAAAATTTTCAGATGCTAGATATATAAGAAAAGTTTTTATTGCCTTTTTAATAGCTAATAGTTCTTTTTCATATATAGCATAATTAACTTCATTTGGTTTGAATTTTCCGGAACTGTATCCACATATTAGTTCTTCATTTTTTGCTGTTTTAGCTTTTAAAATACATCCCCAATAATTTTGTGATGCATCAGTTTCTAAAATTAATCTATCACATTGTTTTGGTAAATAGACTTTTGGGGTATAATTTATTTCTGATTTTATATTTTTAATAATTTTTTAGTCTTCTTTAGACCAGCTAAAAGATTTATCCTTTTTTAATTTTTCATATAAGTCGGCTATTTTTTTAGATAAGCTAGGAAAGAAGTTTCTTCCATAATTAACTATTCCTAAAAATTGTTGAAGTTGTTTTTTATCTTTAATTTCTTCAGGAAATTCTTTTATTTTTACTATAATATGATCTTGTAGTTTAAGACCATCAGCAGATAAATTTAAACCTAAAAATTCTATTTCTATTTTCTTAGGACTCAAAATAATTCCATGTTTTATGAATTCTTGAGATATGATATTTAAATGTTTTCTATGTTTTTCCAGTGTTTCTGAAAATATTAATATATCATCTATATAGACTACACAAAATTTTTTATATTTATTAAATATAGAATCCATCTATCTTTGGAAGATTTGAGGTGCATTACATAACCCAAATGGCATTACTCTCCATTGATAATGACCATTAGGTGCATTAAAGGCTGTTAATGGTTTAGATTCATCAGTTAGCATTATTTGCCAAAATCCTAATTTACAATCAAATTTACTGAAATATTTTGCTTGTTTAGCTTGATTAATTAAAACATCTTTTCGTGGAATAAAGTATCCATTAAAAATAGTATTTTGGTTTAGCCTTTTATAATTAATTACCATTCTAGCTTTTCCTCTTTTTATTTCAGTATGGTTTCTTACCATAAAAGCTGGACTTGAGTGTGGACTATTAGTTTTTTCTATTAATCCTTTCTCCAATAATTCTTTGATTTGTATATCAAATTCATCTATATCTTGTTTAGTATAGATCATAGGTTTGATTCTAATTATTTTAATAGGATTCTTTAATTTTATTTCACAATATCTTGGACTATTTTCCCACAATTTTAATGGTTCTTCACTAAAATTATTTTCTAGAATTTTAAACAACCAATGATTAGTTTCTAGTTGTTTAAGTTGTTCTTTTCTTATTGGTCTAAATCCTTTATCACATACAAATTTATGGTTTTCTATTAAAGGTATTTCTACAGAAGTTTTTTCTGTTGATAATATTACTAAATTTCTATCTATAGAAAACGGTAGATGATGATATATAAAATTATTTCCTAATAATATGTCTCCATGTATTTCAGGAAAACACAATATTTTAGGAATTACAAATCTTACATTATTTATGTAAATTGGTATATTTCTAGCTTTAAATTGGATTATGGTTTCTTTACCATCAATTCCTATAGCTCTAATTGGATTTTTTATTAATTCCCACTTTTCTACACGAATGGAATTTTCTCTACAACTACTTGTGGTAGCTCCAGTATCTAATAAAGCATGCAAAGAATATGTTTTATAGTCTCTAAATTGAAGTGTAATTTCTATATATGTATAATATTTCCTAGGTTGGAAATTTGAAAATGTAATAGTATCATTTTTTCCTATTTTCATTTGTTGAATAATAGTAGTAGATTGTATTTCTTCCATTCTAGTATTTCTAGAATTTTTGCTAGGTTCAGTAGGGAAAATAGGTATTTGAATTGTTTTCATACCTATCGGTGTTGTTGAATTTGTACTAATATTATCTTCTTCTTATTCTATTTGAGAATTAGAAGGTAAAACTAAATTATCATTTGTATTTGTTATAGCATTATTTTTAAAATATAGTTTATCTCCAGATGACATATGTTCTATAGTACTTACAGGTTTTGAAGTACTAGTACCACTTATTCTATCAATCATCCAATCTTTTGGTATTGACAGATCTTTTAGATGTAGTAATTTTGGTTGTATCTCTATAGTAAATTTATTGGGTTCAAATAACTCAATTATTTTATTATTAATTTCTTTAATTTCTACTTCTGTCGTATTGGTATATTCATTAATAGAAGTCCAACTTATTGCTAGATCTTCTGCTAAATCACTTATTTCAGAATTTTTTGTCTGAATTCTTAAACATAAACACTCTTCTATTAGAGGGTCTGTAATAGATATAAAATAGTTTGGTTTAACTTTAAATCTTATTACACCAGTATGTAAATTAGACTGTATTCCTCCAATAAGTGCTTTTATCGGGTTTTCAAATCTTTTATCTAATAAAACTGCTATGATAGGTATATCATGTCCTTTTCTAAATAAAGCTCTAATTGTTATCATAATTATACCTAAATGTATATATCTAACTTGAGGGTATTTCTTTTTAATCCTCTTAATTTTTTCTTTAGTAAATAATGGAATTTCTGTTAATCCTCCTCTAGTATCCTTAGCGACTGTGTTGCCACTAATCTTTTCTATATGTCTTTGACTCCATATTTTAAACTTAGATATTTTATATATTTATTCTTTAGAAATGTGATTTTTATTTATTTTTTCTATCATTTCATCAGAAAAGTCTTTTTCTTCTCCAATCAAATTTCCTAATTTTATGTCTTGTTGTTCAGACTTAGGAATTTCTTCTAATTGATTTTTAGAACTACTTCCTACATTAAACATAAATATATATTCTTCTTCATCTGAATCAGAATCTGTTTCTGATATTAACTCATATAATATTTCTTCAGTATTTATTTCCTCTTCATAACAGATTTCTAAATCTTGTTCTTCGAGACTTTTAATCATTTTTTTAGCACTTTTTCCTTTATTAGGACAGTTTGGTGCTATATGGCCTTCTTCATCACATATAAAACATTTACATATTTGTTTTTTAGGTTTTCTAGAAGTTTTTCTTCTAATAAATTTTTCTTTTTCTTATTATTACCAGTATATTTTTTATTTCCTGGTTTCCACTTAATAAATTTATATTTTCTATTTTTCTTTTTATGTTTTTTTTAAGTATTAGGACGTATTGTTTTACATCCAAATTCCCATTCATTTTCTAGAATTTTTGTACAATGACTATAGGTTAATTTATTTTTTACTTGTTTAGCAGCTTTAGTCTGTAAACAATGTAAAGTTATTCTTTCGTTTGCAAAATTAATTCTATTTCCTATAGAATCTATATTTTCTTTTGCTATTCCTAATTCTTTGCTATGTTTATCTAAATAAGACACATATTTTTTTATACATATCTCATCCCATGGTGGAGGTAATTTATAAAAGTATTGATTTTTCCAATATTCTATATTTTCATTTTTTAATTCTTGATATTCATGAAGAAATTTTTTAGAAAATTCTTCTAAATATCTTATATCACATAATTTAATTTTTGACAAAGTATAACTGGCTATACTATCTTGATCTTTTTTATCAAAATAACCACAAAATTCTGTTTTTAGAATATTTGTTAATCCTTTTAAAAGATCTTTAGGAGTACCTATTTGATTAATAAGTTGTCCTTTTTGGACTTTTCCTACTTCTGATTCTTCCCAACGTCTTAAGAATTGTAAAACATCTCCTTGAAAAGGTGTTTGACTGTTTTTTATTTTTGCTTTGATTTTTAGTTTTCGATACTAACTCGTTGTGTTTTGTTGTGGTTATGTTTGTATGTCATTTCATATAAAAAGAGGTTTCAATTTCTGTTCGGTTACTAAATTAAAAAGTTTTTCATAGAGAGTGAATTCCTTGATAAAGTGGAGGATAATGCGGCTGTCCGTATGTGGCCAGAGAAGATGCAACTTGAGAAAGGGGATAGTCTAGCTGCGGGGTATATATCAGAGCTGTGTGACTTCCCTTGCATCAATGTGACACAGAATGAGTTCCAAGAATTGAGGAATATATGGGCCAGTTGGGGTGATGAGACTAAGTGACTGTTCTATCAAAATTTCGGCGACCTACCCTACCTGCTCGACATCAAGGTAGAAACATTTGTTCCAGGCTATGGCTCAGTTTTGGAACCCCGCATACAGTTGCTTCACATTCGAGAATGTGGACTTCGTACCTACTGTGGAAGAGTACACAACTTTGCTTCATTGTCCAAAAGTTCAAGTCGATAGAGCTTATTCTAAGGCCGCTAATGCCCTACCTTTTGTAAAGAAATTAATGAGTATCACTGGAATGAGTGAACATTGGGTTACAGCCCGAATTCAGCAGAAAGGTGACGGTAAATACATTCCATGGGTGAGTTTGAGGGACTTGATTGTAGCACATCTAGACATGAAGAAGAAAGTTGACGTCTTCGCCTTGAGTATCTATGGTTTGGTGATTTTCCCCAAAGCTTTAAGGCATATAGATGAAGCGATTACAGATTTATTTGATCGACTTGACAAAAGAGTCACACTGGTACCGGTAATTCTAGCTGAGACATTCAGATCTTTGAGTGCATGTCAGAGGGCAGGTGAAGGTAGATTCATAAGGTGCGCACAATTATTGTTAGCCTGGTTCCATAGCCATTTCTAGAAGGCGGAAAAAGTTTTTTATCGGGTTCTTTTTGAGAATTACTCCCTGTTAAAAGAAATAATAGCCGCACCCAGGAAAGATGACATATTAGAGGAGAATTGGATCACACTCCTTCGAAATCTCCAGGAGGATGATGTTGAATGGAGAGCTCTTTGGTTGGTTCCTGATGAGATCCTCTATCGATGTGAGAGTTTTGATTGGGTTCCTTTGCCTGGAATTTATACCAACGACACATAAACTAGCCCAGAGTGAGTTCTCGTATAGGGAGAATAATTTTAAGAAGAAGGCTCGAGAGATTTCTGATGCTTGGAAACAAATACGCCAGATAAAAAAATTGGCTGTAGGATTAATGACGACTTCTGAATACAATGGGTGGTTGAGTAAAAGGATCAACGATAATGCTCCTGGGCCAAATTTAAAGGGTATTCAATCGATGGAAGAATACTTGCAAGTAATCCCCTCCGAGCTAGAAATCATCAAATAAGACTTCAAAAAGTGAAATTTAGAGTTAGGGAAGAAGATAAAGTAATTGGAGGAGGAAAATTTGCATCTGAGGTTAGACGCCGATGTCCAAAAACTCGAGATCGAGAATTTAAGAAAGGGAAAGAGGAAGGCGGAAGAAGAATTGGACAGTTTGAAGACCGATTACAAGAAATTACGGATGTCGGTGAGAACTATTGGATTGAGAAAGACGTCAGAGTAGTGGCGACAAGAAGTTCAAGAGGAAAAGACTAAAGTTGATCAGTGGGAGAAGAGGTTCCATGATGCTCAAGCACGCGAAAATGCCTTAAAAAAGAGCTTGGTTAGGTGCCAAGATGAGAAGCAGATATTAGCAGCTCGAGTGGCAGAGTTAGAAAAGGCACTACACCAGTGTCGGGTTCGTGACTTCGACATTGAATTAAGAGCCAGCCTCAGCAGGATCGAGGATTTGAAAGAAAGGGTAGAAGAACTCGAGTCTGTACTATAGAACTGTGAACTTCGAATCGAATTCCTTGAGTCGAATAATGAGAAGTGGAAGGAACAGCTCCGTTGATTGCAAGACCAGGTCAGGGATAGAAATCATATTATGGGCGAAGCCGTGACTCAGATTCGAGAAGTGGCTGATCATTTACAGACCTTAGTGGTTCAGGCTGATGTGCTAAGTGTGAAGTATGAGTTAGAGTCAGACCGGGGTCATGAGCTGGCTTGTCTTCTTAAGAAAATTAAAACTTTGGGCATTAGGGCAAAGTCGTATATATGATTTATTTTATGTAAATGATTTTTTTTCTAATAAAGTTCTCTAAATGAAATTAAATCAGAATTGACGCCTCTTTAGTCTTGTATTCATCTCATGCATTTGCATTACATCGCATCACGTACATTAAATTTCACAAAGGAACCCTAATAAATTAGAAATCTTTTTTTAAAAGTTACCCTGGAACATTTATACTACACACGGAAAAAGCCAAAGCTATGGATCAAAAGCTGGAAAAACTGGAACAAATGCAGAAAGAAATGCAGGAGCGGTTGCAAGCACAGATGCAAGAGCAACTGGCCAAGATTCAGCAGGATATAAAAGATCAAATGCTAGAATCGCAGAAGGTTATGGTGAATCAGCTAAATCAGTTACTGCTCAGAGGGCCAGGAAAAGGGAAGTGCCCTATGGTCAACCCTGAGGACAATAGTGAGATCCTTGCTTACCCTTCATGTTTCACCCCAGTAAATACTCCAGTACCACTGCAAAAGGTGTCTGCCAGTATCAAACCCCAGTATTAGGTTGGTATTTCGGCACAGATGAATCTCCCGATGGGCTTATGTTCTAAACTCGAGGACAATCAGGTAAATCCTTCAGTCCCCGACTTTGATGAGATGACGGAGTTAGAGAAGACAAAAGGAGAACTCTCAAAGCAGCTGAAAGTCTGACACAAATGGCTGAAGGAGAAGTTCAAGGCGCTAGAAAGTGCAGATTATCAATATGGTGTGGATGCTAAAGAGTTGAGTTTGGTTCCAGATCTAGTGCTCCCTCCGAAGTTCAAAATGCTGGAGTTCGAGAAATACAATGGAACCAGCTGCCCTGAGGCCCACATCACGATGTTTTTTTGGAGGATGACTGGTCATATCAATAATGATCAGTTGCTGGTACACTATTTCCAGGATAGTCTGAGTGGGGCTACGGCTAAATGGTATAATCAGCTGGGTTGCACCCAAATTAAATCATGGAGGGACCTAGCACAGGCCTTCATGAAGTAGTATAGCCATGTGACAGACATAACCCCTGACTGGATCACGTTACAGAACATGGAGAAGAAGATAAATGAGAGTTTTAGGCAGTATGCTCAGAGGTGGAGGGAAGTTGCTACGCAAGTTCAACCGCTGCTCTTGGAAAAAAAGACAACTTTCATTAATACTTTGAAGGTACCTTTTATTAACCACATGCTGGGAGGCGCGACTAAGAGTTTCACGGACATAGTGATGTCCGGTGAAATAATAGAGAATGCGATAAGGTGTGGAAAGATAGAGGCTGTGGAAAGAACCAGGAGGTCAGCCCAAAAAAAGAGAGAAAATGAGGTCGGCAATGTGAACATGGGTCATGTAAAATCGATCATAGTTAATCAACCGAGAACAATGGTCGCGGGCCAAAAAGCTTTGTCAAGACAAGAGCCCAGTACAAAGCAAAACACGAAGAAGCTCTAGTTTACTTCTATTCCAGTAACGTACTGGGAGCTATACAAAAGTCTATTTTATGCGTACATCGTATCCCCCGTCTTCCTAAAACTGTTGCAACCCCCATATTCCAAATTGTACGATGCAAGTACTCAATGTGAATATCATACAAGAAAAGTGGGGCACTCGATAGAGAACTACCTCTCTTTCAAAAAACTAGTCGAAAGGCTCATCAACATGGACATTGTGAAGTTTGACGATACACTGGGAGTAGAAAATCTGTTACCCAATCATACTGACAATAGGGTAAACGCAATAACTGATAATGAAGGGAAAAGAATTAAGTTGGATGTGGCAGAAGAGAAAACCTCGATGATGGGGTTTTGAAAAAGATGATAGAGAGAGGTTTAATCATGCGAGACTTTGGAAGCAAATCCCGAGAATCAGGGAACTAGTGTAAGTTCCATAGAAAGGAGGAGCATGAGATTGAAACATATGATGAATTCAGAGTCCTGGTACAGGGTCTAATGGACAACAAAGAGCTGGAGTTCTATAAGTTTGCTGAGGAGAAAGATGTATGCACCTTAGAGGAGGGACTAATAGAGAGGGTTTGTGAGATCAATCACTCAGTGGTGATCATTTTACGAACGAGAATCAATGAAGATGGAGCAAGAATGGCGCCAAGAGTTGTGATTCAGAAATTCGAGGTTTTTTCTTACAATGATAGCAAAAGGGTGCCTTGGAATTATAACTGTAATGTGACATCATCAAAAGAGGGGAGTCTGGTCAGTACGCCAGATGCGAAAGCCAAGCCAGGTTGAACAGGGAAAAGAGAGGGCAAAACCACTGTTTAATGAACTGGTAATTAAGGATGAAGCTAAAGAATTTTTGAAGTTCCTAAAACATAGTGAGTATAGTGTTGTGGAATAGTTGCACAAGCAGCTAGCACGCACATCGGTACTAGATTTGCTCCAAAATTTAGAGTTACATCGTAATGCGTTGATGAAGATGTTGAATGAAACATATGCCGCTGAAGACATTTCGGTGAATAACCTAGACCATCTTGTCAGCAATATAAGGGCCGATAACTTCATTTCTTTTAGCTATAATGAGATATCGCCACGTGGTATGGGGTCCACCAAGGCAATGCACACCACTATCCGGTGAAAAGGGTATACACTACCGGGGGTATTAATTGACAATGGGTCGGTACTGAATGTCTTGGCCTTGTCGATATTGAATAGATTACCTATAGATAGCTCTCATATGAAGACATGTCAGAATATAGTGAGAGCATTCGATGGCACCTAGAGGAAAGTAATGGGTAGGATTGAGATCCCCTTTTTGATCGGACCCAACACGTACGAGGTAGACTTTCTCATGATAGACATCAGACCCTCTTATAATTATTTACTTGGGGGCCCTTAGATTTACTCAGTGGGAGCGGTACCATCATCATTGCACCAGAAGCTGAAGTTGGTAACAAAGGGTCGGCTGATAACTATAAATACAGAGGAGGACATTATCGCATCTGTTACTAGTGATGCGCTGTACATTGAGAAAGATGATGAAGCAATTGAGTGTTCCTTTCGGTCATTGGAATTTGTTAATGCGACTTTTATGATCAATGGAGACAAGATCCCAATGCCAAAAATATCCGAAGCTACGAGGATGAGCTTACGACTGATGGTAGAAAAAAGGGCATTGCCTGGAAAGGGACTCGAAAAATACCTTCACGGATGGGTCGGAGAGCCAAGTTTAGCTAGCAAGCGGGATCGTTTTGATTTGGGGTATAGGCCAAACACCAGACAAAGGAAGGAAGAATTGGAGAGGAAACAGGATAGAGGAAGGGCACAATTGAGTGGGCCAGAGGTCAAGTGGGAGTCGATGACATTTCCCTACATATACAATACATTCGTGTCAGGAGTAATTATTCATCTTAAATCAGAGATGACAAGAGAATGGACAACTGAAGATTTGATGGGCAATTTGAGCATCAACGCCATATTTGAGGAGTGAGTGATGGAAGGAGACTTATCAGGCATTCGTCCTTATGAGCATGACAGTGTTCTAAACAATCAGACTGTGGAAGAAATTCCTATAGTTCTTAGAGCTAATATAGAGTAATGTTCAGAATACACTTATTGTTTTAAGCCTAAAAATAATAAGAATCTTTTGTGAAATAGGCTCATGTTCAAACATATTTATTTTTAATAAGAAATGCATTTTTGAATCTCATTTTGAGCAAATATTCTTTCATATTCTCAGTACATTCATAATCATGCCGTACAAATAAGCCACTCTTCGATTTATTCTTTGGATATTTCTTTCGTGTTACAATACGTCTCCGGATATCAATGAAACGAGCGACACTGTTAGGGAGCCAGAATCTCCTCTTGAGTGAGATATGTGTTTAGAGGGATTCAGGATTTCGAAGATAACGAAGATTATGGGTTATCTCTGGATTTGCTAAGGATGGTAGAACGGGAAGAGAAACAGATTCTACCCTATAAAGAGACAACCGAGAATGTGACTTTGGAAGAAGGGAAAGAAGTGAAAATCGAAACTTGCATAACCGAGGAGGCAAAGCGAGACATCATTAAACTACTACAAGAGTTTAAAGATGTCTTTGCGTGATCGTATCAAGATATGCTGGGGCTAAGCGCTAACATTGCGGCACACCGAATCTCCATAAAAGAAGAGTGCAAGCCTGTGCAATAGAAGTTTCGAATGATGATACCTGATGTTACAGTAAAAATAAGGGAAGAGGTCAGGAAAAAAATTGATGCTGAGTTCTTACAAGCCAATGTCGTCCCAGTCCCTAAGAAAGATGGAAAAGTGCGGATGTGTGTAGATTACAGGGACTTGAATAAGGCCAGCCCAAAGGACAACTTCCCACTGTCTCATATTGACACTTTGGTGGACAACACAGCTGGTTACTCATTGTTCTCCTTCATAGATGGTGTCTCTGGGTACAATCAGATAAAAATGCATCCTGAAGACATGGAAAAAACCACATTCATAACTTTTTGGGGAACCTTTTGCTACAAGAAGATGCCGTTCAAGTTGAAGAATGCGGGAGCAACGTATCAAAGGGCCATGGTAACCTTGTTTCATGACATGATGCATAAGGAAATTGAGGTTTACATTGATGATATGATCGTAAAATATCGAACTGAAAAAAGAACACATACATATTTTGAGGGAATTGTTCTTGAGGCTGAGAAAAATCCAGCTAAAGCTCAATCCAACAAAATATATATTCGGGGCTAGATTAGGAAAACTGCTAAGTTTCGTCGTCAGTGAAAAAGGAATTGAGGTTGACCCTGACAAAGTCAAAGCTATACAACAGTTGCCCCTGCCACGCACTCAGAAGGAAGTTCGAGGTTTTCTAGGAAGACTAAATTACATTACGTAATTCATCTCACAACTGACTGAGAAATGTGATATCATATTTCGTCTTCTCAAGAAACACAACCCAGTGTGTGGGATGATGAATGTCAGAAAACCTTCAACAAGGTAAAATAATATTTTTTCAATCCCCTAGTGTTCACGCCACCTAGCCTAGGCAAACCATTGATATTGTATTTGACAGTATTTGACCATTCGACGAAACAGGAAAGAAAGAAAATGTGATATACTACCTCAGTAAGAAATTCGCTGAGTGTGAGATGAGATATTCGCCAATTGAGAAGATATGTTGTGCTTTGGTTTGGACAACTTAGAGATTGAGACAGTATATGTTGTATCATACGACTTAGTTAATCTCAAAATTAGACTCTCTTAAATACATGATTGAGTCAGCTGCTCTGAATGGAAGGATGGCCCGATGGAAAATTCTACTTTCTGAATTCGACATAGTTTATATGAACCAGAAGGCTGTAAAAAGGAGTGCAATAGCATATTTTCTAGCCAGTAGAGCTTTGGAAGATTATGAGCCTTTGAACTTTGATTTCCCCAATGAAAATCTAATGTATGTGGCAACTACCCAAGTAGACATTCTAGAAGATCATCCTTGGAAACTGAATTTCGACGGAGCATCAATTGCCGTTGGTAATGGAATTGGGCCAGTCCTGATATCCCCAAAGGGAGACCATTATCCATTCACTTGCAAATTAGATTTTGATTGCAAAAATAATATGGTAGAGTACGAAGCATGTATCATAGGAATCGGTGCGGCCATAGAGCGTAAAATCAAGGTGCCAGAGGTGTATAGGGATTCTGCGCTGGTGATCTACCACCTCAAGGGTGAATGGGAAACAAGAGACCCAAAGTTGGTCAACTATCGAAAGCTAGTTTTAGATTTAATCAAAGTGTTTGATGATCGCTAGATGAAAATTAGATAGCTGATGCCTTAGCCACATTAGCCTCAATGACCAGAGTAAATAAACGAGAAGATATGAAGCAGATTCAGATGAGTATTTGTGAGCTTCCTACTCATTGCTACAATATCGACGAAGAAAAGGGGAAAGATGATTATCCTTGGTACCATGACATTCTGCGATATGTGAAGAATCGTGAATACCCTGGTCAGGCAATTGATAATGATAAGAAAACGTTAAGGAGGCTGACTAGTGACTATATCTTAGATGGAGAGATCCTGTATAAAAGAAGGAAATATCAGGTGTTGTTAAGATGTGTTAACACTGTTGAAGCCATGGAAATCCTAGAGGAAGTCCACGAAGGTGTCTAGGGACGCATGCTAATGGTTTTACGATGGTAGGAAAATTATAAGATTCGGGTATTACTAGTCCATGATGGAAGCGGATTGCATCAATTACACCAAGAAATGCCATAAGTGTCAAATTTATGGAAACAAGATCCATGTGCCTCATTCACCTCTTCATGTTATGACTTCTCCGTGGCCTTTCTCAATGTGGGGCATTGACGTCGTTGTGCTAATTTTGCCGAAGGCTTCTAATGTACATCAATTGAATTTTGTGGTTATTGATTACTTTACCAAATGGGTAGAGGCTACTTCATACACCAATGTCACAAAGTCAGTAGGTAGTAAGTTCTTAAAGAAAGAGATCATATGTTGATATGGCATGTCAGAGAGGATCGTATCCGACAACGCGTTAAATTTGAATAACAACGTGATAGTGGAGGTTTGCAGTCAGTTCAAAATTAAGAACCACAACTCATCACCGTATCGCCCGAAAATGAACGAGGCAGTTAAGGCTGCTAATAAAAATATTAAGAAGATTGTGGGGGAAAATGACTGAGACCTATAGGGATTGGCATGAAAAATTACCCTTTGCTTTCTTTGCCTATCGAACATCTGTCAGAACTTCTACTGGGGCAACACCCTACTCGTTGGTTTATGGGATGGAGGTAGTTTTGCCTATTGAAGTTGAAATTCCTTCTCTCTAAGTTTTTTCAGAATTGAAGTTGGACGAAGCAGAATGATCCAATCCCGATACGATCAACTAAACTTAATTGAGGAAAAGAGGCTAAGGGCTATTCGTCATGGTCAAATGTACCAGAAGCGAATGATGCGAGCTTACAGCAAAAGTTCACCCCAGAATATTCTATGAGGGAGATTTGGTATTGAAACAGATTTTTCCTATGCAAAAAGATTTCATTGGGAAATGGATGCCAAATTGGGAAGGACCTTATGTGGTAAAAAAGGCTTTTTCTGGGGGGCGCTGATATTAACGAAAATGGACAGTAAAAACCTCCCCAACCCAGTAAACTCAAATTCCGTCAAGAAGTACTTCACCTGAAAAGGGAGAGGCCAATGTGAAAACTCGCAAATGGCGCCTTCAAACCAAAGAGGTTTTGAGTTGAAAACCCAGAAAAGGGCAGCTCAAATTTTGATTAAAGGTAGGGCATGTTATGGTATTGTTCTACCAGAATTAACAAGAAGGAGGAACGTTGCATTTTGGGGCATCAACAAAATACCTCGGGCCTCCTAAACACATATCTGACTCTCAATGGTTTTCGAACAGTCCAAATAGATAAGCTCATGTTGTGATATCTGGGGCACCTATTTTTCATCTTCTACATTTTTTGTACCTTAGAAAAATTTGTTATATTGATTAATTTTCTACTTTTAGCTTCGCTCTCAATAAAGTTTCATCTTGTCCATTTTGATTGTAATACCCTGAATTTAGGCCTAGAAGTTTTGGGCCTTGAGCATAGGAGCAGTTGAAGGTAGCTTATAATATTTTGTTGTGCGTGAAAATTTCGTAGTTGAAGGCTTGTTTTAGTGGTTAAGCATGCTGAGAAGTGTTGGAGAAGTCCTGGGTTCAAACCTGGACTCTAGCAAAAATTTTGGTTTAAGGTGAATCAAACCCTGGGTGTAGTAGGTAGGCCTTAAGAATATTGTTGGAGAAATTGTGACACAAAAAGCCTTGTGGCTTAGTGACAAGTAGCGAGTGGAGCATTTAAGGGGAGGCATGGATTCGAATCCCATGGCAAGCAAAGAGCATTTATTTTGCTAACAGGGGGCGGCAAGAGTTGGTGTTGAATTTAAACTCTGATGATGGAGGGATCCCACATCGGGAAGCTAACATAAGAGTGGATGCGAAGCTGGCTTTAAATAGAGAGAACCATGAGGAGAGTAAATGTACCTTTCTTGGCTGATCCCTTTCGCTTTATGGCGTGCTTGTTTGGGTTGGGCGTCAGCTAAGAGTGCTCGGAGCGTGGATTAACTCCAGTCTCCAATCAGGTGTGTATTTCTCATTACTCTAGCTGTAGGATGGCTACTTCAGGTCGCGATAGGCCGAAAAGGGCCATGTGGGCCCAATGGGCCTACGGGCTCAATTGGATAAGTTGTTTGATTGTGTAGTAAATATTGGAATAGGCTAGGTGAATCTCATATATGTGGCTAGATTTGGGCTAAAAGGGCCACACGAACGTGTGGGCCCATTTGGGCTGAGAAAGGGCTTTAGGCCCATTCGTATTGTTATCCCTGTTTAGAATACTTTAGTTTACCAAATTACCAAAATACCCCTAATTTGTAAAATTACCAAAATACCCCTAGTTTGTAAAATTACCGAAATACCACTAGTTTGTGAAAATACCAAAATACCCCTATATGGTAGAATTACTGAAATACCCCTGTAGGGTAGAATTATCGAAATACCCTTGTAGGGTAGAAATACCGAAATACCCCTTAGAATAGAATTACCGAAATACCCCTGTAGGGTAGAATTATTGAAATACCCTTGTAAGGTAGAATTACTGAAATACCCCTATAGGGTAGAATTATCGAGATACCCTTGTGGGGTAAAATTACCATTTTACCCCTAGGGTGTTAAATGATTGTTTTGCCCTTGTGGGCAAGTGACTGACTTGGACTGTGTGGTTGATGGATTTGATTGTGAATATATGTTGGTGATATGAATAACTTGACTGTGACTGTTTGATTCAAGTATGGGCATGATATTTTGATTATGTATGTTGTATGCCATGACATGTATATCTGTTGCATGGGACACGGGTTTATATTGATGGAGGAAGCGTTCTGGCAGCCTCGCTGCAATCTGGTCGCCTCGCCACATATATCTGTTCTGGTGACTTCGTCACAATATCTGGCAGCCTTGCTGCAATCTGGTGGCTTCGCCACATATATATATCTGTTCTGGTGGCCTAGGCACAATATTTGTATCTAGTGACTTCGTCAAAATATCTGGCAGCCTCGCTGCAATTTCTATGGTGTGTAGCGGTTGGGTGGGTTGAGTAGTCTCCCCACATGGTGTAAGGTTGGTACGGGGGTGTATACGGCTGAATTGGGTTGGGATTACATTCACATTCTAATTTTGATTCTGTTACCTGATACTGATTCTGATTCTGATTCTGTCACCTGATTCTGATTCTGATTCTAGTTCTGATAATGTTTCTTATTCTGTAATGGGTTAAAGCCTATCTGGTACTGTCTGTTATAGTGAGCTAAGGTCCAATTGATACTGAAACTGTAAGTAAGGCTGGGGCCAGATTTTTAATTCTTTTATATGACTGACTATTCCTTTTTACAGTAGGGGATTTCACACTGAGTTTTCGTAAACTCACCCCGTTTATTAACCTTTTAGGTAATTTCCAGCCGTAGACGGATCGGAGCTACGAGGGGCTCGGAGGAAGCCACATACACTGTTTATTTTATAGTTTCGATTATTACTTTTAACTGTTTGTGTAGGTTGTAGTAAAGCCGTTGTAATTTTCTGGATTTCAAATTTAGAATTTTATTTATTGTTTTTATAATTGCTAGTATTAGAACACGGTTTTCCAAAGTAACTACTGTTGTTCAAAACATCACGTATCCGCAATTGTTTTTAAATTAAGCTTTCGCAACTACCAAGATTTTTACAAAGTTGTTAAGAATGTTATTTAGCTGAGGTTTTCTAACAAGGTTTAAAAAGGATATAAGTTTTTAATTATTAAGAAGGGTTTTTAATGGAAACATGGTTTTCGAAAGACACTTTAATGTGACACGCCAGATTTGAGCCAAACTTCTAGGCCGGGTTTGGGGTGTTACATTGATAATCTTTTTCAAGCATTTTTTATTGAAATAACAATTAATGAACAAATAACACTTTCATAAAGGGAGTTCTGCATATTACTCTAGGAGCTTCTAAGTAGTGCAAGAGCCCGAAACAGGTCAATTATTCAGAACTCACCAAGTTTAAGGGTTAGAGTTACTTGAGAAGTAAAAGTTTAAGTTAAGACTACTGCTTCAAATGTCTGTTAAAAATATCAGTTGAACGAGAAGAAATACGTCAATGACAAACAACAAGCAATAACGGCATAAGCGTTAAAAAGGGCATTCTCATGACATTCTGCATTCATACAAATGTCATTCATAATATATCTAGATAGGAGCATTTGATTCATTTTGATCATAACATCCTAGTCATTTGGCATAAACATAAGCATATGAAACCAAGTCTACAAGACATGTTCCCAGAGGATAGTGTAACGACATCAGTGAAGATTGCAGATCTTATCTCCCTAAGCAGTAGTGAAGCAGGTCGGAGACAGTGAGCCTTAACCCGCTAAGCAGTAGAATAGGCTGAGATTACATATCTTATCTCCCTAAGCAGTAGTGGAGCAGATCGAAAACGGTGAGCCTTAACCCCCTAAGCAGTAGGGTAACAAGCTGGAAATTACAGATCTTATCTCTCTAAGCAATAGTGGAGTAGATCGAAGACGGTGAGCCTTAACCCCTTAAGCAGTAGGGTAACAGGCTGAAAATTACAAATCTTATTTCCCTAAGCAATAGTGGAGTAGGTCGAAGACGGTGAGCCTTAACCCCCTAAGCAGTAAGGTAACAGGCTAAAAATTACAGATCTTATCTCCCTAAGCAGTAGTAGAGTAGATCGAAGACAGTGAGCCTTAACCCCCTAAGCAGTAGGGTAATAGGCTGGAAATTATAGATCTTATCTCCCTAAGCAGTAGTGGAGCAGATTGAAGACAGCGAGCCTTAACCCTCTAAGCAGTAGGGTAACAGACTGAAAATTACAGATCTTATCTCCCTAAGCAATAGTGGAGCAGATCGAACACGGTGAGCCTTAACCCCCTAAGCAGTAGGGTAACAGGCTAAAAATTACAGATCTTATCTCCCTAAGCAGTAGTGGAGCAGATCGAAAACAATGAACCTTGTCTTCCTGAGCAACAGTGGAGTAGGCTGAAGATTACAAATCATATCTCCCTAAGCAGTAGTGGAGTAGATTGAAATAAAGATTCCTATACCTTTGAAGACACAGTAGGGCTACCTGAAGAAAGGGAGCATCAAGAAGTTAAGACTCAACAGGACCGGACAAAATTGGCCTTTTTAAAATCTTTACTCAATTCTCGTCACACGACAACGAGCAAAGAGGGGCAGCTGTTGGGCCCAATTTTAGCCCAAGGCCCAATTTACAAACCTATACCACTACCCATAGCAGCCCAAACATTACAAGGGCCCAATCCAAAATTACAAACCACACTAAAGACCCTAGCCCAAATTTTCAGCCCAAAGGCTTAAACAATTTCAGCCAAAGAAACCCTAAGCAGACTCTTGTGCCACAGCCAACAGCGCGCCTCCCCCGAACATCACTCGTTTTCTTCGTGTCGTACGCTACTCCACTACGCTACATCAGTGATAGACCCATGCATGTACCTGTAAACGTGCAAAAAATGAGATGTAAAATGGCTATAAAAAGCCTTCGAAAATTGTTTGTAAGGGACATTTTTTTGGATGAATATACGATTGCAATGAGTACAAACAAAAAGTCAATAGCAATCAAAGATTGAATCCAATGTTGTTTTTCAGTTTTTCTTTCCTATTCATAGTCGCATTTTTTTCTTTTTCCCTTTCATTTTTATTTTACTTTGCAAACGGGTTTTAAACAAAAGCCGAAGGAGAAGAGGTTTACCTGGGTCCACTCCATGGATTGGCGTCGGAGGTGAAGGCGCAGAAGTGCCGATGACCCTCGTGCGCAGCCTCTCAGGACAGGGTCAAAACCCTTGAAACAAATTGGGATTTGTTTTGCTACCTGTGAAGAATGGCAGATGGCCATTCATTTTTTGGTTTTTTAAATGGCAAATAAAACAACACCGTTTGGTGCTGGACCCACGCATTTTGGCTCAAAATGGAAGATTTGCGCATTGAGTCCCCCCTTTAAATTATCCCATTGATTTCATTTTTCTTTCAATCACGTTTTAGTTATTCATTTTTCTTAAAAATAAACGTGTTATTTTAACTCATTACTTTGAATTATTTTGTCAATTTCACACTGTTTCTTACTTTATTCTCATGTACATATTTATTTATTTCAAACACTGTCAAGTATTATTACTATTATATATATTATTTACTTAGGTTAACGTATGTATATTACTTTGAATATCACTTATTTTAACCTTTTATATATATGTATATATTATTTTGAGATTTCATTTATGCATTGTTATTACATATATTATCTATTTTGGTTTTTATGTTTAATACATTTCAAACTTTCTTGTAAATTATCTACTTATAATATTTACTTTAAAATTTGTTTGTATATTACTATTTAATATATATATATATTTTATTTCTAAATTCTTATGTCTATTCCCTGTTCTAAAGTTTTTGTATGGCTTGTATAGCAATATTTCCAAATTTTCTTTCTTTCCTATTATTTATTCTATTTTATTTTAAAGCTTGTTCCATTTTATTTGGGTAATTTATATAGCATATGATATGTTGCCATTGTATGTATTCTAATTTTTTCTTTTGAATTTCCTTATTACTTTGATTATTCATGTAATATTATTGTCACATATTTTTATTTCATGCTCAATACTACGCTTATATGCTCGCTATTGCACCATGATTTTAAATTCCAATTTTTCGCCCAACATCAATTGTTTTCACCCAAAAGTAAACCAAACAAATGTACTCTAAGCTGATTCTATAATTGCTTATTTGGAAATTCTTCAAAACAAGGCAATGTTTCATGTTTGGAAGTTTGAGAAATCGTGACCTATCGTGCTGGGTTTCGATTTTTCATTCAACTAAATACTGAATATCCTTTTGAAATTTTATCCATGTTTTCTTAAAATAAGGCAATATTTCGTGTTTGAAAATTTGAGAAATCGTGCCCAATTGTGCTGGGTTTCGATTTACCGTTTAACCAAATAGCCAAATATCCTTTTGAAATTTCAAATGCATGAGTTTTGGAAATCATAAGATGATCTTGTATCGAGGGTTCGAAGTGTTGTATCCTACCGTGCTGGATATGATATTTTGTTCCTTCTGAGCGAGAGAATCTTAATATCCAATTCAAGATATCTAAATGTTTTAAAGGAATTGTATTTCAAAATCTTTTTCAAATTTTCAAGATTGGGACAATAATTGATCGATATGGTAGTAATTTTGGGCGTTGCGAGGGTGCTAACCCTTCCTCGCACATAACCGACTCCCGAATCCGTCTTCTAGTTTTTCGTAGACCAAAAACATTGTTTTAATAAACCAAAATGCTTTATTAAAATGATCGATCACAGGGTGACCCGATCACACCTAAACAAAAAGGATTGGTGGCGACTCCATTTTCGTTTTAAAGTTGACCTCCATTTTTCGAAATAAAATGGTTTTGACATTATGAACTAATGGTAGCCAAATATCAATCTAAATACTTATCAATTAACTAAATCAAACACATTTTGTCATACCCCAACATCGGCAGATCTGAGAAAAAAGGCAAGTAGGCATGCATGTTACCTGTATTGTTGCACTATGGTAGCATAGTCCACAATTTTACAGACTTTTGGAAAACTAAAGTTTGGCACCTAAAGTATCCACCTGTGAAAGTATCTAATAATTTCATCTTGAGGTATTCTTCATTTAAAGAAAGAGTATGACAAATGAATAGTACACCTCAAAGTTTTAGCTAAGCATGAAGTGCCTACTAAGTATATGAGAGAAAGCTGTAGGGCAACTAAGTGTCTTTAAGACCACGCCATATACGAATTACTGCGAGGGGTATGATACGCTCGATTAGCTCGAACATTGTGTAAGTGGGTCCTGCAATGAGATTGGTTAATAGTCAATTGAATGGACTTCACTAGTTAAACAACATCTACATTCGGATTTCCTTTTTGTATTTTTTTCGATTTTGGTAGGGCATTTAAAGGACAATTTTAGTATGCATTTGACACTTATCAAGATACACTAAAGGGGATCAGAGTATATATAGTAAAATGGGAACATTTCAGGTGATTTTTCTTTCCTTCTATTCTACATTCTGGTTATTCTTCCTAAACATAAACAATTTATTCTTCTTCGTTAAGACCGAAAACTAAGATTTTTGGTTTAATCAATGAATGTTTCAATCTCCTGGTAAGTTCTACAACTCTAGATGTTGAAAAAAATTAAAGAATAAGGATGTTACAAGGCGTAAGAACAATAGACTGTGAGTGGGTGGCCCTGTATAGGGCTGTATGTAATTGATATATTGGTAAAATATCTGTAAATGGGGTTTTAATGGAAGTTCCATGGTCTTTTAAGTAGTTGTTGTTGCTAGTTCGGGTAGGACTATCAGAATAAGAGCCCTAAGCTAAAGTAAATGTGAGTTTCAAGTGAGTCTTTAACTTGACTCATAGATGTTAATTTACAATGGTTGCTCATATGTTGATGTCTTCTCGGATAACTGATGAGTGTATGTGCGTGTGAAGTATCATAAAGTTTCTGCATGTTTACAAATGAGGTATATGATATGTTGTATGAATAATATGATATGTGACATGTATACATGTCAAATTAGATATTGGAAAGTATGAATCTGTCAGGAGTATGAATGAAATCTAAGTAAGTGTGTGCTGCGTTAAATGTGAAATGCATGACTAAGTTGTTGGAGAATAGAGGGTGTGAATGGTACTTGATGATGTTCGTCGGGACAGTATACACGAGAAAAGGCCAGTGTGACAGATATGTGGAAGGACCATGACCATGACACTTTCTAGAAAATTAATACAATAAGACGAATTTTGTGATGCCTTTGTGGCGTATTCTGTAAAGCCCTTGAGGGGAAATCTAGTTAACCGCCTTTGTGGCGAGATTCGGGTAAGTTTTGAGACTTCTTAACTCTATGACAGAGAACTTGGCATATTCATAGTTATGGGTGGTCTAAGTGTTTGCCAGACCTGAGTTTGTCTACGCTATGTATGAAAGTTATCTAAATTCTATTGTATCCACCAAATCTAAGTATTCTCACGCTATGTATAGAGGTTATCTAGAGTTTAAATTGTTTGTCAAACCTGCGCGTTCTCATGATATGTAATATGGTTGTTTGGGACTCCATAAGATGACTTAGAATATTTCATCCAAGAAAATAAGTTTGTGGTCTGGGCTGATTTAAGATATGATCTGAATGGTATCCTGATATCTATCAAATCAGTATGAGAATCTGCCAAAGGTAGGATCCGTATGAAATTCATCATAAGAGATTGGTCAGTATAAGTATCCCCTAAGAATAATATCTGTGAGTACACTTTCCTGGGTGAAGTGTTCAACATTTGTCTGTGTGAGAATATGCTGAAGGTAGATTTTGTATGAATATCATTCTGAGGAATGCATCTGTTTTCCAAAAAACAAATGAGATCTGTATTGGGTGATGAAATTTGTAATCTGCCTTGTAAACAGGCCAATTTGCTTGGGCCCATGTCAAAGCCAAAATACCAAAATAAATTTAAAACCCATAAAAATAAAAACCAATCAATAGTCCGGGTCCAGTTCCAAAATCCAATTACACGGCCCAAATACAATGGCCCTAACCCTAGCCCCATTCGCTCAGCGCCGCAGTAGCCTCCAACACTACCATGGCTCGCGCCTCCACGTCGACACCACCAGTAGCCTCTGTACGCGCCAGCTACCCCCACCACGTTGCCCCCGTACCTGCAAATGAAGACAAGCAAAGGACGACCACAACAGCAATAGCGAACAACAAGCAGAGCAATGAGAAAAAAAAGAAAATGAATTGTATTTTTCTTTGTCATTTTCTTTGGTCCGGCTATAAAGCCAAGAACCTTTCCTTTTGTAAAAACTATGAACACAGACACACAAAACAAAAAAATCAATACAAAAAAGCTTGAAAAAAAAAGGTCTCCACAAGGTGATTTGATTCTCGTTTTTCTTTCGATTTAGTTTCTATTTTCTTTGATTTATCTATCGCATGAAAAACAAATAAAAGGGAGGGCGAATCAAATACAAAGAAATCAATTTTGTTTAAAGAAAAAGAGAGGAGAGCCTTATCTTGCAGATATGCCAAAGGTTCTTCTCACTTCGTTGCAATCGAAGTTGAAAAGAGATCTCAAGGCTGAAAGTTCTCCATCGTTGGTAGGTTCAGGCCATCGTCTGCGCTGTCAGCCACCGGATCTGGTGGTGGTTCGGCTGCTACAAGTTTATGGACTGAAACCTAGTTGAGGGTTAGGAATTTAGGGGGTTTTTGCTTAGAAAAATGGTTTTGTAAGCTTTTAAAATATAAATGTATACTAAAAGCTATTAAATTTAAAGTGGTGCAATTAAGAGGGTGAAAACCGCGTGTTGACCTGCTCATTAGGCTGGAATTGCGCATTTCCATCTTAAAGGGGTAATTTATGCGGACAGTCCCTACCATTTGCACAACTTTTAATTTAATCCTATTCCATTTCTTTCATCTTTGCTCTGAACTTTGCGCGCCACTCCAATTTAGTCCACGCTTAAGCGTTTCGTTTTGGAATTGGGACTATTTTCATTTTTAATCCTTGGCCATTTGAGCGCCTTGCGCTTTGGTCCTTTCAACGGTTAATTCTATTTGTTAATTATCTCTTTTAATTTGCTTTTATTTCAATTAAGTTTTTTTATTTTAATTGGTATAGTTCGTTATTTTTTTTCGTTTAGCATTCATCTTTTATTTTTTAATATACATTTTAAATTACTTTAATAATTTATTATTATTATTTAATTATAAAACTATTATTTTAAAATTACCTTGTATATCATATTGTTTTTTAAATTTTGTACAATATTTAATTTAAATTAATCTTATATTAATACATATATGATTTATGACAAAATTAGTTTTACTTTATACACATTATTAGTTCCATGTTATTTTACATATATAATTTCTTTTAAATCTATTTATTTGTATTTCCTTTCAAATTTATTACATATATAGTTTATTCTTTGGAAAATATGTTTTATTATTTCTTTGTTATTTAAGACTATTTCATGTATATATTGTTTTATTATATATTGATTTGTTATTCTGTCATGCATATTATTTCGTATATGCTTACTTTAATCTTCTTTTTTTTGATATTTATTTTAAAATTATTTTTTACATTACTAACTTGTATACTGTTTGTTTTAGCTATTTCATCTTTTTGGTTTATCTCAAACTTTCATGTCTGTTACTTATTTTAAAATCATATAAACTAATTTTAAATTATTTTGTGTATTATTTATTTTATGTCTTTATGTACATATTTAAGTTCTAGCCATTTTTCCATATTAATTTAAAATTTGTCGTATCCTTTGCTTTTAAATTATTTTACTATTAGTCTAAGGTTTTCATATATTATTTATTTTAGATACATACTACTCGTTTTGTGTTGTTACATATTTTCCCATTTTAAAACTTGACGTGTCCTTAAAATCGTTTTATCATTCATTTAAAAAATTTTCATATATTTTTATATACATATTTATATTTTATCCTCATATTCGATCCTTTTATATATATATGGTGTATATGTCATTTAAATTATTTTTTTCTTTTTTATATGTATATGGTCATTTTTAACTAGATACTCCTTAAAAAAACATACTTTGTACATATAAGCATATTTTTTATATATATTAAAGTTAACTTAGTTCGTATATATATTATAACCTTATATTATTTTATACATATGATTTCTCAAATTTTTTCTTGTATTTCATTATATAGTCCTACGTAATATATCTTCTAAGTAATCATTATTTATATATGTATATTTATTGATACCTACATTTGATCTATATATATTATTAAATCCATGTGTTTCATACATATAGTCTTCTTTATATACATATAAGCATGTTCTTAAGTCCATTATACAATTTGTTATAAAATTAATTTAAGCTTGTAGGTATTTCTATGTCTTTACAAATAATTATTTTTAAAAGTTATTTATGTATATATGTTTTGTAAATCTATTTAGTGCATTATATCTTGTCATATATCTTTATTATTCTTTCATATTATATACATTATTTAAATTATCATATACATTGTCAATTTTTAAATGCATTTGTGTCTAAAAAATTTTACACGCAATTTGATTCAAATTTTTATTCTATAATATCTATTCCAAAAATCATATAGCTATCCCTAGTTTTCATGCAAATTTGTCAACCTATATATATGGGTCCATTTATTCGTTATTATTTTAAAACCGTTTTATAGCACATTGGCTTCTAATTGCTATGTTGCTTTTATATCTTGCATTGGTTATTCTATATCATGCTATGTACATTATTGTGGTATATTATTGTATGTATTGTTTTGCTTGTGTGATTGTTATATTATCATTTTCGTCATTGTATTATTATATCAATTATTCTCCATGCATTATTGTAATCTGGTTGCATTTTTTAGGTTAGCTATATTTAATTATTAGTTTGTTAATTGATTGTATCTCGTATGTGCCTATTACCCCATATCATCATTTTCCACTTGGTTTATGAAATGTGGTTTTACAAAATCTAAATTTTATGATTAATTTCGTCTTATTTCAAATCGAATTAATGCGTTTTAAGCTAGTTTCACAATTATTAAAAATCCCTTAAACGAAGGCGATATGCGACATTTGGTAATTAGCAAAATCGTGCCCTAACGTGCTGAGTTGCAATTTCCCGTTTGCTTAAAATAATCAAATATCCCTTCAAAATTTCACTCATGTCTTCTAAAAATCCTTTAAAACGAAGGCAATACTCGGTGTTTGATAATTCGAGAGTCATGCCCTATCGTGCTGGGTTGTGATTTCTCGTTTGTTCAAAACAATCGAATATTCCTTTAGGTTTTCACTCGTGTTTATTAAAAACCTTCCAAAACGAAGACAATACTCGGTGTTTGATAATTCGGGAATCGTGCCCTAACGTGTTGGGTTGTGATTTCTCGTTTTTTCAAAACAATCGAAGATTCCTTCGAAATTTCACTCACGTTTTCTAAAAACCCTTTAAAACGAAGGCGATATTCGATGTTTGGCAATTCGGGGAATAGTACCCTATCGTGCTGGGTTGCAATTTCCCGTTTGTTTAAAATAATCGAATATCTCTTTGGAATTTCACTCGTATTTTCTAAGGTGAGGCAATGTTCGATGTTCAGAAATTCGAGGAATCGTGCCCTACTGTGCTGGGTTTTGGTTTTTCGTTGGACTAAATAGTTGGGCATCCTTTTGTCAATTTCAAATTATAAACTTTCGACGTCGAAACAAGAAGATTTTTGGCAACCAACTCAGGTTATTCAAATGTTATTAACAAGAACCACATTTCAAAAACATTTTTAATTTTAGACATAAGGACAGTATTTAATCGATTTGGTACCAATTTTGGGCGTGATGAGGGTGCTAATCCTTCCTCATACGTAACTGACTCCCGAGCCCGTTTTCTCATATTTTCGTAGACCAAAATCGTTATTTTAGTAAACCAAAAATGTTTTATTAAACTAACCAAATTCTTAGGTGACCCGATCACACCAAAACAAAAGGAACGGTGGCGACTCCATATTTCTATTTTTCAAAAGTCGATTCCCCCGTTTTTCATTAAAATTAAAATTTTAAATAAAAAGGGTGGTTTCGACATGCCTAATGAAAGAATTTTGTATATGGTGATCAAGTGTGAAAATTGGCGTATATGTATGCGCCCAATATTAGAAAAATATTTGCCAAAGATTGAAAATGTAACAGCCCGCCCAGCTGAGTTTTTGTATTTGGTTACTATTTGACATAAAGATGGTAAATTAAGGATAAATTTTGTGTAATTAGTTATTTGGCGAACTCCTAGTTTTGACAAGCTCTAAGATTTGGCGGACTCTTCTGTTAAGTATCCGTTCACCCCAGATACTTTGGGCGAACTTGTTAAGTTCACTATTGTTTAGATTTTTTTTATTATATTAGTGTATGATGATTTGGTTAGTCAAATTGAGATTTAGTTAGAACTAAACTAGACCTGTAACGCCCCCTAACCTTATACCGTCATCGGAACAGGGTTACGAGACATTACCAGTCAGTACAGTCCAATTTCGGTCATTAATTAAAATAAATATTTACACACATCCTAGTTTTAAGATGTCGTCCCTTTAATGGGCCATCGCGGTCCAATATGAACAGTAAATTTCAAAATTCATACTACATACCGTTGCCAACCATAATTTACTCATTTCATGAGTACATCTACAACCTAAATGACTCTCATAAAACATCCTAGGTACATGCCATTACCAATAATTAACACACTTTACCTTAATGAATTCGGGATCGAACTGGGATGCTGATTCAACGTTCTATCTTTACTAAACCTACGCACGGAAACAAACCGTACGCTGAGTATGGTATACTCAGTGGTATTTCCATAATCCGAACACTTAATAATATAACAATTAAACTTAAAATCACAATAACAATTATAAGTATTCATTTATTTGTTTTATAGATAAATTTTCAATTACTTACCATATAAATTCTATACAAGTCATATAACAAACACAATAACATATTTGTTCAATTCTTTTCATTTACTTACCGTATCAATTCTATACAATATATTCACTTGTTTTCACACTTTATTTCTTAACAATATACCATTTTAATTCATTTTAACATCAATCATCATCCATTTGAACTTCACTCATTTCATGAACCTTTTGGTTCATGTTTTCAATCTCATATCTCAATTTCAATTCTCAATTCAATTTCTCATTTCATTCCAATAGCTCAATCAATCAAATTCACTCGACTTATCTTTTCACTTATTTACCCCTATTAACAAAACTCGGACCTTGGCGGATACACGGATCCAACCAAACACACCAATATGGCACCTAGTGCCTCATCGGATAGTTCGAAGCAATATTTGACACCCAGTGTCTCATCGGCCTAGCCGAAGAAAAGTTGGTACCCAGTACCTCATCGAATCTATCCGAAGAAATATAGTGACACCCAGTGTCTCATCGACTCGAGGTCGAAGAATCCCTGAACACTTCCAATCCTATGGCATGCCAACTATATCTGACTCAGCCCGATACTGTTAATAGGGTATTCAATTCACTTTCAATTTTTTTCAATCAATACACATTTTAATTAATCACATAAATTCATAATTCAATACAATTCAATTCACTTTTCAATAACAAATATCCAAATATCACAAATCTCATATTTAAAATTTTCAAACAATTTATATTTCAATTCAGTTCAAATAATCAATATATATTCAATATTCAATATATATATCTATATATATACGTCAATTCAATCAATATAAATTCAATAATTTCATCACATACTATATCAATCCATTTCATTTGCAAAACACAATAATTCTTACTTCAAAACACTTAATATACATATTAAGAAATAAATTCAACAATTAAGTATTAGGTTCGGATTATAGAAATACAAACCGTAATTTTCGAGCTAACTCCCGTTGACTTTGTCTTGTCCTTTCTTAGCCGAGATTTCTGGTACCACATTGACTACGAAATTAATACAATTTATAATCATTAATACATTACTAATTCATATCTTGAGTTATAGAATTCTAAATTAAGATCCGCTAATTTTTCCTGAAACTAGACTCACAAATATTCTTACAATAAAATTTTTAGAATTTTTGGTTTAGCCATTAAGTACAGTTTATTCTTTAAATTCACCCCTATTCTGCTGTCTGACAGTTTCGTCCCTTCTTCACTAAAAATTAATTATCTCACAGTACAGAACTCGGATAACATTCTCGTTGATTTCTAATGAAAATAGACTCATTAGGGATTCTAAACATATAACTTTAAGCCTCTAATTATTTTTATTCAATTTTTTGTGATTTTCCAAAGTCAGAACAGGGGAACCCGAATTCATTCTGACCTTGTCTCACAAAATTCATTATATCTCATAATTTACAATTCAATTGCTTATATCGTTTCTTCTATAAGAAACTAGACTCAATAATATTTAATTTAATATTTTATTCATCCTCTAATTCAATTTCTACAATTTTTGGTGATTTTTCAAACTTAGACTACTGCTGCTATCCAAAATAGTCTTAGTACAAAATGTTGATTTACTTTAATTTCAATTTAATTCTAACTAAATTCACTTACTTTTCTATCTTAATTCATACTTTATTTCTATTCAAATTTCATCCATACTCTCATTTAAATATTAAGTTTCCAGCATACTTTCCTAATTTCAAAATTTCATCAATTTAGTCCCTACAACATAAAACTTATAACTTACTTTACAATTTGATCCTATTATCAATTCTAGCATGAAATTTACTCAATTAAACCCTTAATTCACTATTTTATTCAACATGAACTATACTTGAAAATCTATAAACTCTCAAAATATCAACTTAATTTCATCAAAGTCTTGTTCCAAAGCTTCTAAAACATCAAAATTTAAGAAGAAATGACTTAATTGACTTACCAAATTAAACTTTGAGCCTTGAAACCCAAATTTTCCTTTTTCTTTTTCTTTCTTTCTTTCTCCCCTGTTTCTTCTCTGTTTCGTTTGCTTTCATTCTGTTTCTTATGTTTCTTTACTTATTTATATAATATAATATATAATATACTATACTATAATATAATAATAATTTAATATATATTTTAACACATAAAAAATCTCAGATTTTTATGTTTATGCCGCCTCACTTAGGACAAATGGCATAATTGCCATTTTGGTCCTCTTCATTTTCTTTTATTCTACAATTCAACTTTCATCCTTTATTCAATTTAGTCATTTTTCCTAATTACTCTTAATTAAACTAAATTTACTTAATTAAACTCTAATTAACCACTCAATTGACTTCGTAAATATTTTTAATAAATATTTACGAATCCATTTTTCAAAAACGGAGACCCGAAAATACACTTTTTCGGTAACGGTAAAATTCGGGTCGTTACACCATTGTAGATGATAGGATTTAACTTGTTAAGTGTACTTAATTACGAGAATCAATAGTGTTAGTAGAATTATATGAATTTTCCACTAATTCTTGTATTTATTGCTTAATTATATAAGGATATCGATGGTTTTTCTGAAACACCTTGTAATGACCCGAATTTTTACAGTTATAAAAAATGTGCATTTTTTGGGTCTCCGTTTCTGAAAAATAGATTTGTAAATATTTATTAAAAATATTTACGAAATTAAGAGAGTGATTAATTAAAGTTTAATGAAGCAATTTAGCTTAAATAAAGGATAATTAGATAAAAGGATTAAATTGAATGAAGTGTGAAAGTTTAATTATAAGATAAAGAAATTGAAAGGATTAAATAAGTAAATAAGCCAAAAGAGTGCCAAGTGTATGGCAAAAATAAAATACATGTGTAATAAGTATTATACATACATTTGTAATACATGTATGTATTTACTTATTATTTAAGTAAATAATTAATGTATTTATTATTATTAAATTGATATTATATGATGAATAGATTAAATAAAGACAAGTGTATGGTAATGATTTGGTACAAATGTATTAATAAAAAAAATACATACATTTGTAATATATGTATTTGATATTAAATAGATATTTATTATTTAGTGAAAGATATTTATTAAATAAATAATTATATTATAATATATTTATATGATAAATAAATGTAAAATAACAAGTGTATGGTGGGGATGAAATACAAATGTAATAATATATGTATGCCCAAGTGTAAAATAAATATTTGATATTAAGTAGATATTTAATAAAGTCATTATTATTATTATTGTTATTATATATTATATATATATATATAAAGTGAAACAAAAGAAAAAGAAAGAAGAAAGGAAACAGAAAATGAGACGAAACAGGGGAAAGAAAGGAAGGAAAGAAAAATAAAAGGAAAATTGGGGTTTTTGAAGCCTTAAGCTTTATTAGGTAAATCAATTTGATCCCCTTTCTTGCAATTTTGATGTTTATGAAATTCTAGAGAAGAGTACTACATGAATTATATCAAAAGTTAGGGAGTTAATGAATTTTTATGTGTTGATTAAGCTGAACAAAAAGATGAATTAAGGGCTAAATTGATAGAAATTCAAGTTAGAAATGAAATAAGGATTGAATTGTAAAGTGATTCATAAGTTTTATGCTTTAAGGACTAAATTGAAAGAATTTCAAAATTATGGTTTTATGATGAAAAATAGATAATTATGTCTAAGTTTGGTTAAAAATTGAGTAGAAATAAAGTATGAATTAAGATAGAAAAATAAGTGAATTTAGTTAGGATTAAATTGAAATTAAAGTAGAAAATCAACATTTTGCATTAAGACTGTTTGGGACAGCAGCAGTAGTTTAAGTTTGAAAAATCACCAACAATTGTATAAATTGAATTAGAGGATGAATAAAATATGGAATTAAATCTTGTTGAGTCTAATTTCTTATAGAAGAAACGGTTTAAGCAATTGAATTGTAAATTATAAGATATAATGAGTTTTGTGAGACAAGGTCAGAATGAATTCGGGTTCCCCTGTTCTGACTCTGGAAAATCACCAAAAATGGAAGAAAAATAATTAGAGGCTTAAATTTATATGTTTAGAATTCATAATGATTCTATTTTCAGAAGAAATCAACGGGAATATTATCCGAGTTCTGTACTGTGAGATAATTAATTTTTAGTGAAGAATAGTCGGAACTGTCAGACAGAAGAATAGGGGTGAATTTAAAGAATAAAATGTACCTAATGGATAAACTAAAAATTATGAAAATTTTATGGTAAGAATATATATGAGTCTAGTTTCAGGAAAAATTAACGGATCTTAATTTGGAGTTCCGTAGCTCGAGTTATAAATAATTTAGTGACTATGACACAGATGGACAGCTTGAATATTCATAAAAGTAAATAATAAAAATTATATATAATGTTACTTACAAGTGTGTTATATACACTAAGGATGTGGAATGGAGAGGAGGAGGAGGAAAAATATGTATGAATATTCATCTAGCATGGCTAATTTGCATGTTTTAGGCTCAGGGACTAAATTGAATAAAAGTAAAACTTTATGGGTAATTTTGTAAAAATGTCAAAAATAACCAAATTGCATGAAATGGATTATTTTATTATTTAAATTACAAAATTGAATGAAATTATTAATTTAGTTCAAGATCGGAGGAAAACATGTTTTAGGGATTAAATTGAAAAGTGTTGAAATTATGAAAAATTCTGATATTTTATAGAATTCATGGATTGTTATCAATATGTATGAGAACAATATCTAGAAATAAGAATTAAATTGCAAGAATTTTATTTTCCTGACCTTAAGGATGAAATCGTCATTAATTAAAAGTTTAGGGGCAAAATGGTAATATTTCCTAAAGCATTAATTAAATGCATTAGAATATGAAATGAATGAAAATGATGATCAAATTTATTTATAAAGATCCGGACGACTCAAATATGAGACTTGATCGTGGAAAATAAAAGATATCGGATTAATGAAATTATAAACACAAACAAGCAATGAGGTAAGTTTGTGTAACTTGAATTGTATTTTAAATACTTGAAATATTTGGTTATGTGATGAAAATATGATTTGAATGTTCAATTCATGATAATTGATGAAATATTGCTAATACTCGATATAAATTGAAAATAAAGCCCGGTTGAATGAAAGGAAAATTCGATGGATCTCTGAAAAGGAATTGACGGTAAAAAGGATCTAGCCCAGACGGGTGATCCTATTCTGATACAACCCTCCTAAACAATACGTGTAAAATGGATTTATCCCGGACGGGTAATCCGAATTAGGGCCTGAATTTAGCCTGGACTGGTAATTCAGATCCAAGCTCATTAGAGTAATTGTCATTGCAGGGAATTTAGCTTGGACTGGTAATCCCGACAATACTCTATGAGTTTATATTACAGGGGATTTAGCCTGGACTGGTAATCCCACTGTAAGGATGAGGTTCGCGGGAGTGTGCTCTCTGATATGAAATGTGTAAAACCATGGTTGAAAGATACCATGGCAACCTGATATGAAATGTGTAAGACCATGGTTGAAAGATACCATGGCAACCTGATATGAAATGTGTAAGACCATGGTTGAAAGATACCATGGCAATGTGACATGAAAAGAATAAGACCATGGTTGAAAGATACCATGGCAACATGACAGTAAAGGAATGAGTAAGACCATAGTTGAAAGACACTATGGCATCATGTCAAAGATAAATAAGACCGTGGATGGAGACGCTATGACATCTATTGAACAATTGATATTCATGTAATATTTATTAGATGACGAATGGTTAGATGAAATGGTTGTGTGAAATGTTTACAAGAGTTGGTCATATGGAAATATATGTACAAAATAGTTGTATGAAATAATTATGAAGATAAATAAACGAAATAAGTATAAGTACATGTAATATAATTTATGTCAAGTTTGATATAAACTATTACCGGAATAAATATACATAAAATATATGGAAATGATGGAGCATGAAATATTGATATAATGAAATGAATGATATATGCTTATGAAGAAACGGTAAGAGCATGATATGTTTCATGACATGTACATATATGATTATCTTTGATATGTTGATACAAGGAAATTATGTAAGTTGAGACTATTATTAAACTCAAGTGCGATATGTAGAGAAAATAAGTATATCAGTGTTGAATTTAGATGAAATGTGTACAAGTATACTAACAATGATGTTGTTTGACGCATAGACAAGTGCCAAACTATTGATTGAACGGTAACATGTTTAATTATAAGGAGCATTGAAATAGTAAGTACTTAGATGAAAATAAAATTTAAAATTTTGCGAAATTTTTTTATAATCCCGATTTAATTCCGGTTGGTTTCTAATGTATGTTTGGGGCTTCGAGGGCCTAATAGAGAGACGTTATGATTATTTCTAAAATATGAATAATAAATGACTCAGAATTATCTGAAAATATTCAGTAAACTCCGGTAATGCCTCGTACCCTATTCCGGCAATGGATACGGGTAGAGGGTGTTACACACCTTTACATATTCTTCTTTCATGAATTACTTATACTAATTGATCCTTTAAGATGAACTTTATACGGATCCTAACCTTGCTGGATTCTTATACAGAATTGACAACTATCAGATTATTAAACAGATCATGTGTTAATCAACCTAGGCAATCGTATAACATATCATGAGAACGCTCTGATTTTATGGACAACATATACTTCAGATAACCTTTTCTATACAACCTGTAACACTCAGATGTGATGGATACTTTTCCTTACATAGCATAAACAATTTTAGATCTAACAACTCTTAGACTACTCATGGTTTCGAATATGCCAAATTACTTATGACAGACTACTATGGTGAATTCACCATTTAGGAACACTACTGAAAACTCTTTTAAGAAATGCCTTTAAGTCATATTCAATTTCATCACAAGGTTAACCAAATATAGATATCTTCAAACTTACTCAGATCTTTACCACAAAATCATCTAATAGAAGAGTCTCTAAACTTACCCTGATCACGCCACAAAATCTTTACAAAATATGCCACATAGACATCATATAATACGCCACAAGGGCTTTACAGAACACGCCACAAAGGCTTTGCAAAATATTATGTATTTACTTTCCCAGTCGACTATTTCAGAGGGTGCCATGAGTTTCTCCCACATGGTCTTATACATATTTTCATGTCGTGCTCTACCAATCCTATTTGTATCTTACTGGAGGCAACACCATGAGTATTCTCATTGTCATATGATGCCATGGGTCTCTACCATATGGTTTTACACATATTTTCATATCATGATTTGCTAATATTAGCAATATACCTGTCCTATTAGAGGCATCACAAATGGTTGTTTACTCAATTATCATAAAACACACTTACTTAGATTCATTCACATGCTTCTGACAAGTTTATACTCTTCTATACCGGACTTCACGTGCGTATATACCACACATTATCTTATTCATGCAACAACTCATATAGCTCATTTGTCATCATGTAGTAACCTTACGATACTTCATAAACACATACACTAATTAGCTATCAGAGTAGACATCAATATATGACTAACTATGTATAATCTAACATCCATGAGTCAGGTTAGAGACTTATCTAAAACTCACCTTTACTTTAGCTCTGAGTTCCAAATTCAATTGTCATTCTCGAACTAGCAATATCAACTGCTTAATAGATCATGGAACTTCATTAAAATCCTATTTATAGACAATATACTAATATCTTAATCACAGATGACCTACATGCAAGGCCTCTTATACATACCCTACTGTTAATATGCTTTTTAACAATCTTCCTCTTACAAAATCATAACATGCAAAGCTATCAGACTTATCAGGATGTTGAAACACCTACTTTTTAACCCAAAAACCTTAGCTTCCATTTGAACGAAGAAGAAGAGAATATTTGGTTTCAAAAAGAATCTAAATGTAGAACAAAAGGAAAAAAACCATCTGAATGTTCCATTCATACCATATATATATATACTCAATTCGCCTTAATGGATCTTGATAAGTGTCAACTGTATACAGAAATTGTCCTTTTGAATAACCTATAAAAACAAGGTGAAATATAAAAGAGAATCCTGTACAGATGCTATTTGACCAGTCAATTCATTCAGTTGACTCCTAACCATATCACGTTATAGAACCTACCTTGAATAGTGTTCAAGCAAACTGGACGTACTACCCCTCCAGCGATAACTCTCATAATGGACGCTCTTTGTTTTTCGTACTCTTTCTTTATTTGAAGAATATCCCGAATTGATATTCTGATATACTTCAACGGGCAAATACTTTATGTGCCAAACTTTAACTCGCTAGAAATATATAAATTGGCGATCTACGTTAACATAGTGGACCAAAACAAACAACATTCATATCTATTCACCTTCTTCTTGGATCCGCCAAATTTAGGGTGTTATAAAATCATCATTTCAAATAAAAAATTTTAGGTTAAATTCTACAATTGGTCCCTATATTTTTCATTTTCAGTAATTTTTTTTCTTTTACGTTCTTTTAACATTCCTTTTTTTCTTCTTCTTATTTTCCATTCTCTTCTGCTTCTCCCCCTGTTTTCTTCCCTTTTTCATTTTTTAACGTAGTTTTTCTATATTTTTCATTTGTTAAAACTAGTCCACAAGCTCGCATCACTTGAAAAAAATTAAATTGTTCAAAAAAATAAAAGTACAGAGACTAGTTTTAACAAATAGAAAACATAGAAAAACTATAGTAAAAGAAATGGAGTAGGGAGGAAAACCGATTGTATAGATTAATTTAAAATTTTGTTTAAAATGATGATTTAACACGCGAGATCAACTTACCGTTACACCGTTAACCGCGATTAACGGCTCAGTGACTAGGATGTTACAATGTGATAATGTAAGTGACTAAAATGTAATATTTCAAACATAAAGGACTAAAATACAAGTTGAGGTATACAAAAATAACTATTTTAATTATTTAAAAAATTTATTTTTTGAAATATGTAGTTTATCCTTTATAAATTTTTAATAAAAATTTTTTAGTTATTTTTTTAAAATTTAAAATTGGATTCATAGGAGTCATGCTCCAAAATGATAAAAACGTCAAATTGAGAGGAGAGAGGGGCAATTAGGAAGCAAAAATTTATGAAAGTAAAACAAAGTAATAGTAATGGTGCATGGTCGTGTCTTGTCTGGCAAAAGCTCCGCCCTGAATTTTGTTTCTGCCTCAAAAAAAAATTTCTCCTTTTTTAACTTCTTATATTTTGTTGAGATGGCATATCCTCTAAATTAAAAAGGTTAATTAATTCTTCCTTTCATTTATTTAGTATATAAACTTTTTTATCGTTGATGCTTTTAATCAAACATATTTTTCATAGCAGATTCTTGTGGCGGATTCCCCTACCACTCTTATTTTGGCTTCTTCTCCAACTGTTGCCTATTTTTACTCCCTTTACTTTATTCTGGAAATTTTTCTTCTTCATAGGGTAAGCCACAAATCCTTCTTTGTATTAAATTTCTTTTTGTCTCTTAATTTTCAAACGTCGGTTGCTTTCTATTTCTCTTTCTTCAAGTCCCATCTTGTACTTTTTTTTGAGCTCAGGTTTCCAGTGAATCCTTGGGGTTTGAAATGTTTTTATTTGGGGGCTAAGTTTTTAACCTGCTGCATTTAATTTGATCTGGGTTTGCTTTTATTTTTGCAGCTAAGCTGGATGACAGTGGAAAAATATTTAATTATTTTGGGTTAAAGTTTGGTTTTTTTAAGGACAAACTTGGGTGTTGAAAGCTGGAGTTTTGGTGACTGAAGGCGATTGGGCCGCTATCAAATCGGGTCAGTGTTAGTTAACAAAAAATTCCCCTGGCTTTTATATTGCTCTTAGAGTTGGTCTGTAATTTCTGCAAGGATTTTGTTTATTCTTTTTAGCTTTGCATTGTGTGCTTTGAAGATATTTTTTATGCTCTATGTTATGGTCACTCTTGTTATAAAGATTGGATATTGTAATGAATTCTAGCGTAGTTAGGGGCATTTGGCTAGAGAATCCCTAAAAGAGTGAGTAAGACCACGTTTAGAAATGAATTTCAGCAGAATTCTGGGGATTTTATTGCCCATTATGTTATGGAATTGAATAGGACTGAGGGTTTTTGGCTGTTTGACACAATAGCCTCAGCTGACCTTTGTGATAAAATAAATCTTCAATATAAAATTGCATGATCCTTCGGTTTATCACAGAGTTCTTCCCTCACAAACAACAATTTTTTCTAATGTTTTTACGTGAGACGATTTTATTTATTGGTAAAAGAAAGATCTTTGAAATGTACGTAGAGTTATTTATGCCATTTTGTGGATCATTTCCACTTAGAAGGCCTTATAGGCACATCTTTTCTGCATAAAGACAAGGCATCGATTGATAGACAGGGATCTACCTGTAGGAATTGAGGTTTTAGTTTGCTGGTGAGTGTTAACTTGGCCGTGTAAAAAACATCTGAATGTCAGTTATACGAACATTTTACCGAATAACAAGATTCTTCTGTGCGAGTGTTACCCTTGTTATTGACCTGTGGGCAAGCAAAAGATGCTTTACTCATACTTTCTAAACGTTTTTTCTTTGAATTTATCAGAAAATTTAAGATACTTTATTTTTATATATTCCTGCCAGATACGATTCCTCCTCCTCCCTCCCTCCCCCACCTTGTTACAAAGTTGGAACTAGTGTGCTTATGTCATTTCTGCTGGTCTTAATGAACTATGCCTTGTTTATGTTTTCCATTTTCTCAGCAATATGTTTTGCAGCTGTCATCTGAGTTCACCTGCTCCATTTTTTACAAGGTTGTCCAGCTTATTTTGCTGTCTTCTGCACTTGTTATTCATAGTAGGTCATTTGTTGAGTGTTCTATTGATGTGTGGCTCGACTCATGTCTTCATTTATGGCCTGACTTAACTACTAGTAATCTTTCTTCTTCATGAAGAAGGAAACCTAGGCTGATTGGTGCTCGTAGAATACTGGATTCTCAAATTTAAATGTTATGGCACTTATTTAAGAATCCATCAATGCTAATTCTGGTTATCAGATCATGCACTATCTGTGTCCTTTACTTGGACTAGAGGAAATTAAGGCAGAAGAGCTGCCTCATCTTTTATATAGTATTGTCTGCAAAGCGATGGGGCTTAATTGGCCTGTGGCAAAGTTTCGTCTAGACAGTAATGTTCTAGTATGGCTTGTTCTAGTTTTGAACGGGGCTTTTTTGAATTATGGTTTGATGATTGTTTTTTCTTTGTCAAATCCCAAGTGAGTGTATATTTTTTCAGTTGTTAATTTTTACCTGTTGCTTTGTTAGACTTTGAAATTAGGAACATTGGCTTTGTTTCTGGCTTACTTGTGTTATGATTTAGGCCAGTTACCCTCTCGTGTCATCTCTCAGTATGAACAACCAATACAGTGAAGATAAAGTAAGTCATTGAGTCTTGGTGATTCTCTAGACCATTAAAAAAATTGCATAGTTTTGAACATGCAGTGTTTTGTACAGGATGAAGCAACTGTCATGGGGTTTGAAGTGCCAAGATCACCAGATTCAAGTTATAATAATGTATACCCTGGGAACGAAGATGAAGCACGTGACCCACCAGTTGTCCCTCCTCACCTGCATCGTACCTTGCTTAGGTACCCTGCTAGCATGAACACATCCGGGAATCTTCCCTTGCCTGAAAACGTGATTCTAAATCATCTTTACATTGAAAACCGAGAACCACCAAGATCTGTGGTGGCACTTGGGTTCACTCAACGCTTTCGTGCAAAATATGTTACTGTTGTGCTATACAAACCAGTTCCAAGAAGGGGAAGTAGCAATACTTAATGCGTGAATCAAGAGTAGACCTTCATTGGGTTGGTTGGTTTGCCTTTGTGATGCAATTAGTTGCAATAGGTTCGAATACAGAAATAGCAGAAAGAAGTATTTATTGGTTTCGCAGCAGTTGATGGCTTGGAGGTTTTCCATTGAACCTTAGGTCAACACTTATCGATTACATTTAGAGTTGTTCTATATATATATATAAAGCTCTCTTTATTCTTTTAGACTGGTCTGTGTGGTGTTGTGCTGCCTAAGTAAGGTACTAAACTTAAAGCTGTTGTATTTGTGGGGCATTTAATCAAAGGATTCATTCATTTTGATGGGCATGCCTGCCATAGTTGTCGAATTCACCAATTTAAATGTACTGAGACCGGATCTTATGGAGGTTGAATAAAAAAAAAAAAAAGTAAAATACTTAATGACCAGAGCTGTCGTGGGTGAAGTCTTGCTCAAGATTTTTCAATCCTACGTAAAAAATAAAAAGGAATTAAGTTATTACAAAAATAATAAATAATAGAAAAGAGAGAAGATAAAAAGTAATATTTCGAAATAATTTAGAATAAACTCAAGATGAGATTTTCAGTATTTTTCAGCTTTAGATGTGAAGTTCAGTTTAGATGTCGAAATTTTGACATTTTTGGTGCCGAAATTCGTCACAGATTGTACATACTTTTTACTTAATGCTAAGTTGATTAAAATGATGGAATAACAATTTCAAACCATTAATTGTAAAAATATTTTGATAATTAATCCTGACCAATTCAACAACTTCGCTTTATGATTTAAAAAAACATGAGTCTATTTAACATATCTCAACTGTTTTCTCAATTAAATTATGCTAACTTGTTGTAATTATTAGAATAAAAATGATTATTAGAAAGGCAATTTGTTATACTTAGTTGTATATTATTCTAAATACCCAACAGTAGCATTCTTAGTTTCTTAGGATCACACTAACAATAATATTAGTACTACGTTTGCTAGAAATATTATTTTTTACACATGTTTTGGTATATAAGCTAGTAATAAACTAATTTGATTACTAATATTTAGTCAATCTCATAACTTTTTTTTAACGAAGAGAATGAAAAATTTCGTTTATTTTGATAAAGGTATTATTTTTTACAAGATTTGTTGCTCATCTTTCTAATTTCAAGTTTAAATTTGTACTAATTATTTTTTATTTTGTCTAACTATTATAATACATACATAATAAATAAGTTTTTTCATCATATTATTACAATAGTAATCAAATAAGGTATTTTCAAATCTCATAGTTGTAGAAAATGAAACTTTATCTACTCTTGACTAAAAAATTAAAATTAGCTACCTATAGTAAAAAAAAAAATGCTGAAATTTTATTGAAAGTCTAATCCTGAAAACATAAACTCTCATAAAAGAAGAGTTGTATTCCAACTTACCTCTACAGAAATAATACAAAATATTAAATATAATAAAAATCCTAAAAGAATAAATAAAAGATAGAGAAAGGATTGTATAAAAACTGTGATTTCAATTTCATACAATCTCTTCTCAGAAAAAATAATATTAATTCTAAATTAATTAAGTATGCTTAGAGGTCCAAATACAAACTAGCTTTTAAATTAGAAATAGCATAGATCCAAAATTGCTCTTCTTGGCTTGTATTCTAAACACAAATTGTACTTGTCAAAAATAGATAAAAATCACCGAAATTAATGGTGGCCCCAATTATGTCATTAGTAATGCCACAATCATGTGATAACCAGCAATCATTTGGTCAAAATATATTTATTTGTTAGTTGACGATATGCAATTGAGATGTACTTGGTGTACTAAAACCAAACAATGTTCCCACATATATATTATTTGGGAAATGCATAAGTCAAATGACATCTCTGCATGATGTTATTATATTAATCATATACTTCTTACTTTGTGGCTCCTCGACATAAACTTGAGCTGGATTCTCATCATCAACACCTTACTTGCAATGCCTTGATAATTGATGAAATTACATCATTAAACCCGGATTCTTTTGATTTCCTTTAATGCGACTATAATCCATGGTCTTGGTTTAAAGAGGATGTTCCAATCATCCTTGCTTGTAGCTAAATGTTTTTATCACAAACTTAATTCGATGGAGTGATAAAGGAGTTGTGGATACCAATACCGAGTTCCACATAAAATTTTAGCCCATAAAACCTTCATTTATCTAAAAGCTTGCAGGAAAATTTCAGATTTATTAAATCTTTTCTAATAATGTGTATTAATATATGGATATAGAGATAAAATCTAGCAACCTTTATCCATTTCCTAAAAAGCAATCTGACACTCTTCAATTAAACATCGTATAATGGAGCCTTTATTAATATAAACGCCACATTAATATCTTCCATCTTATCCTATTAAGCCATGATCAGCACAGAGTCTCAAATGTGTTATTAAAATTATTTTTAAATTTATACACTCTAATTTCAACTGCTAGAAGCCCTTAATTAAGCTATTGTAGAATATTATTAAACACTAGTTCTTCAAGAAAAGATGCAAACAAAAACTAAGCCATAAAATAATTAATACTCCCCAAACAAACTCTCAGAGCCTGTGAAAGGGTAAACAATGAGCTATATCATAGACTTTCTGTCAGCATCGATAAACCATGAGGAGAAAAGAAAACTCCAGTTTATGCAATATTAAGAGCAAAAGAAATTAAAAAAAACAGTTGACCTAAGCACAAGTATGAGATTGTGGGCTTTTTTTAAAACGAAGAAACATTTTTCAACTTCTTTTTTGTCATTATATTTCCCTTAATAGCAAATAATTTTGACTTCGGAGATTGAAATAAAATTTTTGTTCATATTATTTGATATGCAAATAGCAAGGCGTTGAATTTTGCAGAAGCTAGGCAGGGTTACATAAAGCTACTTCATTGGGAAGCTAGGTCAAGTAGTGTTGGACATGTATCCTTTCGCATTTGGATTAAAGCATTATTATTCCTGTTTTGAGAATTTATTTACGTAATTATAACTTAGTCAAACATATTTATGTAGGATCTGCCGGGCTTCTCTCCCTTTGTCAAATAATCATAAACAAATATGTTCCCTCGGGAGACTATGAGGTAAGCCTCTACTTCCACTTGTTCTGGGAAGCCGCTTGGTTTGCTTAGCGTCATCCCTTAAATTTGATCTCTAATTATAAGATTAGAATATAAAATTATTTAGAAATATATTTTATTAAATTATTCTTATACATTTTTTTACTATACAAGAGTTGAATATAAATAATTTTATTTTCTAACAAATTAATTTCATGTATCTTCTCTCAAATAAATAAATTGGAATTGAGGAGTAGAGGTGTGTATGGGCCGGGCCGGGCCGAGTTCGGGTAGGCCTAAAATTTTGCCCAAGCCTGACTCGAGTAAAAATTTTAAAACTCAGGCCCGGCCTAGCCCGCCCATATTAATTTTTATATAATTTTAAAATATATATAAATTATCAAAAATACTAAAAACATCAAAATAAATATTTCTCAACATATTGAAAATAAATTTTAAAAAATATGTATACTTAAATAAAATTAAAATAGATGCAACTTAACAAGCAAATGCTTCTAAAATAATAACAAAATTAACAAATGTGTTTAAAATAATAAAATAAATTTTATACAATATCCAAACAATAACAATAAAATAGCAGCAACCTAATAGTAAAATAGTAGCAAAATAGGGAGAAAACAATAAGGAAATAATATTAAAAAAATAGATTTTTTGACATGTAGTGAATTCGGGCCGGGCCGGGCCAAAAATGCCTTACCCGAGGAAAAAACGGGCCTAATTTTTTTGCCTAAGCCCATTTTTCGGGCCTATGTTTTTGCCCAAACCTTTTTAAATTTTGGGCGAGCCTGGCCCATGCACACCTCTATTGAGGAGTACTTGTTTATCTGTAAAACATGTTATTTATTATGGTTTAAGGGTAAATTTGATCAAAATAATTAAAAAAAGAAAATTATTATAAAAGTAATGTTTCGGGCTAAATGTAATATAATAAATTAAATATTATTTTTCTTAATTTATAATAATAAATAAATATAGTTGAAATGTTATTTGAAGAAGTATTAAAGAATTAGAGAATTTGATTCAGAAGTGTCACATTATCAATGGAATATTTGATATCCAAATGGGGGAATCTTATGTGGAGATCTCAAATTACGTTTCAATTTTTAAAGCTAAATACACTCAAAATGTTATCTTTTTAAAAGTTATTATATAACAGCCGATTGAGTCTTATTTTAATTGGCATGGGCATTGTTGCCAATGCAGGAGGACGTGGGTTTGAATGCACTAAGATGTATTATCTTCCTATTTATGAGTTGGGGAGGAATTATGGGTAGTTCAAAGTATTATACAAAAAAGAACAGATATGATCAGAACCTATAATGAAATTGTTAAATAAAAAATTATTATATAACAAATCAAAGATAAAACCGGTTTATCTTGAGTAATATATATAATCTAATACAATATGAAGGAGAAAGAAGAAAAAAAGAAAAAAGTAGACGTCAAAGACTAGAATTATTAGCAATAACAAATTTAATGTCAAGTTGTAGATTGATATTTTGAAGGAAGTGTGAAGGTTGTGGAGTTGTTATTAGAGGTAGGTAACAAGTGGAATGAAAGGCAAATAAGAAAACGATGATTTAAGTTGGTAAAAATGAACATGTTGAAACTGATAAAAACGCTTCAATATATAAATTCATAAAGAGTAACTTAAACCAATTTTAAAAATTAATTTTTATGAATATTTCGTGAATTTGAATGCGCTAAAATTTATTATTTTTTTATTTATAAATTAAGTAACAATTAAGAATAGCTTCAACATTAAATTTCTTTGATTTCAAATCTTTACCTCTGGTTTTATTTAACAAATAAATTGCATTAAATAACACTAAATGCAAATAGGTGAGACATAAGTTGCACTAACAAATTTAAACCAAAATTTTAGTTTTTTCGACTACTAAATTATATTTAAGAACCTGTATCAAAAAATACTCCTATGCCAACATATTTTGGAAGTCAAAAGGTTTTGTGACTATGATTTTCATTTTCTTCTTGTATTCAGCAAACTACAAGTTGATCATCTGTAACACCCCAAACCCGGCCCAGACGTTAAAGCCGAATCCGACGTGCCACTTTGAAGTCAAAAACCCGTGTTCCCTTTTTAGTGTTTTAAAAAGCTGACTTTTGTCAAACTAACCAAGTGAATGGAAGCTAGACACCAGGTAGGTATCCATAATAGAGGAGGTGAGCCACGAAGGCTGCTTAAGTACCAAGCTCTCCGATTGGATCCAATCCTAGACATGCCCACATCCATTGCCACACTTGGTTATAACAAGTTGAAATTTCTTTGAGTGATTATCTTTGGTAAATCGAATATTCGTGACGTCGTGTTATTTTAAAAAAAAAGTATCGTTTTGAAATCACGCCCTAAGTCTAGCCCATTTGAATTAGTATCCATCAATTTAAAGTTGGTTTTAATAATATAATCCCAGAAAAATCAAAGAAGAAAATAAAGTTAAAATGGCCTTATTACAACCCAAAAATTAAATAGTAATTAAAAATAACTTAAGAAAACCAGTCTCTTTTTCAAACCTAAAAGTATTCACCATGGCCACTCTGAATCCCATCCGGCTCTAAGTCACCCACATCAAGGCTCACCTGCAAGGTTAAAGAAGGGTGAGTTTGGGGAAACTCAGTGTGTAAGGAAAACCCATTCAAAGCCCAAGTCAGCTCAAGCCCATTGGGCCTAAGCCCATTCAGGTAACAGTGGTACTGGGCCAGAGCCCTTTTCAGATTATAATAAACTGGGCCTTAGCCCCTTATTCAGATAACAGTATGACCCATAGGTCCATTTCAAAATAAATGCAACATCAGTAAACATGTGCAAGCCCATTTGGGGAGACTACTTAACCCACCAACCACTACAATCCACCCATACCAGCCATACACTCCATGTGGGGAATAGCTCAACCCACCCAGCCCAACACTCCAAAGTTGCAGCCTTGCTGCTCAGTTAACAGTAAATTGAGGCAAAGCCTCCAGTACGTGGACAAGCCACTTTCAGTACTTCCTCCGTCAATATCCCAGTCCCATGCATCAGATAATAACAACATGGCATGAAGTAAATAACAACAGTCAAACATGCATTTAGGTCAATTTAACCCTAGTGGTATTTCGGTAATTTATCTCCTAGGGGTAAAACTGTAAATTTTCCACTTTTAAAGGTATTTCAGTAATTTATCTATTTTAGGGTTTTTCATGCATATTCCTACCTTTCATGTACTAACAGAATCACTACCGAGGGTTCTTACCGAATTGGGCCCGTTGGCCCATCATTCCAATTTTGGCCTATTAAGCCCCAAAATATCGAGGGTACAGAAATCATGCACTTTGCAGTCCAAACATTGCAGCTTACCAAAAACATTAATCGATTTACCTCACGAGCATTCGCACACTCGCAAATCTACAAAATACCGGTTTTCGGTATTTCGGCTTTTCGACTTTTGCCGATTTAGACTAAGAAAGAGGGTGTTATTTACACACCTGTTTGCGACGATATGCTGACGAGATCCACACACGAACCGCCTACAATTGGATTACTAACACGTTAATCTAACTATTCAAATACAAACTACGTATTAACCCCTTACAATGTTCGGCCAACCACACCTACAGATCATAGTAAGCTTATAAGAAATTAATAAGCAACTCATTAACAAATTTTTGTCAATGTTTACCACATAATCATAATTTCACTGCAAGCTGTCTTCCTGAGCAACAGTCACTAAATCATTTATAACTGGAGCTACGAAACTCCAAATCAAGTGCCGTTAATTTTTCCTGAAAATAGACTCATATATCTTCTATCCATAAAATTTTTAGAATTTTTGGTATGGCCAATCAATACCAGATTTTTCTTAAAGTTTCCCATGTTTCACTGTTTGACTAATCTGACCACTCTTCATTACAAATCAAATTTCTCATTGTACAGAATTCAAAATATGTTCTCGTTTATTTCATTTGAAACTAGACTCATTAAGCTTTAATTACATAATTTATTCAGCTTCTAATTCATCTCCCACAATTTATGGTGATTTTCCAAAGTCACATTACTGCTGCTGTCCCAAGCAGATTTATTACCAAATCACTCTTTCACACCTAACTTGCATGCTTGTTATTTAAACATGTATATCACCAATCAATCTTCACATATCTATGATTTTACTTAATTATAATCTCCATTTCATCATTTTAAAGCACAACATGTTAGCCGATTTTTCCCCTTAGCATCTAAGGCACATGCATGCTCATTTGTTTGGCTCAACTTCACCTATCTTCCATTTTTCATCAAAAGAACATGAAACAACAACCAAAAACCAAAATATGCTTCATGAGTTAGGATAGAATCAAGAACTCATGAACATCAAGATAGAAGCAAAGTACCAAGAACTTACCTTCAATTTTTCCCCCTCCTAGTGACCGAATATTCAAGGGTTTCCTCCCCTATTTGCTCTCTCTCAAATTCGACTATGAAGAACAAAGAATGAACAAAAACCTTCCTTTACTTCCTTTTGTTATTCTTATCACTCAACATTTTATGACACATAAATGATATACTAATATTTGTGCCATACTCATGCCATAATTCCAAGAAAAATATGCCCATAATGCTTACCATGCCCATCATCCATTAACTATTAAAATGCTAAAATGCATACATTATCAACTATCCATCACCTTGGCCGGGCACTACATTAAAAGTGGGGAATTTGACATGCAAATCCTCCTATTTTACACTACTATTTATTTGGCCACTACAAATTAGCTTATAGCATTTTCAAACATTTTCACATAGGTACTATTTCATAATTTCACTCCCTTTTTCTTATGGAACAAAAATTAACTAAAATTACCGGGTTCTATCTTAAGCTTGAGCCTTCTAGAGGCCCACTAACATAATTAAACCTATGCCAACATTCACAGAATTCGCGAAAATTGGGGCGTTACATCATCATTCAGTTGATAAATATATTTTAACAAATAATATCTTTGTGTTTATATTCAAATATCTATGAAAAGAAATTAAAAATTAAAGAATCAAAAGTATTCAGATTCTTGCTTTAAACCATATATACAAAATGATAAATTCCTTATATTAAGGTCAGAATCTTCCCAGTTTACTAGTTTAAATTTCAGCAGGACCACAAATGACGAAACCACATCTTAAACAATTTGTATTCTATGTAGCAACTTTGCCCTTTCAGTCCAACGCACTCCATCTCTTCCAGGGTGAATGTTAATTATAATGTTCTGTAATGCCCTTTTCTCCACCATATAACAACTTGAAAAATGATGTAATCATCATTGATTATTGTTGATTAGCAGAGGTTAGTGTGGTAATTAAGCAACTGGTTAGCTCTTAATAATTGTCTAATTGATCCTTTGGGATATACGATGAGACTTTTCCATTGCTGCGGCGAAGAGGATTCTTAACTGTTGGGAATCTCCATTAGCTCTTTAAACAGCTCCTAAAATGTCAACACCAATCACGTATAAATATCACCCAAGTTTCCTTTAATTCAAACAACAATTCCACGAAGAAGAACCAACTTTCTTTTCTAGACTTTCCCAAGAAAAAGGAAGAAGAAAATGAGTGACATTGAGGGATCCCCAGGAAGCTCCATGCATGGAGTTACTGGAAGAGAACCAACTTTTGCATTATCAGTAGCTTCACCTATGGTTCCAACTGATACAACAGCTAAATTCGACTTACCAGTGGATTCTGAGCACAAAGCTAAAGTGTTCAAGCTTTTCTCTTTTGCTAATCCCCACATGAGGACTTTTCACTTGTCCTGGATCTCCTTCTTCACTTGCTTCGTCTCCACTTTTGCTGCAGCACCCCTTGTCCCCATCATCCGTGATAATCTCAACTTAAAGAAACAAGATATTGGGAATGCTGGGGTTGCTTCTGTTTCGGGAAGTATATTTTCAAGGCTAGTAATGGGCGCCGTTTGTGACCTTTTGGGACCTCGTTACGGTTGCGCCTTTTTGATCATGTTATCGGCTCCGACCGTCTTTTGCATGTCGTTTGTTTCGGACGCCGGAGGTTATATCGCAGTTCGGTTTATGATCGGATTCTCCCTTGCTACATTCGTGTCTTGCCAATACTGGATGAGCACAATGTTTAACAGCAAGATTATAGGGCTGGTCAATGGAACAGCAGCCGGATGGGGTAACATGGGAGGAGGTGCAACTCAGCTTTTGATGCCTTTAGTTTATGATATCATTCGACGACTTGGATCTACACCATTCACTGCCTGGAGAATCGCTTTCTTCATTCCTGGATGCCTTCATATCATCATGGGGATCTTGGTCTTAACACTTGGCCAGGACTTGCCTGATGGAAACCTTAGTAGTTTGCAAAAGAAGGGTGATGTTGCAAAAGATAAATTCGGCAAAGTAAGTTTAATTACTATATATATATATATTTCCAAATAAAGCCAATTTTCATCATGTCAATTCTTTGCTAAAGAATAGTATGCTTTCATTTCAGGTGCTATGGTATGCCGTCACAAATTACAGGACCTGGATCTTTGTTCTTCTCTATGGCTACTCCATGGGAGTTGAATTGTCAACTGATAATGTCATTGCTGAATACTTTTACGACAGGTAAGTCAAATACTACAACTACAATATATATGCATATATCTTTACAGAAAAAAAATCAAACTATAAGAGTAAAATTAATCGACTGCAATGTCAATGAACAGGTTTAATCTCAAACTACACACAGCAGGGATAATTGCCGCCACCTTTGGCATGGCAAACCTTGTTGCTCGTCCCTTTGGTGGTTACGCTTCAGACAAAGCAGCCCAATTATTTGGCATGAGAGGCAGGCTTTGGGTCCTATGGAGCTTACAAACTTTAGGAGGTGTCTTCTGTATCTGGCTAGGCCGTGCCAATTCTCTTCCCATTGCTGTCCTGGCAATGATCCTCTTCTCCATCGGAGCTCAAGCCGCATGCGGCGCCACGTTCGGCATCATCCCCTTCATTTCACGACGATCCTTGGGAATCATTTCGGGTCTAACCGGTGCCGGTGGGAACTTCGGGTCCGGATTGACACAATTAATTTTCTTCTCAACATCGAGATTTTCGACCGCATCTGGTCTTTCATGGATGGGAGCCATGATAGTGGCTTGCACTCTTCCAGTGACATTGGTGCATTTCCCTCAATGGGGCAGCATGTTCTTCCCACCATCCAAAGATGTCGTCAAATCCACCGAAGAACATTACTACTCTTCGGAGTGGAATGAGGACGAAAAGAAAAAGGGTATGCACTCGGCTAGTCTCAAGTTCGCCGAGAACAGCCGGTCGGAACGTGGAAAGCGCGTGGCCTCAGCACCAACCCCGCCTAATACAACCCCTTCCCATGTTTAAGTAAATCATATTAAGTGTTTTCCTTTTTCTTGTTGAATAATAAGAAGGTTTTCACTTTTTTAACTCAAGCCTTAGATGAAACTGGAACCAGATATTATAATATCCAAATGTTAGCTAATCAAAATCGGAATTGTTTATGTTCATATATACTGAATTTTCGATGTAAGATCTCAGGATATTAAAATAGTTTATATTCCAACTGTCTTTGATTGTAAAACCCAACTAGAATTAAATACTAAGTATACATAAACAAAATATATGAAAATAATAATACGAGTTATTTGCACCATTTATTCTCAAACTATAACTTTCATTCTAAATTGGTTCCACGCTTTAAAACATTCTAATTACATCATTAAACTATTAATGTTATATCAATAAAATCATTTCATTATTAAAATTATTAATTTAACTGTTAAATGAGATGTGAAATCTTATCTAACATAGTTTAAAATGGAAAAGTTAAAGAAAAATGAATGTTGTAAAAATCTTGATCTTAAGGTTTTTAAAACTTTTACAAAAGCCTTATTGTTCACTCTTTTTTTTTTCAATTTTACTTTTTTTTTGTTTTTACTTTTAAAACATAAACAATAAGTTGTACTTTTCAAAAATTTGATTTTGAAGTATGTTAAGTAAGATTTAATATGTAATTTAATAATTAAATTAATAATTTTAATAATTAAAAATTTTGATTAATATAATATTGATAGTTTAATAATGTAATTAGAATATTTTAAAGATGTGTTGAATAGATTATATTGGTAGATTGCATCAGCAAAAGTCATGTTTGGATTAGTATGACAGGCATTGGCAGCATTATGATATCTAAGCTAGCTCCCAAAAGTTGAAACAAATAAAAAAATCTTTGCTTGTGGCTTGGGAAACCTTTTTATGGTTTTTTTAACATTATATTACAAAAAATACATTCAATAAAAGGTCCCCTTTTGATTAGAATATTGCAACTTGTTTGCACATCTTGACGATTTCATATAATTTTGTTTTAATAAAAGATTAGTAAAAATCAAAGGGTGAAGCTAAGCATATTGAGTTGTTTCGATTTAAATAAAGCATGCTTGATGATCATATATGACATTTACTCCTCATATTTGAATCTCCAAAAAGACAGTGGTAAGCAAATAATATGAATATGTCTCTATAATAGATGCATTAGCATTAATCCTCTAATTAAAAAGCATACTTAATATAGAGTTAATTCATAATTTTATAATTTTTTTTAATATAACAAAGATATAAAACATTGTTTATATAACACATATTTTTATTATTTATCAAAATAGGGCTCATTTATAAAAATAATATTAAAAAAATTAATTAATTATAAAAATAGAGTGAGGAATAAATTAATTATAAAAATGAAGTATATGTTACAGTAACTTTAGATGCCGACTGACACATTGGTAACATCAAGGAACGTTATTAAAAAATTTTGTAGAAAAAAAACTTGCAGTGTCATCTGATATATTGACGACATCAATAAATTTAAAAAAAATGTTCTAATACAAAAAAAATAGATTAAAAACGTGAAAAAAAAACTAATTTATGGTTCCAACACCAAACAATAGTTTTTCTATGCATTTAATGTCTTAATGACTTTTCCAAACATATTTTAATGTATTTTCCCTATATTTAATGTCTTTTCTTGCATTTAATCCTTAAAAGAACAAATTCTTTTATTGAAAAGGTGTCATCTGACACATTAATTAACAACATCAACTAAATTTTTTTATTTTTTTATTTTTTTCTTATTAGATTTTCTTAAAAAATTTATTAATGCTGTCAATATATTAGAGAGCACCCAAAATTATTAAAAAAACACTTTATTTTCATAATTAATTTATTTAATTTTGTATAAAAAAAACTTTCACATTTTGACTCTAATCAAATCAAATGAAAGAGAAAGGTACAATGATTTGGATAATTGATGAAAGTGAAAAAGTAAAATGGATTTTTGAGAAACTGATTTTCTAATTTCGATGCATGGATTAAATAAACTGAAAGGAGAAATGGGTATAATTTTAAAAGAGTTGGCAACATTAGAAATATGTAATTTAATTGTCTTAACTGATATAATTTTAAATTTTAATTAATGTTATAATAATGATAATATTTGTAAATTTACAAAAACTTAAAAATGATGCAAATTGACATTTTAATTATGAAATTTATAAAGATTATCTTATCTATCATAATTTATTACTTTGTTATGAATTGTTAATTACAGTATTACCCATTATTTACAACAATATTATTAATGTGAGCATATTTTTTTTTGGTTAATATATTAATAATTCACTAAATATTTTATCAATTTAAAACTATTTACTACATTGGTTAAATCGAGAATTAATATATAAGTTGATATACTTTTAAAAACTTAAAAAGTATAATTACAATATAATTCTACAAAAAAAAATTATATTTGTAAATATAAAAGTTATTTTATTTTTATTAATAGCATATATAATTTTTATAATTATAATTAAGAAATTGAACATTAGGGGTTGATCATTTAAAATATCTTGTGAACAATTTTTTAGTGATAATTTTGTTTTAATAAGGATCTATAAACTTAATTGTGAACTATCCTATAACTTTTCATAATTTGAAACTTAAATATTTAATCATAGTTGTATTTTTTAAGGAAAATATGTATTGAATTAAATACAATTTTTTTATTTAAAAATAATGATATCAATTTCATTGTAAGAGGCATATTTCTAAATCAAATAGTTTTTGCGAGTAAATAAATCATTATGTTTTAAACCACAAAATTAGGTAACAAAAGTAATCCAAATTTCGCCTGCTTGATGTCGTCTTTGAGATAAAGAAAAAATAAAAAAATAGGGAATTAGGAAAGAGGGGATTGTGAATTAATTACATTTTTAACGTAGCTATGCTATATGATCAAATGGTAATGAGGATAACCATATATACTTAATGTATTTTATTGACAAATTGATAATCAAACATGTTTACAGCTACCATCTAACAACAAACAGATTAGGACCGCTGTTTTAGTTATTTAAACAGAATCATGTCTCATGTTGAGAAGGCAAAACTGATCCTTTGGGTTTAACGATAAGTCCCCCCAATAAGGGTTGACGCCTTGCTTTTCTTTACTCCAAACATCATTTTAAATGAAATACTCTCTTTATTGCATTAATTCATAATTATTTAAACTTACATCAATAATTTAAAATAAATAAATAAATATTAGAATAGGTTAATGAATTAATATTCACAAAATTAAGTAAAGACAACAATAAATAATTGCTGTTGCCTAACCAATCGGTGGCACCGCTTTCTTCTTTAAAAAAAATTAATTTTTTTAGGTGTAGCCTGATTAATCAATGATATCTATATTTAAAACTTAAAATATAAGTTTTTTTTAATAGTATATGCATAAAAACGAAAAAAAAAAAACTTTTTTATTAATGTTGTTAATGTGTCAAGCACCACAATATTATTTTTAATAAAATATTTTTTTTAAACTGACGAAAAAACACTAATAAAATTTTATTATAATAAAGTCAATGCTCACTATTCCTTCTCTGCTCTCGCTGCTGTTCTAGCCGTCAACGACCTCGATAGGCTCTTGTTTAGCTACTAGTTCTAAAATGAGAAGCCATGGATGGCTCAACTAGCTGCTGTTGGGGGTTGGCAAAGGTCTCGGCCTCCTCTAAAATGAAAAATTGTCATTCAAACTTAGTAAAGATAAAATTGCACATTATAAAAATTCTATTTAATTCTTTAAAAATTATAAAGATATAGAGTATAAAAAATTAAAATTTCATTCGCCCCCTCTAAAAAATTATTCTGTCATCGCCCCTATTATTCCTTGTCTTTCTGTTGCAGCCAAAGTGGAGGAAACCCAAGTGCCTCTCCTACTGGATTTACAAGTACATATGTTTGGTTAATAGCCAAGTTTATTGTCATTCTATTTTGCTTGGTCTCATATATGTTGATCTGTTCAGGCGGAGGAGACCAAATATGTGCTTGAGGCTAAAACTATCCAAAGAATGGAGATTTTGGTGCTTTCTTCCCTTCAATGGAAGATGAACCCTATTACCCCATTTTCATTCCTTGATTACATTACAAGAAGGCTTGGAATAAAGGACTATCTTTGCTAGGAATTTCTTGGATTAAACAAGAACCTATTGAGATAGTTGACAGCTAGAAGACCACTGAGAGCAGAGAAGGAATAGTGAGCACTGACTTTATTATAATAAAGTTTTATTATATCAGTTTTTTTTAGTTTAAAAAATATTTTATAAAAATAATATGGTGTCGCCTTACAAATCAACGGCATCAATAAAAAAATATTTTTTTGTTTTTATGCGTATATTGTTAAAAAACACTCATATTTTAGGTTTTGAATACGGATGTCACTGATTGGTCAGGCTGCATCCCAAAAAATTGATTTTTTTTTTCAAGAGGAAAGCAATGTCGCTAGTTGGTCAAGTAGCACCAATTATTTATTGTTATCTTTAACTAGTTTCGTGAATATTAATCCCTTTTCCTATTCTAGTATTATTTATTTTATATTATTGGTGTAAAAAACTTTTTATTTAGTCCTCCAACTTTTTGAAAAAAAAATACTTTAGTCCTATATTTAATTTTCACCTTTTTTTTAACCTTTGAACTTACACTTTTTTGATCAAATCACCCAACGTGGATAGAATAGCTTATATTAACTTTATTGATGTGAACATATGCATGAATACCATCAGCAATTAATTATTTTTTTAAAGAAGTCCAAAAAATTCCAAAACATACCAAAAGTTAGTAAATTTATTTAAAAATTTTGTAAAAAATAAAAAAAATATTATAAATTTTTTAAATAAATTTAAAAAATATTAAAAATTAATTATTTGCTAATGTAGCATCCACGTGTATGTCCATGTCAGTAAAGTTAATATTGGTTAATTTTTTCATCCATTTTAGAGTGGTTTGATAAAAAATACAAATTTAAGGATTAAAAGAGGTGAAAAATTAAACAAATGACTAAAATGATTTTTTTTTATAAAGTTGGAAGACTAAATAAGTTGTTATGTGAAAATTTAATCTTAGTAAAATTTTAAGTTGGAAATTTATGAAAAAAATTATTCTAAAAGAATCCGTTTAAAGATTAACTTGAATTCTCAATAAGGAAAATGCTCAACGAGGACTTTTACTTTTTCAACAACCAATTTCATTATTAGGGTAAACATGTACCTACTATTATATAGTAAGGTAAACTACTTAGTAGATTACTCTAAAATAGTATTGTTTTTATTTTGATTACTCTAAATTTTTTTTATCAATTTAGTTACTCAAATTAAGATAATTGTTCGAATTGGTCACTACCATTAAAAATTCCGTTAATCCACTAATGAATTGCTGACATGACCTTTTTTTGACATTTGAGTAAAGTTAGGAACCTCTTTGTAATTACTCCAAAACACTTTTTTTTAGTTTATTTGCAACATAAGACTAAAGCTTGTAATTTTTTTTTCCTTCTTCTTGTTGTTTATTTCTTGAGAAAAGTAACAGAAAAAAATGATGATAGTTTTGACTTATTTCTTTGATTTATAGGTTTCACAGTATGTTCATAATGTTTATTTGTACATGTTTAATTTTTGCTCGAATTCAATTACGTGCTTCTCAGAGATCCTTAACAATTTCTTCAAGATCTTGTCTTAGTATAGTAAGTATTTCTCTTTTTTAAAGAAAAGTTTATTTTTCCCCTTAATTCTTAAATTTCCAGAATTGGGTTGTGTTCTATTTATTTGTGTGTGTGCAGGTTTGGTTTATTAACATATTGTTTTAGGTGTTCAACTTTACTCATGAAAAACAATGATTCCCCAAATAAAGGTTTTTTTTTTATATATATAAACGTTTTTGTCATTTATTTTCTTTTTCATAGTAATTATATTTTTGTTACTAGAGTCTAGATACTGAATGTTAATAATGAAAGGATAATTTTGAAAGTACTCAAAAGAAGATTTTAAGGGTTTTTAAATGAATTGTTGAGTTTGTTTCTTTTATTTCTCCTTTGTATGTTTTCTCTAAAAAACTGTTAAGAGAAGATCAATTAAAGAAAAAAAGAGTGATAAAGTTATTTGAGTAGGAAACTAGAATTTGAGGTGTTTTGCACAAATCAAACAAACAAGTTAAAATTATCTTCATTTTCCTCAATTACTTTTCACGGGAAACAAATAACAGAAAGAAGGAAAAAGAGACTACTTATGAGCTTTAGTCTTATGTTGCAAATAAAAAAAAATTGGACTAATTACAAAGTGGTTTTTAACTTTAGTCAAAAATAAAAAAAATGTCACATCAGCAATTAGTGGATTAATGGGATTTGTAAAAGTAGTGATCAGTTGGAGCAATTATCTTGATTAAAATAACAAAATTGACAAAAAAAATTAGAGTGACATGCGGTACAATTTATCCTAAATAATATGATTATGGTTTTGTATTTCAATGTACTAATTTAGACAATTTAGGGGTGAGTATTAAATCTAATCTAAGTCAAATCGAGTATAAAAAATTTGAGTTGGACGAGATTAGGAATCCTATTTTACCAATTAAACTCAGTTTGAATTTTATTTTTAAATCGAAGTAAGTGAAATGAAATTCAAATGTAATATATGTGGTTAGTGTTAAAAAGCAATTTTGACTATCCAAACACAACGAAAAGAAGGGGAGTAAGTATTGTGCTTTTTCACCACCCACACCTATACAATGAATGGCGGGCAAATGCAAGTTTCTTTAAAACGATACAACCAACCACACCTAATATTTAATGCGTAAACGTACATTCGACTTTTACCAACATATTCTTATGGTAATTACAAAGTATTTTATTTTTAATGTAGTTTTAAATTTATGTTGCTAAGTTGGAATCTTGATGAGCATTTAATTGAAGGGCCACAAATTCTGGATGGGCTATTCAATATTGTATCGGCACCAAGCTTGAAGATGCATAGACAAAACGTGAAACTAATCCAGAATTTGCACCCTCGAAAATTACAGGACTGCTTCTGAAATTACTCCCCAAACTTAATGCATCTAAATAAATGCCAACATATTGCCAAACGTAAATGGTTTTAATTTTTACATTTATTTGTGAAACATAAATGTTGTTGTAAAGTTTGGAACCTTCCCAATCTGCCTCCATTCATCTTCTGAACCCAAACACTTTTATTATCATTGCAATCAACTCTCACGGTCAGGAATATCTCTCCCATACTATCCATCCCCATTCCATGCTTCAACAATGCCCAATTTAAGGATATTTCCTTGTTACACCAATTGTTTTGCTAAACAAAGCTTCATTATGTGACTAATTAGGTTGAGCAAGAAATTTGGTGTTCAATTCAATTTTTTTTGTTTGATTTAGATTCAATTATATATTGAATTCATGGTTATTGAATTTTATTTAAATTAACAAACTCAATTGATGGAATTTGATTTAACTTGAATTATTATTTTTTAATATTCAATTTGATTAAAAAAAATCGTAATAATTTTGTTATTGTTGAATGCTACTCTTCTCAAGATTAATAAAAAAGTTATGAATTACTACATTTGACATAATCTATACTATTATTTAAGCCTTTAATTAAGTTGGTATCACGAGTTAACCGGGTACCAATTCAGTTAGAAAATAACTAATATATTCTTTCTATTAAATCACTCCTATTATTATTTTAATGACATTTTTGTCTTTTTATACTTTTATACCATCTTTAAATAAAAGAGCTAAAATTAATATATCTAGAAATTAAACACATGTTTAATGGATTTATAAACAAATTATTTACCACCACACCAATAACAATTTTTTAGTAATTTTTTTTTCAAAAACATTTTCTTATCAAATTGTGTATATATAGTAATATCATTGGTTGTATTGGTGTCATAAGTCAACTCTATATTTAATTTATTATAATTTGATTTTTAATATTAAATTTCATTTTCACCAGCATATAACTTTTTGACGTGGTATCTAAAAATTGTAATGTCATGATAAATAATTGAAGTGCATTTAATGTTCTTAATATAATATATTTACCTATTTAAATTTTAATTTATTCACAAGTTAAATTAATCTTTTGATTTTAATTTCATACATATGTACTTGTATTATTATTAATTTCAGGCTTCATGAATGTTTTCTTTAAATGGATATTTACGTTTTAAATGCATAATTTTGAGGTGCATATGCATAGCATATATCTGTCGCTATTAAATGCAATTGAATATTACTAGTAACTAGACGTTTGGTGAAGTCGATTTGCTTTTCATATATAAAGGAGACATAAATTCCCTAACAAAACAATATTACAAGAATTGGTATGTGTTAATGGATCGATATAATGCCACTTATCAACATCAATAAACGACAATCAATATTAGAAGCTAGGAAGGAAGATTGTCTTTACATCTCTAACTACAATTAATAATAAACAAAACCACTTCCTCATTCTCCTATTTCTTTGCTTAATTGTAGCTGAAATAAGAATTAATACTACTCTTTAACACAAAGGGTAAGATTTTCTGAATCTAATAATTAAATTAGATTTTGACTAAATTTAAAATTAAGTCGGGTTAAACTTTTAAATAGGATAAAGTTCTCTCTATATTATTTCTTTTTTAAAGGTTCAAATCCAAAACCTTACTTAAGAAGTATCCAACTTCTTATCACTCGATTTGACAAGCATTGATCACATCTTAACTAGTTATAATCATTTGCCGATTTCTTGAAATTTTATTAAAACTTTGATTAATTGTAATTCTAAACAAGAATTAATACAACTCTTAACAAAAAAACCCATTATTTGCAAGGGCTTAAAACCTTCCCGTATCTGGTAGTCATGTTAGGCTTTGACTAAAATTGAGTAGGATTAAATTCTTAAATAAGGGCACAGCTCTCTTTGTGTTCATTTCTTTATCTGCTGGGTTTAAGTCCAAAACCTTACTTAAAAATGTCAAGTTTCTTACGACTCAACCCAACAAGCATTCATGGTTGTCCTATTAATTATATTTATACAAAATAGTTTCCCTCCATATTATTGAAACAAAGTGTTTGGGAAATTTGAATCAACATATTTGGTTTGATTGTTGTAATAAAAGAAGCTCACGGGCATCTCAATACCTAGAAAACTAATGCAATGCAACCACATCATATCTTCTTTATTTTCAGCTACTCACGGGCCTATTTAAGACCCCTTTTTGGCACTTTGCTTTGCCACCTTCCTTTAAAAACCCTCTCTCATTGTAAAACCCTTTCAAAACCCCTGTCCAATAGTCTCACAAGCAAAACCATATATTCTTTGAAAAAACAATGTCTGCCACAACATTTTACATCATTTTCATCTACCTCCTCTTGATGTGTTCTTCATATTCTAACGTCGCAATGGCCGGTCGCCCAATCCCGTCGAGCGTCCCGAGCACGATGATGCCTACAACGGTGGATTACGTGAAGACGAATCCTCAAGTACTGAACCACAACAAGCACCAGGTTTTCAATAAGAAGGAAATATTTAAAGGTTGCATGCCCAAAGGGTCTACGCATTCATCAGCACCAAGCCGATATGTTAATTATCAAACACTTGGTTCTTCTTGTGCTACTCATAAGCCAGACTCTAAAAGACCTTAATGGTTGAAATATATGTCATACTTTTTTTTTTTTGTGTGTGTGTGTCTGATTTGAGAAAAAAAATTGTGAGTTGAACGTCATGTTCATGTATGTATAATCAAAGTTTGGATTATATGTTAATTCTTTTTTCGATCTCGAGAGGGTCCTTCAATATTATTTTGGCAATTGCAATTGTGTTTTGGATTCTTTTTTCTCAGAACAAAAAATCAGATTAATATTATACCTTGCCAACAGGAGCTTAGAAAAAGAAAATCCATTGATGTTGGATATGGATTATACTGAATCTATTCATGACTTGATTTTATATGATCTTATATGCTACATTATCAAAATTTGTTGAACACAAACCAATTGATGACTAATTTGATAATTTAGAAGTCACGATATTTTTAGATAAAAAGGAAATCAAATTTGTAAAAAAAAAATAATGCATATAAATTTCAAACATTTTAAAAGAATTTATATGTTCCTCAAAAAGCATGTGAAAGTAAGCAATGTAGTAGGGCCTACACCCCGTTAGAAATTTAATGGGCTGAGAGATGGCGCCAATGGAATACTTGAATTTACCTTTCTTCTTTAACATAGTGCCCCTTTTCCCATCTCCAATTTTGTATTAAAAAGGGGTTAGCTCCATATTATTATATAATTTGTAAAAATTATGGATTTAATTATGAAAACGGTTGACCATAAAATATATTTTATTACTCTAAATAAAGATTAAGCCTCTAACCACGTGATTAATGGACAAAGTGAGTAATCACTATACCACGCCTCGTAGTTAGTTTTTGTTTTAATTTGATTATTGTTTAATTTATTTTTTAGTCTAATTTTTCACGTTGGCATATATATGTCAAGAAACCTATCCACTACTTATTATGATTTGATCCACATCTGGCGCTTAATATCTAAGTTAACTGTTTTGATAATGTAAGGATGTGAATAATATAACACCAATAATTTGTGTACGCAGTTAGACAAAAAGTTTTATAGTTTGGGGAGTAATCTAGAATCAAATATATAGTTTAGGGACGTTTTGTTTTGAATTAACCCTCAATTTTAAAGAAAAAGAGGCCTAGAAAAAGGATCCAAGAACTATCTAATCCCTCGATTGATCAATTAGACGATCCAAGTGTATCATGTTAGGAGACAGGTACATCCCTTCATATCTATTGCAAAAGCCTTAAATTTTCCCCCAATTAATTCGTTTTGATCAATTTATGGTTTTTATGTTCTTAAGTGGCTCGGGAAGTTGATTTCTTTGTATTTCTTAATATTTGATGAAAATAATTTTATCAGATTTCTCTTCAAGTGTATTTGGTTACAGATATTAGATATGTTTAATGTTGCAACAACCTTCTGCAAAAGGGTAAGCGTGAAGGAGCTAGTTACCAGTGCTCCCGTGTACACCACAATCACAGGTATTCTTCATTGAAATGAGCTGTTTTGATTGTTTTTAGTATTTATTCATATCTTTAAGCGAATTTCATGGAACTATTGTTCTTTATTTGTGGCTTATATGGCCCTTCTTCTGGCTTAAGTTTGATGCTTAGGCGGTGGGCTAGTAAAAACACAGCTGGATCTACTAAGAATGGAAGAGATTCAGAACCCAAGAATCTTGGGGTGAAGTAGTTCGGTGGTGAGGTCAGTGGATGATCCAAATTTAAATGCTTCCATTTAGTAATAACGGATATGAAATGATTGTTCACATTGTTGTGGCAGAGGGTGATTCCTGGAAACATCATAGTTTGTCAACGAGGAACACGATTCCATACCGGACATACCGGACACTATGTTGGGATTGGAAAAAGATCATTCTCTCTATGCCCTCAAGGAAGGTTGTGTGAAATTTGAGACACATAAGTTCAGTGGGCGCAAATGGGTGCATGTTGAACCTAAGGAAATGTCCTTTATCCTCTTTATGCTACTGCTGCTTCAGGAGAGCTGAAGACAGCCACATAAGGTTTGCACCATTGTTGTTTGTTTAGGCAGTCAAGTCTGCATTTCGTAGTTTGCCTTTTGAATTATGTTCTTGGATATTCAACTATCAATTGTATCAGAGAGGATCTTGGGAGATACAAATTAAAACAACCATGAGATTTGCCACCTCATGCTCTGCTTACCACATGGATGTTCTTGTTTTGATTTCTTTTTTGTTACTCATCTCTTTGATTTTCCTTTGTTGCATAACATGGTGCATGCTTTGACAAGACGTTTAAGACAACTTTCTAGTAAAAGATGGTGGAATGTGTTTCTTTTTCGGTATGATTTTTATTCTCTTTCGGCTTCGACTAGTAAGTAGTCTTTCTGGTTGATTGGCTCTTGATGCAGCTAAAATGAAGCAGTTTTCCTTTAACCTTTCTAGGGCTTTTAATAGACCGGAATTACTGAAATGCAAGCGGTTTATGTTGAGAATTTATTGTGATGCGAAATGTTTGAATCACTAGATTTGGAATTCTCGTCTAACATCTTGATGTCTTGCTTTTCCATTGTTTCAGGGAAAATTTTCATTTGACAAAAGTTTATGTGAAGAAGAGTGTTCAATTCCATAGAACCTCCTCTACCAGCCTAACTAAAATGACTAAAACCCTCTCCGTTTTGGTGGCCTGGGATGATGCCACTCTCTGGTGAGCTCTGTCGCCTACTACCAAAGAAGGCAGAACTCCAAGAGCGCCTACGACGATATTGTTCTTAGCCTTGAAGAACTGAAACTCTCCTCTCTTACTTCCAAAGGGTTTTCCAATGGTTTAGGAATATGCTTCATTGAGGGTCGTTTAGAAGGCTTCGGGTTAAGGTGTGACCTTGCGACGATTGCCATGGCCCATATCTCCTCCAATAGATCCTCGTCTACAATCGAGGATGGATCCGTGATCTTGATCAAGCCACTTCTTTTTAGATGCATCTTCTACCTTGCCAATACCAAGCTTGCCTGTTATAAGCTCATCTACAATCAAGGATGGATATCATCTTTATACATGTGAATGATAACTGCTTTAAATTACAGTCAAATTTAACCAATTCAAGCAAGGATGTGATGTCAATTCCAGCCCTTGTAGGATAAGAATGGCAAATAAATGAAATGAATGTCCACAGATTAGTGAACTACTAATATTAAGCCTAACATCTTAACCCATGGTAACATATAAAACTAAGGATGTCAACTAGCATGTAATCAAACTAATAATGAAATATATAAATATTTTTTATATATTTTATTTTGAGTAATGAAATTGATCATATAACCTAGTTCAAATCGGGCTTGAGTTAAACCTTAAAAAAAATGGATAAATTTCAATCTTGCCCTTTCATGGTATTTCTAGCTTCGTCGTTGATTCTGGAAATTCTTGTTCTAATAGGCATACGATATGTTGCATGCAATTTTGCATTGATATATTGCATACACACAAACAATGAAATTAATCTAATATGGAAATAATTGTATCCATTCCTTTATTTAAGCGTGTATAATTGGATCAAAATCAAAGTTTCATGTGTACATATTATAAAGGCCCAATTTTGTCCGACCCAAAACTAAAAATAAATAAACAAAAAATAAATAATAATCATAAAACTCAAGTCCAATTACAAAATATGTCGGTCCATTTACCAAGGCCCGAAAGCCCAAAAATTTACAAAACCAATAACCAAAAGCCCAATAGGCCCATAACTTAAACTATTTTCAGAAACCCTAAAACCTCAAGTCCCCATTCGCCCTGCTTCTTGCCACGTCAACATGTGCTCCTTCTAAAGACACCCACGCCCCGAGGTCTACTCCTCTACCGTCCTTGCACCAAAACGGCAAAGGCGGGGGTCTCTGTCGTCGTTGACCGCTCACCGCCACCTACAAAATAGAAAGAAAAGTACAGAAACAAACACGCAAAAAAAGGAACAGAAATGCAAGGACAACAAAGAACAGGAGGAGTAAACAGTAGTAAAAAACAATAGATGAAAATATGTATAAACGGCTATAAGAGCCGAATCCACAATGTATTTTTTTGGAGAGAGACACGAAACAACCGAAAAAAAGAATATAAAAATTTCAAAGGTGATTCCTATTTTTATTTATTTATTTTGTATTTTTATTTTTATATAAAAACAAAAAAAAAGGAAAAGAAAAAAGGAAACTTACCTAACACTTTGTATTTCGTCACCGTGAGTGGCCGAGGTCGTCACCGCCGATGAAAGGTGGCCCCTTTTATAATGGAAAGTTTTTAAAAACCCTAAAATTGAATTGTTCTTTTGTTTTTTTTTTGGCAATTTTTGATGAGTTTTAGAGAAACTCGACCCCAAATTTGGGTTCTAGGAGCTGAAAGGCCAAAAAGGGGATGTTTTTGTATTTTTCGGCCATCGGAAACGACAGAGCCCATCGCCAAAGACCTGTGGCCGCCTCAAGAACTCGCCGGACCTCAAGGCTGGACAAGGGACAACTTAGGAGAAAAAAAGGGCTTTCGAACTTTTTTTTTAAATGAAGGTAGAAATGATTTTTTAAAAGTTTTTTTTGGCTTAAATAGGCTATACTAAATGGCACCGTTTGGGACCAATGTTCATAGATGACAAACGACGTCGTTTTGAAGTTGACCCGCCAACCCGACCTGACCCTAGTAGGATCCGCGTGTTTTTTTAAAGGGGGTCTATTTATGCTTGTAGCTCTTCTGCCTTTGAATCTTTTTAATATGATCCTGATTCCTTTTTTATTTTTTTAGATCGCACCATCTAGTTTTAAATTATTTTCAATTTAGTCCTCCGATTTGCCAAAAGAATGGAGCGTCTAATGGGCCTAGGAATAATTTCCCAGCTGGTCTCTGCTCCTTTTTGCGTATCACATTTTAGCCCAATTTATTATTTATTTTATCTCGATTTATCCTTTTAATTTCATTTAAGTTACGATTAAGTCCTTTGATTTATTTTAATTCTTTTATCCATTTATTTACTTATTTACTTATTTATTATTCCTTCACTTTTTTAATATTTAAAATTGTTTTTTTTATTTTCTTTTATTGAGCATTTATTTTTTTCTTTTTCTGTGCCTTTATTATTATTATTATTATCTATTTATCTATTGATTTATTACTCCTTTATTTTTTATACATACTTAAGAATTAGATTGTATACATGCTGTAAACGGACCAATTTGCCCGGGTCCACATCAAGACCAAATAAAGAATAAATAAAAATAAGAATAAAAAAAACAACAATTAATTAAATGTCCATTTACAGTTCAAAGCCCAAAATTATTACAGTGACCCAATACCCAAATTACTACCCAAATCCAAACGGCCCAAAGGCAATGACCCAATACCCAAAATGAGCCCAAACGACCCAAAATTTGGTCATCAGAAACCCTAGGGCTCTCTCCCTCGTGCCGCAGCCAAGCCTCAGCCCTCGCACCGTACGACGCGCCAGCTACCTCCGTACGCCTCAGCAGCGCCACGCCCACGCCTCCGTACGCCAGCACAGCCCCGTACACGCGCTACGCACCCTGTACCTGCAAAAAAGGACGAACGCGCAGCAAAACAAACAAAAAAAAACAACAAAGAATATTGTATTTTGATTTATTTTTCTATCATTTTACCCCTTCGGCTGTAAAGCCAAGGGATTTCATCAGTTGTAAGGTTACGCACACCAAGAGAAAGCAATACAGACGCAATACACATAGATTGAAAAAAAAAAGTAATTTCTTAAGAAGGTGATCTCCATTTTCGGCTCTATTTTTTATTTCCTCCGATTTTTCATCATTTACATTCAAAAAAAAAAGAAAGAAAAATGGCACTTACTTTGAGTTTAGGCCGTCGATTCCCTTTCACTTCGTCGAAATCGAAGTTCAGAGGGAAGTCGGTGACTGAAAGGAGCCATGCTTCGAAGCCTGTGAGCGCCGGTCACCGTACCTTGCGGTGGGCTGGTGTCTTTGAAGAGAAAATATAGGTTGCGGCTAAAAAAAGGAAATGAGGCTAGGGTTTGGCCGAATAGGCTAAAATAAGCATTTATATAGGGCTTCAAATGACACCGTTTTAAGCCTTGCCCAAGGGCTCTCCAAACGGTGTCGTATTGTTACACCTGACCCGATCCGTTTTTCCACCCTAGGACCAACGCGTTCTTGCGAAGAGGGGATAATTTCGCAATCGGTCCCTCCTTTTTGTATGGGCATTCAATGGTGCCTTATTTATTTCATCTCCTTTTTTTAATTTGGCTTTACAATTTGCGTGTGCTTGCAAGTTAGTCCGCGTTTTAACGTTGCGCTTTAGGGCTGGTCTATTTCCAGTTTAGGTCCTTCTGAACCCTTTTTATTATTATTGTGTTTTCAAATTATCCCTTTGTTTTAGTTTGATTCTAACTAAATCCTTTTAGTTTATAGCTTTTTTTCTCGATTACTTATTTGCACATTTTAAACTACCCTGGTAATTGCTTCTTTATTATTGTAAATTTGTTTTTTATAATACCATCGTCACATTTTGTGTATTTTATACAAATGTTTTTCACATTATCATATATATGTATATATATATGTTGACACCATTTTTTGGGTGAAAACGGGGTCGACTTGGGTTTTTAAAAATAAAAAAGAAAATGGGAGTCGCCACCAATCTTTTTTTTGATGAGGTGTGATCGGGTCACCTCGTAAAACGGTTGTTTTTAATAAACGATTTGATTTTATTAAAACAACGAGTTTGGTCTACGAAATCCAAAAACGGGTTCGGGAGTCGGTTACGCACGAGGAAGGATTAGCACCCTCAACACGCCCAAAATTGGTACCTTAGTTGATTATTTAATGTCTTTATGTCGAAAATTAAAAACTCGAAAAGAATTTAAAAATACGATCCTTCTTTATATTGCGTTATTTAAAAAAAATTACTTGGATAAATCAAAATGAAAAATGCCTTCTTATCTCAAATTAACAAGATGTCACATTCAGTAAGTTAGGACACGACACCTTGTATTTTTTTGAGAGTAAGCTTGCCTTTTATTTTTTATTTAAACCTCATTTATTTCAATTTTAAAAGGATATTCAGTTATTTAGGATCAACGCGAGAAAAATCGAAGCTCAGTAAGTTAGGGCACGATTTTCTCGAATTTTTTAAATACAAAATATTGCCTTATTTTGAAAGTTTAAAAAGGATATTTGGCTATTTTGGTCGAACGAGAAATTGAAACCCAGCACGTTAGGGCACATTTTCTCGATTTTCCAAACGCAAAACATTGCCTTATTTAGAAAAAAATTTCTTTTTGATGTATGGTGTTAATATGCATAGCAAAACAATAATGAATATGATGGCATAAAAACAACACGAGCAATAGCAACGAAAATAAGATAATAAAAGGGACTAATCAATAACATACAAAGTGACAAGTACATAGGCAAATAAAATTGAATCCTCCTTTCTAAATAATGATGAAAATGTAAATAAATAAATAAATAATGAATAGATGTAAAAAAAACGTATATACGTGAATGTACACAAAATTATGAAAATATGAAAAATCTACGTATGTATATATATTTTAAAATTATCAAATATAAAAATATGTGTAAGGATGTATATGTATATGAAAAATATGAAATGTCTAAAAATATGAGTATTTGTATACATGTATATTTATAATAAAGTATGTACATATATGTTGAAGAAATGTATGCATGTATATATACGTATACTTTGAAATTATAAAATATAAAAAAAACACTCATATGTACATATATGTATGAGTTATAAAATATACATGCATGTATATACATGTATTATAAAAACGTATGTACATAAGTGAACACACACATATATATATAAAGTATTTAAATAATACATAAGTTTGTATATATATAAATAAATTAAAGATATGTACGTATGTATATATTCATATAACAAAATGTATGTATGTACATATATACAACAAAATTTGAAATTGAAATGACATAAATAAGTAAATCATACAATAATAATGTAATATAATAGTAATAATAATAATAATAAAATAATTAATTTAATGATAAAATAACTCTAATAACACAAATGGGATTAAATTGGAAAACAAACTAAATTCTAGGGTCGAAACTGTAAATAAGTAAAGAAAGGATTGCCAGTGATCGAAATGAAATGCACTGAGGATAAGGGGGACTGGCCGCGCAATATTCCCTCGTCCTTACGCGCATCATTTTGCGCAGGACCGGATTGGAACAAACGAAAAATTATGTGGCCAAAATTAAAATTCAACAAAAGGCAGTATTGAATATGCCGCAGGATTGGAGGGACCGAAGGCGAAATTACCCATCAGGGCAAACATGCGCAGGTCTCCCCCCCAAACGGCGCCGTTTTACAATCCATAAAACAAAAATTTTACTGCTTTTTCTGCTGTTTCATTTTCTGCCCAGAACGCAAAAAACTAACAAGGGAGGTTCCCTTTTCTCTGCTAGGCCGCCGCCGTCACGTCTCCTCACTGCCCGATGGCCGGAGCCATGCGAGGGCGCCTACTATCGGCGCATTGAAGCGCATTCAGAGGTCGAGGCTATGGAACGGGGAAACAAAGGGAAAGAGAAAAGCTTTGGCCCCTCCTTGAACCCAAGTTCGGCGACGGTGGAGGACCATCAACGGGGGCCCAAGGGCCGATTTGACGGCGGGCCTAAGGGCCGATTCAGGTAGCTTCTTTTCCTTTCTTTTTTGCTATTGATTATTTTTAAGATAGATTTGCAGAAATAAAAATAAATAAATAAATACGCAAAATATAAGAAAAAAATGAAGAGAAAGTAATTCAAATCAACCTTTTTAAATCTTGTTTTCTGTTTTTTGATTCCAATATCTGTGTGTTCGTTTTTACAAGAAAAAAAATCCCCCAAATAATAGTGAGATTTTCGGTTTTTATAACCGAATCAAAGTTATCATTTTTTCTCTTTTACATTGTTTTTTCTTTGTTGTTGCGCCTGCTTCTTGGCTTTGCAGGTGACCGTGGCCGACAGTGGTGGCAGAAGCGTGTGAGTGGAGGCATGGGCTGGAGGCGTGGCAGACGAGGAGGTGGAGCGGCACACATGCGGCGCTTGGAGGCTAGGGTTTCCTTTGATAGCTGAAATTTTTGTTTAAGTTTTGTGGGTTAGGGTTTTCCTAATTTTGGGCCAGATTTTGGGCTTGGGATTTTATTTTGGATTTTATTATTTGGGTTATTTTGTTGGTATAGGCCCGGGCAAAAATGGGCTTTTACAGCTGCCCCTCTTTGCTCATTTTCGTGTAACGAGAATAGAGCAAAGACATCAAAAGGGCCAATTTTGCCCGGTCTTGCCGAGGCTTGACTTTTTGGTGCTCATCTTCTTCAAGTAGCCTTATTCTTTTCTGCTGTGTCTCGTTGCTTCAATCCACTTCACTGCGCTCCAGAGAAACATGACTTAAATCTATTCTGCTGCAACTCCATGGGGATGAGATTTGTTGTTTTCTTCGTCTGCTCCACTACTGCTTAGGGAGATAAGACTGAATATGATCTGCTCCACTATTGCTTAGGGAGATAAGATCTGTAATCTTCAATCTATTCCACTGCCAAATACAGGGAGATAGAGTTATCGGCTTCAATGTACTCCACTGTAGTCAGGGAGGTAAAATCTGCCATCTTCGATCTTCAATCTATTCCACTGCCAAATACAGGGAGATAGAGTTATCGGCTTCAATGTACTCCACTGTAGTCAGGGAGGTAAAATCTTCCATCTTTGATCTTCAATCTATTCCACTGCCAAATACAAGGAGATAGGATCTGTTTTTCAATCCACTTCCTACCAATATAGGAAGGCAGGATCTGCTATCTTCGATCTACTTCACACCAATATATGAATACAAGATCTGCTTTTTTTTTCGATCTACTTTACCACTAGTATGGGAAGACAAGATCTGCATCTTGGATCCACTTCCTATCAATATAGGAAGATAGGACCTGCTATCTTCGATCTACTTCACGCCAATACATGAAGACAAGACCTGCTTTCTGCGATCTACTTCGCCACCAATATGGGAAGACAAAATCTGCATCTTGGATCCACTTCCTATCAATATAGGAAGATAGGACCTGCTATCTTCGATCTACTTCATGCCAATACATGAAGACAAGATCTGCTTTCTGCGATCTACTTCGCCACCAATATGGGAAGACAAGATCTGCATCTTGGATCCACTTCCTATCAATATAGGAAGATAGGACCTGCTATCTTCGATCTACTTCACGCCAATACATGGAGACAAGATCTGCTTTCTGCGATCTACTTCGCCACCAATATGGGAAGACAAGATCTGCATCTTTGATCCACTTCCTATCAATATAGGAAGATAGGACCTGCTATCTTCGATCTACTTCACGCCAATACATGAAGACAAGATCTGCTTTCTGCGATCTACTTCGCCACCAATATGGGAAGACAAGATCTGCATCTTGGATCCACTTCCTATCAATATAGGAAGATAGGACCTGCTATCTTCGATCTACTTCACGCCAATACATGGAGACAAGATCTGCTTTCTGCGATCTACTTCGCCACCAATATGGGAAGACAAGATCTGCATCTTCGATCCACTTCCTATCAATATAGGAAGATAGGACCTGCTATCTTCGATCTACTTCACGCCAATACATGGAGACAAGATCTGCTTTCTGCGATCTACTTCGCCACCAATATGGGAAGACAAGATCTGCATCTTCGATCCACTTCCTATCAATATAGGAAGATAGGACCTGCTATCTTCGATCTACTTCACGCCAATACATGAAGACAAGATCTGCTTTCTGCGATCCACTTCGCCACCAATATGGGAAGACAAGATCTGCATCTTCGATCCACTTCATGCCAATACATGAGACAAGATCTGCTTCAATCCATCCCATTGCAACTTCAAGGGTATAGGATCTGTTCCTTTGACCTATAAAATCAATTTTATGGACCTATTTACGCCTAGTGTTTAGGATGACATGATCAGAGTGGATCAAATGCTCCTAACTAGATGTGTATGAATGATATTTGCAGAATGTCATGAGAATGATCCCTTTTTAAATGCTTAGGTTGTCATTACTCGAAATTTATTAAAGGTTCTATCACCGCCCCTTCTCGTTCAGCTGGTATCTTTGACAGAAAACCCAAGGAAATAGTTGCAATTTAGACTATTCTTCCTCCAATGCTTCTAACCCTTAAGTTTGGTCAGTTCTAAACAATAGTCCTGTTTCAGGTCCTCTTACCATTTAGAAGCTTTCAGAGTAATATGTAGAACTCCTTCTGCTTGAATATTACCAGTCCAGTAATCATTATTTTAATGAAAAATGCTTGAAAAAGATTATCAAGATAGACAAGATAAAATTTTGCTGAGAGCAAAGCTCGAAATGAATAAATCAATCAAGATAACAAATTTTGCTGAGATATGATGAAAAAGATTATCACAATGAATAAGATGGAACTTTATTGAGAGCAGAGCTCTAAATGAACAAATAGCAAATTTTGCTAAGATGTAAATAAGATAAAAACAGGTGCCCCAGATATCGCAGCATGAGGTTCTCCGCACAAACTCTGTGTTTAGAAGTCCTAAAAGACTTTGTTGATGCCCCAAGATGTAGCATCTTTCCTTCTTGTTAATTCGGAGAAGACAAAACTACTCTATGCCTCATCTTTGATCGAAAATTTGAATTGCCCATTCCTGGGTTTTCAATTCGAAACCCCTTTGGTCTCAAGGTGCCCTTTGCGGGTTTTCGCATTGGCCTCTCCTCTTTTTTTTTTTTTAGGCAAAGTACCTCTTCACTGAATCCAAATTCACAGGATTGGGCAAGCTTTTGCCATCCATCCCAGTTAAAATTAATGCCCCTCCTGAAAAGGCCTTTTTTACTACATAAGGTCCCTCCCAGTTTGGCATCCACTTTCCTCTGAAGTCTTTTTGTATGGGAAGGATCTTCTTCAGTACCAAGTCCCCTTCATGGAAGTTTCTAGGACGAACTTTCTTATTGTAAGCTCGCATCATTCGTTTCTGGTACATCTGACCATGACGAATAGCTCTTAACCTCCTTTCTTCAATCAAGTTCAGCTGATCATATCGGGATTGGACTCATTCTGCTTCGTCTAACTTTAGTTCTGAAAAAACTCGGAGAGAGGGAATTTCAACCTCAATTGGTAGCACTGCCTCCATTCCATAAACCAAAGAGAATGGTGTTGCCCCGGTAGAAGTCCTGACGGACGTTCGATAAGCATAGAGGGCGAATGGCAACTTCTCGTGCCAATCTCTATAGGTCTCAGTCAATTTCCCCACAATCTTTTTGATATTTTTATTGGCTGCCTCCACCGCACCATTCATCTTTGGAAGATATGGCGATGAGTTGTGGTGCTTGATATTGAATTGACTACAAACCTCTGCTATCGTGCTATTATTCAAATTTAATGCGTTGTCAGATATAATCCTTTCGGGCATTCCTACCGACATATGATTTCCTTCTTTAAAAACTTGCTGACAGTTGCCTTTGTGACGTTGGCGTAAGAAGTAGCCTCTACCCACTTAGTAAAGTAGTCAATCACTACAAAAATGAAACGATGTCCGTTTGAAGCCTTTGGCGATATCGGCCCAATGACGTCCATGCCCCACATGGAGAAAGGCCATGGGGAAGTCATGACGTGAAGAAGTGATGGAGGCACATGAATTTTATCTCCGTAAATCTGGCATTTATGGCACTTCTTAGCATATTTGATGCAGTCTCCTTCCATGGTAGACCAATAATATCCAAATCTCATGATCTGTCTGGCCATTGTGAAACCGTTAGCGTGTGTTCCACAAATACCATCATGGACTTTTTCCAAGATCTGCTTGGCCTCCACAGCGTCCACACATCTTAACAGCACCTGATCTTTTCCTCTTTTGTACAGGATCTCTCCATCTAAGACGTAATCACTGGCCAGCCTCCTCAATATTCTCTTGTCATTCTCAGTTGCTTGGTTTGGGTATTCACGATTTTTTACGTATCGCAATATATCCTGATACCAAGGGTTGTCGTCCTTTTCTTCTTCTTCGTCAATATTACAACAGTGGGCTGGAGCATCATAAATGCTCATTTGGATAGGCTTCACATCCTCTGGTCTATTTACTTTGATCATGGAAGCCAATGTAGCTAAAGCGTCGGCCATCTGATTCTCGTCTCGTGGGAGATAACAAAAAGTGATGTCGTCAAACTCCTCAATCAATTCTAGGACTATCCTTTGGTAACTAATCAACTTAGGGTCTCTTGTTTCCCATTCGCCTTTGAGCTGATAAATTACCAATGCCGAATCCCCATATACCTCAAGTACCTTGATTTTGCGTTCCATAGCTGCGCGGATTCCCACGATACATACTTCATATTCTGCCATGTTATTTGTGCAATCAAAATCTAGTTTACTGGTGAAAGGATAATGATCACCGTTTGGAGATACCAAGACTGCCCCAATCCCTTTGCCCATGGCATTTGAGGCTCCGTCAAAATTTAATTTCCAAGTATTGCCTTCTTGTGTGCTTGCTTCAGTATTTGCCACATACATCAGATCCTCATTTGGGAAATCAAAGTTCAAAGGCTCATAATCGTCCAGGGCTCTACTTGCTAGAAAATCTGCTATCGCGCTCCCTTTTACAGCCTTTTGATTCACATAGGTTATGTCAAATTCATATAGTAGAATTTGCCATCGGGCCATCCTTCCGTTTAGAGCAGTTGACTCCATCATGTATTTCAGAGGGTCTAACTTTGAGATTAACCAAGTCGTATGGTACAACATGTATTGTCTCAATCTCCGAGTAGTCCAAACCAATGCGCAACATAATTTTTCAATTGGCGAATATCTCGTTTCGCATTCAGTGAACTTCTTACTGAGATAATAGATCGCTCTTTCTTTTCGTCTTGACTCATCATGTTGGCCGAGGACGCCCCCATGGAATTCTCAAATACTGCCAAGTATAGTATTAGTGGCTTGTCAGGGCAAGGTGGCATCAGTACTGGGGCGTTGGACAAGTAATGTTTAACTTTTTCGAAAGTTTTCTGGCACTCCTTATCCCATACACCTGGATTGTGTTTCTTAAGAAGACGGAATATGGGTTCACATTTCTTAGTTAATTGTGAAATGAATCGAGCGATGTAATTTAGTCTTCCTAGGAAACCCCGAACTTCTTTTTGAGTACTTGGCAGAGGTAATTCTTGTATGGCCTTAACTTTGTCTGGGTCAATTTCAATTCCTTTTTTGCTGACTAAGAATCCTAGCAATTTTCCTGATCTAGCCCCGAAAGTACACTTGGCTGGGTTAAGCTTTAGCTGGAACTTCCTTAACCTTAGAAACAGTTTTCTCAGAACTTGCACGTGTTCCCCTTCTGTTTTGGATTTTGCGATCATGTCATCAACATAAACTTCTATCTCTTTATGCAACATATCATGGAATAATGCTACCATGGCTCTCTGATACGTTGCTCCCACATTTTTCAATCCAAAAGGCGTCACTTTATAACAAAACGTCCCCCACATCGTTATGAATGTGGTCTTCTCCCTGTCTTTAGAAAGTATCTTAATTTGGTTGTACCAGGAGAAACCATCCATGAAAGAGAACAGTGAGTATTCGGCCGTGTTGTCTACCAAGGTATCGATATGAGGCAGTGGGAAATTATCTTTTGGGCTGGCTTTGTTCAAGTCTCTGTAGTCCACACACATTCGCACCTTCCCATCTTTCTTAGGAACAGGGACTATATTGGCTACCCATTCTGAGTACTTGACCACCTGTAAGAAACCAGCATCAAATTGCTTCTTAACTTCTTCCTTTATTTTTAGCAAGACATCAGGCCTCATCCTTCGGAGCTTTTGTTGGACTGGTTTGCATTCTTCCTTTATAGGCAATTGGTGTACCACGATATCAGTACTTAACCCTGGCATATCTTGGTAGGACCACGCAAAGACATCTTCAAACTCTTGAAGCAACTCAACAAGGTCTTGCCTTGTTTCCTTGGCAATGCAAGCGCCAATTTTTACCTCTCTGCCCTCTTCTAAGATCACAACTTCTACTGATTCCTTATAGGGTAGAATTTGTTTTTCTTCTTCTTCCATCATTCTTAACAAATCCGGAGATAAAACGCTGTCTTGGTCACCTTCAAAATCTTGAGGATCATCTATACTCATGTCTTGCTCAAATAGAGACTCTGAATTAGTAACAGAGTCGCTCATCTCGTTGATATCTGAAGACCTATTATTGGAACAAATGGAGGCCCAAATAAAAGAATCTAAGAATACTTGTATGCATAGTATGATTATAAAGGGAATGAAAAGAATGAAAGAATATTTGCTCAAGATGAAACTGAATGATAAGTTTTTACTGAAATTAGATTTTGGACATGTGCCTTTTACAAAGGATTCTTATCACCCCCAGGCTTAGGGCAACAAGTGTTCTGAATATTACTCTGAATTAGTTCTAAATGTTACAGGGATCTCTTCTGCAGTCCAGTTATTCAGAACACTTCCAGGTTCGTAAGGACGACTGCCCGATAAATTCCTTTCCACCCTTTCTTCCGCGGATATGGCATTGATGTCCAACCTCTCAATCCTTCCTTCTGTAACCTCATCATTCTCTTCAGGGTGGACAATTCCCCTTGAAACAAAAGTCTTGGATATATGGGGAAAGGTTATCGGTCCCCACTTGACTTCTATCCCGCCCAAATGTGCTCTTCTCTTTTCTTGCTTTTTCTCCATCTCCTTCCTCCTTTCCCTCGCATTAGGCTTATATCCCAAACCATAACGGTCCTGTTTGTTAACTAGGATCGGTACTTCAACCCTTCCCTGGAGGTATTTTCCAAATCCTCTTCCAGGCAATGCTCCCTTTCCCATCGTTAGCTGTAAGCTCATTGACGTAGCTTTGGATATCTTAGGCTCTGGGATTTTGCTCGTCTTAATGACAAATGTGGCATTTACGAATTCCAATGATTGGAATGAACACTCTATCGCTTCACTATCAGCTTCTATGTATGGCATATCATCGGTGACTGATGCAATGATGTCTTCTTCTGCACCTATAGTCACCAATCGACCCTCTATCACCAATTTTAACTTTTGGTGAAGTGACGATGGTACAGCCCCTGCGGAATGGATCCAAGGCCTCCCCAATAGGCAATTGTAAGATGATTTAATATCCATTACCAAAAAGTCTACCTCGTATGTATTTGGACCAATCAATAGAGGTATCTCGATTCTTCCCATCACTTTTCTCTCAGTGCCATCAAATGCTCTCACTATATTTTGGCATGATTTCATGTGAGAATTATCCATAGGTAGCCTGTTTAATGTGGACAGGGGTAAAACATTCAGGGCCGATCCATTGTCAACGAGTACCGCCAGTAGTATACACCCCTTGCAACGGGCAGTGATGTGCAAGGCCTTGGTAGATCCCATACCACCTGGCGGGATCTCATCATCGTTGAAGAAGATGAAGTTATCGGCATTTATATTGTTAACCAGGTGATCCAATTTGTTCACTGAGATATCTTTAGCGACATAAGTCTCATTTAGTACTTTTATCAATGCATTACGATGTATCTCTGAACTTAGAAGTAACTCGAGCACTGAGATGCGAGCCGGTTGCTTATGCAGTTGTTCCACCACGCTATACTCGCTATGCTTCAAGAATTTTAGGAATTCTCTAGCCTCATTTTCAGTCACCGGTGTGTTAATATGCGGTTCAATTTCGGTCATCTTCGTTTTATCTTGTTCAACCGCCAAGGCTTTTCCTTTTATAGGCTCCCTTTTTGTATTTCCCGGGTCGTAACGTTTTCCACTACGCGTATAGAAGCCTGCGTCATTACCCTCTTCTGAAGCATTTATCGGGTTCTCCTCTCTTGTGATCATCATATTGTAGTCGTAATTCCAAGGAACCCTTTTGCTATCCTTGTAAGGAAAGGCTACAGGTTTTTGGATTATGACCCTTGGCGCCAGTTGTATTCCAGATCCTGTGCTTGTCGGCCTTGAAATAATCACCACCGGGTGATTTTGGGCCTTTCCCGTAGGCCCCTCCTCCGAGGCATAAACTTCTCATTTTTCCAGTCCTTTAATCTCTTCATAAAATTCTAGCTCTTTGTTGTTCATCAGATTTTGTACCATGGCCTTGAATTCAGTGCAGTTTTGAATGTCATGGTCTTCTTCAGCATGAAACTCGCAGTACGTCTTCGTTCCTTTGGGCCTTTCTTTTGAATCTTGTTTGATGAGACCTCTTTCTATCATTTGTCTCCAAACCCAACTCAATGGGGTTTTTATCTTTGCAATGTCAGTTTTGATTCTCTTTCTCCCACCTTCGATTATTGCGTTTACCCCCTTATCAGCATGATCGGGTAACGGATTCGCTGCTACGTTGGGTCCTAATGAGTTGTCAAACTTCACAATCCCTATCTTAATGAACCTTTCCACCGCCTTTTTAAACCCAGTGCAGTTCTCAATTAAGTGCCCTGGTATCCCTGCATGGTATTCACATTGGGCATTCGCGTCATACCATTTGGGATATGGAGGTTGCATGGGCTCTAGATAAAATGGAGATACTATGTGTGCATCAAATAACTTCTGATACAGTTCCACGTATGTTATTGGAATGGGCGTGAATTGAAGTCTCTCTGTGTTAGTCCTTGTGTTGGGCCTTGTGTTGGATTCCTGCCTTGAGGGGGCTTGGTGACTAGTGGTCATCATTTTTGGAGGGCCAACAGTAATCGGTTTTGAATGGCTCTTACTATATGTGCTTACGTTGTTTACTTCGCCCTCTTTTTTCCTTGGGGCTGGTTTTTTAAAGTTTTCCCCCGTGTCAATTTTACCACTCCTTACCGCGTTCTCAATCATTTCACCGGACATTACCATATCCGAGAAGCTCTTGGTAGCACTCCTCAACATGTGGTTGATGAACGGGGCTTTCAAAGTGTTGATAAACAACATGGTGACCTCTTTTTCCAAAAGGGGTGGCTGGACTTGTGTTGCCACTTCTCTCCATCGTTGGGCGTATTGCCTAAAATTCTCGCTAGGCTTTTTTTCCATGTTTTGTAACGTAATTCGATCGGGCGTTATATCTGTTACATGACTGTATTGCTTCATAAAAGCTTGCGCCAAGTCTCTCCATGAACTAACTTTAGCACGACTCAGTTGGTTGTACCATTTGGCTGCAGATCCGATCAAACTGTCCTGGAAGCAGTGGATTAACAGCTGATCATTGTTGACGTATCCTATCATTCTTCGACAGAACATAGTTATATGAGCTTCAGGACAACTAGTCCCATTATATTTTTCGAATTCCGGCATTTTGAACTTAGGTGGGAGTACTAAATCAGGGACCAAACTCAGATCCTTGGCGTCAACCCCGCGATGATAGTCGATGTTCTCCATGGCTCTAAATTTTTCCTCTAACCATCTACATCGGTCCTCCAGTTGTTTTGGCAGGTTCATTCTTATTTTGTCTGTTTCTGCCACGTCATCGAGATCCGGGACCACAGGATTAGTGGGATTATCCCCGGGATTAGAACCCAAGCCCATTTGAAAATGCACTGGTACCGAGGTACCAGCCAGATATTGAGGTCCAATGGTAACTGGTACCCTCTGTGGGTACACCTCTGGTTGTGCTTGGATGTTAGTTGGGGTGAAACCTAGAGGATAAACAGGGTCATCGTGATCCTCCCCAGCATCAACTACGGGGTCTTTTCCTTTGTTATTCCCTCCAGCCAATAACTGCTTTAATTGGTTCATCACAGTGTTCTGGGATTCTAACATGTCCTGCTGGATTTTTTCCAGTCGTTCATGCATCTGATCTTGCATCTCTCGTTGCAACTGTTCCAATCTTTCCAACCTTTGATCCATTGCTTTTGTTTGGCGACGAGTACCGTAGTGATATTTGATTAGATTTTTGTTGGTTTCCAGGGTAATTGTCATAATTTAATTTTATTAGGGTCATTTTATGAAACTTACTGCATATGATGTAATGCAAATGTATGAGATGAATGCAAAAAGAGGCATTGATTCGAATTCAATTTCATTAGAAAACTCAACTAGAAAGCCAATTTCTTTACATAAAATAAATTACATATACGGCTTCGCCTTTATACCCAAAGCCTTAACCTTCCTAAGAAGCCAAGCTAAATCTCGACCTCGGCTTGATTCTGACTCATATTTTAAACTCAATACATCGGCCTGAACTGCTAATGTTTACAGATGATCAGCCACTTCCCGCACTTGAGTCACAGCTTCGCCCATAACGTAATCTCTATCTCTAATCTGACTTTGAGAATGATGGAATTGCTCTTGCCATTGATCATTACTCCTCTCAAGAAGCTCCATTCGTAGCTCAGAATTGTGTAATGCGTCCTCAAGCTCCTCTACCTTTCTTTTCAATTCTTCGATCTTATTTAAGCTTGCTCTTAATTCGATCATGGAGTTGCGACTACGGTACGAGTGAAGTGACTTTTCTAGCTCTGCCACCTTGGCCTTTAATCCTGCCTTCTCATTTCGGCACTCTAACAAACTCCTTTCCAAAGCGTTTCCTCGAGCTCGAGCATCTTAAAATTTCTTTTCCCACTGATCGGCCCTATTCTTTTCCTCATTGATCTCTTGTCGCTACTGCTCTGACGTTTTACCCAAACCGACAGTTCTCATTGACGATCGCAGCTTCTTGTAATCTGTTTTTAGACTATCCAAATCCTCTTCAGCCTTGTTCTTTCCCTTCCTTAATTTCTCGGCTTCTAGCTTGTGGATATCGATGTCTAATCCCAAATGCACTCTTTCTTCTTCTAGCTGTTCTATCCTCTTTCCCAACTCAGAATTTCTTTTCTCAAAGTCTCGTTTGATGATCTCTAATTCTGACGGAACTACTTGTAGATGCTCCTCTATAGACTGAACGCAATCTTCCCTCGGCTTAGGGATGTTGTCATTAACTCTTTTACTCCACCACCCATAATATTCGGAAGTTGTCATCGCTCCTACGGTAAATCTTTTCATTCGGTGAACCTGTTTCCAAGCGTTAGATATTTCTCGAGTTTTTCTCTTGTAGTTTTCATCATTATAAGAAAACTCACATTGAGCCAGCCCTTGTGTTGCTAGTATGAACTGTCTCGATCTATATTGTCTTAGTACGAGTAAAGGGGCTTAACCGACAGCTCCCTAAATTCCGAGTAAAGGGACCCAGTTGAAATCCCCACATCGATACAGGATCTCGTCGGGTACCATCCAAGGAGCTTTCCATTCAACGTCATCCTCCTGAAGATTTTGGAGAATCGTCATCCACTTCTCTTCCGTGATGTCGTCTCGTCTTGGTGTAGCAACTTGTTCCTTCAATGGGGAATAGTCTTCTGAGAAGACTCGATAGGAGACATTTTCCACCTTCCAAAAGTGACTATGGAACCACACCAATAGTAGCTGTGCGCATCCGATGAACCTTCCCTCCCCTGCTCTTCGACATGCACTTAGAGATCTGAAGGTTTCTGCTAAGATTGCCGGGATGGGCGTGACTCCTTTACTAAGCCGATCGAACAAATCAGAGACGGCCTCATCTACGTGCCCTAAAGCTCTAGGGAAAATTACCAATCCATAGATACCTAGAGCGAAGACATCCACTCTTTTCTTCACATCAGGGTGTGCTAATACTAAATCTCGCAAGCTTTTCCAAGGAACGCATTTACAGTCTCCTTTCTGTTGGATCCGGGCAGCGACCCACTGTTCGCTCATCCCTGTAATGCTCATCAATTTTTTTAATAATGCCGGGACACTAGCAGCTCTAGAATAGGCCTTGTCAATTTGAATCTTTGGACACCGAAGCAAGGTCGTATATTCTTCCACGGTGGGCACCAAGTCCACTTTTCCAAAAGTGAAACAACTGTAAGCAGGATTCCAAAACTGGGCTAGGGCTCGGAATAAATGCTTGTCCACTTTGACACCAAGTAGGTAAGGCAAGTCCCCGTAGTCACAATAAAACATCTGCTTGGTCCCATCGTCCCATTGATCCCATATTTCCTTCATTTCTCGAAGATCATTTTGGATTACGCTGATACGGGTGAAGTCCCATAACTCTGATACGTACCCTTCTGCAAGACTATCGCCTTTCTCTCTCCACATCGTTTCAGCCCACACTCGTACAGCTGCATTGTCTTCTACTTTATCAAGAAACCTCTTTTCCATGATAAGCTTTCTATCTATACTGAACGTGAATCGACACCTCTTTTGAAATGAAAATGCCATGCAATCACAAACAAAGCAAATCAGAGCTAGGATTTAAAGTAAACAATAATAAATAAAGCATCTATTCGGTAAGCACTAGGGTTTGGAATAGCTCTATCTCGGTGGGTTCTTACGGCTCGCTATATGTGGTTTGGTTCTAAAGTAAGGGTACCTGAACCAGCAGATTCCTCGATCCTCACCCATTATAGGCTCATATGGACCGAGTTCAGTTCAGGGGAATACATTTCCCTATGGCCATGCGGAGATGAAAATCTCACGAAGACATAGGTACGGATGTATCCCGGAAGCGATTCACTATCCCATGCGGAGGTGAAAACCTCACGAAGGCGTAGTTTCTCACTCCCACTTAAAAGGGTATGACCAGCGGTCATGCAATGCAATGTGCAGAGGTATAAAATAAAATACAGAACACGATAAAAAAAATATAACTCAAAACAAAAGAGATGCAATGAAAGGATCGTAAATTTAAATCGAATTTTCCACTTTCAACAAAAAAGACAAGAAATAATCAACACGTGGCTTGACCCTCTTATTGTCCCCAGTGGAGTCGCCAAGCTGTTGACACCATTTTTTGGGTGAAAACGGGGTCGACTTGGGTTTTTAAAAATAAAAACGAAAATGGGAGTCGCCACCAATCTTTTTTTTGATGAGGTGTGATCGGGTCACCTCGTAAAACGGTTGTTTTTAATAAACGATTTGATTTTATTAAAACAACGAGTTTGGTCTACGAAATCTAAAAACGGGTTCGGGAGTCGGTTACGCACGAGGAAGGATTAGCACCCTCAACACGCCCAAAATTGGTACCTTAGTTGATTATTTAATGTCTTTATGTCGAAAATTAAAAACTCGAAAAGAATTTAAAAATACGATCCTTCTTTATATTGCGTTATTTAAAAAAAAATTACTTGGATAAATCAAAATGAAAAATGCCTTCTTATCTCAAATTAACAAGATGTCACATTCAGTAAGTTAGGACACGACACCTTGTATTTTTTGAGAGTAAGCTTGCCTTTTATTTTTATTTAAACCTCATTTATTTCAATTTTAAAAGGATATTCAGTTATTTAGGATCAACGCGAGAAAAATCGAAGCTCAGTAAGTTAGGGCACGATTTTCTCGAATTTTCTAAATACAAAATATTGCCTTATTTTGAAAGTTTAAAAAGGATATTTGGCTATTTTGGTCGAACGAGAAATTGAAACCCAGCACGTTAGGGCACATTTTCTCGATTTTCCAAATGCAAAACATTGCCTTATTTAGAAAAAAATTTCTTTTTGATGTATGGTGTTAATATGCATAGCAAAACAATAATGAATATGATGGCATAAAAACAACACGAGCAATAGCAACGAAAATAAGATAATAAAAGGGACTAATCAATAACATACAAAGTGACAAGTACATAGGCAAATAAAATTGAATCCTCCTTTCTAAATAATGATGAAAATGTAAATAAATAAATAAATAATGAATAGATGTAAAAAAACGTATATACGTGAATGTACACAAAATTATGAAAATATGAAAAATCTACGTATGTATATATATTTTAAAATTATCAAATATAAAAATATGTGTAAGGATGTATATGTATATGAAAAATATGAAATGTCTAAAAATATGAGTATGTGTATACATGTATATTTATAATAAAGTATGTACATATATGTTGAAGAAATGTATGCATGTATATATACGTATACTTTGAAATTATAAAATATAAAAAAAACATTCATATGTACATATATGTATGAGTTATAAAATATACATGCATGTATATACATGTATTATAAAAACGTATGTACATAAGTGAACACACACATATATATATATAAAGTATTTAAATAATACATAAGTATGTATATATATAAATAAATTAAATATATGTACGTATGTATATATTCATATAACAAAATGTATGTATGTACATATATACAACAAAATTTGAAATTGAAATGACATAAATAAGTAAATCATACAATAATAATATAATATAATAGTAATAATAATAATATTAAAATAATTAATTTAATGATAAAATAACTCTAATAACACAAATGGGATTAAATTGGAAAACAAACTAAATTCGAGGGTCGAAACTGTAAATAAGTAAAGAAAGGATTGCCAGTGATCGAAATGAAATGCACTGAGGATAAGGGGGACTGGCCGCTCAATATTCCCTCGTCCTTACGCGCATCATTTTGCGCAGGACCGGATTGGAACAAACGAAAAATTATGTGGCCAAAATTAAAATTCAACAAAAGGCAGTATTGAATATGCCGCAGGATTGGAGGGACCGAAGGCGAAATTACCCATCAGGGCAAACATGCGCAGGTCTCCCCCCCAAACGGCGCCGTTTTACAATCCATAAAACAAAAATTTTACTGCTTTTTCTGCTGTTTCATTTTCTGCCCAGAACGCAAAAAAATAACAAGGGAGGTTCCCTTTTCTCTGCTAGGCCGCCGCCGTCACGTCTCCTCACTGCCCGGTGGCCGGAGCCATGCGAGGGTGCCTACTATCGGCGCATTGAAGCGCATTCAGAGGTCGAGGCTATGGAACGGGGAAACAAAGGGAAAGAGAAAAGCTTTGGCCCCTCATTGAACCCAAGTTCGGCGACGGTGGAGGACCATCGACGGCGGGCCCAAGGGCCGATTTGACGGCGGGCCTAAGGGCCGATTCAGGTAGCTTCTTTTCCTTTCTTTTTTGCTATTGATTATTTTTAAGATAGATTTGCAGAAATAAAAATAAATAAATAAATACGCAAAATATAAGAAAAAAATGAAGAGAAAGCAATTCAAATCAACCTTTTTAAATCTTGTTTTCTGTTTTTTGATTCCAATATCTGTGTGTTCGTTTTTACAAGAAAAAAATCCCCCAAATAATAGTGAGATTTTCGGTTTTTATAACCGAATCAAAGTTATCATTTTTCCTCTTTTACATTGTTTTTTCTTTGTTGTTGCGCCTGCTTCTTGGCTTTGCAGGTGACCGTGGCCGACAGTGGTGCCAGAAGCGTGTGAGTGGAGGCATGGGCTGGAGGCGTGGCAGACGAGGAGGTGGAGCGGCACACATGCGGCGCTTGGAGGCTAGGGTTTCCTTTGATAGCTGAAATTTTTGTTTAAGTTTTGTGGGTTAGGGTTTTCCTAATTTTGGGCCAGATTTTGGGCTTGGGATTTTATTTTGGATTTTATTATTTGGGTTATTTTGTTGGTATGGGCCCGGGCAAAAATGGGCTTTTACAATATACTTTATAATAAGTAAACTTTATTCTATACACATGATTAGATCCACGATTTTATACCTATAGTCTTCTTTGTACAATGAATTTAGGTTTATTTTATCATGCTATTTCAACATTTATATGATATTTCTTTAAATATTCTAGATATATTTGTACATATACATTTTTAATTAAAGTTTGTAATCTATAATGTTGATTATTTTAAAGTACTTAATCTTTTATACATATGTTGAGCTATCTTAATAACTTTTTTATATATATATTTTTTAATCACCATTTTGTACTTCATTTTTTATACTATATTATTTAAAATATTTATATAACACTTGTTCAAATGTTTCATGTATACTTATTTATGTATAATAAATAATTTAATCCTATATACATATTTAGTCACATGCTAAATTATTTCATTCTCTTAAAATTTTCTATATATGTATATATATTTTTACGTATATAAGTTATTTTTTTAAGAACACATTTTACTATATATTGTATTTGTAAAGCCCAAAATCTGCCCGGGCCCATACCAGCAAACCCCCCACTTGCCCACTTGCGCCGTTGCCCCATGTGCGCAACCACTCAACCTCGCACGCCTCTGCTCCGCGCCAGCCTCCACGCATGCCCATCACCGTCTGCACCCCATGCCTCTGTCACCTCCATCGTGCCCATCCCATGCAAAGAGACAAAACAGAAACAATAGGAAATTAGATGAAAATGGGTTATAAAAACCCGAATCAAAAATTGTACGGGGGGATCGATGGTATTTTGGGGAGGGGGAACTGATTGAAAATAGGGGAATTTCGGGAATAAAAAAAAACATTGTATTTTTATACACACATAGATTGAAACATAAAAAAAAAGAGCAATCAAAAAGAAAAAAAGATTTCAAAAGTCTTGTACATTATTTTTCTCAGGTCTATTTTGTTTTCTTTTTTGCTCTGCATGCGTTTTAGTATAATAAAGAGAAGATAGAAGACTTACTTTGCGAACGAGCCACCAAATCCTCGTCTTCTTCGCCGGCGTCGAAGGTTGAGAGGGGTTTTGAGGCCGAAATTGATGAGCCTTGAGGCTGGGCTTTAAATGAAGGCATAAGGGGAACGCTTTGGTAGACCACCATCCATCGTTCATGGTGGACTGATGGTGGTTGAACGGCAGACCAAACGGGGGCAAACATTTTGGGTTTCCCCTTTTTCTTTCCTTTTTTTTTGTTTTTTTGCTGCAATGTTTAATTGATTTTAGGATTATAGATTTTTTAGTTAAAAGGTGGCTGCATTTGAAAAAGGGGTTTTAAATTATTTGTAAAAAGGAAGGCCCGCATTTCAACTTGTTTAACAGGCCTGATCTGCGCCTTTTAAGTTGAAAATAGGGGAATTTCACATTGAGTCCTCCCCCTTTGTGCAAGCACTCAACCATGCCTTATTTATTTCACTTCCTTTTTTAATTTGGCTTCAAAATTTACGCATGTTGGCAATTCGGTCCGCGTCTAAGCACTACATTATGGGACCTGGGTTATTTCCAGTTTTAGTCCTTGTGCATTTGCGCACATTACACAGTGATCCCCCATGTTGGTTTCTTTATTTTCAGATTACCCCTTTTATTTTAAATTTATTTTAATTAGGCTTATTATCTATTCAATACTTATTTCCAAAAGGATTCATTCAATTTTTTTATTTTTATTATTATTTTTATTTATTTATTATTATTATTTTTTTCTCTTTTTGCCGAAATTGCTTTATTGGTTTTGCCTTGTTGAAAAATCATTATTTTGGAATTTTCATGTTATATTATCCTAACATTTTGTATAATATTCCATTTAAGTACTTTTATATATATCTATATATATACACGTATATTTTAAAATCTAGATTATTTGTGTTTTCTACTACGCGGATTATTATTATTATTATTATTATGTATTTCTTATATTTTACCTTTTATTATTATGCACCTCCTATTTTGATTTTGATTTTATTTTGAGCCACTTTGTTCGTTTTGTTGTTGCAATTTGATTATTAATATTGTCATCATTACTATCATAATATTTTTATTATTATTCCTTTTTAATACTCTACCTAGATTATTATCCAACATTACTTTTAACTATTTGTTTGCTATTTTTATTTCTAAATGTAATATTACACGTACACCTATTTATCCTTAAATTTTGTATAACTTCAAGTTGTCTGATTTATTTATTTATATAATTTCAATTTTTTTTTGTTCATTATTACATATATTTCTTAAATATGATTGTCTATAATCTCATGTTTTCACCAAATCTTACTATCGTCATTGTTATATTATTTTAACCCTTCTTTGTTATTTATTTATTTCTTTTTGATGTTTGCATATTCATTTTTTATACATATTCCACTTTCTTTCATTATTATTCTTATGTATATCATGGTTTAATTAATATTAGATTTAGTTGCTAATTGCCCCGGCATACTCGTTGTTTTATTATTATAGATAAGTCGTTATGTTGTTTATTCGTGTTATCATTCTATTATTATTCCAATCACATCATGAGCCATGTTAAAGGTTCATTCTTTACACTGAAACTCAAATGATATGCATGGTTTTAAACATTGCATACATATTTATTTGAATATACAAAAATAAAATAAGGCAATATTCTGTTCTTGGAAATTCGAGAAAATCGTGTCCTAATTTACTGGGTTTCGATTTTTCTCGTTTAACCTAAATAACGGCATATTCTTTTAAATCATAATACGAGTGTTAAATAAAATGCTTACTCTCTGAGATTTGAGGTGTTGTGTCCTAACTCACCGGATATGACATCTTATTACCTCGAGATAAGATTTTTTGCAAATAAGGCGATATTTCGTGTTTGGAAAATCAAGAAAATGTGCCCTAACGTGCTGGGTTTCGATTTCTCGTTCGACTAAATAGCCAAATATCCTCTTAAAGCTTCAAAGTATGGCTTCAATAAGCTATAAGGTGATCTTGGTTTCGATGGTATAGAGTATCGTGTCCTAACGTGCTGGATGTGATATTCTTTCGGAACAAGAGAATCTTATATTTCAATTCACGTTATCAGAGTTTCTTTTAAGGATCGTATTTTTTTAAAAACTCTTCAAATTTTCAATTTTCGACACTAAGACAATGATTAATCAACTAGGTACCAATTTTGGGCGTATCGAGGGTGCTAATCCTTCCTCGTGCGTAACCGACTCCCGAACCCATTTTTCTGAATTTCGTAGACAAAAATCGTTGTTTTAATAAAATCTAAATCGTTTATTAAAAACAACCATTTTACGAGGTGACCCGATCACACCTCACGAAAAAAGATTGGTGGCGACTCCCATTTTTCGTTTATTTTCAAAATCCAAGTCGACCCCATTTTCATCAAAAAATGGTGTCAACAGCTTGGCGACTCCACTGGGGACAATAAGAGAGTCAAGCTACGTGTTGATTATTTCTTGTCTTTTTGTTGAAAGTGGAAAATTCGATTTAAATTTACGATCCTTTCATTGCATCTCTTTTGTTTTGAGTTATATTTTTATCGTGTTCTGTATTTTATTTTATACCTCTGCACATTCCATTGCATGACCGTTGGTCACACCTTTTAAGTGGGAGTGAGAAACTACGCCTTCGTGAGGTTTTCACCTCCGCATGGGATAGTGAATCGCTTCCGGGATACATCCGTACCTATGTCTTCGTGAGATTTTCATCTCCGCATGGCCATAGGGAAATGTATTCCCCTGAACTGAACTCAGTCCATATGAGCCTATAATGGGTGAGGATCGAGGAATCTGCTGGTTCAGGTACCCTTACTCTAGAACCAAACCACATATAGAGAGACCTAGGAGCCTACCCTACGTAGAGCCACTCCAAACCCCTAGTGGTCACCCGAATTGCTTTATTTGTTATTTATTCTGCACTAACGTGTTTTGTTTTTATTTATAATTGCATTGTATTACATCATCCTAGGAAAGAGGTGTTGATTCATATTTGATTGCTAAATAGAACAGTTTGTCATAAGAAAACAATTTTTTTTTTGATAAAGTGGATTATAACACGGTTGTCTAAATATGGTCCAAGTGAATACATGAAAGAAGGCTGATAGTCCGTGAAGAAATACAAGACTTTGCTTCATTGCCTAAAGACAGAAACTAACAAAGATTATTCGAGAGCTGTCATGTCTTGACTTTCTTAAAAGAGCTGAAAAGTATCATAGAAATAAGTGAGCAACGAGTCGCAGCCTGGATCAAGCAAAAAAAAGGAGTTAATATAGACATCTCTTGGAGAATTCGTCAGACTCGACCATAAGATCCAGATATGAAGAGGAAGAAAAGTGTCTTCACTTGGAATATGAGAGAAAGACCGTGTATGTAGTCCCTTTTATGTAAAGGAATTTGTTTTCTAGAAAAGTTGTTCCAATGAAATTAAATTCAGAATCAATGTCTTCCTTTCTTTTTGCATTCATGCATTTGCATTACATTACATCAAAGAAAAGAATGTGTTGATTCGAAATTCGATTCCTAAATAGAATAGTTTGTCATAAGGAAGCGAATTTCTTGATAAAGTGGATTATAGTGCGGTCGCCTGAATATAGTCTGAGTAAACACGATGAGAGAAAGCTGGTAGTTCACGGAGGAATACATAATGTAATTTCTAGAGATTCAAGCCAACGAAGGCATGACGAGAGAAAGCCGGAAGTCCACGAAGGAATACATGACTTGATTTAATTGCCAACGAAGATTATCCAAGAGCTGGCACTTTTTGATGAGTATCATGGAGATAAGCGAGCAAGAGATTGAGGCTCAGATTAAGCAGTAAGGAGCTAGCAAATGCATCTTTTGGAGAATTTACAGGGTTTAACCATGAAGAAAATATTAGCGTTTACTTGGACTATGAAGGGCAATACCACATATGTAAACTATTTTCATGTAAAAAAATCTGTCTTTTAGAAAAATTATTCTAATAGAATTAAATTTAGAATCAACGCCTTCCTTTCTTTTGCATTCATTTCATGCATTTGCATTGCATTACTTTATTTTGCATTAGACTTTCCCTAAAATGACCCTAATTAGGTAAAATTCTCCCAGTTAACTTGGAAACTGACAAAAGTCAAATGACTAGGCATCTTTACGTTACACGATAATGAGCAAAGAGTTGTAATGCCTTGAACAAGTCAAAAGCCTGAAAGGAATATCGAGGAATTTCAATGATATATCCGAAAAGGGAACTGAGGAATAAAAGTCTCCAAACTTTTGCATATTTAGGAGTGTTTTGAACAATGGGACTGTGGAAGAGATCCCTGTATTTTTAGAGCTAATCTAGAGTAATATTCAGAACACTTGTTGCCCTAAGCCTGTTGCAAAAGGCACATGTCCAAAATCTAATTTTAGTGAAAACTTATCATTCAGTTTCATCTTGAGCAAATATTCTTTCATTCTTTTCATTCCCTTTATAATCATACTATGCATACAAGTATTCTTAGATTCTTTTATTTGGGCCTCCATTTGTTCCAATAACAGGTCTTCAGATATCAACAAGATGAGTGACGCTGTTACGAATTCAGAGTCTCTATTTGAACAAGACATGAGTATAGAAGATCCTCAAGATTTTGAAGGTGACCAAGACAGCGTTTTATCTCCGGATTTGTTAAGAATGATGGAAGAAGAAGAAAAACAAATTCTACCCTATAAGGAATCAGTAGAAGTTGTGATCTTAGAAGAGGGTAGAGAGGTAAAAGTTGGCGTTTGCATTGCCAAGGAAACAAGGCAAGACCTTGTTGAGTTGCTTCAAGAGTTTAAAGATGTCTTCGCATGGTCCTACCAAGATATGCCAGGGTTAAGTACTGATATCGTGGTACACCGATTGCCTATAAAGGAAGAATGCAAACCAGTCCAACAAAAGCTTCGAAGGATGAGGCCTGATGTCTTGCTAAAAATAAAGGAAGAAGTTAAGAAGCAATTTGATGCTGGTTTCTTACAGGTGGTCAAGTTCTCAGAATGGGTAGCCAATATAGTCCCTGTTCCTAAGAAAGATGGGAAGGTGCGAATGTGTGTAGACTACAGAGACTTGAACAAAGCCAGCCCAAAAGATAATTTCCCACTGCCTCATATCGATACCTTGGTAGACAACACGACCGGATACTCACTGTTCTCTTTCATGGATGGTTTCTCCGGGTACAACCAAATTAAGATGCTTTCTGAAGACAGGGAGAAGACCACATTCATAACGATGTGGGGGACGTTTTGTTATAAAGTAATGCCTTTTGGGTTGAAAAATGCGAGAGCAACGTGTCAGAGAGTCATGGTAGCATTATTCCATGATATGATGCATAAAGTGATAGAAGTTTATATTGATGACATGATCGCAAAATCCAGAACAGAAGGGGAACACGTGCAAGTTCTGAGAAAACTGTTTCTAAGGTTAAGGAAGTTCCAGCTAAAACTTAACCCAGCCAAGTGTACTTTCGGGGCGAGATCAGGAAAATTGCTAGGATTCTTAGTCAGCGAAAAGGGAATTGAAATTGACCCAGACAAAGTTAAGGCCATACAAGAATTACCTCCGCCAAGTACTCAGAAAGAAGTTCGGGGTTTCCTAGGAAGACTAAATTACATCGCTCGATTCATTTCACAATTAACTAAGAAATGTGACCCCATATTCCGTCTTCTTAGGAAACACAATCCAGGTGTATGGGATAAAGAGTGCCAGAAAACTTTCGAAAGAGTTAAACATTACTTGTCCAACGCCCCAGTACTGATGCCACCTTGCCCTGACAAGCCATTGATACTATACGTGGCAGTATTTGAGAATTCCATGGGGTGCGTGCTCGGCCAACATGATGAGTCAGGACGAAAAGAAAGAGCGATCTATTATCTCAGTAAGAAGTTCACTGAATGCGAAACGAGATATTCGCCAATTGAAAAATTATGTTGCGCATTGGTTTGGACTACTCGGAGATTGAGACAATACATGTTGTACCATACGACTTGGTTAATCTCAAAGTTAGACCCTCTGAAATACATGATGGAGTCAACTGCTCTAAACGGAAGGATGGCCCGATGGCAAATTCTACTATCTGAATTTGACATAACCTATGTGAATCAAAAGGTTGTAAAAGGGTGCGCGATAGCAGATTTTCTAGCAAGTAGAGCCCTGGACGATTATGAGCCTTTGAACTTTGATTTCCCAAATAAGGATCTGATGTATGTGGCAACTACTGAAGCAAGCACCAAGAAGGCAATACTTGGAAATTAAATTTTGACGGAGCCTCAAATGCCATGGGCAACGGGATTGGGGCAGTCTTGGTATCTCCAAACGGTGATCATTATCCTTTCACCAGTAAACTAGATTTTGATTGTACAAATAACATGGCGGAATATGAAGCATGTATCATGGGAATCCGCGCGGCTATGGAACGCAAAATCAAGGTACTTGAGGTATATGGGGATTCGGCATTGGTAATTTATCAGCTCAAAGGCGAATGGGAAACAAGAGACCCTAAGTTGATTAGTTACCGAAGGATAGTCCTAGAATTGATTGAGGAGTTTGATGACATCACTTTTTGTTATCTCCCACGAGACGAGAATCAGATGGCCGACGCTTTAGCTACATTGGCTTCCATGATCAAAGTAAATAGACCAGAGGATGTGAAGCCTATCCAAATGAGCATTTATGGTGCTCCAGCCCACTGTTGTAACATTGACGAAGAAGAAGAAAAGGACGACAACCCTTGGTATCAGGATATATTGCGATACGTAAAAAATCGTGAATACCCAAACCAAGCAACTGAGAATGACAAGAGAATGTTGAGGAGGCTGGCCAGTGATTACGTCTTAGATGGAGAGATCTTGTACAAAAGAGGAAAAGATCAGGTGCTGTTAAGATGTGTGGACGCTGTGGAGGCCAAGCAGATCTTGGAAGAAGTCCATGATGGTATTTGTGGAACACACGCTAACGGTTTCACAATGGCCAGACAGATCATGAGATTTGGATATTATTGGTCTACCATGGAAGGAGACTGCATCAAATATGCTAAGAAGTGCCATAAATGCCAGATTTACGGAGACAAAATTCATGTGCCTCCATCACCTCTTCACGTCATGACTTCCCCATGGCCTTTCTCCATGTGGGGCATGGACGTCATTGGGCCGATATCGCCAAAGGCTTCAAACGGACATCGTTTTATTTTTGTAGTGATTGACTACTTTACTAAGTGGGTAGAGGCTACTTCTTACGCCAACGTCACAAAGGCAGCTGTCAGCAAGTTTTTAAAGAAGGAAATCATATGTCGGTATGGAATGCCCGAAAGGATTATATCTGACAACGCATTAAATTTGAATAATAGCACGATAGCAGAGGTTTGTAGTCAATTCAATATCAAGCACCACAACTCATCGCCATATCGTCCAAAGATGAATGGTGCGGTGGAGGCAGCCAATAAAAATATCAAAAGATTGTGAGGAAAATGACTGAGACCTATAGAGATTGGCACGAGAAGTTGCCATTCGCCCTCTATGCTTATCGAACGTCCGTCAGGACTTCTACCGGGGCAACACCATTCTCTTTGGTTTATGGAATGGAGGCAGTGCTACCAATTGAGGTTGAAATTCCCTCTCTCTGAGTTTTTTTCAGAACTAAAGTTAGACGAAGCAGAATGGGTCCAATCCCGATATGATCAGCTGAACTTGATTGAAGAAAAGAGGTTAAGAGCTATCCGTCATGGTCAAATGTACCAGAAACGAATGATGCGAGCTTACAATAAGAAAGTTCGTCCTAGAAACTTCCATGAAGGGGACTTGGTACTGAAGAAGATCCTTCCCATACAAAAAGACTTCAGAGGAAAGTGGATGCCAAACTAGGAGGGACCTTATGTAGTAAAAAAGGCCTTTTCAGGAGGGGCATTAATTTTAACTGGGATGGATGGCAAAAGCTTGCCCAATCCTGTGAATTCGGATTCAGTGAAGAGGTACTTTGCCTAAAAAAAAAAAAGGGAGAGGCCAAGGTGAAAACCCGCAAAGGGCACCTTGAGACCAAAGGGGCTTTGAATTGAAAACCCAGGAATGGGCAATTCAAATTTTCGATCAAAGATGAGGCATAGAGTAGTTTTGTCTTCTCCGAATTAACAAGAAGGAGAGACACTACATCTTGGGGCATCAACAAAGTCTTTTAGGATTTCTAAACACAGAGTTTGTGCAGAGAAGCTCATGCTGCGATATCTGGGGCACCTGTTTTTATCTTATTTACATCTTAGCAAAATTTGCTATTTGTTCATTTAGAGCTCTGCTCTCAATAAAGTTCCATCTTATTCATTGTGATAATCTTTTTCATCATATCTCAGCAAAATTTGCTATCTTGATTGATTTATTCATTTCGAGTTTTGCTCTCAGCAAAATTTTATCTTGTCCATCTTGATAATCTTTTTCAAGCATTTTTCATTAAAATAATGATTACTGGACTGGTAATATTCAAGCAGAAGGAGTTCCACATATTACTCTGAAAGCTTCTAAATAGTACGAGGACCTGAAACAGGACTATTGTTTAGAATTGACCAAACTTAAGGGTTAGAAGAATTGGAGGAAGAATAGTCTAAATTGCAACTATTTCTTTGGGTTTTCTGTCAAAGGTACTGGCTGAACAAGAAGGCATCAGTGATAGAACCTTGATGAACAATGAGGAATGACAACCTAAGCATTAAAATGGATCATTCTCATGATATTCTACAAATATAATACATACACATCTAGTTAGGAGCATTTGATTCATTCTGATCATGTCATCCTAAACACTAGGCATAAATAGGTCCATGAAATAGATTTTGCAGGTCATGATCCCCAGAGGACAGATCAAAGAAACAAATCCTATACCCCTGAAGTTACAGTGGGATGGATTGAGATCGCAGAAAACAGATCTTGTCTTCATGTATTGGCGTGAAGTAGATCGAAGATAGCAGGTCCTATCTTCCTATATTGGTAGAAAGTGGATCGACGACGCAGATCTGGTCTTCCCATATTGGTGGCGAAGTAGATCGCAGAAAACAGATCTTGTCTTCATGTATTGGCATGAAGTAGATCGAAGATAGCAGGTCCTATCTTCCTATATTGGTAGGAAGTGGATCGACGACGCAGATCTTGTCTTCCCATACTGGTGGCGAAGTAGATCGCAGAAAGCAGATCTTGTCTTCATGTATTGGCGTGAAGTAGATCGAAGATAGCAGGTCCTATCTTCCTATATTGGTAGGAAGTGGATCGACGATGCAGATCTTGTCTTCCCATACTGGTGGCGAAGTAGATCGCAGAAAGCAGATCTTGTCTTCATGTATTGGCGTGAAGAAGATCGAAGGTAGCAGATCCTATCCTCCTATATTGGTAGGAAGTGGATCGAAGATGCAGATCTTGTCTTCCCATATTGGTGGCGAAGTAGATCGCAGAAAGCAGATCTTGTCTTCCCATATTGGTGGCGAAGTAGATCGCAGAAAGCAGATCTTGTCTTCATGTATTGGCATGAAGTAGATCGAAGATAGCAGGTCCTATCTTCCTATATTGGTAGGAAGTGGATCGACGACGCAGATCTTGTCTTCCCATACTGGTGGCGAAGTAGATCGCAGAAAGCAGATCTTGTCTTCATGTATTGGCGTTAAGTAGATCGAAGATAGCAGGTCCTATCTTCCTATATTGGTAGGAAGTGGATCGACGACGCAAATCTTATCTTCCCATACTGGTGGCGAAGTAGATCGCAGAAAGCAGATCTTGTCTTCATGTATTGGCGTGAAGAAGATCGAAGGTAGCATATCCTATTTTCCTATATTGGTAGGAAGTGGATCGAAGATGCAGATCTTGTCTTCCCATATTGGTGGCGAAGTAGATCGCAGAAAGCAGATCTTGTCTTCATGTATTGGCATGAAGAAGATCGAAGGTAGCAGATCCTATCTTCCTATATTGGTAGGAAGTGGATCGAAGATGCAGATCTTGTCTCCCCATATTGGTGGCGAAGTAGATCGCAGAAAGCAGATCTTGTCTTCATGTATTGGCATGAAGTAGATCGAAGATAGCAGGTCCTATCTTCCTATATTGATAGGAAGTAGATCCAAGATGCAGATCTTGTCTTCCCATATTGGTGGCGAAGTAGATCACATAAAGCAGATCTTGTCTTCATGTATTGGCGTGAAGTAGATCAAAGATAACAGTTTCGGTTTTCCTATACTGGTAGGAAGTGGATTGAAAAAACAGACTCTATCTCCCTGTATTTAACAGTAGAATAGATTGCAGGTCGAAGACGGCAGACTTTCCCTCCCTAACTACAGTGGAGTACGTTGAAGCCGATAACTCTATCTCCCTGTATTGGGCAGTGGAATAGATTGAAGATTGCAGATCTTGCCTTCCTGTATTTGGCAACGAAGCAGGTCAAAGATGTCAGATTTTACCTCCCTGACTACAGTGGAATACATTGAAGCCGATAACTCTATCTCCCTGTATTTGGCAGTGGAATAGATTGAAGATTACAGATCTTATCTCCCTAAGCAATAGTGGAGTAGGTTGAAGACGGCGGATTTTACCTCCCTGATTACAGTGGAGTACATTGAAGCTGGTAGTTCTACTTCCCTGGGAAACAGTGGAATAGATCGAAGATTACAATCTTATCTCCCTAAGCAGTAGTGGAGTAGATCGCATTAAGTCTTATCTCCCTAAGCAGTAGTGGAGCAGACAAAACCACAGATCTTATTTCCCTAAGCAATAGTGGAGCAGATCGCATCAAGTCTTATCTCCCTAAGTAGTAGTGGAGCAGACTAAAAACACAAATCTCATCCCCATGGAGTCGTAGCAGAGTAGATTGAAGCTACAAGGCGTATCTGAAGTTGCAGTAGAGTGGATCGAAGCAACAAGACGTAGCAGACTGGAACGAGGCTACTTGAAGAAGAAAAGCACCAAAAGAAGCCAAGGCTCGGCAAGCCCGGGCAAATTTGGCCTTCCTTGGTCTTTGTTCTGTTTTCGTTACACGACAACGAGCAAAGAGGGGCAGCTGTAAAGCCCAAAATCTGCTCGGGCCCATACCAGCAAACCCCCCACTTGCCCACTTGCGCCGTTGCCCCATGTGCGCAACCACTCAACCTCGCACGCCTCTGCTCCGCGCCAGCCTCCACGCATGCCCATCACCATCTGCACCCCATGCCTCTGTCACCTCCATCGTGCCCATCCCATGCAAAGAGACAAAACAGAAACAATAGGAAATTAGATGAAAATGGGTTATAAAAACCCGAATCAAAAATTGTACGGGGGGATCGATGGTATTTTGGGGAGGGGGAACTGATTGAAAATAGGGGAATTTCGGGAATAAAAAAAACATTGTATTTTTATACACACATAGATTGAAACATAAAAAAAGAGCAATCAAAAAGAAAAAAAGATTTCAAAAGTCTTGTACATTATTTTTCTCAGGTCTATTTTGTTTTCTTTTTTGCTCTGCATGCGTTTTAGTATAATAAAGAGAAGATAGAAGACTTACTTTGCGAACGAGCCACCAAATCCTCGTCTTCTTCGCCGGCGTCGAAGGTTGAGAGGGGTTTTGAGGCCGAAATTGATGAGCCTTGAGGCTGGGCTTTAAATGAAGGCATAAGGGGAACGCTTTGGTAGACCACCATCCATCGTTCATGGTGGACTGATGGTGGTTGAACGGCAGACCAAACGGGGGCAAACATTTTGGGTTTCCCCTTTTTCTTTCCTTTTTTTTGTTTTTTTGCTGCAATGTTTAATTGATTTTAGGATTATAGATTTTTTAGTTAAAAGGTGGTTGCATTTGAAAAAAGGGTTTTAAATTATTTGTAAAAAGGAAGGCCCGCATTTCAACTTGTTTAACAGGCCTGATCTGCGCCTTTTAAGTTGAAAATAGGGGAATTTCACATTGAGTCCTCCCCCTTTGTGCAAGCACTCAACCATGCCTTATTTATTTCACTTCCTTTTTTAATTTGGCTTCAAAATTTACGCATGTTGGCAATTCGGTCCGCGTCTAAGCACTACATTATGGGACCTGGATTATTTCCAGTTTTAGTCCTTGTGCATTTGCGCACATTACACAGTGATCCCCCATGTTGGTTTCTTTATTTTCAGATTACCCCTTTTATTTTAAATTTATTTTAATTAGGCTTATTATCTATTCAATACTTATTTCCAAAAGGATTCATTCAATTTTTTTATTTTTTATTATTATTTTTATTTATTTATTATTATTTTTTTTCCTCTTTTTGCCGAAATTGCTTTATTGGTTTTGCCTTGTTGAAAAATCATTATTTTGGAATTTTCATGTTATATTATCCTAACATTTTGTATAATATTCCATTTAAGTACTTTTATATATATCTATATATATACACGTATATTTTAAAATCTAGATTATTTGTGTTTTCTACTACGCGGATTATTATTATTATTATTATTATTATTATTATGTATTTCTTATATTTTACCTTTTATTATTATGCACCTCCTATTTTGATTTTGATTTTATTTTGAGCCACTTTGTTCGTTTTGTTGTTGCAATTTGATTATTAATATTGTCATCATTACTATCATAGTATTTTTATTATTATTCCTTTTTAATACTCTACCTAGATTATTATCCAACATTACTTTTAACTATTTGTTTGCTATTTTTATTTCTAAATGTAATATTACACGTACACCTATTTATCCTTAAATTTTGTATTACTTCAAGTTGTTTGATTTATTTATTTATATAATTTCAATTTTTTTTTGTTCATTATTACATATATTTCTTAAATATGATTGTCTATAATCTCATGTTTTCACCAAATCTTACTATCGTCATTGTTATATTATTTTAACCCTTCTTTGTTATTTATTTATTTCTTTTTGATGTTTGCATATTCATTTTTTATACATATTCCACTTTCTTTCATTATTATTCTTATGTATATCATGGTTTAATTAATATTAGATTTAGTTGTTAATTGCCCCGGCATACTCGTTGTTTTATTATTATAGATAAGTCGTTATGTTGTTTATTCGTGTTATCATTCTATTATTATTCCAATCACATCATGAGCCATGTTAAAGGTTCATTCTTTACACTGAAACTCAAATGATATGCATGGTTTTAAACATTGCATACATATTTATTTGAATATACAAAAATAAAATAAGGCAATATTCTGTTCTTGGAAATTCGAGAAAATCGTGTCCTAATTTACTGGGTTTCGATTTTTCTCGTTTAACCTAAATAACGGCATATTCTTTTAAATCATAATACGAGTGTTAAATAAAATGCTTACTCTCTGAGATTTGAGGTGTTGTGTCCTAACTGTAACACCCCTTACCCGTATCCAACACCGGAATAGGGTACGAGGCATTACCAAAACACATACACTTGTAAACGTATTTAACCGAGTTATAAAATTTCATCAAAATTAAAACTTTCAAAATAATTAACATGTTTCTATAACTTTTCCCAATATATCCTCAAAATATTATAATCATAATAATTAGGGCCCGCGAGACCCGATACATACTCATGCAATTTAATGCTTCATTTCCATTTCATTCAATTCGCAATTTCTCATGCTCATAATTTAAATCATATCACTAGCAATTTCCATTTAATTCACGTGCAATTCAATGACATCAAATTCAAAACTAATACGTATTTACCATTTAACTCAATGTTTATTGATTATACCATTCAATAACACATTTATGAAATTCTCAATTTAGCAATGAAAATATCACTTTAGTTTGAATAACAACATCGTCCTGATATAAATACACTACCACTTATCCATTTACTTTAATTCTTTTGGGCCCATTTGTCACTTACCATCCTTAATCAAATTAGGGAACGGTTACGGAAAATTGAGTACTTCACTTTCACTTTGCCATAGTATAACTATGGTCTTACGTATGATCACTTATCACTTGTCCCTGATCAGATAAGTGTAGCCACCTATCACTTTGTTTCTTGATCAGATAAGTGTAGCCACTTATCACTTTGTTTCTTGATCAGATAAGTGTAGCCACCTATCACTTTGTTTCTTGATCAGATAAGTGTAGCCACTTATCACTTTGTTTCTTGATCAGATAAGTGTAGCCACTTATCACTCTGTCTCTTGATCAGATAAGTGTAGCTAAAGCTATCACTTATCACTTTTCACTTGTCACTTGATCAGATAAGTGTAGCCGAAGCTATCACTTATCACTTTGTCACTTGATCAGATAAGTATAGCCGAAGCTATTACTTATCACTTTCCACTTGTCACTTGATCAGATAAGTGTAGCTAAAGCTACCACTTATCACTTTGTCACTTGATCAGATAAGTATAGCCGAAGCTATTACTTATCACTTTCCACTTGTCACTTGATCAGATAAGTATAGCCGAAGCTATTACTTATCACTTTCCACTTGTCACTTGATCAGATAAGTGTAGCTAAAGCTACCACTTATCACTTTGTCACTTCATCAGAAGTACTCAAATCCGGCGTTCCGCTCAATTTGATCATTTATTCATATATCAGGCTTACCAACATGTGTTAATTCATAAACCATTCATGGTATTATTTCATGCCAAATCATATACTGAATATACCATACACACATACTATGAAACTTTATTTTCACACATGAGCTTAAACCATGACCAATAATGCACAAAAATAAGCATCATTCATATTTCATCGTTTATGAGTTATAATCAAATATATGACCATTTATACACGAATCATTCATATATTTCCCAATTTTCCTCCTCCTCCTCTCCATTCCACATCCTTAATGTGTATAACACACTTAAACAACATTAACCATAATTTCAATATTCACTAACATGTATATTCAAAGCAGTTTATCCGAGTCAGAGTCACTAAATTATTTTTATCCGGAGCTACAGAGCTCCAAATTAAGATCCGTTAATTTTCCCTGAAACTAGACTCACATATCTTCATACCATAAAATTTTCATAATTTTTGGTTCATCCAAATAGTACAGTTTATTCTTTAAAGTTTCCCCTGTTTCGCTGTCTGACAGTTCCGACCACTCTTCACTAAAAATTAATTATCTCATTGTACAGAATTCGGATGATGTTTTAGCTTGTTTCTTCTAAAAATAGACTCATTAAGGATTCTAACCATATAAACTATAACTCATAATCATTTTTGTACAATTTTTAATGATTTTCCAAAGTCAGAACAGGGGAACCCGAATTCATTCTGACCTTGTCTCACAAAATCTATTATATCTCATGATTTACAATTCCATTGCTCACATCATTTCTTTTATAAGAAACTAGACTCAATAAGCTTTAGTTTCATATTTTATTCATCCTCTAATTCAATCTCTACAATTTTTGGTGATTTTTCAAAGTTACACTACTGCTGCTGTCCAAAACTGCTTTAGTGCAAAATGTTGATTTCCATTTTGCCCCAAATTTCACAGTTTATACAATTCGGTCATTTCTCAATTAACCCCTCAATTAATCTAATTTTCTCAATTAGTACTTTACTAGACATTATAAGTTGTTACACAACTATTGAAATTCAGAATTTCCACATATAACTCTATCTTCAAACTCTTTTACTATTAGGTCCCAAACATTCACTTTCTATTCAATTCTTTCAATAAAATCAGCATATGAACAATTTAAAGCTCTAATTTCATGCTAAATCATCATATACTTCCAGCACATATTCATATCAACTTTCAACTTCTTTCATAAAATCAAAAACTAATGGATTTAACAAGTGGGCCTAGTTGTAAAAGTCATAAAAATACAAAAATTTCAAGAAATAGTCAAGAATTGAACTTACTTGTAATAAAAATATGAAGAACCAGCTTGAAGAAGCCCTTCCATGGTGTTTTAGCTGATGAGAATTCAGAAAAATGAAGAGAAATCTGGATAATTCCACTTGGGTCCTAACTTTATTAAGCAAATTTTGCAATTTTCCAATTTTGCCCTTAATTCTCCTTACTTTCTTGCTGATTTCATGCCTCTGCCGTCCAGCCCAAATAGAACTTGGGTCTATTTGCCTTTAAAGCCCTCTTCCTTTTATCATTTAAGCTATTTAATCATTTCCCAAAATTTTGCATTTGTTACAATTTAGTCCTTTTTGTTCAATTAATTATCGGAACTTTAAAATTTCTTAACGAAACTTTAATACTAACTTTTTAACACTCCATGAATATTTATAAAAATATTTATGGCTCAGTTTAAAATCCCCGAGGTCTTGATACCTCATTTCGATTCTAATTATTTTAATATTTATTTCTAGTGCACTATTCACTATTTCAAAAATTTTCCTAACTTCATATTTAACTTATACTTACTAAATTAATAATATTTTCTACCCATTTGTCGAATTTAGTGATCTCGAATCACCGTTCCGACACCTCTGAAAATTCAAGCCATTACATTTTTTTTTTCGTCGGATTTGTGGTCCCGAAACCACTGTTCCGACTAAGCCTAAAATCGGGCTATTACACTAACTCACCGGATATGACATCTTATTACCTCGAGATAAGATTTTTTGCAAATAAGGCGATATTTCGTGTTTGGAAAATCAAGAAAATGTGCCCTAACGTGCTGGGTTTCGATTTCTCGTTCGACTAAATAGCCAAATATCCTCTTAAAGCTTCAAAGTATGGCTTCAATAAGCTATAAGGTGATCTTGGTTTCGATGGTATAGAGTATCGTGTCCTAACGTGCTGGATGTGATATTCTTTCGGAACAAGAGAATCTTATATTTCAATTCACGTTATCAGAGTTTCTTTTAAGGATCGTATTTTTTTAAAAACTCTTCAAATTTTCAATTTTCGACACTAAGACAATGATTAATCAACTAGGTACCAATTTTGGGCGTATCAAGGGTGCTAATCCTTCCTCGTGCGTAACCGACTCCCGAACCCATTTTTCTGAATTTCGTAGACAAAAATCATTGTTTTAATAAAATCTAAATCGTTTATTAAAAACAACCATTTTACGAGGTGACCCGATCACACCTCACGAAAAAAGATTGGTGGCGACTCCCATTTTTCGTTTTATTTTCAAAATCCAAGTCGACCCCATTTTCATCAAAAAATGGTGTCAACAGTATTGATTTAAAATTTCACATTTAACTACTATTTTTATATGCATGTATGTTTATCAACTTTAAATGGATGTATCATCTTTATAATGTTTATGCATGTTATTTGATTCAAATGTCTTAATTGCATAATATCTATTTCAAAAAAATATTTATATGTTCTTAGTTTTTATAAATCATCTTAAATTCTAACATGTGGTTTGCTCATCAAAGTTGTTTTGTATTATGTTAATTTAATGTTGTTTGATATCTCATGGATTAGTTGTTTTATTATTGCATGCATATTTGTTGTATCGTCATATCAATTATTCTCCATCCATGTTTAGAATTTCGACTACATTTTCCTTAGATTAGCCATACTTGATTATTAGTTTATTAATTGGCATTGTATTTTATGAGTGTATATCACCCTACGTTTTTATTTCTCTTTCGAGTTTACCAATGTTGCATTGTAATTTTTAACCCTTTTTTTTAAAGAAAAATTTTTAAATACTCCATCTTATTTCAAGTAAAATTAATACGTTTTAAGCTAGTTTTATAACTATTCATTTAAAAATTCTTTAAAACGAAGGCAATACTTGATGTTTGGCAATTCAGAAATCGTGCCCTATCGTGCTGGATTGAGATTTCCTGTTTGTTCAAAACAAACGAATATTCCTTTGGAATTTCACTCATGTCTTTAAAAATTCTTCAAAACGAAGGTAATGTTCGATGTTTGGCAATTCGGGAATCGTGCTCGATCGTGCTGGGTTGCGATTTCCTGTTTGTTCAAAATAATCGAATATTCTCTTAGAATTTCACTCATGTTCTTTGAATTCTAAAATAAGGCAATGTCCAATGTCTAGAAATTCGAAGAATCGTGCCCTACTGTGCTGGGTTTCGATTTTTTTCGTTGGACTAAACAATTGGGCATCCTTTTGCGGTTTTCAACACATAAACTTTTAGAAGTCGAAATTTATCGTGTTTTCGAGGGTATAAAGGATTGTATCCTATCGTGCTGGATGTGATGCTGTATCCTTTTGAAACAAGAGAATTTTGACGACCAACTTGGGCTATTCAAGTGTTTATAAAAGGAACCACAGTTCAAAAAAACATTTTCAAATCTTAGACATAAGGACAGTATTTAATCGGTTTGGTACCAATTTTGGGCGTAGTGAGGGTGCTAATCCTTCCTCATGCGTAACCGACTTCCGAACCCGTTTTCTCATATTTTCGTAAGACTAAAGTCGTTGTTTTAGTAAAAAGAAATATTTTATTAAAATAACCAAATTTCTAGGTGATCCGATCACACCTAAACAAAAAGATTGGTGGCGACTCCATATTTTTGTTTTCAAAAAGTCGATTCCCCATTTTTCATTAAATTTAAATCTGAAAGATGGTTTCGACACATGCTTTTATTGGTCCATTTTTTATTTATTTTTGTCATTACTATTTTATTTTTATTTCTTTTGGTGTGTTCTTGTTATTTTATTATTTCTCTTCTTATTTTTGGCACTTTCATGTCATGCCCATTTATCTTTTTAATCATGCATTTTTCATTTTTTTTAAATTTATCTTAAGATACTTCATTTATTTATTATTACTATAATATGATTATAATAATAAAATTAATATTAATAATCATATTATTACTATTATTATATTATTATTATAGTATTCCTTTATTTACTTATTATTTATCGTTCTACCCACATAGCCATTTTATATTATTTCATTATCACTATATCATACATTATGTTCAAACACATTTGTCTGTTTCATACTACGCCCGAATAAACTAAATATACATCATTTTAAGTGTTACATTGATTTTTATTTGATGCATAAAAAGGGAAATTTCAAAGCCAAGGCAATGTTTTTATTAGAGATTCGAGAAATCATGTCCTAACTTACGAGGTTTGATTTTCTCTTTGAACCTAAATAATCGAACATCCTTTTAAAACTAAAACACATGAGATCTAAACAATAATTAAATAATGAGCAATTTTATTTTTGAGAATTTGGGATGCCGTATCCTAACTTACTGGACATGACCTTTTCGTTTTGGTTATCTCGAAATAAGAAGGCTGCTTATATAAGTTTTGATTTAACTAAATGATTTCAATTAAAAAATCGTGCAAAGAGGGATCATATTTAAATTTTCGAATTTTCAACTTTTGACATTAAGACACGAATTAATAAACTAGGTACCAATTTTGGGCTTCACAAGGGTGCTAATCCTTTCTCGTGCGTAACCGACTCCCGAACCCATTTCCTAGATTTTGAATCGAAAATCATCGTTTTAGTAAATCTAGACTCTTATTAAAATAATCAAATTATGAGGTGACCCGATCACACCTAATAGAAACGATTGGTGGCGACTCCATTTTTAGTTCTTTTAAAAATAAAAAGTCGATTTCAAAAAAGTTTCGACACATATGAACAACAATTCAATTTTTATATATATAACTGCACCAAATCAATATTCATATATCAAATTTCTGGTATAAATTTGATATTTATCCAAAAATAATGTCATTTTTTGCAGAAAATCTTTTGACTTTCCAGCTAATCGGGTGGAAGCAAATATTCCGAATCTTCCTTCAATATTTACTAGCAAATAATAAGATTAAAACGAATTAACAAAAGCTAACTATGTCTTGGACTGATGACAAATGCATTATGTTGTAAGTACAAATGTTTGAGTTTATTCCCGAACAATATCATTCTCCTTCCCTAATTATTAAAAACAACTAATTCTGAAATAGTTTACAATAAAAAATTTGGTCCACTTTAGTATTAACGTTTAGAATATGTTATGGTCAAATTTTGAGTTTACTAAATTTATCTTAAAAATCACTTATTACACGTCTAATGTTACATTATTAATTTTAGAGTATTATGAATAAAATAATATATCAAGAAATATCAAATTAACTATTATTATTTAACTTTAATAAACAAACAAAATAAAATCAATTACTCAAAATGTTCATTTATTCTCACAATTTGTAAGTCTCAGAAAAATTTATTGAGCAATACCCATGAAGGATGTGTGCTCAAAGATCTAGCTAAGTGCCTTAAAAGGCTTGTGGGGGGTTTTGCTATTAACTTAGTGAAGGGAGTGTGCTCAAAGAACTTGTTAAGTGCCTTACGAGGCTAGCAATAATTCTCCTATTAACTTAACGAGCAACACCCATGAAAGGCGTGTACTCAAAGAACTAGCCAAGTAGTACTTGAAGAGGCTGAAAGCAGGGTGATTCAAAATTATTTAAATATTAAATTCGAAATTGGACACATGAGCTTGATAAAAACTAAGAGTGTGACTGAGAAACTTAAAAATATCACTTAAATTTATAGTTTCTAACTTTAAGTAGCAATTAAATACCAAAATATTAACCCTACAACCATTTCAGAGAGACGTACCATGTTGTAGTTGACCAGCTCCAGTAGCTGTAGGGTTAATTTGAACCTTCCAGGCTTCCCCTTTGACGATAAGGTTGTGAAAATTCTACCAGACAGGGTGAGGCCACCCTAGCATTAAATAATGTGACCTAACCCCTTTAACACGTCTTTTTTCCACATTACTTATTGACTTATCGTTCATACTCTTTGCATTGACTTAGCTAAGTCCACACATTCATGCTTGCAATTCTCACATTCAATTATCCAAGGGTCCCAGAAAAATATTCACTTGATATACTATATGATGATGAAAAGATTAAGAAAATGTGAGCACATAGAATCAATCAAGAATTTAACTCGATTATAGATATGGTAAACATAATCATTAAACCCCTTGGCTTAAAAGCTAACTAGAAATATGCTTTCCATGCACGTTTGGGATTAAAAATAATTGTTTTCATATCCTATCTTTTCAAACTTTGAACCACCAAAATGGACGAAATTTCTTCAAGGCATAGAAAAGCAACTAAAGGTAAAAAGAAAATCACCCCAAAAGAAAAGTCTCTTTCCATTACATTACTTTTCAAAACATCAAGTCCTTTGTTCATATGAACATCAAATCAATCTTACCACAATTATTCATTATTTAATAATATGACAATTCCAATTATTAGTAATTTATATATGAAAAAAAAAGAAGTTATTTAAAAAAAGAATAAAGGGTTTATAGAGCATCTTTGTATTATACATTTTTTGGTGATTTAATTTTACTATGATTATTTCTAATCTTAGAAATGATAAATTATCAAATATAATTTTATCATTATTTCAATTTATAATTTCACAGAGACTATGTTTTTGGGATCAAGACCCTTGCATCTACCCTCAAAAATTAAGTTTTGGGTATTACTAGAAATGTTCTTCCAAATCTCAATCAATGTCGAAGCAAATCACCCTTAAATCATCATGACCAAAGGGTTCTCATGTAATAATACCAAATAAGTGTTCATCCCCCTCATTTAACACTTTATGCATATTCTGCCTTGGGAGTAAAGCACAAAATCCATGCAAATAATAATAATATTATGATTATTAAAACAAAAAATAATTGAAAATAGTATTATTACGCTACATTTGGTAGGAGTGATGTTTTTTCACTATATTTTAGTATATGATCATTTCAATTAGTTATTTTTAGTCATTCAAGTTAGTTGTTTTCGAAAAAATAAAATTTTTTAATAATTTTAAAAAAGTTTTATATTTTAAATTTTTTTTTACTTACTTCATGTCGGTTTTAAAATCCATTTTTATTTTATGTCTAACTATTATAATACAAATTTATTAAACGAGCTGTTAATTTCTTTACCATCCCATAATCTCAACACAAAATATAAAAAAGAAATAACCTTTCAACACTTTGTTTTCATTTCTTCTTCTCTCATTTTCTTAATTTCTTATATATATTAAGTACTTTTCATGCATGAAAAATGAATCCCTTTTTCTTTTCTTTAATGCTTTTACACACACACATCAATACATACATGTATGTGTAGTCTACTTCTAATCACATGGGATTGAGCTCAAGCAATCATCATATCCTTAAAAAGTAATCAAAAAAACCCTTTTGATCACATGGATTTGGAATCTTATACTCCATATTAAAAGTCCTTGTTTTTTTCCTCTTCAAATTACAAGGAAATTAATTAAGAACCCTTCCATTCATCCACGAAATGAAATCATTATTTCCTTTTTCTTTTTTCAATCTCAAAGAATCTTAATCAGAAAGATGGAAGTAGACAAGCGTTGTTCATACACGAATCTCAGTTTTTTTTAACAGTCAACTAAATTGTACTTTGTTTAATTTGAGGTTGGGGTTTCTTGGTCGGTTTGTCTGAATATTCCTTCATTTTGTAAACCTTTAAACTCTTTTTTTCCCCTCCTTACTATTGAATTAACAGGCAGAAAATTTGGGGCTTGTATGTGTTTTTTATTACTGCCCTGTTTTCCCCTTGATTTCACAAATTAAAAGGGAGACAAAGGGAAATGGGGGGAAGCATGCCTTTGCTGCTATGTGCATGAATGCCACATTGAAGCATATCATCATGATGGATTCATCAGCTACATGCACATGACGAATAAGGCTAAGTCTACATAAGACAGAATGACGAGTTTCATTGAAAAGGGAGTGGAAAGGAATTTAATGTATAGGCAAACGAATAGTATTCTTTATAGTCCAATGACAAAAAAGCTAGATTTTGAACTAATAATTGACCCTTTTTTCTTTCTTAAAATACAGAAAATTACATGATTTTAATTTTTAAAAGTGACTCATGGAATGAAACTCAATTTAATTACTTCTAAATGATTAAGTTACAGATCATGAGGAAAAAGAAGAAGAAAAGAATATAAATCTGGAATATGTTTGATCACCATCAAACCAAATACAAGCATAACAAGAAAATTTTAAAAATAAATCAATAGGATTAAATATTAGAAAAAAAATGAACAACTTGCTTATCGATTATATAAGAATATAACACAATTGTATCAAAGCTGGCAGCATCCGACATGAAACATTGGCTTCTAGCACACTGCCATGGTGGCTGGGTGGGTGTCCTTTTCGGCCTGAGTACAAAGTGTAACTTCAGCACAGGGTCTGGGATAAAGCCTCTGCAAATTCCAGGAAAATGCTGCATTTTGCACATCATGTCTTTAATAACAAGACAAAAACACACACCCTTCTTTTTCCTATTTGGCATTTTGGATTTACTTTTACATTGTTGATGATAATTATTTCATGTCTTGGATAGCCATGAAATGGGTTTAAGCAATGGACACCTAATAAGGACACAGCAAAAGTTAAGGCGTGTAAGGCAGGTTCAGTTGGCTAATTTTGTAGAATAATTTGGTAGGTCCAAAACCCCCTATGATTCAAACTGTTTTTTTTTCCTTCATGTTATTATAGCATAGGATCTGTAATTTCATTTGTAGTGTCATCAAATTGCAGATGTTTTTAAAAAAAATAAATTGTTGATTGTAAAATATATTTTATTTTAATAAAAAAAATCAAATCCCGATTACATGATTGAATGATTATGTGGACAATAACCTCAACATATGATTAGTTTCATCAAGCTTTTCCCAGTAGAAAATCATACTAACAAAAAAGTGCATATTTCACACTTTGGTTGTTGAACACATTGAGGGGGTGTTAGTGAAGGGTAGCTGTGTAGTGAACTAGTTTTTTTTTTTAATAGAAAAAAAAAACAAAAACAAAGAATCTTCCAGGTCATGCATGCATTAAAATATTTGTAATGATATTTATCGTAAAGGTTGTTTTTCTCGCTCTCCTTTCCTCCTTGTCCTTTGGGGTTACATAACAAATAGTGAAAATGACATGTGTGGCAATTTCCACATCTTTGTGCTATCAGCCAAGACCAAGACCCACAACACCCATGGGTCATTTTTTTGCACATTTATTGAGTGGGCACCAGACTACGTTATTTCCTTTTGTTGTCTCACCCAAAGTAGATTTCCCACATCATCACATTAAGTTATAGTACTAGTTATACTAATGAACATATGTATGTATATATATATGAACACATTGGTCACATAGTTTAAGAACACTAATTATATTAAAAATGACAACAGTAAAACTTTTTTAACAACAAATAACAAGATCAAAACCCTGGAATCCAACATATATAAGAAAATTTTCTTCTCCAAGTAAACTTTCTTGTCTATTTCCTATTTACACTATTTTTTTTTTCCATTTTCCTTGACCTAAACCTATACCGTAAACCCCATTCCTCCTTACATGATAGCACAAGCATTGGTGTTCTCATCGTTAAACATCTGGTGAGGTGGATTAACATACACCGGGTAACCTGGCACATACCCGGGGTAACCATGCCCGTGTGGGTGCGGATACGGGTTTCCATACGCGTAAGCTGGGTGCCCGTATCCGGGATAACCCGGAATGTAACTAGGCATGTGCCCAAATTGGGGTGGAAGCATGAACTCCATTCGGTTCCCTTCCATCTTGCCACCATTAGCTTCGTTCCCACCATCTTCACCACCACCTTTGTTGTTCTTCTTCCCTCCGTCGCCGCCCTCCTTGTTGCCATCCTTCTCTTTCTTAGGAGCTACAATCTCAACATGCTTCTTCAGCTTGTCCTTCAAAGCCTCAGCCAAGGCCTTAACATCCATAGTCCCCTTAACTGTGACCATCTCCTTCTGCCTGTCTACTTTCAACTCTTGGACACCTGCAACGCCGTTAAAAACAATATGTATCAAAAGTCAGAATCGAACGCAAGAATTTCAACGCCGTAAGAGCAACGGAAAATCATAAAGGTCATCACCTTTGGTTTCAGAGACAATTTTGCTAATCCTATCAAAGCATCCATCACACTGGCATTTCAATTGCACCTTCAAATCCGCCGTCGTTACCGGGGCCTGAACAAAGATAATAAATAGCAAGCTTAAATTACATAATTTTTTTAAAAACTTAAACCTCAAGAAAGTAAGTAACAAATTTTGAAATGATATAGAAAATATGGGATTTTGAACCTCTTTGGGTTTTTTGTCTGATTTATTATCAGAATCCTGGTTTTTCTGTTGGTCAGGTTTTTTCTCTTTTTTTTCCTCTTTGTTATCATCTTTCTTGGGTTGAGAAGAAATGAGCTCAACTTTCTTCTTCGTTTTCTTGTCGAGTTTCTCTTTAATGGCAGTGGGATCCGCAGTTCCTATCACCGTCACTTTGTTTGAGCTCATCTCTGGTTTCACCGTCTCCACCCCTGCGACAGAAAAAAAATAAGAAGAGGAAAACAGAGTAAATAACAAGAGCAGAATGAAGAAATGAATAGGGAAAAGCCAGAAACAAGAATGGGAAATAAGCGTGGAAAGCGATTATACCTTCAAATTGATTAATGCATTTGAGGATTTTGGAAGCACAACCATCACAGAGACACTCAAATTTGAAAACAGAGGTTGAAGAACTCATTTCCTTCTTTTTCCCATCCGCTCCTCCTTGCTTGTTTCCGTTCTTTTTCTGCAACAAACACGAAGAATAACCATAACACAAAATCATATTAATTATGAACCAGAAAACGAAATGAAAGATGATGAAAAGAGTAAAAAAGAGAAAGAGAAACGGGGTTAGGGGGTGTAGTGCTAACTCACCTCTCCCATTGCGAGTGGAAATGCGTTATGTGAATCGGGTTTAAGTGATGACTTGAAATATGAGAGGAAAAAAAGGAGATGGAGTATTTATAGAGGGGATGGATGGTTCAAAACGCGTGGAGTGAAGGTGGCTGGCTAAGGGGTTAAGACTTGAGAGTGGGGGGTACTTCCAGGAAAAAGTGGTGGCCTTCAAAAGAAAAAAAAGAATTGGAGGTTCTTGGCTGTTTCTTTCTCTGTGTCCATTTATGCAGCAACAGTTCGGTTCCTAAGGGTATATTAATCCACTCCCTCCCCCATCACCTGTTCACGCTTGCATTGCCTCTGGTTCCATCTGAATCACAGTGGTCTCCCCAATGCACTTACCTAAACCCATTTAGACTATCAGCGGATCAATCTCACGACTTTAAAGATGTAGTGAACACCATTCATCAATAAACCAAATGCTAAAGTTCAAATCTAGAATATTTTTCGATTTGTCCATGTCAACCTATGCAAATCTTCTCTATAAATTTTATCAATTATATAATCCAAAGCTCATTAATTAATAATATTATTAATATAGATATATTAAAGTTCTCTATATTTTTTTAAAAATTTAAATTTTAATTCTTATACTTTCTTTTTTGCTGTTATAATTTATGATATGGCTTTTATAAAAACGAAAAAGGTAAAATAACTCTTTAAGCTTTCAATAATTATAATATTTTATCAATTTAATCCTTACACTTTAAAATTGCATAAAAGTAAGAAAAAATGTTTTAAAAATTAAATTAGAAAAAATGTTTTAAAAATTAAAGCTTTTTCATATTTTCAATAAAAACTATGAAAAAATTGTGAAAAAATTACAAATGCAACCAAGGATCTTCTTTTGAATAAATTAAAAGCTTTTTCATATTTTCAATAAAAAATATAAAAAATTTGTGAAAAATTAAAATCTTTTTCATATCTTCAATAAAAAATTACAAATCGTGACCGGAGTTTGGTCTTTCTTTTGAATCGAATGAGTAAAATAATAATAAAGTTATAAAAAGTAAGAAAATAGATGTGAAAATGAATGCAAGAAAGGCAATGGGTAAAGAAGAAGAGGTGAGATTCAAGTTTTTGAGGACAAGGATCTTAGCCTGCAAAGGGGTATTGATGCGAGAGAGAATAATTTTGTTAATAAATATGTGTTATTTCTATTAACAATAATTGACCATGAACCCAACTCATTGCTTTTTTATGATTTTATTTCTAATTATTTTTTATTGTTGATAGGAGAATGGTTATATTTTGTTTTTTTAAACTAAATTTACGTAAAAATATTTTATATATAATTAATCTGATTTTAAATTTTAAAAAAGTTTTTCAAAATTATTTTAATATGAACCGAACAAATATTTCAAAATTTAGAGACACTTTGTTACTATTCATGAACTAGATAACATTTTTTTTTAATTTTCAAAAAAAATTATATTTTTCATAGTTGTTTAGTTATCTAAAATGAATTTTATAATTTTTTTAATTTTAAAGAGGTCTTAATTTTCAAAAAAAAATTATATTCATTATTGAAAATATGTAAAAAGACTTTTAAATTTTAAAACATTTTTTTTGTAAATTTTATGTTCTTTTAAAGTGTAAAGACCAAAATAAAAAAATTATAAATGTTAAGGGCTAAAAGAGTTATTTTACTTTTTTTTATAATAACCACATCATCAATTCTAGCGGCAAAATTGATGGAGGGACCAATATTTTAAATAAAAGAAGTATAGGGACTCAATATCTCAAAATTAAAGTATAATGGCTAAATTTTAAATCTCAAAAGAGTACAAGGATTTTGACATATTTAAACCTTTTTAAATTTGAAAATTTTTAAAAAAATCAAATATGATCTAAATTCTAAATGTCGTTATAGGTGTAAAATAATCAGATCTCTATAAAATTATGGCAGACAAATGAGACTATTATAGAGAGAGATGATTATACTAGGTTCTCTTATAAACCGTATATTTCAATAGTGTTTTTTCTCTTGAGATTATTCAATATTTTATGGTTACATTGAATTTTGATTAAATTTCAAATCGGATTTTAAACTAAGCGCACGTTGTTTTTTCCATCAGAAGACTCGAACTTAAAATCATACTTAAAAGACACTGAGCTCTTAACTACTAAGTCTAACTAAAACTAGTGAAAAAGCGCAAGTTGGTTTGCTCACAGTCCAACTTGATGTCCCAACTGATATTTGGACACGAGTTTGAACAAGACATTTTGACTACAATTTATAAATGGAGAGTAAAGTAATGAGAGATATCAACACATAATATTTGTTAACATGGTTCAGATCAACAATCTTACTCTGTGGAGCCTCGATTAGTGAATAATTTTATTCAATAATTGTACGGATCACCTATTGGCTTAAGCACAATCTACCCTTACATAAAAAGTAATTGTAGCCCCAACAATAATCCCGATTGGTATAAATCACTCACCCAAAACCTCACTTACAAATCAAAAGAACTCTCCGATAAAACAAATAACCAACCAAAAGCACTCTCACAAGTACACAAACATGTGCTGATAGGTGTTAAAAGTAACATGTTTTAGTCTCACTCTTAATGCATTTTTGAATGATTATTTGATGTTAATTGTGAATTTTATGCTCTTAATCTTTTAAATTCACGTTTTTATACTTAAGAAAGCATTTGGGAGCAAAAATCGAAAAATTGGAGCAAGGTAAGGGGGCCACACGAGCTGGACCCTCCTACACGGGCATGTTCCAAACCGTGTAAAAATCACGAATTGCATTCCAGAAATGCAGAAAAACTCAATTTTTAGGTTTTTTGAGCATTTTAAGACCTATATATCAAATATAAGAAGAGGGGAGAGGATTGTTTTAGAATACTCAAGAAAATTACTCGAAAAACATTATTGAAGTCGACTTTGAAGCAGATTTCCATCAAGATTGAAGATCTCCTTTTGATTTATTTGAACTTTATTATGAGTTTATTTGTTTCTTGTGGTTATACTATCTCTGGGATGTTTTTATTGCAACTATGAACTAATTTTCTAAATGCCTAGGGGAGATGAACCCTATGATGAATTTTGTCTTTGGGATGTTTAAGAGTATATATAGCATAATTGAGTGGAATTGCATGCAATTCTAGAAATAAGATGATATAAATCTACTGGATTAGAGTCAAATCTAATAAAGGGATCCATAAATCGAGTTAATGCGATAATAGGAGTTTTGAATTAGAAAGAAATTTAAACTAATCAACCTAAAGTCATTTGCTCTTACTCTCGAAAAGAGATATTAGCATAATTTAGGGATTTCTACAGATCAAGATGCTAAGTAAAGGAATTGTTTAATTCAAATTGATATCTTTCCTAGGTATTATTTCGCTTCTTGGTTGTTAATCGTTTGTTTTCTTGATTCGTTCTTTGTCGGGTTCTTTAGTTAATTAATTTAGTTAATTTTAGTTTTAAATCAATCTCACCAATTTACCGAATAAATAATAGAAAGGTAGTAATTACTGGTACTTTTAATCCTCATGGGAACGACATCTTTGCTCACCGTAGCTATACTATTAATTGATAGGTGCATTTATCTTTGTCGGATTTTTAGTTGGTTTATGATCGTAATCATGTGCAACAACCAACAACTTTTATATGCCAAACACAAGATACTTTTAAGCAACATTTTGATAAGCTTAAAACTCTTAATAAAAAATCGAATTTATCTCTTAAAATATCTTAATAATTATCCCATAACTTCATATCCAAATAAAATAGCCAACTCGGTCTCCAGGTAAAAGGATAAGGTACGAGATGATGAAAACTGATCCTTCCTCCTCTTCCTCTTCAAATTCATGAATCGGCATCATTAAGGATAAAATAAAACATGGTCTAAGGATCATTTGCTGATAAAGTAACACACCATGAAGATAAAAGTAAAAAAATGTCAACTTCATAATGCGCTTAACTATCTTAAAAGCATGTTTAAACTGTTGTCCAAATATCTATCCAGACAATTGTTTGAACAAAGAATGAAACATGATTACATAACATACCATTCAAAGAGGAGAGCAAGAAAAGCTAAGCTCCCAACAACCAGTAAACAGTTGTATTTACTGGTAGGCACAAATTTCATTATTAGAGTTACTTGTGAAGTTAGTAGTCTTTTTAGTGGATCGTGTTAAAAGGGACATGACACATAGACTATGACCAAGATGATTTGAGTGGTGGTATGACAGAATTGAATTTCGTAGAAACCCACCCAACGCTCAACGTGCACTGATATATGGACTCATTATTACAGACCCAAACCATTATGAGTTGGTGGTGAATGTAGATAGTATTTTAGTTCATTCAACAAATCAAATAATATCCCGTTGGCCCAATGCTATTATCTACATATATTTGTTAATCGTTTGGGTCTGTAATATATGGACTCCATATCCCCATCCTCCAATTTTCACTGCATTCCATTCTCTGCTTCTTTTGCCCCTCTTTGTCAGACTATATTTTCAGAGAATTGTTGCAGATGATTTGGGTAGAATTCTCCTACAAGTCCATGCACTATACCCAAGATTGTATTGTAGTCCCTCTACTTGAAAAAAATAGAATACTGGTCCTTGTTTGTTACTAAAATAGCAAAATAGTCCTTCCTTTAAAATTGTTTGGTTAAATGTTTATTTTGTATATAAATCCTAATACTAAATTTTGTCCTTTACCTTTACACTATTAATTTATTTGGAGCAAATTGACACTCAAACTTTCGAACTATTTTATCTTATATACTAAGTAAACACATAATTAGAGATTCACAAAAAATTAAAAATTTAGGAAAAAAATTATAAATAAAATTATAAATTTCCAAAAATTATAAAGATAAATAAAAAATAAAAATATGTAGAAGTTTTCTCAATTTTTAATAAAAAATTCTATGAGATGCAAAGGAGTTAAACAAATAATAATTTTAAAAAGTTGTTAAAAAAATTCACGATTCTTAAAAAATTATATTAAAAACTTAAAAGATTAGTTTAATTGTCGTTTTAAAAAATAGTTTAATTGCGTAAGTAATACTAAATTATGTTATCGATACTTTACACATCTTTTCATTTTTTTTCCAAATTGGGTTACCGTTTGATTGAATAAATTATTAAAATATATTAAAAAATAAAAAAAATAACTTGATCGTCGGTTCAATTAATCTAGTCTTTTCTTCCGAATTGATACCTTGATCACTTCTCAATCCAATCGTTCTAGTTTGGTCCAGTTCTGAAAACAATGACTTTTTTTATAATTTTTTTTATTTTTTCTTCTTTTAAAATTCTTTTTATTTAAAAATTAGATTTTTTTATTATTATTGAGTCTTAACTCGGTTGGCATGAATATTGCTATCAATGTAGTTGGTCGTGGGTTCGAGTGCACTGAAGCGTATTATCCTCCTATTTATGGGTTGAGGAGGGGCTATAGGTAGTTCTAGCCTTCTAGATATTGTGTTAAAAAGAACATATATGATCAGAAGTTATAATGAGATTGTTCAAAAAAAATATTTTTTTATCAAAAATTTTAAAAAAAATATATTTTTTGGAGATATTTATAAATATTTTTATAATTTCTAAAATTTTCTAGTTTTTAAATCATTTGCTAAAATGTCATGTAATATAAAATAATATCACATCAATAATAAAATACAAATAAATTGTACGAGAGCTGCTGCTTTAGTGTCTCGTGCAATTTCAAAGTAGGTGTTAAATTGTAATGGAATTTTTCCAATTTGACTCAAAATAAAAAGTTCCCAAATAAAATAGAGTAGAGATCAAATTGAATGTATATATGTATAAAGTCAAATTGAATAAAGATATAAAGGTTAGAGGCTAATTTATTATAATGCCTTAAATATATATATAAAAATAAAAAAAAAACTAAATAAGTACTTAACAAAACAATTTCAATGAAGAGACTATTTTTTATTCTTTTCTATAACATACGAAATTAATTTGTTCATTTTTTATGTAAAGGGATTAAAATGCAATCTAAGTATAATACATAAACTTCTATGGTATTTTATTGATAATTTGCTTGGTTTATGAAAAAAAACTTTTTTATTAATAAATATATTAGATGCAATGGTAAATTATATTATATTTATAAAATAATTTAACGATATTATTAAAAGAGACAACTATGAACGAGATAATCTAAGTAAAAAAAAAAAAGGTAAGTGGTTAGGAAGGCAAGCATGAAGAGGAAGCATATATAGATGGTGGGGGAAAGTAGAATTAAAGGATTAGATTTCAAATATGGACTAATTGGGACCAAAATATTAATTAATTAATTTGGGTTTAAGACTAAATCTAGGTTGCTCACATTATTCAATAGGTGTTCCAATTTAAATGCAATAAATTATTCCACATTTAACTTTATTTGTTCATATGATATTTTCATCATCAATGATAATGGGCCCAAACCTCATTTTTCTATTACAACTATTACTTTAAATTATTCCATTAACTAAACTAGTTGACAATATCACTCAACTACCTTCTTATTTTATGTTTTTTTTAAGAATAATTTTAAATTTTTTTAAAAATGATATATTTTTTTTTCTCTCATCCACCTCCCATTTCGAAACTACTCAAATAAAGAGTTTTATTTTTAATTTAATACTGAATTTTTAAAAAAAATTGATGATGAATAGAAAAAAAATAAAATTTAAATATTATTATTTTGGTATATATCTTTTACTTTATATATTAAAAGAGATAATATATTAATTTTAATATATAAAAGTTATAATTATAATTTAAATTATTTTTTTGGTGAATTATAATAATAAGGTAAAACTCAAACAACAAATACAACTAGTATGACTCTAATTCAGACCACATCTGGGATAGTGACCACCCTTAACCATCAGGCCATCATATGGGGTTCTATATAAATTTTATATATACTTTTTTTTAATTAATCTGTGCATCTTTTTTAAAAAACAATAAACTATAATAATTACTTAAAATTTCTAAAAAGAATATTAAAAATATATAAATTTGAAAATAAAATCACAAAAGACATTATTTTTTATCTTTTTAAGTTAATTTTCTTTTCATATTTTTTAAAACTTTTGTATATTTCTATTTTCTTACATAAAAATTTTATTAAATTTTATCTAATCTTTACAAAATTCACTTAAGATTTTAAATTTTATTTATGTAAAATTGATATGAAAAATATAATAATTTAAAATAAAAATTGTTCACGTATCATTAAAATAAGTTGTCCATACCAATTTTAAGGCATAATTTAATATATATATATATGACTAGTTATCATGTTTTTTTATTATTTATTAAAATAAAAAAATAAAAAATTAGTAGTAATAGGTTGGACTTGAATATGAGTCTATTAAGTAGGTAAAGGTATACCACAATCTTTTTGACCTTCACTACAAAAGACATCCCCGGATATGCTTTCCATACAATATATATTGAATAATAATAATAATATTGTTTGATGGATATGATAAAAATATTAAATTAAATCAACATTTTAGATGTATAATTATATTGATAAATTTAATAATTTGATAGTTAAAATATTAATTATAAAAATATCTAACATTAATTTAATTTTATACTAGTTTGAAATAAAAACAGTATATATATATATTGGCAAATCAATTTTTATAAATAAAAAAATATTAGAAATTAGCACAAAACAAGGCTGGATCTCATGGCACAGTGATGCAGCCTGACAGGGATCTTGTGATCATGCCATATTTGGAGCTCTTAATTTGGACTTTTTCTAGTGAGGGTTACATTGCCAAAATATACTTCAATCCTTCTTGATTTCATGCATACAATATTTCCCATCATAAAGATTCATGCTAACCTTCATACTCACATGATTTTTTTTTATTCAACAAGTTCTATATATTTTATTAGTTTTTTTTTCTTTATTTACCAGCTAAGATCAGTAGAGGTTGATGTTGAACAAGAAAATTTTCGATATATTTTAAAGGGTTTGGATTGGATTAAGTTTATGTTGCTGAATCAGACAATTGAAGTATCAACTACCAGCAAATTATAGGGAATTATAGAAAATTAAGTGATGTAGTTAGTGACAGCATACATGCAGATAATTGATGTATAATTTTCTTATAATCCACTGTTGTCTATTTTTTTATATTAATTTTTTGTTTTAGATTTTTAAATTTTTTTTAATAAAATGAGATTTATTATATGTTTTTTTAATATTATTTAACAATATTTTAAAGTATTTTTATAAATATTTCTAAAAACTAATAACTTTTCAAGAACTTTTAAACTATTTTCACTATTTTAAATACAAAATTTTTATTTTTTATATCACAAAAATTAAAAGTAATTATAAATTGAATCAAAATAGAATTTAATTCAATTTAAGATAACCTCAATTTTTAAACTTGCATACCATAAATTATCCAATGATCAGATCAATTTTTCATTTTTTCTTGCTCAATCATGAAATCAAAGCTTTTAATATCCAAAAGAAAAAACGAAGAAGAAGATAATTTAGTATATAACTGAGTATTTATTATATAAAACAATAAGACTGTATTGTAATGAGTTTACAGGAATTTTTAGTTGAAAAAAGTGTTGTCAAGAATCCAGAATACTACCAACTGGAAAGTGTTGAATTTAGTTTGCAAAAGGTGATTAATCAAAAGTACCAACTTTCAAACAAACATTTGAATTGTTTATTGATATCATAATACACAGAGTTGATGAGCTTTTTTTTTTTTCAATTCATTAAAATAGCTGTACATATAATATAAATAATTAAAGTGGATTCCGTTAGGAAAACTAGGATTATGAAGAACTGTAAGTCATTTTTAAAGCATTGTTCTTCCGTAAAATTCCAAAATCTCCACCCATCACAAACAAAAAAGACGGTAAACAAGTCCACCTTTATGTCTGACTTAGTTGCATTGCATTTAATAATAATAATAAAGTTGGGACCTTTTCAATATTCTTGACAAAACAGTGCCAGCAGTGAGCCTGAAAAAGATCCCAGTGTCATTCATTGGATGAACAGTGCATGCTTGGTTTATCTTTGACATCATGGATTCTTTGAATGATGATGATGATTAAGTGGTCTAGTTTTCATAAACATTGATTTCTGATTAGGGATTTCAGTGATTGAGAGGGTCAGTACAGCAATTACACCATCATCACACAAAATAAAAAAAAATTGCAGAAACTAATAAGCTTTTTACTATGTACTGTCAAAAGAAGAAATGTTTCATTTCATTAGAACACAAAGCTCCAGAAACTGAAACTCTACGCCATCCCCCCTCACCTTTGGGCCTTACCCCATCAAATCTTTCTGATTTAACACCTGCAGTCAGTCCATCTCAGTAGTAATAATACATGACTTTCTCTTGGCTCTTGCTTTCATCAATGAGCAAGTGGTTGTTGTTGTTGTTGTTACAGCTATTATTACTGCTACTAGAGTCCATCAGTCGCTTAACATCTTCAAGATCATAGTCTAATGGCGTTTCTCCATGGTGCCCACTTGGTTTCTCAGTCCATTGGTTTCGGTTGCCGTAACTTAACATGAATTTGTGATTGTCTTCATACCCATTGGGTGCACAAAAGCCCTGAAAATTACTCATGTCTTCTTGCTTGATCTCTTTGCCATAGCTACTACCATCTGAGGAACTGCAGCTTGGTTCACTCGCAAACATCAGAAACTTTTCTTTTACCGGATAATAACTCACAAAACTGTCAGGGGTGTTGTGATTAAGAGAAGAATCGGTAGCCAAAAAAGTATTGTTATGGTTCAAAATATCAGATTGAACAGTTGATGAGGGTTCAAAGCCTGCAAAAGATCTACTACTTGGAGTATAATAATACGAAGAGCAGTCTTTGTATGATGGAGGTATAGTTTGATGAGAAGATGGGATTGGTAGTGGTGGTGGTTTTCTCTGTGGCTGAGAACTCAAAGCCATGAGCTTCTTCTTAAGCTTGGTGTTCCAGTAGTTCTTGATATCATTGTCAGTCCTGCCTGGTAACTGAGCAGCTATTATTGACCATCTGCAAGTTTCATAAAGAGTTCCATAAGAAGTAAATTCCTTGCCTCTTTCTGTAACAGTTTCTAGTAGGTGATGTTGTTGAGTCTAAATTCACCTACTAGCATACATGCAAAAGAATTATCCTGAAATAGCAGATTCTTGAATCTAAACCCTTTTCGGTAGAATTCGTTAATATCGCTTCATCATGGCAGTATATAGATTTGGTAAGGTGGGAAGGTCCCATCGAAAGAATTAAAAGATGGAGAAAGTACCTGCTTCCAATGGTAGCAAAGAGGTTGCAGATAACCATATCTTCCTCCTCAGAGAATTCACCATGTTTAATGTTGGGCCTGAGATAGTTTAGCCATCTCAATCTACAGCTCTTCCCACATCTTTTCAGACCTGGGTAATATATACAGAGACAAGAAACAACAAATTAGCTAAGGAATCACCAATCAAAGAGAAAAAGAGAAGCATAAATGAAATATATTTACCAGCTTTGTGAGGGAGAGCAATCCAATTACCACCAGTTCCATATTTCTCAATGTAGTCCTTGAGCTTAGAGTCTTCTTCAGGAGACCAAGGTCCTTTCTTCACACTTGCCTTGTCACAGCAAGGAGCCCTCCCCATTTCTCTCTCCAACACAACTCTTGTGATCCCCTTAGATATTTCTGTTGACACCTCTTTTTACAAACCAAACCAACCCAAGCCAAACCTCTCTCTCCCTTTCTACTACTAATAAACTTCCTTGCTGACTGCTTCCTTTTAATAGGAAAGATTTGTGCTCACAAAAATACAAAAACAATTGTACTTTGGATTTTATTATTTATTAACAGGTACAAATTATTTAATATGTATAGTTTCTAACTGTTACGTCTAATTTAGAAAAAAAAATTTCACTTTGATTTCTTTTAGAAATTAAAAAATATTATTATAATAATAATATATGTTTATATTTATTTAAATGGATAAAAATATTACCCATTATCAAAGACATCAAAAGTCCAACGTTAATTGTTTATTGGAAAACATAACTATATACAGAACCCTGCCCTACAGTTGAGACATTTTCCAAACAACAGCAACTATTCTCCAAGCAGATAATTTTCTTTTACTTTTTTTATACACTCAATAATTTTATAGTAACCAATCAAGTCAGGTATTGTGTTTCCTTTTTCTTTCATTTCATTCTCCAAGTAAAATTATCATTTATATTGTTAAAAATTATCTTGATTAAAAGAATAATCAACTAATGATATTTGATAATGATATTTGATACCTATATATAAAAACTAACTTTTTAACATTTGAAACGGACAAAATTTTTAACAAAAGAATCAATTTACTCTTTAATCTAACGCAAAACAATTAATTTATCCAAATCTAACTCCTAATATAAAGATTTCCACATTACTTATACTCATAGAGTGAGGGTACCAAAAAGGCAAAGCACATCAAAAATCAAATACACACAACTACATAAGGTTAAAAAAAAAAAACTAAGAAAACAAAGAAAAACGAAGGTCTCCACATATCAGTTACTTGGTGATCAGATCTGGTGCTTTCTCCCAACTGACTAATGAATGCGAAACTGTTGATGCATCATAGCCTATTATTATTATTATTACCACAGAAATAGGAAGTAGTGAAAAGTGGGCAAACAACAGCTTATATATTGTCTGATACATTGTAACATTTCCATATTAACAAGGGCTTTCATTTTCGTTCAAGTGACACAAGAGAAAAGAGCTGTCCCTATATGCACCCCTTACCACTTGGGAATGAGTACCCTACTCTACTTGGTATATTGTAATAAATAATTAAATCCAGGTTTGTTTACCTTCCCTAATTAGTCTTGCTATAATAGACTTCCCTGGATAGGTTTTTTCTTTTGGCATTTATATCAGCTTATAGCATATCTATGGCAGATAAAAGGCATGCTTTTTGCTTCCATGTTTATTCCACCCTCTATATGGTTAGTGCCCAATTCCCACATACTGAGACTATACACAGATAATTTATCATTTCCCTTTTTATGTTTATTTCAAACTATATATAAATTTTGATTTGATATTTAAATTTCATACACTAATTTTATATTGGTGCAATTTGTATATATAAAACTTTAATTTTGATTCAATTTTGGCATAACACTAATAATATTATTTGTGTGGCACTATTTTTTCCTTTTAACCTAGGTTAATTTTATGATGTGGCATTTTATTAAACTAAAAACGAAGGAGTAAATTTAAAATTTTTCACGTTGCTACGATGATAAAAACATGTAATTTCAATTTATATAAAATAATTTAAAATTATTCATAACCAATTTATTTAGTGAAGAGATATTATAAGAAAAAGTATTCTACTTGATTTATTGATTTAATAAGTTTTTTGTTTTTAATAGCATGTCATATTAGCAATTTTCACATGACATAATAGAAAATAATTTCATATAATTGGCTCCTCCATTAGATCATTCGTTCTTAGCAGCACACTCTCATCCTCGGAAGGGGACCATTGAGGCTTAATAACCTTGAACTACTTCAACAAAGGAAATGTTAGAGTAGGCCCACACAAAATTATGGTTGATGACAACTAACATATAATGGACTTGCACTTGGTCGACCATACGGGCGATCCACCATCCTTACTGTCAGTAACATGGCACTGTCAGGCAAGGGGACCTTCCCCCTATATATACCTCAACCCACGATAAACAAAGGATCCTTCTCATGTTTTACTCCCTTAAACCTTAATATTCCACAATCTCCTCTCTTTAGCTCCCTTCTCCTTTCTCCTTCCGTCCTACTCCTCCGACTCCGGCATTCTACTTGTAATAGGTGAACACCTCCTTACCTTCACCACCATTTCCATCCTATCTTTTCCTTGTCAAATACTAGTATCAACAAGGTTTAATGGTTTAAAAAAAAACACAAAGAAAAAACTTAAAATTTTAATTGACTCTTCATGAAAAATTTGCATCTAATTGAGTCATTAAAATTGAAAAGTTGATCAAACAAGTCTTTTGTTAACGTTGGTCACGTTTAACCATGACTTTTTACAAATGTGGCAGACAAAACAAGAAAATAGTGACACGTGGCGTGCCACATGTACCTAATGTTGATATTCTATTTTACCAATAAACAAATATTTTTAGAAAAATTAAAAATCCTAAAAATAATTAAAATTTATTTAAAAATTAAAAATAATTTCTCAATCAGTTTTAAGATCTTGGAACTCTAACTTCACCTAATTTTGTTAATCAAGTATCTCTCGTTCAAGTGTTCAATCTATGTAATTACTAACCCAGGATTCAATGGCATTAACTAGACCCTTCCAGTATCTATCTAAGTTAATCCCCCTCCCCACTAACTATATTCCTATGCTAGGCAAGTTGGGTAAAGTCACTATGACCAAACCTATTGGGTTGATTAGGATATCAAGTATATTCCTATCCTATCCGCAAATTTAACTTGTTCACCGATGCTACTAAAGTTAATCTTAATCCATTCAGTCTATATTTAAACCTTAATTTTCTATATTAAGACAAATCAAGACTATCAAATTATACAACTTGGTGGTCAGACAAGCAGATTAAATAAGTATGGGATTGAATAAATAATTAACAAGGATAGAAACAATTGAAGAAAATAAATTAATTAACTAAAAAATAAGATACATTATCATTCCAAGAAAAGAGTTTAGTTCATGTTGATTTGAGAAAGCATTACAAGAATAAATTCAAAACAAATTTGCATTGATAAAAAGTAAAAAGAAACAATCTAGAGAGAAAAATAATTATTGAATTAGTGTCGAGCACTTCGGATCTCTTTTTCTTCTCCTCTTTGCAAGCTTGAAAGTTCGTTTGGTGTAAATGAGTTGTTTCTTAACTTCCAAGTTGATTTTTCTCTCTTTTTCTCCTCATTTCCTTTTAAATCACGCCAACCCTTATTGTTAGGGTTTTAATCGTTCCGCTCCACCAGACGCAGAATTGCGGTGGAGCGGACTGCTTGTTGTTTGAAAATTCTCAATTGAAGATTGTGCTTCACTGGAGCAAAAGGCTCCTCTCCACTACTTTTTACTATATGCATGGTTCAAGCGTTTCATTCTTCATTCAAAGCCGACAATGTAGAGAGGAAAATAACAAATAAATCTGAGCTAACTCTAAAAATAATAAAATAAAAATACAATTTTTTGGAGGTCAAACTATAATTTTACCATTTATTTACTTAAAATTTCATAAATCTTCAAGAGCTAAAAGTACAATTTTCCGTTTAAGAGGTGGGGCTCTTGCTTGTCCTCCTTTCAATATTCTTAGAGATTAAAATATTTGATAAATTTAACTCTTAACATTTAATTAAATTTTAACTGAGATTTTATTTTGTGAATCTTTTAAATTTTGTGTTGTTTTCTAATAAATGGAATCTTTCAAAAAAAAAAGATTTCTTTTATTAAAATGTCAACTTTAACAATCAATTTAAAGGTATCCATTATTTAATATTAAGCTTTCACAATCTAGATAACAAACAATAATTAAATTAATCAAATCTATATATGATTGGATTAAATAAAAGAAAATTTTCAAAAAAATACAAGTGTCTTCTTCTGCATTGACTCTTGTACAAGAAAGAGAGACATCTTTCTCAACGGTTGGCCAGCTAAGATTAGACAATTGTGCATGCTGTATCCACTTCATTATAATAACACTATTTAATGACTGATTAATATAATTAATGAAAAATGTGATAACTTTATTTTTAAATCTTATTATTTAATATCTACTTAAAAAAGTTGATTTATTTAAATATTTGTGCAGGAGTGAGCAAAATTCGATTTAATTTCAAAAAACTCGATAAAAATTCAATTTTGAATTAAATAATTTGAGTTATTTGAGTTAATCAAGTTATTCTGATCAACTTGAATTAAAAATTAAGTATTTTGATTTAACTTGAATATGAATATATGAATTACACAATTTGAGTTATCTGAAAATTTGAATAAGAAAAGGCAAAACTACAACGTTTTGATAAATATTTACTCATTAAGTTAAAAGGTAAAACAATTATATTGTTTATATAATTAAATAATATTGTACTTCGTCTACTGGTTAAATAATCGGTCTATGTAAAGGCAACATTGAGTATAAATAATATGATTCGTTAACTCAACTGAACTTAACTTGAAATTTTTTCACTTGATCGATTCAATTCGAAAAAAAATCACATTGAGTTTGGTTGCTAAAATATGATTCATCAACTCAACTAATTCAAATTTTTTTACTTAATTCAACCCGACTCGATCGAATACTCATCCCTATATTTAGATATAAAATTGTACTTTTTTTTTCCGTATTATGAACCAAAAATAAAGAGTAGGCTATTTTTCAAATTTTATTGCACCTTTGTTATCGCACAAATTTCGAAGTGCTTCCCAATTTTTGACATTTACCTTGTTATAGTCTTAAAGTAGCGTTGAATTCTATATGATTTACGTAGTAGAGTTTGATTGCGTCTTCAGATTTAATTTTCAAAATTAATCATACTTTTACAAATCACATATATCCATTTTTACCATACAATATTCTTGAGAAGGGATATACTTACATTTTTTTGTAATTTTTTATACGATTAATATTTTAACAATTTAATCGTTATATTTTATACTTTATTCATATATTTCATGTATATCGAGTTTGATATAAATTAAAAATAGTCAACTATTCTTTTTATGAAAAAAGACTTTTAATCGTTAAATATATCAATATATATATAATATTTTAGATCAATAAGATAGATATATTTGATCGATTCAAAAATTTACACACATAATATGTACAAATATCTTAATAAGTTCAACAATTGGATCATTAAAATATTAATCGTACAAAAATATATATAAAGAGTATAAAGTAGCTTTACTATATATATTGACTAATGAGAGAGATTTACTGTAAAATTAAAGTAGCTTTATACTCTTTTATATATTTCTGTACGATTAATATTTTAACGATCTAACTATTAAATTTATTAATATATTTGTACTTATTATGCACATAAATTTTTGAACCAATCAGATAACTTCACCACACTAATCTAAAATGTTGTATATATTAATATTTATTGAACTATTGAAATTTTTTTACACAAAATAAATAGTTAAAAAATTTTAAATTTATATCAAATTTTACATGCATAATCTATATTAATGAAATATAAAAATTGACAGTTAAATCTTTAAAGCTTAATCATTCAAAAATATATAAAAAAAAAAACCTTAAAACTACTTTAATTTTACATCCCATAGGCATTTCATAATACCTACAATGTAACCTTTGAATATTTGCTAAATGATGTAATCTTTTGTGTTCTTTTATATCATGCCTTCTCTTCAAGGGTACAATTTAAAAAATTAAATTAAGAAGTTAGTTCGGTTATTGATATTTTTATTAATTTGTTTCATATAAAATTTTAAATCGTTAAATTTACTAATTTCTTACATATAAATTTATAAATTGCTGATTTTAAGATGATCATTTGACGATAATGTTTAATAGTGTAATCCATTCAAACTAACTTGTAAGATACAAAAACTAAATTCCAACGAGAGATTAACTTTTTGAATTTTTGTAAAAGGATGCTATTAATAAATAACACTGAAATTTGTAGTTAATTCACATTTTAGAAGAATAAGATCAAATAGTACCAAATGAAATTTTAGAAGAATTGGGGAGCAAAGTGAAATTTGTGAAGAAAAGAGGGTCTTTCTTTTGAAAAGGAAACTTAACAAAAGTCAAAGAAAAGTCAGTCTCAAGGCTGTAAATGAAAAAGTCTCCTCAAACTCGGATTCTGAGTGGACAAAAGACAAAACCCTTTTCTCGCTAGCTGTCTCCAATGACGTAATACGTTGCGTACGCCACGTTACAAAGGCAGAAAAATAATATTATAATAAGAGACTGCATTTAAGGAAAAAATGGTGAAGTATATTTCGATGCATTTTTCGTTTGGAGGATTATAGAAAAAATGATTTCCCAGAATAATTTAAAAATCAATTAACCATTTAATCAAATATTAATAATTAATTCAGCTCTTAAAGTATATTTTTTTTTATCCAAGTCTATGATGGGTTATTAAGTGATGATGTGGCAATTAACAAGATGAATAATAGTATGAAAAATTATGATGTGGTGAATGATGTAGAAAATGCTATCCTTTTTAATTTATTTTATAAGGGTTTAATTAATTTTTAAAAAAGTATAAAAAATAATTATAAAAAAAAAAGAGTTAATGCACTTCTTGGGCTTGAACTTGATAATTTTTCTCATATTGGAGCTTGAACTTGTCTTTTTTTTTTTTTTGCTTAAGTTAGTTATTGAACTTGTCAATTGTTCTACAAGGGAGCCTAATTTTTTTTATCCAAATTAGTCCATGATATTTCCTTAAAATAAGTTGGAGAAAAAAAGTTCAAACCCTAATGTGAGAATAATTACCTACTTCAAATCCTAATATGAGAACAATGGTCGAGTTCAAAAATTAACTTGGACCAAAAATGTATTCTAACCCTAATGTGAAAATAATTGTTAAGTCCATTCTCTATTAACTCTAAAAATAGTATAAAGAAGTTATAAAAATTTTATTAAAATATAAAAATATTAAATTTTATAATAGTAGTATTTTTAACTTTTTAATACTTTTTCATAATTTATATAATTTTTTCTATAATATTCTAAAAGGTTTATAATATTTTAATAATTCTAATAACTTTAAAAAGCTCTTTAATAAAAAATTACCATTTTTTTAGTTTTTCTTCACACGTTGTCCTATATAGCACCAGAGTTCATTCTTATCAATTTTCCTTATATAATCTTTTCTTAACTAAAATCATTAATCACTGCTCACTTCAAGTAACTAAACACTAAATTAATTGTCGCTCAAACCCCTCACTCTGCACCCCATATATATTCAATTATCATTACACTTCAAGTTCTTCATTTTCTTATTATTGAAGCCAAATACTTTTAACCTTCAAAATAGCAAAAATTTTCTATAAATTTTTAATACTTTTATAACAATTTAATATTTTTATAATATTTATAATATTCATTTTAATACTTTTAATATAAATACCTAACACTTTTTTATAGTTTTAATTTTTTAAAAATTCTATAAATTCTGTAATTTTTATTATTCTTTCTTATTTTTCATAATATATTAATGGTTTTTATAATTTTTAATAATATTTTAATCATTTTATAATTATTAAAAATTTTATAATATTTTTCTACAATTTTTATAGTTTTCTAAATTTTTTAATCATATTTTAATAATTGATAGATTTTTATAATTTCTAAAAATCAATTAAGCTTTCGTAAAATACTTAAAAATCAATTTGTTATCACAATTAGTTGTTTATATCTTCAAAGAGCACATGCGACAAGGGGATAAGTGCAGCGGATACTCTGATTTTGACAAAAAAAAATTAAAAATCAATTAACCCTATATGTTAACACTTTTTCAGATCAAATGCCACATTTGACACCACAATATTATTTTTGGAACATTAGCCGCTAGGTTAACTGTCAAGTCTTCACTTAATAACCCATTAGAGACTTTGATGGAAAACTATAAGTCAAGGGTTCAATTGATTGCTAATTTTAAGTTAAAAACTCAATTAATTACAGTTTTTAATTAGGGGTTTAATTAATTTTTTAATTATTTCGCAAGGTATTTTTAGAACTTAAGCATTTTGTTTATAATAAAAGTTATGAAATTTGCAGTTTTTTCTCTCAAAATGTTTTTAGATTAATTTTTAAATTATTTTTTAATATTAAATAACTTAACATTCATGAAGATGGAAGTTTGTATGAATATTTTTAGTCAAACCTCAACACCCTTGAATGATGAGTTTAAACTACTTCTGCAAAATCTATGACGAAATCTAATTCTTTGGTTTGAGATATGATTGAAATAATATTGTAATTTCAACATTTATGAGTGCGAAGGTTAAACACTTTGATAAAATCTTCTACAAACTAACTCATACCTACTATTTTCAAGGTCTGGTTAGTTTAGCTTATAAATATCCACACCCAGACCCTTTTCATAAACCCCATAACTCTTATGAGGTCGAGGATTTCAAATTGCCCCTAATTTCAAACGAAGGAAACCTCAATTCTTTTGATTTCTATTGTTTGATTATTTTTGAAAAATCTATATTTATTCAAATATTCGTTACTACAATATTTTTATTTCAACTAGTAGTATTATAATATTAAAAAGTAAAAGTAAAATATTATATACATAAAATAACATTATCCACTATTAAAATATTAAAATATTAATTTTTATTATAATATTATTTATATTGAAATAATTGTTATTGAGTATTAATTTTCATTAAAGTATTCATATACACAATTTTCTTAATCAAATAATGATTTGAAAAATTGGAGACAAATAAAAGAATTTTTTTTGTGAAATTGGTTTACAATCTTTGGATGAATTTTTGATTATTCTCTTAAATAGAGTTTCAATCCAAGACAGGTGTTTTCTAAGTGGCTGCTATTAGTAGTGGCCACTATTACTATCATTACGATAGATTTTGTTACTTGCCATATTTGAAATTGACAATAGATTTTATTACTTGCCATATTTGAAATTGACAATTTTTGAATAAAACCTTTGAGCTTTAAATGATTCTAATATTGTAGAAGTATGCAAGCTTGTCTTTGAAATTCAATCCATTTAAAGCAATGTATATTGAAGATTGGATTGGATTGGATAGAATCAAGCAATCAAATTCCTTGGATTGTGGAGATTGGATCAGGATAGCTTTAAAGGCATATATCCAACAATCTAAGTTACATTTGTCTTTATTATTATATTATACCTTGTTATTTTAGTTGTTGGTTAATAAGGGAATTGATTGTAATTGATATATATATGTTAGAAAGTTTTGTAACTCTTATATATTTTAGAGACTTGCATAGGTTTTATACTGAACATTGAGAGCATTTATTTGTTCATAGTGGAATATATTTTCGAGAGTGCATTTAAGAGAGTAAACAAGTTGTGTTTACAGCTTAAGTTCTCAAGAGAAGTAAGTACAATTTATTATATATAATAAAACTAACTTGCTCTTTAATTCTATCCTAGGTCGAAAACTTTTGTTATTTGATAGCAACTTCCTTACGTTATCATTCCCCAAGCACTAATGCAAGGAAACTGTAAAAATAATGGCGGTAAAACGATCGTAAAAATAAGAACACACAAATTTTATGTGGAAAATCCTTTCTGGAAAAAACCATGGGCAAAGGAGGAGAAATTCACTAATGTTGATAAACAAATGATACAAGAGGAGTTTCGACTACATCTATTTAAGGATTGAAAAACCCACAGATCCCCTTATTTTGCCACTGTATTTATTTCTCCAACAAGTGACGGGATTTGGGTAGCACAATCTCTAATAGAAACAAATAATGAAAATAACTACAAATTTAAATAATAGTAAGAATAAATTATTTTTTTACCTTTAAATATTGTTGAACAAATGGGGGAGGGGGTGGTGCTCTATGACGAAGAACGACAGGATGGGAATTGATGGGTCAATGATGATGAATGACGGTAGGAGAGGTGTTAGTGATGTTGAATGTTGGCAAGGGAGAAAAGAGCATTTTTTTTCTTACGTTTTTGTGTGGATGATGAACGATGACAAAAGAGTGGTCAACGATGATAAAAGACAAGAGGGAAGGTTTTGGCAATGATGAACGATAGCTAGGGAGTGGTTATCGATGATGCACGGCTGTAGGGGAGGGTTCAACAATAATGAACGATGGTTGGGGAGGAGTCACCGATAATGAATGGTGGCAAGGGAAGGGAGGGGATTTGATTTTTTTTTTCTTTCGATTTTTTCAAGTTTAAGGTGAATGACAACAGGGGAGAGCTCTTTGGTACTGAACGATGGTTAGGAAGGCTCACTAATGATGAACGACAGTTGTGGAGGGGAGGGTTCTATTTTTTTTTCTTTGTTAGGGTTTCTTTTCGCTATAGCCTCTTTGTCTCTTGTGTATGGTAATTGAGTAATATTAGTTTCCACAATTTTTCCCCCGTTCATTTGTTTTAAATCCAACTGTTGGGTTTTAGGTTTCTCTTAATCTAATGGCTCCTATGTTTTGGAGCTTTTCTTAAGCTTATATTAGTTTTTTTAGAGGTCATGTTAGAATTATTAGATCTAATGCCCTAAATGTTGTATATTCATTTTGTATACTTATATTATTCGAAAAAATTAGTTTAATAAAAATATTTTTTAATTACATTAATATCATTTGTATATTGTCCTTGATATTTTTACACGCAAAGCAAAATAAAAGTAAATATTGACTCACTATTTATCTAATGTTTAAGTAATATTAAGCAGTATTACATGGTCAGATCATAATATGAAAATAACTTGCATTAGTAGATAAACCTAAACATGTTCTTCGCCTAATAGGGAACGAGCTAACCAATTAAAAGACTAATATGTTGTCTGTCAAGTTCAATTGTGGAGATGTTTTGTCTTGAGCAGAATAGATCCTAGATTCGTTTATGGATTTATTCACTTGTGATTTTCATAATATGACATATCTTAATCCTGAGTGAATAATGAACTATGTATGTGTGACTCATATACTTTTACGTAAGTAAAAGCCTAAGTTCAAATAGATAAGGAACCAAAAGCTGGTATGTTGGGTATACGACTTTTGTAGTATGTAGCATCATTCACAATAGTGTAATTCATAGCTAAACTAATGGGTAAATGATATCTTCTCATTGATATTATAGACTTCTGTAATATGTAGCATCATTCACAATAGTGAAATTCATAGCTAAACTAATGGGTAAATGATAATTTCTCATTAACATTACATGATAAATGAAAAGCAAAAATAACCATGAGTTGTTTATTTTTGTGATAATGACTTGATTACTATTTGATATAATTGATTTTTCATGAAGGAAGATGTAATGGTTACCATATTGGGAGAACAAATTTATCCCCAAGAGATTAAGGATATCCCTATGAGAGTAACACATTTATGACGAGGTCCTTAGATGAGTACTTATTAAGTGGTTTTCGTAATGATATGTAATTAGGGAGAGCTCAATTATGATTCTATAGTGGAATGATTTTGTGACTATATAAATTTATAATTAATAGGCGAAAAGTTGAAACTTAAATATAAATTATTTGAGCTTTAACTATATATGTCTAATTGATCCTTTCGCTAGCTTGTTGAAATCGAAAATGAATTCCATGTAGATACAAATGAACAGAAATGATGAAGTTGGAGAAATAAGTCACATTCACAAATTAATACGTTTTCTCACTAAGTATAAAAATGACATGAGAATCAGTTTAAGGTTTTTGAATTATTATTTAAATTAAAGAATTGAAGTTCAAAAATGAATTTAAATTAATTAGTCATTACGAATCCGTTGAATAAGGAAATTAAATATATTTCCTCTTAGATTTTTTACGGTAAAATTGTTATGATTTTAACGAACTTAGAATTAGGTTGAAATAAAAATTTATTTGGAAATTAATAGAATAAATCATATTTATTTTGGAAAATATAAAACTAGTATTGGATTGGATTAAATTATAATGTTTTAGTTTAAAAATACTAAAAGCATATATAATTAAACTCAATACAAAAGAGACTCAAATCCCCTTATACAAGATGAGAGGGGTGGCAACCCTAATAGTTTTTACTAGGGTGTGCCGTCCACCCCTACTCTAGTTGGAGTAGGAATGTGCTTTCTATTAAATAAATATTTTTGTGCAAGTCTTATTTAACTAGAGTTCTCCTATATCTCCATATATATATGACATTGATAGAGCTATTGACACGCAAGTTTCATATATCATTATTCTGTCAGAAAGTTGTTAGAATTTATTTTTTAGAACAAATTTTATTTTATGAGAATTATGATTTTTATTTCTATTGAGAGGATTATTTTTCTATTGAAAATAATAGAATCATTTCTTATTTTGTGTTTGGTTCATGTTACTCGAACCTACACTTGGCACAATTTGAGATATGAGGATAATAGAGAAGGTCGTTCGATTTAAAGCCGAGAACGGTTTAAACCCACCTTGCACAATTTAATAAAAAATTATTGCTATAAAAATTGACTATTTAAAATTCTTTTAAATTTCCTTTATTGTCCTATAATAATTTCCCTTCTATATCGGATATGGGATTCCACGTCAAGCTCACGTACATAAAAGAACATATTTCAAATAAATAAGTTTGAATTGTGCATATTTTAGGGAGAAAATGAGAAAAAAATATTTCAATAAAAATAGTGTAAAGATGAGAGGTTTTTTTTTTAAAGGTACGAGATTTGTTAATTAGTGTTTAAAATGATAATCATTAAATTCGTTGAATTAAATTTTATTATTTTTAAAATTGTATATAGTAAATATATTATTTTATGTATAATATTATGTTAGTTTAGTTTTTTTATATAATACAGACAAAAAAGATATTTTATAATTCATGGATTTAAAGACTACTATTAATTTAAAACTGAAATTTTAAAATTTGTAAAATATAGTAACTAAGAAATGAATAAATTGAAAAATAAAATTAAATCCACAACTTACGCATGGCATAAGATTAATAATAGAATTTGATCTAATGAATATATTACCTATTACTTGTTTGAGAACTAAATTTCAAAATTCAAAAAATATTAAGATAAAAATTGACTAAGTTAAATTATAAAAATAAATATATTACTGCATATAATACAAAAACTAATCTCAATTTAAACAATATTAGTAGAAATATTTGAAAAACTTTGTTTAAGTAACGTTATTTAAATTAGATTGAATTGACTAATTGGAATAATTGAATTGAAAATAAGTTAAAGTATGGGTTTGAAAAGAGTTTAGATAAATTAATTAAATTAAAATTAAAATTAATTGAATTAGCAATTAAATTAAATTTTTTATTTTAAATAATTTTAACTTCTTAACTTCTATTAATTTTCATAATTAAAATCAACTAATTAAATAAAAATTAAGGATTGATTAACAAAAATTACTGATTTTCTAAGATTCGTGCATTGTATGGCTCGAAACGTGTCCATTTCTGCATCGGCGTTCTTGTCTTGTTTTGCTCCTGTCCTGGCTCCCACGTGAGGGCGGCTTCACGCGCGCGTGCCTAACTTTTTATAGGACGCATACGCAAGGTTTAAGTGAAATTTAAAAAAATATATTTTGTGAATCGTTTTTATCATATTATTTATGATTTTATTCAATTAAAAGAAGATTTAATATTATTTATTTAAAATTTAATTCAAATATACATATAATATGATAAAGCGAGTACGTGAGTTGATGAGGATATGTTAGAATGGGAATGATGTGGCTGAGAAATGCTCAGATGAGATGGTAATAACCCATCAATCAATCAAATCATGCCTCGGACTTTTCTTTTTCATTTGCTAAAATGAAACAGTTTAAATTTTAAAAGATGTTTGGATTGTTGTCAAGTCTTTGGTTCTTACAAGATCTATGCGTTTGATTCGGTCGGTAAGAAAGTTTGTATTAAAATATGGAGTCGATATCTTCCAAAATAGAGGTAAGTCCTAGCACTAGAACTAGAGCTGAACTCATTTGACAGAAATAATCATCATTTTCACATATCACAATCCATTAAAAATGAAGAAGCAATTACCTACAATGCAAAATTATTTATGCATTTTAATCTTTTTATTAAAAAACAAGTAAATTAATTTTTATATAATTTTTTAAATTTTTATATATATATTTTTTTAAATTTCATAAATTATAATTTTTATTTACAATTTTTTTATTTATTAATATAAAATATATAATAAAATAGTGCTGTGTCAATAATGAAATATTGACTGCCCAATTGCTTCAAATAAAGCAGTAGCGGTGAAGATGAATAAAAATGTATAGGTGAATGACTAAATTTTGTATTATGATTTATTCATAAAGCACCAAAATAAGCAACATTAATTTTATCTCTTCCATTTAGCATTTAAGGGTTTAGTTTTCTCATTTTTTACAAAAAAAATCAAAATACAATTCGAACTACATTATTATAATAAATGTCGATAATGACGGTAGAACGATCACAAAGTAATAAGAAAAGAAAATAAGAACACATAGATTTTACGTGAAAAACCATTTTGGGGAAATTCACGGGCAAAGGAGGAGAAATTCACTAATGTTGAAAAAAGAATGATACAATAGAAGTTTTGACTACATCTATTTAAGGGTTGAAAAATTCTATTTTAATCAAAGTAAAATAGAAGAAGTACAGTTCTATATGGATTCAACTTGTTTGGCCCCCACAAATCCCTTTATTTTGCCCATATAATTATTTTTTAACAAGTGACTGGATTCGAATTATACAATTTCTAACAAATATCATACATATATGTTATACCTAACTACTTCACTTAAGGGAATTCAACGCCATTGAAACTAATCACTTTAATCAGATGACTCGTTAAAATTTTCACATATTTTTTAATTAGATTGTGGTCATATCACATCAAAGTTGTTTTAAAAATTTCTTCAATCATATCTCATGAAATTTTTTGAGGATAGACCAACTCACGTCTAATTACATTATAACAGTAGTGGTAACACTTCATGACCCTACACGTTAATAAAGTCTAATGCCAAGCTACTTATATAACCCTTTTCATCTCTAATAAGAGGCTAGGCACTCCCTAACTAGTAAAACTCTCTCAAATTTCTCCACCACCGTCCGACATTCTCAATCCTTGACTAGGAGCTTTTCACACCACCTTGGAAACTGCTATTGGTCCCTATTTTCAAACCACTTATCAACACCATCAAATATAAGATATTGGTTCTTTCTTTTTTAAAGTAAATTTTTATTCCACTTGACATTAATCATGAAATTAGCAACGATGCCTTCGGTATTGTAACACCCTTAACCCATATTCGTCGCCGGAACAGGGTTACAGAGCATTACCAGAGTTTACAGAACAAATACAATTAATTCATGTCTTTTACTATTCATATCCGAAACAAATCATAATTCAATCATATTGTCTTTTAAATAGGTCATCGATGCCCTTAATACACGTTAGAATCAAATCGAGACTAAACCGGAAACTCAGAATTTTTTTTGTGAAATTTCAAAAATTTTCTTAGGTGTAGGGGACACATGCCCGTGTGGCTCATACGGCCAAGTGACACGCCTATGTCTTAGGTCGTGTGGGCTTTTGATGTGAGGCACACAGCCATGTCCCAGCCCGTACTCAAATTAGGGTAGCTACTAAATTGGGTCACACGGCCAGCCACACGCCTGTGTGTTAGGCCGTGTGGACAATTTAATTTTCAAAAATTAGGTTCAGGATTCACACGGCTAAGACACACACCCGTGTATTAGGCCGTGTGTTCCACACGGCTGAGACACACACCTGTGTCTCTGCCCGTATGACTAATTATAAGCATTCTGTTTCTCAATTTTTAATATGCAGGGGACACACGACCAAGCCAGACGCCAATGCGCATGCCCGTGTGTCACACACGGCTGAGACACACGCCCGTGTGTCTACCCATGTGGACAAAAATAGGTCATTTTCATGGCCACTTTTCTCACCCAAATTGTTTTCAACCTACATCAATACTTACATACATATACCAACCAATTCAAGACATTAAAACCAAGCCAATATTAACATTATATAAGATATAGCATCACATGTATTCAAACTTACCTTTTGTAAGACATATATACTTTCTATAATTCAATCTAACCATACTAAACACATATATATTATCCATACTATAACCTCAAATATATGTATATTCACTAAACATATCATCATTAGTCATTCCAATGGCTAAATTAAAAATAACCATTTGTAACACCCCTAACCCCAAACCGTAGTCAAAACAGGGTTACGGAGCATTACGAAACCTATCGGACAATTTACATAAAATACCTATGTTCAACCAATCTAAACATATTTAAATATGCTCAAAACTTGCTAAATTTACACATTTTATATATTATCCAATACTCAATTCTAAGTACTTATCAAATATTATCAAATAAATCAAATTCATACTAAATTAGTCAAGTTCTATTATATACCATTACCAAAATCTAAATCTACTTATTTCACTTTTACATTCACCATTCAAAATGACACACATAAGACACCCTAGGTACATGCCATTATCAACAATTAATACGCTTTACCTCGTTGAATTCGGGATCGGCCTGGGATGTTGATTCGCATTCTTACTTTAACTTAACCTGCGCACAAAAATAAACCGTACGCTGAGTATGGGTATACTTAGTGGTATTTCTATAATCCAAACACTTAATAAAATAAAATATAACAAATACTTAAAATCAGATAACAATCATAACTATTCAATTATTTAATTCATAGATATATTTATTGTAACTTATTTTATTCTTTTCACTTACTAACCTATATAGCTTTCCACGATTTATTCACAAGTCATTAAACAATTATAATATTCACTTTTATCCAATCCAGATCTACATAATTCATTTGTCTCAATCATACTTCAGTTTACTATTTAATATCAATAAACTGTATTCAACTATTCACTTTTCAATCAGTGTTCTGTACATATCCATTTCAATAACAGTCATTACCATTCATATCAAATCAACTTGCTATCCCAGATAGCTTTCATTATATAATACGATTCGTGTGTTTCAGCCCACATTTCAAATCTTCATTCAGTACCAATCTGATCACTGTTATATTTAATAACCCCTATTAACATGACTCGGACTCAGACGGATACACGGATCCAACCAAACACACCAGAATGGCACCCAGTGTCTCATCGGCCTAGCCGAGTAAAGTGGTACCCAGTACCTCATCAAATCTATCCGAAGAAATATAGCGACACCCAGTGTCTCATCGACTCGAGGTCGAAGTATCCCTGCACTCTTCCAATCCTATGGCATGCCAACTATATCCGACCTAACTCGATACTGTTAATAGGGTTTCCAATTCACTTTCCAGTTTCCAATCATTATACACTTCAACAATCACATTTATTCTCAATTAAATATAACTCAATTCACTTTTCAATAACAAATATTCAATTTCACAATAGTCACTTATTCATATTAATTTCATCACATACTAAATCAATTCATTTCAATTATAAAAAAAACACAATACAAATAATTCACATCTTAATTTTTTATCATAACATTTACCCAGAATTCAATTAGCATAATTGCACAATATCACATTCACACACACATATATATTTATAATATATATAATTCAATTCAATATTGATTCAATAAATTCATAACATACCAAATCAACCCTCTTCCATTAACAAACACAATAATTCTCACTTTAACATTCACTAAAGGCATTGAATAAAATATAACAATTAATAACTAGGTTTGGATTATAGAAATACAAACCGTAATTTCCGAGTTAGCTCTCGTCGACTTTGCATTTTTCCTTACTTAGCTAAGATTTCCGAAACAACGCTAGCTACGAAAATTAATTAAATATTATCAATACACTACCATTCAATTTTAATTTCTATTCAAATTTTGCTTAAATTCCAATTTAGTCCCTAAATCGAGACTAACTTTTATTCTTCATATTTAACTCAATATTTTTATTCAATTTTCACTTTAGACTTATTTCAACTCTCTAATTTCACCATAGGACCATAATTTTGAAATTTTTTCAATTTAGTCCCTACCATTCAAAACTTATGAATTACTTTACAATTCAATCCTTATTTCACTTCTAACTTGAATTTCTATCAATTTAGACCTTAATTCATCATTTTATTCATCATGAACAATATCTAGAAATCTAAAAACTTTCAAAATATCCTCTTAATTTCATCAAAACCTTATTCCAAAGCTTCCAAAACATCAAAATCAAGTAAAAAAAGGCTAAATTAACTTACCAATTAAACTTTCAAACCTTAAAATCTCAATTTTTCCTTTTCTCCCTTTCTTTCTTTTCTTTCCTTCCTTTCTCTGTTTCGTTTCATGCTATTCTGTTTTTCTATTCTTTTTCTTCCTTTTATTTGCTTTGTATATATATAATATAATAACTTATTAAAATATCTATTTAATAATCAATATATTTATTACAATTATAATATTACTTATATTTACACATGTAACATATCATCATCATACATTTGTCATGTTTTAATTTATTTATTATATAAAAATCTTAATTAATAAATATCTATTAATAATTAAACACATATATTACAAATGTATATATTTTTATTTATACACTTGTATCAAATCATATCCACACATTTGTCTTTATCTAATTTATTCATCATATAATATCAATTTAATAATAATAAATACATTAATATTTATTTAAATAATAAACAAATACATACATGTATTATAAATGTATGTATAATATTTATTACATTTGTACCAAATCATTTTTATACACTTGTCTTTTATTTATTTATTTTATTAATTTCATATAAAAATCTATTTAAATAGAAAGCAATTAAATAAAATATACTACAATGGTACAAATATATGTATTACACTTATATATTTTATTTACCATACATTTGTCTTTATTTAATATATTTCATAATATAATATCAATTTAATAATAACAATAACATTAATATCTACTTAAATAATAAGTAAATACATACATATATTACAAATGTATGTATAGTATTTATTACACATGTATTTTATTTTTATCACACACTTGTCACAATTTAATTTATTTATCATATAAATATCTTATAATATAATTATAATAACTTAATTTAATATCATATATTACTAATAAATATATATATTATAATTAAAATCTAAGTAAAAATTTTAGATTTTTACTTTATATGCCGCCTCACTTATGCTAAATGGCATAATTGCCATTTTGGTCTTTTTTATTTTCTTTTAATCTATAATTAAACTTTCACACTTTATTCAATTTAATCCTTTTATCCAATTATCCTTAATTAAGCTAAATTTACTTAATTAAACTCTAATTAACCACTCAATTAACTTTGTAAGTATTTTTGATAAATATTTACTGATCTATTTTTCAGCAACGGAGACCCGAAAATACACTTTTCCGATAACCGTAAAATTCGGGTCATTACACCATTTATATGCTAACATTGGCCAAGTTAGCCTATACATGTCATTATACCAAAATAAGTTTTCTATTTATACCAAAACGAGCTGAAGGATAGCGTGATGGTGCTCTGACTGATTCTAACCTTTACGAGCTTTTGAGCACTATAAAACAGAGAAAAGAAAACTGAGTAAGCATTTCAAATGCTTAGTAAGTTCAAAACTGCATAAGATTTCAAATGCTTAGTAAGTTCGTATAACAGGAAATTAACTAACCAATCATATTCATTTAATGTAAGCATACAAACATGCATCCAAAACTATGTGACCAATTGCCTAGACACATGTTCTCATCAAACAAGTTAGTCATGAAATTTACATGATTATCATGAAAATAGAGATGAGCTCATCATACATCTATTTCCAGGTATTTCAGGGATTTTTAAGATATAATTCATTTAATTCTCATATTTTTTCATATCAAAAGTTTTTTCTGTTGGATTATTGAAATATAGATGGATACCCAGGTAGTACATACAAGGTGTATATATCATTGATCTGTTAACTCTTATATGGGGGTACTCTTTAGAGTACATAATCGGGAATCACACTCTCGAGCTTTATCACAGGAAGCTCACAAAGAGCCGTTTTAGAAAAATCACAAAGAGCTTATCGGGAAGCTTATTCGGGCTATATAACGGGAAGCTTATAGGAGCCATAATCGGGAAGTTCACAAAGAACCATATCGGGAAGCTCACAAAGCGTCATGTAACGGAAAACTTCAGATAGCCATATATCAAGAAGTTCAAGTGAGCACTATCGAGAAGCTCACAAAGAGCTAATTTAATAGGAAGCTCATGAAGAGCATATAATCGGGATATTCATAAGAGCTAAGGTGTGTCCACAACAAATGTAGGATTACAACCTATCGGGATGCTTCGAAGTGCTGTAACGGAAAGCTCGCAAGAACCATATACGGGAAGCTCGAGAGGCTAATACGGGATGCTGTTTTGAGCTATGGTGTGTCTGCAACATATGCAAGACCACAACCAATACGGGAAACTTGTATCCATCGATTTTCTTTTATTCAAACGGAATTTAACACTTATCGGGTAGTATTGGATTTTCAATCAATTTCATAAACATGACAATTACAAAATTCACATATACAATATATAATTCAAATATTTAAATGTACACAATTTAGTTACACGAACTTACCTCGATAAACGTTTGTATACAAGGATCTACTAATCGAATACTTTTTGTTTTCCTCGATTTAACTCAGTATTAAGTCTTTCCAGATCTATGTAAATTAATTTAACATCAATTTAATCCATTTCATACTCAATTTAATACAATTCACATCCTAGGAAAAATTACTATTTTTCCCCTATACTTTCTATAAATGACGATTTTGTCCTTAGGCTCGGAAAATAAAATTTATGCAATTTAATCCTTATTCCAAGCCTCGTCGATTTTTACATATAACATTTACAGCACATATATTTCATAAAAATTAGAAATTTTCCATGAATTTTATATCTTTACAATTTAGTCCCTAAATCACAATTTCATGAAAATTCACTTTACAAAAGTTGTTTATCTATCAATAACCTTTCATTTTCTACCATAAAGTTCAAATTTTCAACATATTCATCCATGGAAAAATTTCAATACTTTAATATCTTTTCAAATTGATCCCCAAAATAGATAGATTATGTTATTCCGATTTCAAAAATAAAAAAAATTACTAAAAATGGGACATGATTACTTACCTAATTAAGCTTGCTTGATTTTATTTCTCTTTCCTAGGGTTTCTATAGAAAATTTGGGGAAGATGATGAGATAAGATGATATTAGGCTATTATCATCTTTATTTATTCCAAATTCCAATTTAGTTCTTTTCTTTTTTTAATTTTCCATGGATGATTCATCATAAATATCTACTAACTCCATTTAATGGTCTAATTACCATATAAGGATCTCAAGTTTTGAATTCCATAGCTATTTGATACTTATAGCTACTAGAACTCAACTTTTGCATTTTATGCAATTTGGTCCTTTCTATAATTAAATTTGAAATTGGTAAAATTTTCTTATCAAAATTTTTATACGTATTTCCTATCATGATGCAGACCATGCAATAATTTTAAGATAAGTTTTCTTTCTAACTCGGATTTGTGGTCCCGAAACCACTATTACGATTTCACTGAAAAATGGCTGTTACAGGTACTTTTTCAATGTTAAGGCTCCATTTATTTCATTGAAAACTACTTTTGGAAAATGATTTTTTAAAAACAACTTGCTTTTCTGGAGCAGCTAATATTTTCTAGTGTTTAGATGAATTTGTGTAAAATATTTTCTTTTGTTTGGCAAGTTCATTAAAAATATTTCATAAAAGTTATTTTTAATTAAACAAATATACATTTGAGATTTTCTTTCTTATCTTTTCATTGTTTAAGTGAGTTTATTTTATATCTATAATTTTATATTTTACATTGTTTTTACACATATTAAAAATATTTTGTTAAATTTAGATTCATTACAACGTCATTTTTTTATTTACATGACTATCAAGTGAATATTTTTTATTTAAAAATGTGACATTAATAAAATTGGCAAAAAAAAATATCAATGTCAACAATTGGACTTGATTTTTAAATCTGAACAGTAGAAGGACTAAATTCTTGAAAATAAAAGTACAGAGACTAAATTGTAAATTTGTGAAGAGTACATGAACTTGTATAACACATTTTAACCTTTATACTACAAAATATTTATTATTAATATATTTATAATTATAATTAATATTTATTATTAAAATATTAATATTGATATTTTCAATAATATGTGAATAATATTATTTAAAATTATTATTTTTAAAATTTATTATTAAAATAATAAATTATATTAATTATATTAATAATTTATTATTTGACTAAATATAAATAATTAAATATGTATGGTTAATAATATTGAAAAATATAATATTTTATATTAATATTTTAAATATTTTTAAAAATAAAAATAAAATTTATTATCAATATAATAATATTAAACTTGATTTAAGTTAATTTTTATACAAAAATAAAATTATTTACGGAGGAGCTCTTTTCCTGACTTACCATTTTCGAGAGGGCAAGTCATTTTATAAGAAAAAATGTTTATTTTACATTGATCTATAAGTCATTTTCCGTTGACTAAACTGTTTTCTGTGAAACAAGCATATGAAAATGCATAAAATATTTTCCGTAAAACATTTTACATGTAATCAAACGGGCTTTAAAATTCAAATATAATACAACTAATTAAAATTTTTTAAAAAATTTATGTTAACATGTTTGATTCACTTAAGAATGTGGTGTTAATTTTTTAAACTACGTTCATTAAATATATTAAAATTTTATTAATTTTAGTATTTCCAGTGATATTTATTATTATGTAAATGAAGAACATGCAAAATACATTACAGAAAAATGTCAAAAGTGAGTAAATTTGCATGAAATATGGCTACCCGAGCTATTAATGCGTGTTCTTAATAGCACTCCTATTTATCCAATGAAAGGGTATATGCCAAAAGTGGGATTTTAATATATTACAATAAGCAACTAAAACTCCAACCTTTGAAAGATTAAGAAGGGAAGAAGCAAGAGCGTTAATGATTTCTAAACATTTTGTCTCTACCATAACATTATTGATGCCATCATCCATAAGCTAAGAGAGTGTCTCTCGAATCAATAATATGTGGTTCCAATATAGCAAGTAAATGACCTGATAAAGCACGTATAAAATTGCCACGATCATCGCGTAATATAGAAGCAAAAATTGGTGGCCTGATTAGCCTCAAATGTTGCAGTATCAACATTACATTTCACCCGTCCTGAGATTAGTTTAGACTAGATAGCAGCGGTAACATCTTGGTGATTAGGACTGAGACTGTACGCGACCAAAAGCCACCTGTGAAACTTGCCAATCTTGTAAGAACTGATTTGAAAAAGAAATAATATGTGACGGGGGGGCATCAGTAGCTTTCTAACAAAAAATTATGAAAATACCAGAGGCTCTAAAACATGACTGCTGCTTGTAAAAAAAGAACATCATTAGCAAATGATAATAAGGCAAGCAACCAATTATAAAGAGATTGATTTGAAACAACTAGCCCAGCAAAGTCATGCAGATCGGTGTACGTACTTAGTGCAGTTATGTAAGCAGACTTGACGCTATCTAGGTGCATCTCAAAAATGGCCTTACGAAATTCAACAAGATGAAAAGGAGTAGTTCGAAAAGCATTATCCTGATCTCGAACCATAGCTTGCGTACCATCCAAGGCATCGAAATTCATCACAGTTTATTGAGGGAAAATATTATTAAAATAATCAACAACAATGTTACCCATACCGACCTCATCTAAACAAGGCCGCTCCTGCGTATCAAGCAAATATTGGGATGTGATCTGCTCTTCGTTTTAAAGCTTGACCATGGAAATACTTTGATTTTGCCTCTCCGTAACTCATCCAAAAAACTTTAGATCTCCATCGCCAATACACTGCCTTTTGCGCAACAAGATTATTGATCGCGTTTCTTAAAACTATCATTGAAGTATCAGTAACCCCACAAAATTGAGCCTCCTCAATTTTTCGCTTAGCCTCTTTCAGTCGAGATGCAAAATTACCACCCAAAGAAAACTACCAGATCACAAGTCAAGAACTACATGATTTTAGTTTGTCGAGAGCGTCATGCGACGGGCAAGCATGCCCCCCCTCTTGCACGACATCAAAGAAGCCATCGTCAGCGAGCCAATGATTTTTGAACTTGAAACGTCTGGGTTTTTGTGAGGGGAAATATGAAGCAGATACCAACTTTAACGGGTTATGGTCGGAGGTATCACTCACCAAGTTATCGAGTTTATCATAAGGAAAAACATCTACCCACTGTTGATTGATAAAAGCACAATCAAGCTTCTCCATGACAAACGCATTGGACCCCCTCTCTTTTTCCAAGTATAGCTAAATCCAATAAAAGGCAACTCCATAAGATGGCAACCAGCTACACATTATCGAAAACCTTCTATCAAAGAAACTAGGTGACACCACCATATTTATCGTTTGGAGACTTAAGGTTATTGAAGTCACTGATGCAAACCCTTGGAAGCTCATGTAACCAAGAAAGTGATTATAGAAGTGCTGAACTAGCTTGCTTCCAACTAGCTTGAGGATGTCCTAATAAAAAAAAAAAAAGTTTAAGTACCACTTAAATTCACCATTTAGAATCAATATCTTCTTTCATAATGAAAGTACCAATTGTGAAAAAAAAATTTAGGCATCAATTTGGGAAAAAAGTTCAAGTATCAACTTGCTTCTAATTAAAAAGTAATTTAGGTACTGCTCATGACAAAGTACTAAAGTAATTAAAAAGTAGCCGGGGGAGGGGGGCATGGGCCCGTCCCCCCTGGAAAATTTCATTTTAGGTTGTTAAAATTTTTTAAAAAATTTAAATTAGTAAAGATAAAATTACACTTTGGTCCCCCCTAAAATTATAAAATTCAATTTAATCCTTTACAAATTATAGAAATATAAACTATAAAAAATTAAAATTTCATTCGGCCTCCCTAAAAAAATTTTCTGGGTTCGCCCCTGAGAATTAATGATGAGTTTTCATCATAAAATATTCCACTTAATTAAGGGTAAAGTATTACAGAGTTATTTAGACAAAAGAAATTTACTAAGGGGTAGATTGTAGTGTGTGAGGCATGAGGTATATTCGATTTCTTAAAACAAAATATTCTGTTTTCTCAAATAAAATAAAAATATAGCATAATTTATTACTTATTAGTAAAGATAATTAGGTTTGGTTGGAAAGGAAGGGTGAAATTGATATAAAGCCCAATCCTTAGTAGAAAGCTTCGGTCCCCAGAGGCAGGCCTTTAGCTCGTTACAATGTGGGAGAATCAGATCAGACACCATAATCAGTCCACTACAAAGTTACTTTTCCATCCAGGTTCTTCAACTTTCTCAAACACTAATCTCTGTAGATCATCTACTTCCTTTTTTTTTCTTACAAATTTTAAATTGAGTGAGAGAATGATTTTGCATAGATGCTCATGCCAGTTTTTTCGTTTTTGCAACATTAAAATATCATTTCGCTACACACTCGAGTCACAAGAAGAAACAAGCATAAACATACAAAGATTCACAAGACCAAGGCCGACAATCAATCCATCGGGCAAGACAAAGCAAAGCAAACCAAGACAAAGCCCAAGATCGATACATAGAAAAAACAAGACGAATCAAACATTAAGAGGCAAAATGGGGGCCAACCCCTGAACTCTTTTAAGGCAGAATGATTATACAAGTTTTCCAGGACCGTGTGGACTGCAATCAAAGCTTGAAGTGACGTTGTTTTGCAGGATCAGCCATCATTGACTCACTGATGCTTTGACAGTGTTTTGATATACTCATCCAATAGGTGAAACACCATGTATAACACCGTGAAGAAAATAATGGATCGATAAAACTGGATGTTCCTTTCCAAATAAGAACAATTGAGCTCATACATTGCTATGGAGGACGAAGAGCCAATGTGAAGGCAAACGACATAACAGTGTGGGTAGATGCTGCCTCCTAACTCAGTAACAACGATGAATGATAATTTCGGAGTTATTTTTAATATAGTTTTTATAATATTTTAAGAGCTAATTTTAGCATTTAAATTAGTTTTTATTGTATTTTATAATTTTTTAAATTAATTATATTTTATTTAAATTTTATTTGTTTTTTTTTATTTTTAGGGTTAGTTCGGGTTTACTTGTTCTTTTTCTTTCTATATGGTGGATTTCGGATGAAGAATGGAAGACTTAGAGCATAGAATAAAAAGTGGTAAAGTGAAGTCTTCTGTTCCACCGGATTTAATTCAGTTGCGGACTTCTAGTGGAGTAATGATTAAAAACCCTAAAAACATCGATGATGAGATTTAAGAAAAAAAGAGGAAAATGTGCAAGGAATCACTTGGAGGCTAAAGAACAACAACTTCAAACTTGCAAAGATAATAAGAAAAAGATATCCAAAAAGCTTGGTATTAATTCCTTAACTATTTTCTCTTTAGATTATTTGTTTTTACTTTTTATTGATGCAAGTTTATTTTGAATTTATTTTGTGTTGTTTTCTCAACTTAATATAAACTAAACTCTTGCTTTGCAAGAATTGCTTCAAATTTCCAGTATAATCATTTTGCTTGATTTTATGGTCATGAGGCTTGGAGGGAACCCACATGTTTGTCGACAGATATTTGTGACAAATCTTTTTATTCTTCGATGACAACAACCACATAATCAAATTTGCGTGTTAGTGACCGCAAAAATTTTTCCATTACTCTTACGTCATCAAGTGTTTCTTTATTCCTTTTCATTTCATTTACCATTGTTTTCACTTGGGTGACATAATCATCAACACTTTTTGAAACTTTCATTTTCAATGTCTCAAATTCAGCTTTAAGCATGTTTGGTTTGGTGTAATGGATTAGCCATTACACCCCTATTCTATGGGCCCCACTAATCCCCACTTAATCCCATGTTTGGTTTGATGTATTGCCTATTACAGGCCTATTACAACACGGATGTATTCCTGATTTTCTCTGCTTCAACAGCGATTAGCCATTCCATTCCAAAAGTAAGGATTAGCTAATCGTTTCTGTTTTACCCTCCCCAGCCAAAATCTGCTGCTCCACCCCACCATCTCCCTCCCAACATCAACAGCAGTACACAACCCACCAAACTCCAAGGCAAAAGTCTTCGAAGACCTATCATCTCTTTTATTTTATTATCGATTGGATCCAAACAAAGGATTTTTTTTGCCCTTTTAATGGATCATTGGTATTTTATAGGATTTTTGCTTCTTATTTTGCTTCATCTCTGTTTGGTTTCAGTTGAGATCAATGGATCGGTGCTTGAAATGAAGAGAGGAACTTCTTCGGTTCCATTTGATCCCACTCGTGTTACTCAACTCTCATGGCACCCTAGGTCACTTTAATTTCTCTCTTCTTCTTTTTCGCATTTTGTAACTTTTTTCTGTTTAATTTACTCAAAATTGTGAACTTTATGTTTTTATTTTTATTTTCGGGGCTTTCCTTTACAAAGGATTTTTATCAAGTGAGGAATGCGATCACCTTATTACTCTGGTAAGCAACATTTTTTAAACTAATTTGTTGATTAATTTCGATTTGTGATGTTAACCCCCTCCCCTTTTTTTCTTAAAATGTGTGAATTTCAGGCTAAGGATAAATTAGAGAAGTCAATGGTGGCGGATAATGAATCGGGTGATAGCATTGAGAGTGAAGTTCGAACCAGCTCTGGCATGTTTCTTCAGAAAGCTCGGGTATATAATTAAATTGCCCCTTTTTTTAGTTTAAATCTGTGAAATTAGCTGGAATTCTGTTAATGGAAGATAGAAATATTACAGCGGTGAAGGCAGTTCACTTATTCTTCATAAATAACCAAATTTTGGATGGTAGTTTATGATAGATGATGTTTTAGGTGTCTTTTACTCCTTTCCCCTAATGATTCATTCACACTTAATCTAGGGCAAGCTCTTTACCTAAAGAATCCGTTTCCTCACTGAATGCATTGAAAGTTAAAGATGATAGTTGTGCTCTTTGGCATTGGCTTAAGCTTTTGGGATAATTACTTTCCCTTAATGCTGTATCAGATATCTCGAGTAGGACTCCTGATAACTGATTTACTTCTTATTTCTTCCTCTGCTGTCTTGTTGCTCACTGGGGAATGCATTACTGCTTTAATCATTCTTCAGTTTGCACCTTTTTCTTCACTGGAGTTCAGGTCCAAATGTGTACTGCTTAGTATTAGTTACTTGTTTCATTAAGTTTAGAGATCGTTTACTCAATACTAATTTTGATGACTCAGATTGTTTATTTTTGTGGACCGTGTTTGGAAAGCATTGTATATGCTGATTCTTGAAGTTCAAATGCTTATGTGAACAAGTGAAATTAAGTTTGCCACTTTTGTTTGTATGATTGGTTTGTGATTTGTATTCCAATGAATTCTGCAGATATTACTATGAACCTGCTGTATATGTTCATAGCTTCTTATTTAATTGTTCTCGGATAAAATTGCCACCTTAGAAATCCAACCATATAATCCAACCATATACTTTTATTCATAATATACCTGTGGTATTATTAACATCGTGTAAGGCTAATATGGATAGGTGGTGATGAAACCTTACTATCATAATTTTGTTTTTGGTATGTATTTTATGAGCGTTAATTCATCATACTATTATTATGAGCGTTAATTCTACTGAATATATCTAGATCTTTGTTTATAGAGAATCGACTGAATTGCAAAATTTTAGCATCTGCTATGATGAATGTCACCTGACTGGTAATCATTTCAGGGCACCCTGACTCAGTACTACGAACAGCTGCCAGTAAGTCTAGAGAATTTGAGGCTGTATACGGGAAACACCGAAGCAAGGGATCTGAAGACAAGTTGCCAATGCAAAGTAGTCTTGACGAAATGGTGGTTTTTATTCGGGAACTAATCAGCCTTACACGCTTAAAGACATGGGAGGAGGGCACTTGTATTAGGTCATTGACTCAACTTCAACAGAGGGCAAGGATGCTTCTGCATCAACATTGATTCAATGAAATCCATGTAATATTTGTAATTTTTCCCAGGGTCATTCATTTTCGGATATAATTAGTGATGTGAATAGGATTGTGACTAATATGCTATCTAGCATTTTGTAAAGTTTGGGTAGGCTAGAAAATTGGAAAACATATTAGTTGGTAGCTGGAATGTTGAAATGAGCTGACCGGCATTTTGTACAATGCATTTCTAATGAGAAAAATTTGTTAGTTATAATTATTTTAAATTTTATTAAATCATATATTTTAATTAAAATATATTTAATATTAATTATTTCAAATTATATTTTATAGTATTATATATTATGATTTTAGTAAATTCATATAAGAATATTGATTATTAAGAATTTTATTAAATTATATATTTTAATTATAATATATTTAATAATAATTATTTTAAATTATCTATATTATGATTTGAGTAAATTCATATAAGAATATTAATTATTAAAAATTTTATTAAATTATATATTTTAATTATAATATATTTAATAATAATTTTGTTTAAATATGATTAAATTATTTATTATTGATATTAATAATCTTATTAAATTTTAAATAACAATAACAATAATCATTTACCCAAACAAATTTATGCTAAGGGTATTCTAGTCATTTTAGTTTTTTCCATTATGCTATTACACCTCTATTCCATTCAACCAAACATAAGATTACTATTACGCCTCTATTCCATTACATTCAACCAAACAGTTGATTTGCTATTACACCTCTATTCCAATACACCTCCAATCCAATACACCTCTAATCCAATTCAACGAACCAAACGTGCCCTAAGAGTTTGTAAACGTACCTTTTTGGCCTTTTCGGCTCCTTGAAGTGATTTTTGCAAAATTCTCCATGCTTCCTTTGACGTCTTGCATCTAAAATTTTTTTAAAGGTTACTTTATCAACACCTTGAAAAATAAAGAACAATACTCTCTTATCCTTTTTACGAACTACTTTCAATATTCTTTTTTCTTCGTTTGTCAAAGCCGCTTCAGCAGCTGCATTTTCGGGCTCATATCCTTCTTCGACAACATCCCGGCAATCTTGAGAACCAAGCAAAACCTTCATTTGGATGCTCCATTTGTCTTTGTTAATTTCGAGACCTGCAGTTGAATCATGTTTGCCATTATGACGTCAACACGAACCTAACTCGAATAAAAGTTGTTGGAAATATAATAAACACTTAAAATCAAAGTAATTTTATTACATACAAATATTACACAATACAAATACAAACTTTTCTTTCTCTTTATACTAGTTGTTGCTAGATTTCTATCTCTCACACTTTTTTTTCTCACTTTCAAGACACACATTAATATACAAAATAAATAAATATATATATATATAAACATAGTATACCGCTTTAATGATTATTTATCCTTTAAGAATATCATCAAACTTCCAGTAAGCATGTATTGATTATGTTCATCCTTTGTGAGTTGTAGGTCACTTTGCAATCATTTTCAAAGCCACATTTTGTAAAGTTGCTGGCCAATTTGAATAGCAACTCTTGGCTTCAATTTTCTGTCAACTTTGAAAGTTGGTTTGGCTTCAACAATTTGTACAAGTGGCTTGCAATACCGGAATGTTATTATGCATTGCTTGAAAGTCTAGAAAAAAAACTTTGGAAAACTCTTTTTCCATGGACCAAGTGATCGCAATAATATGCTAGCTCCTTTTGCAGATTGGTTATGGAACCTGATACATACCGTTCTAGTACCTGATACCATTGCCATAAATTATTATATGATTTCTCTCACTCGCTATGCATCTTCTCTAATGTCTTCTGTTTTTCCAACCATGTCTTGTGGTAAAACACGATGAAATCGTACTCGCTACGGATGTGTGCAATCAAAATCAACATTAGAATCCTAGGACTCACTCTTACCATAGGTAATATAAAGTTGGATATCATATCTGAATCCAATTTCAGATGATTGTCTGACATGCTTGTAAAAACTCATTTATTTTACCATCCGTAATACAATGTCGAATAAAGGTCAGAATGGGAATCGAGGTTGTTAATCATGACGCATATTTACAACAACACATGTATGTGGAGTGGTAAATTTCCTCATTGTCCAGAACTTTGACTTCCTCCTCATAGATGCCATGATTTTCCATAGATATCTTGTTCCAAGCATTGCACACTTTGCCTCATACTTCTCGGGTTAAGATTTTGTAATGTGAAAGTTTACCCCATGCTTTATGCTATATCGCTTCATTGCAGCAACCAAAGTGTGTTTGGAGGAAACTCCATCCTAACCTTTAAGTTGCCAAAATTTATTGACGAACTCTATCCCAACCTCCTGTAGGGCACGTTTTCATTTTTTTCTCACAAAATGACCTATATTAATAAATATAAAAAACCTAATTTCTTAAATTTTATAAATAAAAAAAACCGACATATATCCTTAATTTTAACAGGGCACAAGTACATGACGTCCCCAATGTCCTTCCTTTTCTTTATGGTAGACTTTCACAGCAGACCGTGAGACGTATGCATCCGCACCAAATGGAGTTTTCCTTACAATAATCACTTTGTAAATCATCATACTGATCCTTATCGAATTTCTCTTTATTCTTCGTTGTAATGGCAGGTTGTAAATCTAACATCCACAGCCCAAAAGTAATTCCTAAAAGGAAAAAAAAACAACTCAAAAACTAATAATATCCGCTACCACCAAAGGGGACATTCCTTTAAGACCAAGTGATAATCCATCACTGACCAGGCCAACTTACTTCATAACACGTGCCAATTGTAATTTTCAGCGCCAACAACCCCTGCAGTCCTTTCGCTTCATCATTGGTCAAAACTTAGAAGTCTGACAAAACTTGAAGTAAGATGATACCCACCATTGAAATTTGAATCCTTACAATTTAGAACTGAGCAGAAGCAGAACAAGAATCGATGCAGACCCCTTAGATTCCTTTTTCCAGTTTCAATACTGTTCTAATTCTAAAAACACCCACTTTCAGGTATCCTCCCCTCTCCTGTCTTTCACAATCACCAAAGCCAGCTGCAACACCATCAAAATGCCTAATCCATCCTTCAATTCTAGAAAACGCATTTCTATACACGCTTTACCAATCTTTGTCAGCCTGTTTTTCTCCGCCATTCCCCATTCTGCCCTCAAAATACCACCCCCTTTGCCCATTTTACCCCTTCCTTCGGCTTCTCAGCTTCAATGGCAACTCTCTTCCATGGCACTCTTTCTTCACTTTGGACCCAACACCTTCACTGACTCAGAGTGGGGAACAGGCCATGCCAGCCCCTCTGTGTTCAACCCCACCCTACTAAATGCTTCTCAGTGGGTACATGTAGCCAAGGAAGCTGGGTTTTCAAGGGTGATCCTTACTGCCAAGCATCATGATGGCTTCTGCTTGTGGCCAAGTGAATACACGGATTATTCCGTGAAGGCGAGTCCGTGGAGAGATGGGAAGGGCGATGTTGTTGCTGAGTTGGCTGCGGGAGCTAAGGAAGCTGGTATTGCTTTGGGGCTTTATCTGTCTCCATGGGATAGGCATGAAAGTTGCTATGGGAAGACCCTGGAATACAATGAATTCTATATCGGACAGATGACTGAGCTGTTGACTAGGTAATTCATTGTTTCGTTCGCCCTTTTTGAGTTTTCTCTTGTTTGCTATCTTTATTTTGTTTATAAATTTTGATATGTTTTTCTCATTTATGTTCTTGTTGGTATTGTTCATTTCTGATTTAGTACTTAGTTAATCTTTTATTTTATGCATTGGCTGTCTCTTTGGGTCTTTGGTTTTTTTTTTTTTGAAGGAATTTATCCTCTGAATTTGTTCGTTGATTTATGTTCATAGGAATTGTGTTTGCTTATGCAACTGAGTGGTTTTGTAATTGTTGTATTGCCTTCTCTTTGAGCTTCTTTGCTTGAACTGTATTGATTTTGATAATTTCCTGTTGATTTAGGCACTCCATTGATTATGGTATTGTGTGACTCCTTTCTTCATAGTTTTGTTCCATTTAGGTTTTCTGAATTGGGAAGTGCAGAGTGTTAAATTTCCCTTTTCAAATTTAAGCAGATATGGAGATATCAAGGAAGTATGGTTGGATGGTGCCAAAGGGGAGGGGGAAAAGGATATGGAGTATTACTTCGATGCTTGGTTTAGTCTCATTCATCAGCTCCAACCAGATGCCGTCATCTTTTCTGATGCAGGTCCCGACACAAGGTGGATCGGGGATGAGGCTGGTGTTGCTGGTTCTACTTGTTGGTCTCTTTTCAATCGAAGTAATGCCGTAATTGGTGGAACCAATCCTCAGTAAGCATCTATTCCTACTTTTTAATTTAGGCCTTTTTGCTCAAAATTACCTGATGATTATGCCGTTGCTTACAGCATATTCTCCATGAAATCTATGAAGTTAGGACATGCTTGCTTTGAACCATCAACAAACCATTTTCTTTTGTGCTTTTTGGATTTGGAACCAAACTAGTACCCATAGTGTTATAACATTATTTATGAATTATCTAACAGATACTCCCAAGGAGGAGACCCTCATGGTCATGACTGGGTACCTGCCGAGTGTGATGTCTCAATCAGGCGGGGTTGGTTTTGGCATGCATCTCAAGTGCCAAAGTCAGCATTGGAACTTCTTGATATATACTACAAATCAGCTGGTCGTAATTGTCTTTTGTTGCTAAATGTGCCCCCAAATTCTTCCGGTCTTATTTCAGATGAAGATATACAAGCACTCCAAGAATTCAAGGAACTTCGGAGGTCTATATTCTCAAATAATTTGGCCGAGAAAGGTCTCCTAACTGCTAGCAGTATTCGAGGAGGCAATGATAATTATCAGTTCAGTCCATATAATGTCTTTGAAGAAAGTATTTACACCTACTGGGCTCCTGAAGAGGATCAACGTGATTGGGTCTTATATTTAGACCTTCAAGAATCAGTATCTTTTAACGTTTTGCAAGTTCAAGAGCCGATTCACATGGGACAACGCATCATCAAGTTCCATCTTGAGATCCTGAGTGGAGGTAGATGGAAGAATGTGATTAGTGGCACAACAGTGGGATACAAAAGGTTGCTGCGATTTCCAACTGTTCAATCTCAGTACTTGAAGCTTGTCATTGACATGTCTCGAGCTGATCCTCTTATTTCTTATATGGGGCTTCATATGGATCGATTTTCCATTCTGAGCCATGCATCTAATACAACCTCACAGATATATGTTAATGGTAGTCAAGTCCTTAGGCAAGTTCCAAACAAACATTCCCAAACTGCCACAGTTTAGTACATGTAATTTCAAGCTGCAATTATTGTACTGGTGAGTGTTAAAAACTCTTTCTAAAATTTATTGTTACATAACTGGGGGCAGCTTCAAATGCCTAATGTACAAATAAGTTGATAGTATTGCATGTGTGCGTGATTATTAATTTGATCACCCTTTATTCTTATAGGCAAGATAGTCTCTTGAGCGTCGAATCTCGACCATTATGATGAACTAAATTATAGCTGCAAGGGTCTGTTACTACATTTCTAGAAGGTGAATGAAACTGTCAGACCATCATAGAAACATTGTACTAGTCATCTAGAAACAAATCTGTTTCTGGTGCTTCATAATCGAGTTTTGGGATTTTTAGCTCATTAAGGGATAATTACATTGAAAGGCTTTCCTTTTTTTGTCTTCTTAGATAGCAATGTGTATAAATAAAAGGGGAATGAAAAAGAGTTGGATCCATTTGCTTAACCACTGTATAAGACGCAAAGGGGGTACACTATTGATAACAATGAAGCTTTAGAAAATCTCAATTTATGTTCAGAATGTGCATTAGCAAATTGTGCCACAACAAGTGGGGTTAATTTATTGGGGAGCAAGTCTCTCTGCTGTCTTGGATGATGCTAGCTTTCCCTGCATCCAGTTCTGCAGCATTTGTAATGAAGCTTTTGGTTGATCCATTGGAACCATGTGACCGGCATTATGTACCTGCATTTTTGCATTTTGTTTTTTGGTTTTAAATGTGAACAATTGATAAGCATAAAAAATGGAAAAAGAAGCATGCAGTTGCATTGTGTTTGAACCTTAAGGAAAGCGAGAGGGCCATGGTTTTTCAGTTGTCCAGCTTCTACACCATCAACCATAAATGAAACTGTGGGAGCTGCCCCAAACTCTTTCTGTCCTGACCATTTCATGGCATGAACCCAGTTTGAATTTCCTGCCTCAAGTGAAAAAGTCACATTAGTATAGCAGAGTGAATAATCTATAACATTTCTTCAAAATCTCTTTTTCAGTTAACAAAATCAAGAAGAGTTGAAGGGTCTCACCGAGCCAGTTGCATATGAGATCATACTCTCCAGCATATATAAGCACCTTTATACCATCCTCTAGAAGAGCAGGAATGCCAACTTCTAAGTTCCTCATCCAGTCTGTAATCATGGCATCGTATACTTCGGTGCTGCATGACACAAAGTCAATGTTACCGACCCCTAAGGCATCCCGAACTGTTTTCTGATTGAGGAACGTCTCCACTGCCGAGAAATCGTAGCACAATTCTCCTTTGCATTCCTTTCTAATATCATAGTACTGTGCATTAAAGATGCCAGAGTTCAGAATCATGATTTCTATTTTTGCTTCCTTCTGAATAGAAATCACTTTTGTAATTATATAATGATAGATATTGGGCTTATCTTACATTTATATTACCAGCGATGCTCAGAATCTGATCAAATAAAGTGTTGCAGGTATCAAAAGAATCCACACAAGCATCTCCACCTTTAGAGCCTGCAATGGTAGTTCAACGTTATCAATAAATCACAAAAGAAACTGTACAGATTTTGATTTTAATCTTTTACAGCTGAGAGGAAGCAGTTACCACATCTTTTGATTGCTTGCACGCATGAAGGGACCAACTTTTTGATGTCGACATAATCAGATTGGGTAATTATACTTGTGTTCAAAGCATAATCTGGGTATGCTTGATACTGGATTTCAGGATCTGTTAGTCCATTCCCGATTGCAAAACCCTGTTCGAATATTAGAGTTCAATCTTAACCCAAAACATCAAAATGAAAAGTCCATATTCAAATGGTATAAAGGGAGATGAAGAAATACGTACCTTGAGATTAACATGAATTCCCTCTTTTGCCTTGTTTCCCTGGTGAACTCGAACAGCGAAAGCTGGAATGTAGTGCCCGGCATAAGATTCTCCGGTTATGTAGAAGTCATTCTCAACATACTCAGGATGCTGCTTGAAAAATCCCTGAAAGTACAGAAGACAGTTAAGTCAATTTTTGAATGCTTCTGTTGTATGGAAGGAATGTTAGAACACAACAAACCTGCAAGAAGTCATACAAATCGTTGCTGACACCAGTTTCATTATGGCGAAGGTCGTTTTCGTCTGAAGTATAACTGAAACCGGTTCCAGTGGGCTGATCTACAAACAAAATGTTCGATGCCTGCCAACGGACAATAAAATGTGGATTGATAAGCAGTAAGGAATTAAGTGTATCAGTGAAAATTTTGGAATTCTATCAGATACCTTGTCCCAACCATAGTCATTCCATACAAGCGACAAGTTTTTGGTAAGATGGAAAGGACCATTTTCATAAAACAATGCCAATTCACTGCTGCACCCTGGACCTCCAGTCAACCAAATCACTACAGGGTCTTTCTTGCTGTTCCGTGATTCGAAGAAAAGGTAAAACATCCTGCGAAAATTACATAAGGAGATAAAGAATCCACAATCAGTATTATTGTCAGCATTAAAGTATATTACAGCTCTGAATCATACCTAGAAAACTAGACAAACCACTGCATGATTTGGACTAGGCCTACAAAATAAACTAGGTCTGGCACTAAGGTTTATATAATAGCATGTTCTTCATATAGCAGATAAGCATTAAATTCTGCTTTACATCATCAGGGATTTTGGAATCTGTATTGGCTCTTATGTTACTTGGAAATATATTCAATATTCACTGCACATACAATCTGATTCTAAATTTATATCATTTGACATAGCATGTATACAAGATTTAGAACTCATGGCTGACCTTGCAGATACAGCATGTGGAAGTTTATAGTACCCAGCATGGTGACCAAACTCCTGAATGGAAGGCCCAGGTTCCCCAAGCACTGGGAACCTGAATTGCTTTTCAACAATCTTGGATGTCTCAACTGCAGGGGCATTGTCACCAGCATTAATAGCATCTTTAGGGAACAAATTAAGTCCTCTTATGAGCTTTTCAGCCTGTAACTTTGCCTGGCTAGAACTTGGAGATTGGTCCTTCCAATGGGAAATAGGCTTAGCCGAGGAAACAGAAAAAAGCACAAAAAGAGAAAGCAAACAGAGATTTTGACAGAAAGTAGAGGCCATTTTTGTGGGGTTTATCTTGGTCGATGAATGCAAGGTCCTGTTTGATTTGTATAGAGTTTGATCATAAAGCCCCCACTTTGAATAGAGACAAAGTCCAAATACAAAGCAAAAAAAGAAGGAAAAAAGAAAATTAACGGTCACCACTTGGCACCGGCTTTTCCCATCTAACCTGCCGTGTGAAAACTACTGATAAACATTGAACCCTCGACTCTTTTTTCATTAATTTTTTTTGAATGCTTAATTATCTCCATTAGTGATTTAGACAGCTGCATCAACTTTGCTTTTAAACCCAACTTTATTATTTAGAAAATTAAGTGGAAATAAATATCACTATTGAAATTTTTACACAAATGAATCTTGCCTCTTTTAAAACAAAATAAAATCTTCAACTTGAACTTAAAAGGAATGTGAAAATGTCTGTCTCCATCATCTTATTATTAAATTTTCTAGAAAATTATATACAAATAATTTACATGACTTGCCTTGTCATTCAAGGATCTCCATTGTTTTTTCATTTAGGGTTTATTATATAGCATTCACATCACAATATCTGGATTATTCTGTCATTTAGAGAAATTTAATGAATGAGACAGCTGGTAACATATTTGTTTTTGTACAAGATTCACGTTTTGTTCTTCAATATATATATATAAGAATTATTGTTTGATGAACCTAGTTATAACAGGCTTTCCTTTTGTCATTTGTTTTTTTAATAATCTTTTTTCCTATTCAAGAATAATAAAAAGAAGGGGGGCTTTGAAGGCAAGGCTAGAAACAAGATTAATGTTGCGTACAAGACATCAAAAACCCACACTCAAAACATGACAAAACAATAACTTGACTTCACTCAATGTTATAGAAATTGAAGAATGAAGTGAAAGGAACATGGGATCTTCCTATAGACAATACTGTGATTTCATCATTTGATGCCTGCTAACTGAAATGCCATTAGATGGATTGGTTCTGTCTACCTTTTGGATGTCACGCCAATGTTAGTCTAATAGAGTAGCTTTGAGTTTCAGCCTTATTCATGGACTAAAGAATTTTACGAGACTAAATTTTAAATTTAATCAGAATTTAATATAATTACATATTATTAAAATATAAAAAAATTCACATTTTTCATACGCATTTTTCATATGAATATTAACTTACTTTTTGAGTAAACTAACTTTAGGCATTGATATGATGAATTATTTGGTTGTAGGAAGATTGAAACCGTCATTAAAATCATCTTTTGGTCAATAAGAGATTTAGAAAAATGTGATGAAGATGATGAGTGTAAATATGGAGGGATATTCTTAACATACATCATCAAAGAATGTAAAATTGAAAATATAACCGAAATCAAATCAATAAAATCATTAGTAATAGGTGCTTTTGATTAAGAGTTAAATTACGTTTTTTTTTACTAAAAAAATTAACATATTAGTCATTGTATGTTAGATAAAAAAGCAATCTAATCACTTTTATTAAAAATTCCACCCATTATTATTAATAAAAACTGGCGTAACTGACTAAATAAGTAAATAATTACATATGATGTGCTATGTGTACCTGATTTTGAGGTATAAGGACAATTTTAAAAATAAAAATAGATGAAATTTTTAACAGAATGATCATTTGGCTCTTTGCTCTAACAAACACTACTAATTTGCTTATTTTTTTATTATAAAAATTAAATGTAATCCAACTACAAAAGTCATGAAGTATAAAAATACTTATTTTAATACATAGACCATTTTGCCCACTGGTCAGAGCCAATCATCTGTCTGGCGCAATAAACATTTAATTTTCTTTTATCTATTTAAGAGTGAAACATGGCCTTTTCATTTCGAAAAAAAATTACACTGTAAATTAGTTTGAATATTGAAATTCCTCATTATCGCTATATTTTTCAGAATATAAATAAATTTATCACTTTACTTTTATATTAAACTTTATTAAATTTTAAATTTTATTAAAATTTGTCACCAACTTTATTTTTTAATTTAAAACTTACCATTTAATTTGATTTTGATGGTTTAAAAGAATGGAAAAAATATTAATAAAATATTTTATTTGAATATTTAACAATAAATTAATTTATAAAAAAAATAAAAATTAATAAATTAACTTGAGGTGTTGTTTTTGTAATTATGAGATTCTCTATTACAAAATTTCTTTTGGGTTAGTATAATTAGGGGTGATGGAACAGCCCAGTTTCTGCCTACATAATATTTAAGCGACCTTCTATTTTTGGGCCCACAAATAACCCAATAGTTTTGGCTTGTATCATTAACATCTGAGAGTAGATGTTCTACTTCCAAAACCGGATAATTCCAGGGGTGTAAAAGATAATTTACTATTTTTAAAAGATTTAAAACTTTGACAAATTTGTGGGCTTGTGGATTGGATTGGCGATAAGGAAAAGAGAGGATGGGAAGGAAGAAAATTAATATACCAGTTAGCCGCCACCTATCTAGCCGTTTTAATTGCATTCTTAATCGTTGTCCATTTTATCATATCACTTACTTTCTTCCGGATTCGATCCTTGAAATTATCAAATGTTTCATTGTATACTTACAAATGTTATAATTAACATGTCATACTTACAGTCGAAGTCATTTTTAAATCTCTATATTTTACACTAATTCTCTGCTTAGTGTTTGTATATTGACGTGTGGTCAAGTATCATGCGTGAGCAATGTAAGGGAAAACTCAATACTTGTTTTGAACAAGATATAATATAGAAATTTCACGTGTTACGCGTACGTAAGTAAAGAAGATCCAATACTTGTCTTTTGACATGTGTCCTTCCTTTTCTTTTTCTTATTTACTTTAATTTCTAACATTAATTAATTTTTATATTTTTATAATATTATTAATTAATCTAAATATTTAATATCATTAATTTTTTTATTAAATTATTGACGTGATTTTTATTTATAAAAATGTTATTCTAACAAAGAAAGTTATATTTCCACATAGTTAGATTATACATTCTAAAAATTTCCATATCAACTATTGAAATTATTTATGGTGATAATTATTTGGACTAACTAATGAAATTATAATAATAGAGGGAGCAAAATAGATAAAATAAAAATACACAAATAATAAGACAAACAAATAATATAATAATTAGAAATTATATACATGTAATAATTTTAATAATTTTATATTTTAAAAAAATAATATAATAATTATATATTTTAAAAAATAATTTTAATAATTTTAAAATCATTTGCTGACGTGACATATAAGAAAATAGTATCACATCAACATTTAATTATATTTGGACCGCCACATCAACGATTAATGTTGACCGTTAGTCAACTAACAGCCACACCAACATATCTGTTAAAAATAGACCAATTTGACAAAAAAAAAAGGTTAAAAGTTAAAGTGTTTAAAAAAAAAACATAAAGAGCCAAAATACCAAACAGTCAAACGGTAAGGGCTATCTCTAACATTATGCCAATTAATTATAAAGATAATAAAAAAATTAAGGAAATGTAATGGTAATATAAAATTTTGAGATAACTAAATAATCTTGAGTTATATAGTGTTATGGTTAAAATTTATCAGATACCCCGTTTAATATAGATTCAAGTCGTGTCATCCTTAATTTCCACTCCTAATATTTTATAAAAAAATAAAAAAATGAAAAACACAGTCACTTACATAACAATTAATTAAAACTTAAAATAATACAATCAATAAAATAATAAAATAATTGTTTTGGGTTTGGATAACTGATTAAAGGTTTTCGTTTATGGGTGAGCGTAGGCTACCACGGACAGGACATTTTTGTCACCTTCTTCATCGTATTGTAGGCTAATAAAGGCATCACAATGGTATTCGTGTCCACAAAATTATTAGATAAACTAAACCAAATTAGTATTTGAAATTGGCTTCCATCCACAATTGAAGTTTCATTAATTTAGTGAAGTATAGGGTTACACTTTCATGTTGATTTTGAATGATGTAAAGACCTTACTAAACTATTCATTCTTGGAACATTAGGATACTCTTTCATATGGAAAAAAAATCAGTATCAATATTCTATTATCTGGTTATTAATCACTTTTCTCAAATTTAAAACTACTGTTTTATAGGCCAAATTAATACTTTGTTTTATACCCATACTACCTATGACTTCTTTAATATTAAACCTAAGAATAGTACAATTACTCGAGGTTGCCTCTTAACTCACAAGTAGTTAAGCAACTTTGAATGCCGACAACTTTTCACCCCTATGCCTCCTCAAATTCAACGTGTTTGAGAGCTTTTTTCGAGATTGAAATAATTTGTAATTAAATTTTGATTGTTTGTTTATTAATTATAACATCATTTAGTTATGAAGTCATTTCACTAAAGTATCATGATTGTACTATCTCATATTATATATTATTACGAAAGCCACTTAATAAGTTCTCGTCCAATGACCTTGTCATGAATGTGTTACCCTCACAATGTATTCTTAATCTCTTTTGGTTAAATTCGTTTTTCTAATATAATCTTATTTTATCTCATGATAATCATTACATCTTTCTTCATAAAAAGTCAATTGTTATCAAATAATAATTAAATCATATATCACTAAGACAAATGACCCGTGGTCACGTTACTATTCATCTATCATGTAATGTGGATAAGATGATATCATTTATCATTTATTGGGGTATGAATTCTACTGTTGTGGAATGATGCAACATCATGCAGAAGTCGTATACCCAACGTATCAACTTTTAGTTCCTTATCTATTTGAACTCAAGCTTTCATTTATATCAAAATATACGAGTCACACATATATAGTTCATCATCCACTCAAGATTAATGTGTGTCACACTATGAATGCCACAAGTGAATAAATCCGTACACAGATCTAGAATTTATTTTACTTAGGTTCTGCCTGATATACTGGCTGTCCAGTCAATCTCATCTATATCTCTATCTTCTGAGAATCATTCACTTCGATACCTGAGACAAAGTATCTCACTAATTAGATTTGATAGACAACATATTAGTTTTTCAATCGATTTGTTCAATTTTGATTAGACTAAGGATGTGTTTAAATTATCTATTAATATAAGTTATCTTATCGTATTATAATTCGACCATATAATATCGCTTAGTATTAATTAAACGTTAGACAATCAGTGAACCAATATTTGCTTTCATTTTTCTTTGCGTGCAAAAATCATTAAAGACAATATATAAAGATATTAATGATATTTGTAATGGGCCAAAATTGCCCAGACCCATCAGAAACCAAAATAAAAAATAAAAAATAATAACAGTCCATTATTTTACAAGGTCCAAATAAAATACAGACCCAAACTAAAAAATCTAGCCCAAAAAATAGCCCAAAACCTAAAACAATAAAGAACAAACCTAATGCCCTAAGGCGCCGCAGCCTCCATGTGCGCCCTCAGTGCGCACATCACCCGAGGGTCAGCTCCCTTGGCCCTGCTTGCACCAAAATGGCCACCTGCTTTATCCGTTGACTGAGCAAACCTACAGAAAGGAGAAGATAGAGCAGAAAGAAAAGTAGAAACAGAGTTAATATACAGTAACGAAACAGTAGCAAAAAATTCGAAAAAATATTGTATGGTTCGGCTATAGAGCCACTACTAACACAATGTAATTTTTTTACAGTCGAATATCAATAAAAAATAGAAGCAAAATTCTAAAGGTGATTTTTTAGCCTTATTCTTCTAAGATTTTTTTTAAATATAAAAATAAATAAAAAAAAGGAAAACTTACCAGAGACGATTCGTCTCCATCCATGATCGGAGTTTCTCTCCGACATCGAAAGCCTAGAACCCTTAGGGTTCGGTTTGGGGTTCGACGGTATGCGGTTCTTCTAAAGAAATCGAGCTTCTGGGGCCTTTTTATTTTTATTTTATTTTTTTTGAAATAGAAGGTGAACCCTTCGAGAAGGTTTGAAAACAGGATTTTTGGGCTCTTTGGTCGCTGTGTACGGCGGTGTCGTCATCGGCGACCAACGGCCGTCACGGTGGCCGACGGCCAGCTCTTATGGCCGGAGGGAGAGAGGGAAGAGAGAAAAGAAATAGCTTTTTTTTTTATATAGATTGTGGCTGAAATGAATTTTGAAGGTTTTTTTTTTGAATTTATACTGCCCCAATACGACATCGTTTAGTGCAGGCTCCTAAAGCCCTAAAACGACGTCGTTTTACCCCTCAGGATCCGCATGTTGACTCGACCCGCTAAAAGGATCAGCTCGTTTTGGGGCGAATGGGCTATTTTCTACCTTAGTCCTTCCGTATTTTTATATTTTTCAATCTAGCCCTGCCTATGTTTTATGTATTAATAATTTTTCCACATAATTTTACTCTCTTTTCATTTCAGCCCCTTATGAAATGGTGCGTTTTGGAGGGCGGGAATATTTTCCCATTTTGTCCCCCCATGTTATTCACGCCTTTCAATGCGGTCCCCCATTTTATTTTATTCCGATTTATGCCCTTAAATTCCATTTAAGTTTCAATCTAGCCCCTTTTATGTTTATTCATTTATTTTATTGTAATTTAGACTCTAAATTTTATTTAAATCTCAATTTAATCTTTTATTCACTTAGCTTTATTTTATATATGCATCTTGATCTGTTTTATTTGATTTATTTATTGTTACATTCATTCATTCATTTAATTTTTACTTTTCTTGTACTTAGAATTTGTATGATTCTTTATTCCTTTATTTGCACATTTTATTATTATTATTATTATTTCATTTGTTTTATTTTACTTTCAATTGTTAACTAAACTTTTTAGTTTTATTTGTTTCTCTACTTATTATCCTTTTTATTTTAGGTTTGTTTTATTTTTATTATTATTGTTATTTCATTATTTATTTATTTACTTATGTATATATATTTTTATATATACTTTCAAAAAATTTATATTATTATTATTATTATTTTGTTTTATTTAATATTTTTATTTTCTTTTTTATTTTACAATTAGCTTGCTTTTCATTTATTCATTTTACTTACGGGATATGAGTTCTTTCTAAAACCGAGATAATCAAATATTTTTCAAAATTAATAAATTTTTCGCGTTTATTCTTATTTCGAGGATTTAAGGCATTGTGTCCTAATTTATGGGACGTAATCATTTTCCTCGATTAACGTGAAATATACCTCTTTTTGTAAAAATTCAATTAAACAATGTTTAACAAAATGATCGTGTTTTTAAAATTTTTCTCAAATTTTTAACTTTCGACACTAAAAACACCAAGTAATCAACTAGGTACTAATTTTGGGCGTATCCAAGATGCTAATCCTTTCTCGTGTGTAATCGACTCTCGAACCCGTTTTCTGGATTTTGTAGACCAAAAATCATCGTTTTAATAAATATTAAACTTCTGTTAAAACGATTGAATTACCAGGTGATCCGATCACACCTAAATAAAAATAATTGGTGGCGACTCCCTTTTTCATTTTCAAAATCAAGTCGACCCCTTTTTTTTCAAAAATGGTTTCAACAATATTGATGAATATTTTATTAAATCAATTTGTTCAAAAAAAATTATAAGTACATATAGACGAAACCACTACACTAAGGGCACTAGATCTCAATAGTCTCCTACTTGCCTTAGTGATGTAACACCCCCTATCAGTATCAGTCGCTGGAATAAAGTACGAGGCGTTACCGGAGTTTACAGAACCATTTTTCATTAAACAAGTCATTTTACTATTCATATATATATAGACATATTCATAAATTTTTATAGCATTCTTAACCATCATCTTCATCCCTATACTTATACCATCTCATCATTTGTTCATTTTAAACCCATATCAAACATGATAAAATCATAATTATATGTAACTCAAAACTTACTAAATACAAGCCATACCAATGGCTAGTTACAGTTAGATCATTTATAAGCCAACATTGACTAATTAACCTATACATGCCATTATAACCATAATTCATTTACCATACATACCAAAATAGGCCGATGGATAGTGTGAGTGATCTCCGACGAGCTTTCGAAAACTCACTCATTTAAATTTAATATAAACATACAAGGCATATTCAATCATCTTGATCACAAGCCCTAACACATAACCTCATCACCCTTGTTAGTCGTACACTTCATATAAATACCAAGAAACATGTATGGGCTCAATTCTCATTAAATTTCTCATATATATAGATAATTTCACATTATGTAATAATATAACATATAGCAACCATATCTTTGTATTTTAAATACATTTTCATAACAACTTGTTTTGATTTCATACTATTTTATATTTGAGCTTTACTCATCAAAGTATTTGAAATATCATTTTTATGCAAATAGTACACACGAGGCACATAATTCCATAATTACGAATGAACATATTTATCAAACATATTCCATGTTCATATATCATAGTCTCAGGTCTCCATATATCAATAATCATTATTTTCTTGTATTTCAGATAAATACTTATAACCATACATAAGTATGCAATTCGCTATTTCTTCCTCTCAATCACAATTTCAAAAGACAAATTCTTGTGAATACGCTCACCAATTTCATAATTCCATGTATTTACCGTTTTCCATATTTATCCCATAAAATTCCTTGAAATTTTGATGGATTTCTTGTAGTACACTCATGGTGTACAATCTCATTAACCGTCAATTCGTACACATATATACATAAGTCCTTTTCAGAGAGCACACTCTCGCAAACCCTATTTCTTACAGCAGAATTAGCAGTCCAGCTAAATCCCCTGTAAGAGAGCACACTCTCGCGAACCTCATTTCTTACAGCGGGATTATTAGTCCAAGCTAAATCCCATGTAATGACAAATACTCTATAGAGCTTTGTCTAGATTACCAGTCCAAGCTAAATCCAGACTCACATTTACTTTGGATTACCCGTCCGGGATAAATCCATTTCGCACATATTTTTTGGGAGGGCTTATATTAGGATCACCCATCCGGGCTAGATCCTTTTCACACATATTCTTTAGGAAGGCTTATATCAGGATCACTCGTTCGAGCTAGATCCTTTTTACTGTCAAATCCTTTTCAGTAATCCATCGAATTCCATTCCATTCAACCGAGATTTATTTCCCTTTTTATTGAATATTATTAGCATTTCATCAATAATCATATATTGAGCATTCAAATCACATTTTCATCACATAAACGTACATTTCAAACATTTAAGAATACAATTCAAGTTACACAAACTTACAATTTGATTTTTATACCATAACTATAATTTTAATTTCATAATAAATATTTGAAATAAAACATTATATCATTTCTAATTCAACGTTTATCTATTATTATCGGGCATGTGATCAATTTATGTACAAGTCATTCATATATTTTCCTCCTCCTCCTCTCCATTCCACATCCTTAATGTATATATCACGCTTATAAGTAACATTATCTACAATTTCACTATTTACTTATATGTATATTAAAAGCTGTCTGTCCATGTCATAGTCACTAAATTATTTTCATCTTGAGCTACAGAACTCCAAATTAAGATCCAGTTGATGTTTTTGAAACTGGATTCATATATCCTTCTACCACAAAAATTTCAGAATTTATAGTTTAGCCAATTAGTATAGCAAAATCTTCAAATTTATCCATGTTCTGTTGTTTGACAACATTGACCTTTGTTTACTAAAAATTAATTATCTCTTAACACAGAATTTGGATGATATTCTCGTTTATTTCTATTGAAAATAGACTCATTAAAAATATAAACATATAAATTTAATCCCCTAATTATTTCTCTCCAATTTTTGATGATTTTCCAAAGTCAGAACAGGAAAACCCAAAATCATTCTGACATTGTCTCACAAAATTTATTATATCTCATGATTTACAATTCTATTTACTTACACAGTTTCTTCTATGAGAAACTAGACTCAATAAGCTTTAATTTCATATTTTATTCATCCTCTAATTTAATTCTCACAATTTTTGGTGATTTTTCAAAGTTAGACTACTACTGCTGTCTAGAACTGTTTTAGTGCAAAATGTTGATTACTATTTTTCCCCTAAACTTTTAATACATGACGATTTCGTCCCTAGGCTTGGAAAATGAAATTCTTGCAATTTAATACTTATTCCAAGCCTAATTATTCTCATACATACCAATCACAGCCCATGAGTTTCATGAAATTTCAGAATTTTTCATAAATTCAACACTTTTCAATTTAACCCCTAAAACATATTTTCATCCAAAATTCTTTAATAAAACACCTTTAAACATCCATTAACATCTCAATTTCATCATAAAATAACAAAAATCATATGAACTTATCAATGGTAACTTCTAAAAGTTTCAAAAAAATCAAAAACTAATAGAATACTAAGTTGGACCTAATTGTAAAAGTCCAAGAATATAAAAATTTCAAGGAAAAAGCAAGAATTGAACTTGCTTGAAGCTAAAATATGAAAGACCAGCTCAAAAACCTCTTCCATGGCTGTTTTTGGCAGAAAGTTGAAGAAGAAATGGTCTAGAAATCATTAAAATCAACTTTGGCCATGTAACTTTTGTTAAAATTCCAATTTTGTCCTTTTCACATAAAAATCTTTGATTTTTTTCATGCTATGCCGCCTCAGCCATTTTAAAATGGTCCATTTTCGCTTTTAGTCCTTCCTTATTTAATGTTTAAGCTATTTAATCACTTTAGCAAGTTTTGCACCTTTTCAATTTAGTCCTTTTTATCTAATTCACAACCGAAACGTTAAAATTTTTTGACAAAATTTTAATATTACCTTATTAACACTCCGTAAATATTCATAAAAATATTTATGGCTTGGTTTATAACACCGAGATCTCAATACCTCTTTTTCTCAATTTCTTAACTAAATAAATCTTTGTAAAACACAGTTTACTATTTCAAAAATATTTTAAAAGCCACATTTGGCTCGTAAATATTAAATAATATAAATTACGAGTTCATTTGCTTGATTTGATGGTCTCGAACCACTATTTCCTACATCACTGAAATTTGTGCTATTACAAGTGAAGTCAATGAGTCGTATTTCTCATTTTCATACCCTCTATATGTTTCTCAAAATTACTGCCTTCCTATCCCAAGGTTGTCCTCTAATGCGACTTTAACTATATCCACGATATCCCATAAGTTACTACCTCCCTTATGATATGATATTTTCTATTAACGTATTTTATCCTCTTATGGTTTCTAGTTTCTTTAGCGTTAGCTATTGTTGCACTATAATCATTAAGGGTGAACAAAACTCAATTTAATTCAAAAAAATTAAAAAAATTAAATTTTGAATTAACTGAATCGAGTTATTTGATTTTTTCGAGTCAACTCGAATAAGTAATTCAAATTTCAAGTTCGAGTCAAATTGAATTTTATAGTTTGAATAATTCGAATAACAGATTGGTGTAAATACTCCTTTCTTCCTTATCAATTTTAAAAATGAGTAAATTGGTCTCTCTCAACAAAAATTACAAAAAAATCAAAATATTTTTCAAAAGTTTAAAATATTTATAAAAATTTCAAAAATTTAAAAAAAATTTAAAAATTCTAAAGAATATATAAAAAAGTTAAAATTTTAAAATTTTTCTAAAATAAAAATTTTTGTAAGCTAAATAAGTTAATTAATGATTCAATTTTATTATACTAAAGTATATTTTCTTCTTCTTATTTTGCTTTGAAAAGAATTTCAAATATATATGGTTTCAAATTTATGTGCTTTAACATGGACTTAGTTATATTGCAGCAAGATTTTAATTTGACATATTTAATTTTTTAATTTAACTCGATTTGAAATTTTTTGAATCGAATTAGAATGATAAAATAGGACTCGCCAACTCGATTAACTCGAAATTCTTTCACTTGATTCAACTCGATTCAATCGAATGTTCACCCCTAATTTTCATAATACTATGTGATAGTTTTTTTCATATTAGGAACGACTTTTAAGATCCGTAAGGAACTCCTGAAGCTATATATCTCTTCTTTTGTTGCCTCAGAAGTTGTCACATATTCGATCTCCATAGTAGAGTCAACAATGCAGCTCTACTTGACACTTCTCCACACTATGGACTCATTGCCTAGGACAAAGACACAGTTCAATGTTAATTTTCTCGAATTCCAACATATTTGAAAGTCAAAATCTATATAACTAATAAGAGTAAGATTTCCCATGGAGTATCAAGCTTATAATCCATCGTTCTACATAAATACTTGAGTATATAGTTAAATAGTTGGAAGTGTGTAGGATTGGGATTCGTTTGATATCGACTCACCAATACTATTACGAAACAGATATTTGAACGCGTGCACAACATGGTATACATGAGACATCCTACTGTCGAAGCATAAGGAACATTTCTCATATATTCTCTTTTTTTCATTATTTTAAGACAATGCTCTAAAAAAAATACGAAAGCCCGGTACAGAAGTTGTGTTACCTTCTTTGATTTGGTCATTGTAAAACGATCCAATATTTTATCTATGTTTAAATTTGTAATAAAATTATCACTTTATTTTTTTTGATCCTTTAAAATTCTAATACCTAAAACATAATTAATTTCTTTCAAATTTTTCCTAAACTGATGTGTTAACTACAGTTTAATGGAAAACAATATCCCTACATTATTCCCAATCGACATATAAAACGAAAAAATAGTCTTTCCTTTCTTATTATAAATACAAAATTCATCTCAAATCCAAATGCTTTTATCTAAAAAAAGCTTTCATTACCGTTTCATCTTTTACTTCTCAAAGTGAACTAACGGAAATAGCAAGTTTGATACCATAAAAGCAGTGAAACTATATATATATATGTCAATTGTCACATCAACCATCTTTCCTCACATTCAAGGTTTTGTCCGCATGCACAGCTACCCCCATCAACCAAAATTTCACCGTATATATGGTGGGCCTTCAATCTCCTTATTTATACCAAGTGTATTGCCACACTCTTCCATGCACAAACCAGTTTTCATAACCTTCTTCAATATTTGGTCCCAATATGCATTTAATCATTTAGTCGTTTTTGTTTCTCTACTGATTGTCTGTTCTTCTTTGCCTTCTCTTTTCTGTCTCCCGTTTATGGCTCCGATTTTCTCTCTGTTTCTTTCTTTCGTCATGCTTTCATGGAGCATTGCTCAGGGACAGGGTCCACCTTCCCCAGGATACTCCCCCTCCACCAGTGTTCGTACTTTGAAATTTGATCAAGTTTTTAGAAATCTATGGGGTCCTCAGCATCAGAGAGCCGATCAGGATTCAATAACTATCTGGCTTGATAAAACCTCAGGTTCTTTCCCATTGTTTTTTCTTTTCCATGATGTTTCTTCTCATAGACCTTCCTTGAGATGATCACTTTGCTTTCATGGTGAAAACAGGAAGTGGTTTCAAGTCAATTCAGCCATACCAATCTGGTTACTTTGGTGCTGCCATGAAACTCCAACCTGGTTATACAGCAGGAGTCATTACATCTTTCTACGTAAGATTAATTTTTAGTTTACATACACAAAGTTAAAAATAAAAATACCACTGAATTTGACGCAACTTCTGACAGCTTTCAAACAACGAAGATCACCCTGGAAACCATGATGAAATTGATATTGAGTTCCTTGGAACAACACCAGATGAGCTCTACACTTTGCAGACTAATGTGTATATTAAAGGAAGTGGCGATGGAAATCTAATTGGAAGGGAAATGAAATTTCATCTATGGTTTGATCCTACGCAAGACTTCCATAACTATGCTGCACTGTGGACCCCTAGTGAGATTATGTAAGTAATATTTAAATCGTTAACTTCAGCTTTCTTCGCTTTAATCATGCTTGACTACATCCTTTTCATGCATGCATACTTTACTGTCCATGCTTTGGGGTCGAATAATTCAACTAATTATTCCGTTTCTGGTTTTTTCTTACTGATAATAACGGTTTATATATATATATATTTATGTTGTAAATATAAGAGTTTACAATCAATTCGTTACTCATTTTCTTTCTCAATTATTAAAAAGAAAAAAATTATAGTGGTGTGGTCGTGGGTCAAATCATGTTAATTGTGAGAAGACATAAAAATTAAAATACATAATAAATAAATTTTAAAGGTTATATTAATAACTATTTTTTTATAAAAAGTATTCTTTTAATCATTACCCCCATTCTTTCTATTTTACTCTTTTAGAATGTAATTTATAAGTTATTGGGAATTTTTTATTTTATTTAATTGAAAATGAAAATATTTAATATTTTAAATATGTTTCATATTCATTTTAATTTTTTTATTATAAAAATTTTAACGAAAAAATATTGGATAAAATATATAGGTAGGTAGCTACTTATAACGTAAAGTAAAGAGTATTAAGTTAAATTTTATTTTATTAAAATATTAAAATAAATTGTTTTTAAAAAAAATGAGGTATTCAAATTAACATATTTATTTTTATCTAAAATTATCTAAAATAATATAAAATATTAATAATTAATTAATCTTTTAAAATTAATATTTATTTTTATCAAACAACTTAATTATATTCTGTACTTATATGTACTAATTTATCAAACAACTTTCTAATATCAATTCAACACTTATAAAATTTAGTGGCAATTATAGTGAGAACTTTTAAAATGAGAACCAAAATAATCCTAGACATTAGATCAAAATAAATGGCTTTAAGCTTTAGATTTTATATTTACCTTACCTTATTAAAATAAAACTAATACACTCTATATTTTTCTTCTATTTTTCTTTGCAATAATTGAAGTCTTAGGGTGAAAAAAATAGACAATTCATAACTTTCAAATTTGATTTTTTTTGTTGAAAGATTTGGACATGAATTTTTATTTATTGAAGTTATACACATGAAACTTATATAATAATCCATATGTATACACGAAAACTAAACTTTAATTTAATTGTATACATTTATATAAATGAATGCATACATTTATTTTCATATTTAATAATGTTACTAATAATTTATAAAACCTAAATTAAATAAAAAAAATTTGTATAAATCACACAAAATTAAAGTTCATAACATTGCAAGTTAAATCAGAATTCGTATGTAACGTTACATATTACATTAAAATTTACATATAATATTACACATTAAATTAAAATTTATATAAAATTATATTTACCACTTTTTTTTTATAAACAAATCAGTATACATATAATGTACAAATTATCATGTCCACTCATATATTGAGACGTGGATTGGTAATGGGGTCACAACTTTTATTTTGATGGGCTTTACTTTTGTTAGTGCAGTCGTACGATTACGGAAAGCGATATATGTGCACAGTATATTTTTTGTCGGTTCCCCTGAGAAAAATCTATCCTAATAAAGTAACCCACTCTTCCTAAACTCAGATTCTGAACTCGTTAAATTTGGGTATAATATATGATTCAATCAACAGATTTTTCGTAGACGATGTGCCAATTAGGAGGTACACAAGGAAGAGTGAAGCCACATTTCCAACAAGACCGATGTGGGTGTATGGATCAATATGGGATGCATCAACTTGGGCCACTGATAATGGGAGATACAAAGCTAATTATAACTACCAACCCTTTGTTGGTAAGTATACAAACTTCAAAATCAGTGGCTGTATAGCCGGTGGCCCTGCCTCATGCCGCCCGCCCTCGGTCTCTCCATCCGACACTGGTAGCCTTAGTCAACAACAACTCGAGGCCATGAATTGGGTCCAAAGGAACTATTTGGTGTATGACTATTGCCAGGACCCTAAGAGGGATCATGGTCAGTTACCCGAGTGCTAAATTAAGAACTGGATATTTAAAATTTTTTATTAAGATGCAAATTTGTTATCATTGTTGAATTGGGTGCTGAGATGGGTCCTGCTTGCCAAGAACAGGTGCAAGAGTGATGAAGCGTCCAAAGTCTTCTAAGATTTACAAGTTGTTTGTTGTTTTTGTCAATTTGTGCTGTTTTTGGTGTTAGTGTTTTGGATTGTGGGTTGGAATAAAAATATGATTGTGAAAGTGCTGCTTTTTTTTTTAAAGGAAAGAAAAGCACGAAGGAAAATTTGACATGAGACATCAAAAGAAAGAGAAATAGCCAAAGGGGCCTTTAAGTGTATGTAAGTACTATTAATGGAAAGAGATGGTGTGATTCTGTTTTCTTTTGGTAATAATGAATTTGGTTGGGAGAAGAAAGAAGAAACGATGATGAAAGTCAAGACGCTAGTCTAATCAACCCTTCATTCGAATTTAAATATTTTTTTATTAAATCAGTTAGAATTGAATGAAAAAATTTTAAATTTAATTAAGTTGGTGAATTTTATTTTATTATTCTAATTTAATTTAATTTTTTTAAATCAATTTGAGGGAAATGAGATTCGAGTCGAGTCGAATAAATTTGTTCTAATTAAACTAAAAAAATAAATTGGCCATGTTGAAATAATATTGACAAAATGACTAAATTTCAAATTAAATAATATAAACACCATATATATTTTTGAGAACTCTTTTAATACAAAATAATAGAAAAAAAAAAGATAATTAGTATGATAACTTGATTTAATAATTTGCTTGTTTAAGGAATCAAATTTATCATTTTGATTTTTTTTAAAAAATATATAATTTAGCATTTATATATTTGTAAATATTTTTTAATAATTTTATTTTTTGAATATTTATTTATAAAATATTTGAAAAAAATATTTTGATAATGTTTTGAATTTTTTGAGAAGGATTGATTTGCACATTTTCAAAATTATCAGAGATTTAAGAGGTATTTACATCAGTTTATTATTTGAGTTATTCAAATTTTTCGAGTTTTAAAATTTAACTCGACTCGAACTCGAAAAACCAAATTACTTTTCGAGTTTATTCAAAAAACTGAATAAGTCAATTCAATCTACTCAAGTTCGGGAAAAAAAATCTTGATTTTAATTATTATTAATTATTAAAGTTTATTTATTAATTTCCAATCCATGTGCCATAACAAAGTTTAAGATTTAATTTTTATACTTAAAATTTTAAAAATTCTAATAAAATCATCGATTCATTAGTATTTAGAATTATCTATCAAAATTTACCATCAATATGCTCATTTAAGCATATGAACTTAATAAAGCTAAACGGTAGCCATTAAAATCATTAACTCAAATAACGTGATATTTTTGTGAGTACCATATAAAAATAACGAATTGATATGATATTACACATATGATAATATGTTCATCGTATAAGATTTTAGAAATATCAAAATATAACAAATTTAACATCCACCATTTAATTCATGATTAAAATTTCAAAATTCTAAAATCACATAACTTAAAATTGATCAAATTAAAATTTAAATACACAACTTATACCAATACAAGGACTAATAGCATAATTTTATAAAAAAATAAACAAACCTTTTTTTCTGCCTCAACAAACTTGAAGTTAGTACTTAGTTACTAACAAAGCAACCCAAACTATTGGTATTTAATAAAAACAGCAATAACATTCACTTTGTAACATTATGAATTAACTTTTTCAATCTCAAATTAGGCAATTTCTTTTGTTGTATAAATCCATGAATAATCTCTCCTTATTCTTCCATCTTCCAAAAGAGAAAAAAGGAATTAAAAATAAAAAGAGTTCAACAATGGCTATAATATTATCAAGGTGCTTAGCATGGGCTCTTTTCATGGTCTTTCTAATGGCAAGTTTTAGTTCAAGTTTGGCTAATATGAATGAAATCGATAAATGTTGGAGAGGTAACCCTCTTTGGCAGAGTCAAAGACAACAATTGGCCAAATGCTCTGTTGGTTTTGCTGGCAAAATGATCAACAACATCGGCAAAGATGTCGTGAAATACAAGGTCACCGATGCTTCTGATGACCCTTTAAGTCCTAAACCAGGGACCCTTCGTTACGGAACCACAATGATCAAAGGTAAAGTATGGATCACATTCAAAAATAGCATGACCATCACACTCCAAAGACCACTTCTCTTAAGCAGCTTCACCGCCATCGACGGTCGTGGTATCGATGTCCACATAACCGGCGTCGGGTGCCTGCTAGTGTACCAAGCGACCGATATTATCATCCATGGGCTTCGCATACACCATTGCAAAGCCCAACCACCTAGCACCGTGATGGGTCCAAATGCGAAGGTGATCCCTTTAGGAAAAATGGATGGAGACGCTATAAGATTGGTCACTGCAAGGAAAGTGTGGATCGATCATAACACATTGTATGAGTGTCAAGACGGTCTCCTCGATGTTACTCGTGGTTCTACAGACATCACCATATCGAACAACTGGTTCAGGAACCAAGACAAAGTCATGCTCCTTGGGCACGACGACGGTCATTTGAGAGACAAAAACATGAAGGTCACTGTCATTTTCAATCATTTCGGACCTAACTGCAACCAAAGAATGCCAAGGTAAATAATGATGATGGATCAGTGAACTCCATATTTTACTGAATATATATTTACATCAATAATTTGACATTGTTATACATTAACTATGTTGTAGAGTTCGCCATGGATATGCGCATGTAGCTAACAATTTTTACCAAGGGTGGGAGCAATATGCCATAGGTGGAAGCATGAGCCCCAGCATCAAGAGCGAAGCTAATTTTTTCGTCGCTCCGAATGATGCTGGGAACAAAGAGGTAACATGGAGAAAAGGGGAAAAAGGGTTATGGAAATTTTATTCGGTAGGGGATGTTTTCAAAAATGGAGCATCTTTCAGTAAGCAAACAGGTGTAGGTGGGGCAAAGCCTAACTATAACCGAGAACAGGATTTTAAAGTTGTCGATGCTGGGTCTGTTAAAGAATTGACAAGTGAATCTGGTGTTTTAAGATGCTCTAGGAGTTTAATGTGCTAAAGGTTGCTACTTGTGTTGGCACTTTAAGTTTAGGGTTTGAGTCTTGGTATTAATACCCTCTCTAAATTGTAATATAAACTTTGATTAAAAAATTAAAACCTATGTGAGAAGGAAATAAAATTAATAATTACTTGGTATTTGAATATTTCGCTCAAATGAACAAAAAGATGGTTTGCTTATATTTTGTTTGATGTAAAAAGACGTGGATATTTGTACAAGAGATGAACTTTTATTTTACAAGAGAAATGTATAAAAAAAATGGATTATATTTGATGCACTGTCAATGTATAAATTTTATACATTATCAATAAACTATAATTTGTCACCTCAATCATAAATAAAATAAAATAAACTAAAGAATTTATAAATAAATATTAATAAATTTATTTAAACCTAATTAAAAGTTAATTAGAGAACTATGAATTTACCCAATCAAATTTTATCTCAACATAGAAACTTGTTATTTGTCTTTCTTAACTCTCTATATAATGGAGGGATTGGACGAAATGCTTAATGAAAAGAGGCTATTTCGATGAAGACAAAACCCTTTTGAAAATGATGACTCAGATTTGAAAGAAGTCAATAGCACAATCGAAAGAATGGGTTAGAGACCCATCTAAAATCCCCAATGCTTTTTTGGGGATTTGTTAGTGTTACGATAGCTAATGAATTATGGAAGTGATGGTTGTTTGGTAGTAGAAGAAACCAGAGCAAACAAGGTCCATGTTTTTTATTTGCCATATTCATTTAATCAAAACCCAAAATGAATCCCCAATGCTTTTAGGTGTATTGCTACTTACGTATTAAAGATTCCCAATTTGTTGGTTCATTCGCCACATTCTCGGCTTTTTGAACATTGAGGCCCATTATTTAACTAATAATGGGAGTAAGAAGAGTTGCAACAATATGAATATTTTTTATCAAAACATAATTGATAATAGTGATAAAAAAGTAAATATTTTTATTTGATATAGTTTTTTGGATTGGAAAGAAGGATTAGATTGAAAACGGATTAATAAATGAACAAACATTGAGGAATCATAGTAATGCTATTTTGAGGGATATATGGAAGATAATGAGATGGGATTGAGTGGTTGAAATCCGTCACGTTCATTGTTAAGAGAATTGAGCGGTTGATAGATTAGGTTTTTTGGCTAGCAACAATGGTATCGCTATCCAATATTACAATTATCCTCTAGATGATGTACTTAGATTTATTCATGAAGATCTAGAGAGATATACAGCGACTATAATGGTGCATGTTTAGGTTTGGAGTTTAAATCTTCTTTTATAAATATCATGGGTTATTATTAGATACATGTTAGTGGAAAGAAAAAAAATACTAATAAGGTTAATATGATCACATATGCCCATTTATTTATTTTTTAGATTTTTAGATATGAATTAAGGAACTCTTACTTGTGAATTTTGATTTTAAGTAACTTTGTCGGATTTTATGATAAACTTTTAGATACACGCCATAACAGGATTAGTTAAAAGAATGGAATAACATGTTCTATTTTTAGGTAACTGGAATTATAGAATGAGTTTTCGTGCTCTCCAAGTTTTAGATTTAATTTGTGGATGAAAGGTGAGAACAAGAGAATTTAATTTGTGGATGAAAGGTGAGAACAAGAGAAATTAGTGAGTGAAAAAATCATAAAAGATTTTGTCATTCAGTTAGACCTTTAAAATTTCAAATTATTATTCATATATTTTTCATTTGTATTAATGGGCAGTATGACGATGAGAGAAGGACTGACAACCAATGAATTGTTGCCTTTCACTGTGCATTTGATCAAAGGACGATGGTTTGCACTTTTTGCATCCTTCCTAATCATGGCTGGAGGTGTCGCCACATATTTATTTGGAATCCACTCAAAAGAGATCAAATCTACTCTAAATTACGAACAAACAACACTTAATCTCGTAGGCTTCTATAAGGATCTTGGTGCTAATGTTGGGGTTATTTCGGGTGTTGTTGCCACCGTTAACTCCAATTTGGTTTTTGTTCTTGCTGGGCGCTGCATTCAACTTTGCAGGCTATTTCATGATATGTTAGTAGTGGCAGGAAAAATAACCAAGCCAAAGATTTGGCAAATGTGCATTTACATCTGCATAGGAGCCAATTCTCAGAATTTTGCAAATACGGGAGCTCTTGTCACCAGTGTCAAGAACTTCCCTGAAAGTAGGGGTTCAATGATAGGTTTATTGAAGGGTTATACTGGGTTAAGTGGAGCTATCATGACACAAATTTACTTGGCTGTATATGGAAATGATTCGACGTCCCTAATCCTTCTTATTGCGTGGCTGCCGGATGCAATTTCAGTACTATTTGTGTACACAATCCGGGATGTAAAATCTGTTAACACCTCAATGACCTTAATGTGTTTCAGCATTTCCTCACCATCTCAATAGTACTAGCAGTTTTTCTCATTGCATTGAATTTATTTGAGAAAATTATAGGTTTCTCGAAAGGAGGATATATTGCATCTGCCACATTGATTTCTTTCCTTGTAATTCTCCCTCTCGTTATTTTCTCATTTGGAACGTCAAAAAACAAGCCATCAATCCTCCGACCAGGATAACGGTAGAGAGGCCGAAACCCAAAGCTGTTTCTCCAAAACAGGGTGATGAAAAGTCTAGTTTGGACGCCATTTTTTATAAGCCCGAGAGAGGAGACGACTACACAGTCTTGCAAGCACTGACAAGCATAGACATGTGGGTTCTGTTTCTTGCAACATTTTTTGGACTTGGATCAAGCTTAACGGCCGTAGACAATTTGGGGCAGATCGGTGAGTCGCTTGGCTATCCCAACAAGACAGTTACCTCCTTTGTGTCGCTTGTTAGTATCTGGAATTTCTTTGGAAGGGTGTTTGCTGGATTTGTGTCTGAAATCATGGTTGTTAAATACAGGCTTCCACAACCACTCATGATGACGATGGTCCTTCTTCTAGCATGTGTTGGCTACCTCTTGGTTACCTTTCCATTCCCAGGTTCACTCTATATAGAATCAGTTGTAACTGGATTCTCATTTGGTGCACAACTGCCAATGAACCTCGCCATAGTTTCCGAGCTTTTTGGTCTAAAATACTACTCGGTATTGTTCAATTTTGTACAATTGGCTAATCCTCAGGGAGCATTTGTATTCAATGTGAAGACCACTGGGACTCTATATGACAGAGCGGCAATGAAGGGTCTTACAAAGAAAGATCTAAGAAGGTCTTCAGTGAAAGATTTGACCGGCATTGGCACTCATTGTTATAGACTACCATTTATAGTTTTGGCTTCTGTTACATTTTTTGGAGCCTTGAGTTCTCTTATTTTGGCGATACGAACCCGAAACTTCTATAGTAGCGATATATACAAAAAGTTTAAAGAAAATACAGAGAATTAATTGAAGACACAGAAATGGTTGATTGGGTGTTGGGATTAGCCAATGTGAAAATGCCATGACTTACTCCGGTTATGTTCTTTTTTCATATCTAATTTGCAAATTAGTGTTTTCATGGACATGATGGATTGATATTGCAATCTATTATATGTTAGAAGTGGCAAACCGGATTCAGATTATTTTGTGTTGAAACAAGAAGCAATGACTTAATTTCTTCACCTAACTTTTCAATATATAGAAAATAAAACAATATTTAAATTAAAATATTAAAATGTTTCTATACTTTATCAATGAAATATTAAATGAAACTATCTATAAATAAATGTACAACTCATACATACATACTATAAAAAATTATGAGTTTCAAATTTATAGCATAATATTTATTGTATCCAACTTACATAATTTATTGAAGTGATACTTTTAACAGAAGGGATAATGACAAATTTTTTCATTGAATTTTAATATAATATCTATAATTTTAATTTGTCAAATTTGATATATATATCATTTGATATTTCGATCTAACCATGTTAATTTTTATAAAAAATTTGACATGTAAATCTTTAAAAAAAGTCAAGAGGAGAAAAAAACTAAACAATCATATATTTGCATTAAATTTTCTTTTTTTTTTTCAAGATCAAATTTATTAAATAAAAAAATTATTGCAATTTTAATTTCCTTTTATATTTTCCCTATCTTTTTCAGCCTAATAGAAAACCCATATTTTATCTCTCATGAGATTGGCTTATAAAAAATTTTATAATCTTCATTTGCTGGGTTTCCTTTTTCTTTTCTTTTTTCTTTTTTGCATTCTCTTTCGTAAATTAATCCTTTCGCCGGACCTTGAGTGAGGATTCCACGGCCCTCGACCCATTGGGTTTTTATGTGCCTCCTAAGTGAAGCTTCATTGAGGTCAACCCACTTTCATTCACCACCTTTGGATCCACCAGCATTGTCGAAGGCTATAATCACAACCATTAAATCTATAATTTTATGGTTGAAATTTTACATTTATTGTTGTATTTTGATCAATAAATTTATGGGCGAAACTCATTTTCATTTTAAAATAATCCGAACAAGGGAGAGTATATTTACACCAAAACATTTATCCAAGTCCTTTTCAAATTAGTTTTCAAAAGAATTTTAAACCAAAAACCACATGCAAACCACGAAAAAGAAACCTATTTTGATACATATTTCCTTTTAGAAAAAAAGAACCTACAATATCATAATATTTTTGGCAACTCTTCTTCTTTTTTGTTTGACAGACACACATCATTGTTGGTTAAAACATCCATTGGTCTTACTTGAGAAGAAGAAAAAGTAAGGATTAGATGAGCTTTTAATAAATTATTATTGGGTCAAATTTTATGACGTAAAGATAGGATATGTTAAAAGATGAGATATATCCAGGTCTGTGGATAGGCAAATGGTTCGTTTAACCTTCGTATAAAACATTTACTCGTACATATGATTGTGCTCTAATAATTATAATTATATATATATATGTTCACACATATGATAGTGCTTCATTGAATTTTCAATTATGTCGGCCTCATCGTCGTTATCCGTCTATCGAAAATGACCGCATAATTTATGCAGTCCAAGAATTTGTAATTTTACTAAACAAATTATTGTCGAAAACACTGAAGAAACCTCATCTTATCTTTACTGCCTCATAAATACCATTTCTTTTTTCGCCCTAATGGATATAATAATCAAATCGCCCAAATAAAGAAAAATAAAAGAATTATTTTGATTGAATCTTATCTTGCCTACTCAAATTCTATATTTTTTACATCGTCTAAACTAATCACACAATATTCACAATTTTTTTTATCTCTTTTGTGCAATTCAGGATACAATAATTGATTCCATAGATCTATGTAGTTCCAAAAACTAATTTATTTATCTTATTATTAATGAAGGATTTCGTATTTATTTAGAATGACCCTCACAAATTGCGACTACTAATTTGTTAAGAATTAATGAAATTGAAACTATATCGTCATCATTTGTTGGAATCAAAATATCTGCGAGATCAAGAAGGCTATTTTTTTATTAAATAAATTATTGGAATTTTCAAAATGATACATTCTCAAAGAGTCGTATATTTTTCTTGTTGATCAACGATGGTTATAATATCAGGCAGTCTCGTCATATATTTAATCTTATCTTTAATTAACATAAATTAAAATTTTGGAAGAATGTTGAAACTATACGTCGGAAAAAAATATAACCAAAAATAAATAAAATTTAAAAATACTTAAATCAATAATTAAAAATAAAAAAAATTGATAAAATTCATAATCACAAATTAAAAAAAACTAAAATCAACCGTTAAAATTCTAAAAATAAAACACAGTAAAAAAATCATATTTTGAAAAAATATAACCACCATTGTTGGTTTCATCAAATTCTGAGAATTAGTAAAAATTAAAAAAAATCAAAATTAAAATTAAAAAAAATACTTACCTACAACTTAAAAGAAATAAAAAAAATTGACTCCATAAAATAGAACATGATTTGAAAGCAAAGAAATAAAAAAATGATTAAAATGATTTAAAATTTATAAAAAAAAACATGTTTTTTTTATTTATCAAAAATTTTAATTTATTAAGTAATTTAATTAAAGTTAAATTAAGTTAGAAAAAATATTAAATATAGATGAATGTATAATAAGATACTTATATTTTAAAAAATTGATGAAGTGATATTTTATTATTGGTGCCTAAAATCTATATATTTTAGGATCACCCTAATATAATTTATTCCCTTTATAATTATTAAGTATGATTCCTATTTCAGTCAAATTTAAGATATAATCTTCTAGTTAAACTTTGTTTATTTGTTTCAATCAAACACTAAATAGTTTAGATTATTTTTTTATTATTTAACCTATGAATTTAGCCTATAAATAGGCTCTTTTACAACCTTAGAAAAACACATCCATTAGATATTAGAACTCATAACATATTTAAAGAATTTTGTGTGTACGTTTTAAGAGTTCTTTGTTTTCGGGTTTTCGGGGTTTAGTTTTTATATCCATCTTTTGTATTCTTCGTTCTTTTGCCATTATAGTAAAATTATTTTTACCTGTGGTTTTTATCCTCTTTAGAGGGATTTTTTCATGTTAAATTTGGGTATTCAATTTCTCAATTTATTCCACTAATTTTTTTTACTTGTTGCTTAATTGGGTCAATCTCAACAATAATATATTAATTTAATATGGTTTAGCTTGGATATAAGCTAAATTTACACTATTACACTTAATATAAGATTAATGGTAAAATTTAACCAAACACATAATTGTTACTATTTTAGTTAAGGCTATAATTTAAATTTCCAAAAGCAAAGGTAAAATATATCAAATGTTTATGTACTCCTTTAAATTTTAAAGTTTTAGTCTTTATACTTTTATTTTGGTGACCCTTATAAAAAAAGGTAAAATAACTTTTTTAGACCTCAACATTTATAATTTTTTTTGTTATTTTGATCTTTACCCTTTAAAAGTAATTTAAAAATTAATTTTTCCACTTTTAAATGAAAATATAAAAATTAAATAAAACTCTTTAAAATTCAAAAAATAAAAAATTGTTTTAAATATATTGTAGCGACGTAAAAAATTTTCTTTCGGTCGCTAATTGAGGCAATTATTTGAAAATTTAAAAATCGACTTTCGATTTTATTAACAAAGGGAGTCACCACCGATCCTTTTTATAGATGTGATCGGACACCTAATAAAATTATTTTTAAAACAAAAAGAAGGCCAAATTTAGGTCTACGTGAAAGTCCAGAGAAAAATTGGGGTTCGGGAGTCGGTTACGCGCGAGGAAGGTATTAGCACCCTCGCGACGCCCAAAATTGGTATCTTATAAACAGGTGTTGTCTTAATTTTCAAAATTGCGAGTTCAAAGTAACATTGAATCGTGACCGAGTAAAACACGAGAAATTTCAAGCTTCGTTTTCTTTTGAGAAGGCTATACCGTTTTAACCCGAGTCGATTGATATTCACCCAACATAGCGATGAAATCGATGACATAGTGTTTAAATCAGTACGTTGCCTTGCTTATTGAAATAAAAACACGAATAAGTATGTTCGAAACAATGTAAAGCAAATTAATAAATAAGAATAAATAAAAGACCAATCTAGAGGTACATTGAAGCGAATATAAATGTGACAATAATATTATAAACAATAAAGATATATATGATACTAGAATTAAATATGAAATAGAAATAATGAATGTAGATACATGATATTAAGAGTATGTACGTAACATAAGAATGAAAAAGGTTTACATAATAATACTAATATGGGTACATAATATATACACATATATATAACATATTTAAAATGAACATATACAACATACATATATAATAGACACACACTAATAATAATAGTAATAATTGTAATAATAAGAAGTTGTATACATAAATAATAAAACATATATTATTAATTATGATAACAAGGATAAAATACAAACATAAGATAGTACAAAAATAAATAAATATTATGGGATTTAAAAAAACATCTACATGAAATAGTAAAAGAAATACATAACAAATAACATAAAGATATATGTATGAAATAACATAAAAATATATGAATAGTATGATATTCACAAATATATACATATTATAACCCTTTTTTAGAATAATATAATTAAATATACGAAAATAATATTATATACACAAAAATGTATACATACACATATGGTGAAATATATGTACTAATATTAATAATAAGTATAATCGGAATAAAAATAAATACAATAATATATACTCAATATGGTATTAAAAGTACGTATATGTATAATAGTATTTCGGAGTATGTACATGAGACAATATAAAATATATACATGGAAATATACAAGAAATATACAACTAATAACATTAAGAATATATACATAACATAAATATAATATATACAATATACACATATGATAAAAAAAACTATTAATATGTACATGTATATCTATATACACATTAAGTAAAAGTACTAATGCTAACAATATTAATAATAAATATAATAATAGATATATATGCATATAATAGTAAGAAACGAAACATAAAGAATATATATAGCTAAATATAATATAATAATAACAATATATAAAAATAATAATGATAACAATATTACATATATAACATGATTAATATTTAAAGCTGAATTAAATAGCAAAATTATATGAAGTCCAAGGTAAATACGAAAAATAAATGAAAAAGGACCAAAATTGGATTAAAATCAAAACTTTGGGGCTAATTTTTTAAAAAATATAAAGGAGAAAGGACCTATTAGAACGCGCATAAAACTATGGGGGACCAAAAACACAATTAATCCTCCCCTCAAAACATAACATAGCAAGAGGGACTAAATCGCAAAGCGCTACATACTTTAAGGCCAATTTTTGACAAAAAAATCATTTTGAAGAGAAAAAAAAGGGAGAAAGAAGAGAGAAGGGAGGGGGCGAAAGGAAATCCGGCCAAGGGGGCCGGTCACCGGCCGATCGTCGGCCGCCGGCCACCGCCCACGGTGGCCGGAAAAGGTAAAATTTTTTTTAACAATATATGTATATATAAAGAAAGAAAAAAACAACACAAAAAAAAAAGAAAAAAGATTCGAAAGAAAAGGAAAAAAGAAAAAAAAATGCAATCTTTTTATTGATGTTTTTTTTTGTGTTCAAAATTTAAAGGGATTTTTGTGTTTGTCTCCTCTTTCAATCTTTGTAAAAATTCCCCCCCTTTACATGATTTTTGAATGGCTTTTTATAGCCATCTTTTACATGATTTTCTATTATTTCTTTTTCTATTTTGTAGGTGATGGTGGTAGACAATGGATATCAAAAATGGGAGGGAAAATGGGGCAAGTGAGAAAGTGGCTAGGTGGCTAGGGTTTCTTGGTTTTTTTTTGGGGTTAGGTTTTTTTTTGGGGTTTAATGGACTTTTGAATTGGGTTTAATATTTGGGTTTTGTAATGGGTTTGGGTAGATGTAAATGGATCATGGGTTAAGGGTTTTAGTGGGTTTAGAGGTTTGGTTGGGTTTTGATGAAATCAGGCCCGGGCAATTTGGGCCTCTACAGCTGCCCCTCTTTGTTCATTGTCGTGCAACAGGAATAGAGCAAAGACTTTCAAGGAATACCAAATTTGCCCGGTCTTGCTAGGTCTTGACTTGCTTTGGAACTCTTCTTGTTTAGTTAGTCCCTTTTCAGTCCACTGCATCTTGTAGCTTTGGTTCACTCCACTGCATCTTATGATATACGCCTTGTAGCTTCAATCTATTCCAATGTAACTTCAAGGATATGAAATTTATGGCTTCGACCTACTTCACTGTAACTTCAGAAAGGTGAGATCTACAACTTCAATCTGCTCTTCTATCGCTTCAGTAAGATAAGGTTTGTGGTCTTTTCTTCTGCGACTTCAGAAAGGCAAGATTTGATGTCCTTGATCAACTCCACTGCAACTTTAAGGAGACAGAATCTGACGTATTCAATCAACTTCAATCTTTATTCTCTACTCGGCATGTGCTCATGAGCTCAACTCATTTTCGCAATATGAATTGACTCTCTAAAAATAGACAATAAAAACAGAAATTGAAAATAGCTCAGCGCGTGAGCCAAGGCTCAAACACCTCTCGCAATATGAGTCGATTTTTTTGAAAGGCAAAAATTGAAAAACAGAAATTGAAAATACCTCGGCGTGTGACCTGAGGCTCAACTCGTCTCTCGCAATACGAGTTGATTTTTTTTATAACAGAAATTGAAATTACCTCAGCATGTCCTGAGGCTCAACTCACCTCTCGCAATATGAGTTAAATTTTTTTGAAAAATATAAATTTAAAAGCAGAAATTGAAATTAACTCAACGTGCCTTGAGGCTCAACTTACCTCTCGCAGTATGAGTTGATTTTTTGAAAGACAAATATTGAAAATACCTCAGCATGTCTTGAGGCTCAACTCATTTCTCGCAATATGAGTTGATTTTTTTTTACAACAGAAATTGAAATTACCTCAGCGTGTCCTAAGGCTCAACTCACCTCTCGCAATATGAGTTGAATTTTTTTGAAAAATATAAATTGAAAAGCAGAAATTGAAATTACCTCAACGTGCCTTGAGGCTCAACTCACCTCTTGCAATATGAGTTGATTTTTTGAAAGACAAAAATTGAAAATACCTCAGCATGTCTTGAGGCTCAACTCATTTCTAGCAATATGAGTTGATTTTTTTGACAACAGAAATTGAAATTACCTCAGCGTGTCTTGAAGCTCAACTCACCTCTCGCAATATGAGTTGAATTTTTTTGAAAAATATAAATTGAAAAGCAGAAATTGAAATTACCTCAACGTGCCTTGAGGCTCAACTCACCTCTCGCAATATGAGTTGATTTTTGACAAACAGAAATTGAAATTACCTCAGCGTGTCCTGAGGCTCAACTCATTTCTCGTAATATGAGTTGATTTTTGAAAAATAGATTGAAACACAAAAATTGACAATACATCAGCGTGCCTCGAGGCTCAACTCACCTCTCGCAATATGAGTTGATTTTTGAAAAACAGAAATTGAAAATACCTCAGCGTGTCCTGAGGCTCAACTCACCTCTCGCAATACGAGTTAATTTTTGAAAAACATAAATTGAACAGAAATTGAAACTACCTTAACGTGTCTTGAGGCTCAACTCATTTCTCGCAATATGAGTTGATTTTTTTTTGAAAGACAAAAATTGAAAATACCTCAGCATGTCTTGAGGCTCAACTCATTTCTCGCAATATGAGTTGATTTTTTTTTTACAACAGAAATTGAAATTACCTCAGCATGTCCTGAGGCTCAACTCACCTCTCGCAATATGAGTTGAATTTTTTTGAAAAATATAAATTGAAAAGCAGAAATTGAAATTACCTCAACGTGCCTTGAGGCTCAACTCACCTCTCGCAATATGAGTTGATTTTTGACAAACAGAAATTGAAATTACCTCAGCGTGTCCTGAGGCTCAACTCATTTCTCGTAATATGAGTTGATTTTTTTGAAAAATAGATTGAAACACAAAAATTGACAATACCTCAGCGTGCCCCGAGGCTCAACTCACCTCTCGCAATATGAGTTGATTTTTGAAAAACAGAAATTGAAAATATCTCAGCGTGTCCTGAGGCTCAACTCACCTCTCGCAATATGAGTTGATTTTTGAAAAACATAAATTGAACAGAAATTGAAACTACCTCAACGTGTCTTGAGACTCAACTCATTTCTCGCAATATGAGTTGATTTTTTTGAAAAGTAGAAATTGAAAATACCTCAATGTGTCTTGAGGCTCAACTCACCTCTTGCAATATGAGTTGATTTTTTTGAAACAGAAATAAAAACATCAGAATACCAAAACATGTCATCTGGAGGAACTCATGTGTCTTTTCAGCTATCATCACATCCTCTTGCTCTACTGGAGTACCTGTATATGTCATGCATGATATTATCATGATATGCACATGTTTGTTGTAAATGCCTACATGATTATGCTATGAGCTTTAGGCATGTTTGTCATATATCCCTTTTTCGTCACGATTTTCGTGACGATCTGTGTTCATTGCTTTGACTCTTGACTTTCTCTTCAGGCTCTGTACCCGTCCTCAAGCTTCATGAATAATCTGTATTTCCCAGGTATCACTCTTTTGCCCCTGGTTGAGCTTTGTCCTTGCGTTGAGGCTCTTGTACTTATCAAATTCTTACCCGGGTAATGCTTAACATTTCTTTTGTTTAGAGTATGTCATTTCACTATTTATCATATAAACGAACCACATAATGAGATGCACGAAAAAATGGTCAGGTAGGGATAAAAGGATACCTCGCATTTATTCATTTCAAATGTAGCAAACAAAGAAAGTTAACTACGAATAGTAAAAAAATGTCATAAAGAGAAAATGGGTCACATTTCAACGAATGCAAATGCTCTAGATATTCAATACATGAACTCTTCCACGTTCCTTCATCTAGAATCTTTTCGAGCATGGCTTCTTGCGTAAAAGATTTCGAGCTTTCCAAAAATGCTTCAAATGCTGTAGTCTCGCTGTTTGACCCACTGTTCAAAATGCCTTGCTCTTTAAGCCTAGTGTTTGTTTCATTAGAACGCCCTTTTCGGGTTTTCATCCTAATCTTTTGTGTTAATCAAGACGCCCTTTTCAAATTTTCACCTTGATCCTTTTTTTTTAAGATGCCCTTTTCGGGTTTTCATCTTAGTTTCCTTTTTCAAGCATAATATTTCTTTACAGCATCTGAGTTTACTGGATTCGGTAACTCCTTCCCATCCATCTCGGTGAAAATCAAAGCTCCGCCCAAGAATTCCTTCTTTATGACGTATGCACCTTCCCAATTTGGCGCCCATTTTTCTCGGAAGTCTTTTTGTATTGGGAGAATCTTTCTCAACACGAGTTCTCCTTCGTGGAATTCTCTTGGCCGTACCTTCTTGTTATGGGCCGCGATCATTCTCTTCTGGTACATCTATCCATGAAAAATTACCTTTAGACGTTTTTCTTCGATAAGATTTAACTGGTCATATTGAGCTCGAACCCATTCTGCTTCTTCTAATTTTGACTCCATTAAGACTCGTAGAGAGGGGATCTTAACTTCGATAGGTAGCACAGCTTCCATTCCATAAACCAGAGAGAAAGGAGTTGCCCCCGTAGATGTCTGTACAGATGTGCGATATGCATACAAAGCAAATGGTAGCTTCTCGTGCCAGTCTTTATATGTCTCGGTCATTTTCCCAATAATCTTCTTAATATTCTTGTTGGCCGCTTCAACAACTCCATTCATCTTTGGGCGATAGGGCGAGGAGTTATGATGCTTTATTTGGAATTGCTCACACACTTCTTTCATCATCTTGTTGTTCAAATTCAAGGCGTTATCGGAAATGATTCTTTCAGGCAAACCATATCGACAAATGATTTTCTTTTTCAAAAACCTGCAAACCGTAGTCTTCATCACATTGGCAAACGATGCGGCTTCTATCTATTTTGTGAAGTAATCAATAACCACAAAAATGAATCGGTGTCCATTAAAAGCTTTTGGGGAAATTGGCCCTATAACATCCATGCCCCACATAGAAAAAGGCCACAGATAAGTCATGACGTGAAGGGGCAAAGGGGCTACATGAATTTTATCACCATAAATTTGACATTTGTGGCATTTTCGTGCGAAATTAATGCAGTCGATTTCCATCGTCAGCCAGTAATATCCGAGTCTCATAATCTTCCTGGCCATAGTGAAACCATTGGCATGTGTCCCGCAAATTCCCTCATGGATATCTTTAAGTATTTTTCTGGCTTCAACAGCATCTACGTATCTCAAGAGCACCTGATCTTTTCCTCTTTTGTACAGGATGTCCCCATCAAGAACGAATCCCGCTGCCATTCTTCTGATTGTTCTTTTGTCGTTCTCGTTTGCTTGTTCGGGATACTTTTGATTCTTGATATATTCTAAGATATCATGGAACCATGGCCGTCCATCTGTCTCTTTCTCAATGCTGAAACAATGTGCAGGACTTCATATATGCTCATTTGAGGAGGCATTATTTCTGTTTCCCTGTTTGCTTTGAACATTGAAGCCAAAGTGGCCAGGGCATCAGCCAATTGGTTTTCTTCTCGTGGGAGGTAATTAAAAGTTATTTCTTCGAATTCTTTAATCAACTCTACCACTAGATCTCTGTATTTAACCAGTTTCGAGTCTCTCACTTCCCAATCTCCACGGATTTGGTAAATAAGCAAGGCTGAGTCTCCGTATACCTCTAAAGCTTTGATGTTTCGTTCAATAGCTGCACGGAGTCCCATGATACATGCCTCATATTCCGTTATGTTATTGGTATAGAAGAAATTCAGCCTGGCAGTGAGTGGGTAATGATTCCCTTCTGGCAATATTAAGACTGCTCCAATCCCATGCCCCAATGCGTTCGATGCACCATCAAAGCTCATCTTCCATGACTTCTCTTTTGGTGACTCGCATTCTTTTTCCATAATGCACATCAAGTCTTCATCTAGGAAATCAAACCTCAATGGCTCGTAATCCTCTGTTGTTCGAGTTGCTAAGAAGTCAGCTATTACGCTTCCTTTTATTGACTTTTGGTTCACATAGACGATGTCATATTCTGATAGTAAGATCTGCCATCGTGCCATTCTTCCTGAGAGTATGGGTGATTCCATCATGTACTTTATTGGGTCCAACTTTGAAATTAGCCATGTCGTATGATACAGCATTTATTGCTGAGTCTCCGAGCTACCCAAACCAGAGCGCAGCAGTATTTTTCTATGGACGAATACTTTGCCTCATATTCAGTAAACTTTTTGCTGAGGTAGTAGATCGCCTTTTCTTTCTTTTCTGACTCATCGTGTTGCCCCAGTACGCAACCCATTGAATTCTCGAACATAGTCAAATACAATATCAATGGTCTTCCCGGCATTGGCGGTACTAGCACTGGAGGATTAGACAAATACTGTTTTATCTTGTCAAAAGCCAATTGGCACTCCTCGTTCCATTCTCCAGGATTATGTTTTCGAAGGAGTCGAAAGATTGGGTCGCATTGGTTGGTAAGTTGAGCGATAAATCCGGCGATGTAGTTTAATCTCCCTAAAAATCCTCTGACTTCCTTTTGCGTGCGCGGGGGTGGTAACTCTTGAATGGCTTTTATTTTATCTGGATCAACTTCAATGCCTCTCTCGCTGACAATTAAGCCAAGAAATTTTCCTGAGGTAGCCCCAAACGTACATTTGGACGGATTGAGCTTTAGTTGGAACTTTCTCAGTCTGTCGAACAACTTCTTCAGGTTCGCTACATGCTCTTCTTACCCTCGGGACTTAGCAATCATATCATCGACGTAGACCTCTATTTCTTTATGCATCATGTCATGGAATAACGTCACCATAGCCCTCTGATATGTTGCCCCAGCATTCTTTAACCCAAATGGCATCACCTTGTAGCAGAATGTTCCCCACATTGTTACGAAGGTAGTTTTCTCCGTATCCTCAGGGGCTATCTTGATCTGATTATACCCCGAAAATCCGTTCATGAAAGAAAGTAATGAATGTTTTGCTGTGTTATCCATCAACGTATCAATGTGTGGTAAGGGAAAATTATCTTTAGGACTTGCTCGATTCAGGTCACGATAATCCACGCACATTCGTACTTTGCCATATTTCTTTGGTACCGAGACTATGTTAGCCACCCATTCTGGATATTTGGAGGCTTGTAGGAAGCCAGCATCAAATTGCTTCTTGACTTCCTCTTTTATCTTAAACAACATTTCGGGTCTTATCCGTCTTAACTTTTGTTGAACGGGTTTGCATTCTGGCTTTAATGGGAGCTTATGGACCACTACATCTTCATCCAATCCTAGCATGTCTTGATATGACCAGGCGAATACATCTTTGTACTCGCGGAGCAAAGCAATCAAATTATGCTTGGTGTCCTCTGAAATAGAAGTCCCAATTTTCACTTCTTGCTTCTTTTCTTCAGTTCCCAAATTTATTGTTTCAACAGATTCTTGATGAGGCAAAATCTGTTTATCCTCTTGTTCCACCATTCTTAGCAAGTCAGGAGATGGGACATAGTCTTCAGCATTTTCTTCGAATTCAAATTCTCCTAAACAAACAGCCTTCTCAAAATCGATTTTAGGACTCGTAACGAGTTTGTTCACGCTGTTGATATCCGAGCACCTGAAAGTTGAATGGAAAAGGAAACTATAGAGGGGCATCCAAGTATTGGAACCAACAAACGAAATGTTATGGCATGGTATGAGGCAAATGTACAGATAGGCTATGAAATGAGGAGATGATTATGAAATTAGCGATAATGCGAAAGATCGTGATAAAATGCATCTTCATTGATATTCATTTAAATGATAAAGAGCGAATACAAGCTCTTACAAAAGAATTCTATTATATCTAAGGACACAATAGAGGGTTAATGTTTGAGCATTACTCTGAAGACTTATAAACTACAAGAAGGTCATCGGCAGTCTAATTGTTCAACATGAAACCAGGAGGACAATGGCGTATCGTTGAAACATCTTTAATAGCCTCACTTCCTTTGTCAATGACATTTATACTGACATTCTGAAGACCCCTTTCAATTAATAACAGCGTGCTTTGTATATTATCCTGTCCGGGGTATATCATTCCCGCAGATGTAAAAGTTTTTGACAAAGGAGGGTATGTTATGGGCTCCCATTCTATTTCTCGGCCCAAAGTTCTTGCAATCCTTCTCTCTTGATCTTTTTTCCATTGTTTTCTTCTTTGACGCATATCCAGCTGGAACCCCAAACCGTATCGGGCCTTGTGGTGCACTGGCTTTAGAGCCCTGACTATTCCTTGCAAATATCTCCCTAAAGCTTTTCTCGCTCGAGCTCCCCTTCCTACAGTCAGTTTGACACCCATCCTGGTATTTCTTGACAATTTTGGCGCGAGAATTCTGTTTCCCTCAGCGGCGAATGTGGCATTGACGAATTCAAGGGATCGGAAGGAACATTCTACTGCGTCTTTGCTTACTTCAAGGTATGGCGCATCAGCAGAGATATATGCGACAATGTCTTCTTCTCCCTCGACAGTGACCAAACAACCATCCATGATAAATTTCACCTTTTGATAGAGGGATGATGGGACTGCTCCAGTAAAATGGATCCAAGGTTTTCCCAAGAGACAATTATATGATGGTGTGATGTCCATGACTTGAAACTCAACATCGTATATGTAGGGACCCACTTCTAGAGGGATCTCGATTTTTCCCATAACTTCTCGTGTTGTTCCATCGAATGCCCTTACTGTAGAATGGCAGGGCCTTAGATAGGACAAATCTATCAGAATCTTGGAAAGTGTGGCCAAAGGCATGACATTGAGTGCCGATCTATTGTTGATGAGCACGTTCGGTATTATATAGCCCTTACAACGGGTTGTGATATGCAATGCTTTCACTGAGCCTCTACCATTGGGCGGTATTTCATCGTCACTAAAAGAAATGAAATTATCCATATTCAAGTTGTTCATCCATCTATCCAGTTTTTCAACGGATACATTGTTTGCCACATAAGCTTGGTTTAACACTTTCAGCAGAGCGTTCCGGTGTGGTTCTGAATTCAACAGCAGAGATAATACCGAGATTCGCGCTGGCTGCTTACTCAATTGTTCTACCATGTTGTACTCACTGTGCTTGATAAATTTTAAGAATTCCTGTGCTTCCTCCTCGTCCACAGGCTTTTTAGCTTCTTGTTCAAGCACAGTTTCATGCTCCTCTTCGGTCACGTGCATCGGTGCTTTTCCTTTTTGTTTCAAGTCACTGTTCTTCTTCACCTCCTTCGAATAACATCTTCCACTACGAGTGAAATGACCTACTTCCCCGACGCTTTCATTCATGGCTTTGGGTTTTTCATCTTCAAGTGTGACGATATTAACGTCATATTTCCATGGTACTGCTTTATTGTCCTTGTAGGGGAAATGAGATGGTACCTCGATTATCAATTTTGGTTTCACCGGCTCCTTCTTCGCGTCGTAATAAATTATTAACGGTCGGTCGGCGCTATACGGAAAACCTGACAATTGATGGTCAGAGGCGTATATTTCTCCTCCATCGGCCTCTTCGTCTTTATAAAAGATCTCAATCTCTTTATTATCCATCATGTTTTGAAGTACCCTTTTAAATTCCTCACATGACTGAATGTTGTGCCCTATGATTCCATGAAAACCGCAAAAACCTTGATCTTTTTCATTTCTTCCTTCGAATATTCTATTAAGATGACAAAGCAACCCCTTTTTAGCTAGTACCTCCCAGATTTTCTGCAGAGGTGTTCTTATTTCAAAAACACATCTTCTGACTTGCCATTCATCTTCTTTCCCCACTGTGCTCACATCCCCTTCAGTATGGTTTGGGAATGGGTGCCCAGATGTACTGCCAGTGCCATCAAATCACAGAATACCCGCATCGATGAGCCCTTGAACACTCCTTTTGAAAGCCAGACAGTTTTTCGTAGAGTGCCCCTGGTTCCCGGCATGGTATGCACAACTAGCATTTGGGTCGTACCATTTCGGGTATGGAGGTTTAAGGGGTGCCATGTAATGGGGAGATATTAACTGCTTTTCCAAGAGTTTTGGATACAGCTCCCCATACGACACAGGAATAGGGGTGAATTACTGTTTCTCGTGATTGGGCCTTGTTGGTCTTGGTTCATTTCTGGGTTGGCTTTGAGCGGGTAGAGTGTTTTGTGGGAATGTAGTGACGGGCCTTTGGTTGTTTATGGCGTATACGGGGTAAGAAGGAGGTGGTGCTTGGTAGTAAGGGGTCTGAGGAGGATAATAGAAATTCGAAGGAGAATAATTTCGAGGTTGGGGTTGGTTTGGATTTGGGTTAGGGGCATAACGGCTTCCCATTCCCACCATGTGGGCTTCTAGTTCTTTCTTCTTCATGGGTGCTACCCTTCTTGAACTTTCTTGACCTTCCATTCTACCACTCTTGACGGCATTTTCTATAAGCTCACCGGATATTACAATATCCGCAAAGTCTTTCGTGGCACTTCCCACTAGTTTGTCATAAAACGGTGCTTTCAAAGTGTTGATGAAAAGAACAGTTGTCTCCATTTTTATTAGTAGGGGTTCCACTTGAGCTGAGACATCCCTCCATCTCTGCGCATACTGTCTAAAAGTTTCTGACGGCTTTTTTTCCATCATTTGCAAAGTCATTCGGTCTGGCACCATATCCGATACATGCTTGTATTGCTCACAGAATGCTGATGCCAAGTCCTTCCAAGATCGGATCCTTTCCCTACTAAGCTGGTTGTACCACCGAAGAGTCGATCTTACTAGACTATCCTGAAAATAATGTATGAGTAGTTGGTCTTCATTCACGTAACCAGTCATTTTTTGGTAAAACATGACAAGATGCGACTTTAGATATCTCGTGCCATCGTATTTTTCAAAATCAGGCACCTTGAACTTCGGAGGCAGAACTAGATCAGGCACCAAACTGAGCTCTTTGGCACTTAGTGCAGAGAAGGCTTCAGTACCCTCTATTGCTTTGAGTCTTTCCTCTAAGCTCCTATACTTCTCTTGAGCCTCGTGATCGTCCGTTCCCAACCTGGCTATTTCCGCTGGATCGTCCAAATCTGGAACAATTGGATTGGCAGGATTAGCCCCAAGATTTGATATAAATATTCCTTGCCCTAAATGAGTATGTGGCACCGGCTGTTGCTCTGGGTCTGTGGGTTCTCCTTGGGTGTACCCTCTTTGTGCTGTGCGGGCGTGTGGTGGAGTGAATCCGTTTGGATAGAGCGAGTCTTGATTGTGATTAACTCTTGATCGAGATTCCTCAATGTCAGGGCTCTGCATGGGTCCCTTTCCTTTAACTAAAGTTGACATCATCTCCATCATCTTGGCCATTTGATCCTTCTGTTCGAGCGATTCTTCTCGTGATCTCACCATTAAGTCTCTCATCTCTTGCTGTGACCTAGCTAACTGCTCTTGTAATTCCTTTTGGATTCTTTCCATTCTTTCAATCCTTTCATTGAATTCAGCCTCCATTATTCTAGTTTGTCGACGCGTTCTATACGAGTGGCGTGGTTCCAGATTTGAAGTATTGCAACTACGAATTGTACGTTTTAACCTCAGCGAACGAGTATGGGATATGCAATGAATGAATCAATGCATGAATGAATGCATAAATGTCAAATGAATGTTAATCATGAAAGAAATGCAAGAAATTGGTGTTGATTTCAAGATAGCCCCTATTTAGGCATTTCCTTAATCAAAAGTGTCTATTACACAACGTTTCGGTCACTCGTATAATTGACTCATCCATCAGAAACTCATTTTTGGCAACCGATCTCTAGTCAACACCTTCCTAATATGATGCCTATAATGCATGATGTAAAATAAGAATAAAGACAAACAAACTTGGTTAGCACAACACATATGATCAGAGAAAAACTGTGGACAATCTAATAAATTAAGCTACTTGGTCCAGTGGACCCGATTCCCTTGCATAGAAAGCGTAAATGTAAAAGAAACAGAAGGTAAGATGTGTTTTTCCTGTGTACTTATTTCAGTGACTAGTAAACGGACGGAGGTTCGGCATGGCTCTAGTTAGGTGGCTCGTATGGTTTATTATATGCGGTTTTGGTTCTAGATAGGTACTCGAATTGTCCGTACTGTCATCTATTAAGATTAGTACGAAGCCTCGGTCATAGCCTATCACAGACTCATGAGTTCAATTCGAGGGATTACATTTACTTATGCCTATGCGGAGGGACATGTTAACTCACAAAAGCATAAGACATATGTAACCCGAAAGTATTCACTAGCCTGTGCGGAGGGACAAGTTAACTCACGAAGGCGTAGCGTTTACTTTCACTTAAAAGGACGGGGCCCGGGTTGAGAGCTCATGTTATGCGAAATGCAAGTGCACGGTGTGTGGGGAGAAACTTGCAAACCTTTCATTTATTTTAAAACTACAAAACTAAAACCGTAAAACTTAAAACTGAAAAAACAAAAGATAAAACAAATTAGGAGATATGTATGTATGATTTTTTTGAAAACAAAACTTAAGGATCATGATTAAATATTAATTTGAACACGGAAATTTGAAAATTTTGACAGCACGCGTTTAATTCAACTTGACTCTCAAAAATGGAAGTCCCCAGTGGAGTCGCCAATTGTAGCGACGTAAAAAATTTTCTTTCGGTCGCTAATTGAGGCGATTATTTGAAAATTTAAAAATCGACTTTCGATTTTATTAACAAAGGGAGTCGCCACCGATCCTTTTTATAGATGTGATCGGACACCTAATAAAATTATTTTTAAAACAAAAAGAAGGCCAAATTTAGGTCTACGTGAAAGTCCAGAGAAAAATTGGGGTTCGGGAGTCAGTTACGCGCGAGGAAGGTATTAGCACCCTCGCGACGCCCAAAATTGGTATCTTATAAACAGGTGTTGTCTTAATTTTCAAAATTGCGAGTTCAAAGTAACATTGAATCGTGACCGAGTAAAACACGAGAAATTTCAAGCTTCGTTTTCTTTTGAGAAAGCTATACCGTTTTAACCCGAGTCGATTGATATTCACCCAACATAGCGATGAAATCGATGACATAGTGTTTAAATCAGTACGTTGCCTTGCTTATTGAAATAAAAACACGAATAAGTATGTTCGAAACAATGTAAAGCAAATTAATAAATAAGAATAAATAAAAGACCAATCTAGAGGTACATTGAAGCGAATATAAATGTGACAATAATATTATAAACAATAAAGATATATATGATACTAGAATTAAATATGAAATAGAAATAATGAATGTAGATACATGATATTAAGAGTATGTACGTAACATAAGAATGAAAAAGGTTTACATAATAATACTAATATGGGTACATAATATATACACATATATATAACATATTTAAAATGAACATATACAACATACATATATAATAGACGCACACTAATAATAATAGTAATAATTGTAATAATAAGAAGCTGTATACATAAATAATAAAACATATATTAGTAATTATAATAACAAGGATAAAATACAAACATAAGATAGTACAAAAATATATAAATATTATGGGATTTAAAAAAAACATCTACATGAAATAGTAAAAGAAATACATAATAAATAACATAAAGATATATGTATGAAATAACATAAAAATATATGAATAGTATGATATTCAAAAATATATACATATTATAACCATTTTTTAGAATAATATAATTAAATATATGAAAATAATATTATATGCACAAAAATGTATACATACACATATGGTGAAATATATGTACTAATATTAATAATAAGTATAATCGGAATAAAAATAAATACAATAATATATACTCAATATAGTATTAAAAATACGTATATGTATAATAGTATTTTGGAGTATGTACATGAGACAATATAAAATATGTACATGGAAATATACAAGAAATATACAACTAATAACATTAAGAATATATACATAACATAAATATAATATATATACAATATACACATATGATAAAAAAAAACTATTAATATGTACATGTATATCTATATACACATTAAGTAAAAGTACTAGTGCTAACAATATTAATAATAAATATAATAATAGATATATATGCATATAATAGTAAGAAACGAAACATAAAGAATATATATATAGCTAAATATAATATAATAATAACAATATATAAAAATAATAATGATAACAATATTACATATATAACATGATTAATATTTAAAGCTGAATTAAATAGCAAAATAATATGAAGTCCAAGGTAAATACGAAAAATAAATGAAAAATGTCCAAAATTGGATTAAAATCAAAATTTTGGGGCTAATTTTTTAAAAAATATAAAGGAGAAAGGACCTATTAGAACGCGCATAAAACTGTGGGGGACCAAAAACACAATTAATCCTCCCCTCAAAACATAACATAGCAAGAGGGACTAAATCGCAAAGCGCTACATACTTTAAGGCCAATTTTTGACAAAAAAATCATTTTTAAGAGAAAAAAAAAGGGAGAAAGAAGAGAGAAGGGAGGGGGGAAAGGAAATCCGGCGAAGGAGGGCCGGTCACCGGCCGATCGTCGGCCGCCGCCCGTCGCGGGCGCCGGCCACCGCCCACAGTGGCTGGAAAAGGTAAATTTTTTTTAACAATATATGTATATATAAAGAAAGAAAAAAACAACACAAAAAGAAAAAGAAAAAAAAAGATTCGAAAGAAGAGGAAAAAAGAAAAAAAATGTAACCTTTTTATTGATGTTTCTTTTGTGTTCAAAATTTGAAGGGATTTTTGTGTTTGTCTCCTCTTTCAATCTTTGTAAAATCCCCCCCTTTACATGATTTTTGAATGGCTTTTTATAGCCATCTTTTACATGATTTTCTATTATTTCTGTTTCTATTTTGTAGGTGATGGTGGTAGACAATGGATATCAAAAATGGGAGGAAAAATGGGGCAAGTGGGAAAGTGGCTAGGTGGCTAGGGTTTCTTGGTTTTTTTTTGGGGGGTTAGGTTTTTTTGGGGGGGGTTTAATGGGCTTTTGAATTGGGTTTAATATTTGAGTTTTGTAATGGGTTTGGGTAGATGTAAATGGATCATGGGTTAAGGGTTTTAGTGGGTTTAGAGGTTTGGTTGGGTTTTGATGAAATTAGGCCCGGGCAATTTGGGCTTCTACATATATAAAAAGTTCCAAAATCCAATGTTGTCTAAATTGGACCAGATCGAATCGGCTGGATCGAGAATCAGATGTGGTATTGATTTGGTGAGAGTTAAAAACCGAATGACTTGCGAATCGGTATGGACTAATTGAATTGAGCTAAAGACCAATTGTACTGATTTTTATAATTTTTAAATATTGTTATTTTTATTTTTGATAATTTATTTACTTTGAACTAGTTGGAGTGTTCAAAATGAGAATTGATTGGTCTTACTCGTTCAACCACTAGTGTTGTTCGAAAAACATCGCCAAAATTTCAAAAAAAATGTGTTATTTACTCCTTGGATGAAAATAAAAGTTGTTTATGGGTCATGTCACATAATCAACCTAATTGACGCATTTTAAATATAAGTGATTTGTTAGAATTAAATGACCTGAATCCTTATTTAAATAAAATATAATGGTAAAATAAAATAAAAGTAAAATCCATATAGAACTACACTTCTTTTATTTTATTTTAGAATAAGGTTTTTTAAACCTTATTAAACTCCATTTATTTTATATTGATTAGAATAAGGTGTTTCAATCTTACTAGAATATGGTTTTACAAGTCTATAAATAGACATAGTCTATTCCTCTTGTTATTATTCGAATTCGACATAGTGAATTTTCTTCTCCTCTACCCATGGTTTTTTTTCCCGAAAGGGTTTTCATATAAAATCTGTGTGTTCTTTATTTTATTTTATTTTATTTTCACAAATTGTATCCGAGCTTCCGGGTAGTTCATCTCGATCACGATAATAGAATAGTGTCTTTGAAGTATGAAATTTCGTTGTTGGATTGCAATACCAGATTTGCGTTGTGGCAGATTAAAATGCAAGCACTTCTTGAGCAAATGGATCTGGAGGATGCCCTGCTAGGGATAGATAAGATGCCTTCGACATTAACAGATGAAGATAAGGAGCGTAAGGATCGAAAGGCGTTAACACAATTACATCTGCATTTGTCCAACGAAATTTTACAAGATGTGATGAAGGAGAAGACCGCCGCTGCATTATGGAATAGACTGAAACAAATATGTCTGTCGAAAACTCTAACCAGCAAGTTACATATGAAGCAGCGTCTCTATGCTCATCGTTTGGAGGAAGGTGCGTCTGTACACTAACACTTAGCAGTGTTTAAAGAAATTCTCTCAAACTTGGAGGTCATGGAGGTTTAGTATAATAAGGAAGATCTAGGGTTGATTCTACTTTGTTTGTTGCCCCCGTCTTATTCAACCTTTAGAGACACGATTTTATATAACTGCAAGTCTCTCACAGTTGATAAGGTTTATGATTCTTTGACCTTGTATGATAAGATGAAGCATCTTGTGGTTAAACCCAACTCTCAGGGAGAGGGTCTCATTGTTCGTGGGAGACAAGATCGAAATGTTGATGATGATTGTGGAAGGACACAGGAACGAAATCCTGCGGTAAATCTAAGGGTAGATCTAATTCTTCAAACAGAGGTAAAACTTGTAACTTCTATAAGAAAAAAAGGCACATTAAATTTGAGTGCTATAATCTACAGAACAAGATTAAAATGGAGGCTATGAATCAAAGGGAAAACAACCAGAAAATTCTGGTGAAGTTGATATTGTAGAAGACTACAGCGATGGTGAACTTCTAGTCGCTTCTATCAACAATTCTAAAGTGAGAGATGAGTGGATGTTTGATTCAAGTTGCACCTTCTACATGAGTCCCAACCGAAATTTGTTTACAACTTATGAAACAGTGGCTGAAGGTGTTTTGATAGGAAATAATGTTTCATGTAAAATTGTAGGTGTTGGAACAATTAAAGTTAAGATGTTTGATAGAGTTGTCAGAACTCTTAGTGACGTATGACATGTTCCAGAATTGAAGAGAAATTTAATTTCGTTGAGTACTTTTGATTCAAAAGGGTACATATACACAGCTGAAAGTGGAGTTTTAAAGATTTCCAAAGGTTCCTTTGTTGTGATGAAAGGGCTGAGAAAGATTACCAAGTTATATGTTTTGTAGGGTTCTACTATTACTGGTGATGCAGCTGTCGCTTCCTCTACCTTGTCAGATGATGATATTACTAAATTTTAGCATATGTGCCTAGGGCATATAAGTGAGAATACCATGGCAGAATTGAGTAAAAGAGGATTTCTTGATGGGCAAAGAATTTGCAAACTGAAGTTCTGTGAGCACTGTGTTTTTAGGAAGCAAAAAAGAGTTTGATTCACTAGAGGAATCCATAACATGAAGGAAATGTTGGAGTATATTCATTTTGATTTGTAGGGGCCGTCTAGAGTGCCTTCGAGAGGTGGAGCTAATTATATGTTAACTTTTATTGATGATTTTTCTAGAAAAGTTTGGGCGTTCTCCCTAAAGCAGAAAAGCGATGTGTTTTCTGCATTTAAGTCTTGAAAAATTATGATTGAAAAAAAGACAGGAAAACAAATAAAATACCTCCACACATACAATGGCTTAGAGTTCTGTTCTGATAAGTTTAATAAACTGTGCAAGTCAGAAGGGATTGTGAGACACTTGACAGTTCGTCATACTCCATAGCAAAACGGCGTTGCAGAACGAATGAACAGAACGATCATGGAGAAGGTTCGATGTATGTTGTCAAATGCCAACTTACCAAAGTTATTTTGGGCAGAAGCAGCCTCTACTGCATGTTTTTTGATCAACCGATCTCCATTTGTTGCCATTGAGAAAAATACTCCACAAGAGGTATGGTCTGGTAATCCTACTAATTATTCTGACTTAAATATCTTTGGTGTCTTGCGTATGCTCATGTTGATAATGGAAAATTAAAACCGAGATCCATTAAATGTGTTTTTCTTGATTATAAAGTCGGTGTAAAAGGGTATAAGTTATGGTGTCCTCAAAATAGAAAAGTTGTGATTAGCAGAGATGTCGTTTTTGATGAAACTGCTATGCTACTTAACTTATCTCTTAAAGACTCTTCCAATAAAGAAAATCAAAAGCAGGTGGAAAATCAAAGTAATACAGAGTCGACTCCTCAAGCCAGTACAAAAATTGAGAATAGAGTTACTTCTTCACCACAATACTCTATTGCCAAAAATAGAACTAGAAGAGAAATTAAACCTCCAAAGAAGTATGCCGCAGCTGATCTAGTTGCTTATGCTTTAAATGTGGCCAAAGATGTTGTAGGCCAATTTTAGCCCATTTACATCAAAACCCAATTTAGCCTTACCTAACCCACCAAAATTAAACCCAAAACCCAAAATCTTAACTACCCAAAGCCCAATTTACATCAAAACCCCAATGGCCCAAACCCTAAGCCCAAATCAAAATAAAAACACCCTAGCCCACAACTTAAACTTTTCTTAACTAAATCTTAGCCTTTTCCACCACCAATTCCACTAGCCACACCTTTTCCACCACCAACTCCACTAGCCACACCTTTTCCACCACCAAATCCATTAGCCACTCCTTTTCCACTACCAACTCCACTAGCCACACCTTTTCCACCACCAAATCCACTAGCCACACTTGCTCCATTACCTACTCCACTAACCACACTTGCTCCACCACCACTTGTACCTACAAATGAAGACATATACAATAAAAAATATTTTGTAAATGGCTATATAAGCCTTCTCATATTTTGTATTTAGAGGAGGAAGAAGTTTTGGGGGAGAAAGTTATTGTAAAGGATTTTTGAGAGGTTTTTTTAGAGTAATCAATGAGAAGAGTTATTGTAAAGGCTAGTTTTTGGAAAGAGTAGTTTTTTTGGAGATTAATCAAAGATCAAAGCAAAAGAGGTTTCTTTGTCTATTCTCGTTTTAAGTTCTTTGTTTGCTTATCATTTTTTCTTTCAATCTTATTTTGTTTCTTTTATCCGAAGATAAAAATAAAAGGAGGAAGCTTATCTATTTTTACCGAAAAAGCTTTTTTTGAGGTCCGACTGCCGTGTACGGTGGCGCTGATGGCGGTCCGGTGACCGGACGGTGGCCGGCCTTGTGGCCGGAAATCACCCACTCTCTCCCTCTCTTTTTTTTGTTATTACTATATTTCTTAATATTATATTATATTATATATATATTCTTTTAATATATTAGGTATATTCTAAATTCTATATTACGTATATATATTATACTATTTTATGTATATATATTTAATACTATATTATTTATATATATATTTTACATGTTATCTTATGTATATATTTTAATTATATTATGTATGTATTTTTTACACTATATTATGTACATATTTTTAATATTATCACGTATTTATTTTTTATATATGTACATATTTATGTAGTATTATTAATAGTATTATTTTTAAACATCATTGTTATTTCTAATATATATTATGTACACTTTTTTATTTCTATTTTATTTTTTATTTGTCAATATTAATTATTATTATTCTAATATTTTGATATTTTAATATTTTATATTATTCACATCACTATTCGCATTTTTTACAATAATATTCTTAGATTTTTTTAACTATCATTTTAGAAACTTTTTACATTTTAATTTTAAGAATAAGGCAATGTACCGATTTTATCATTAAGTCATTGATTTCATCGCTATGTTGGGTGAAGTTAGTCGGCTCGTGTTAAAAACGGGATATTATTCTAAAATACCCAAAACTTACAACTTCTCATTTTCTTCAATCGGATCACACTTAAATGTCAAATTGAATTCGTATTTTTGAAAATCAAGACAACACGTGTTTAATAAGATACCAATTTTGGGCGTCGCGAGGGTGCTAATACATTCCTCGCGCGTAATCGACTCCCGAACCCAACGTTACTCTGGCTTTTGACGTAGACCTAAATTCGGCCTTCATTTTTGTGCAAGAATAAGTTTTCTTTTCTAAAAAAGGATGATTTATTAGGTGTCTAGTCACACCTAGAAAAAAGATCGGTGGCGACTCCCTTTTTTAATAAAATCGAAAGTCGATTTTTAAATTTTCAAATAATCGCCTCAATTAGCGACCGAAAGAGAAATTTTTACGTCGCTACAGCTGGCGACTCCACTGGGGACCCTTTTTGAGAGTCGTGTCTGGAATTAAACTCGCGTTGTCAAAATTTTCAAAGTTCCTTGTTCAAATTAACATTTAGTCGTGATCCTCAAATTTTTTTGTTTTCAAAAAATCATGCATTTGCATCGTGTTGTTTTTCAGCTTTAAATTTTTGTGATTTTAGTTTTGGTTTAGTTTTTAAATAAAACGTAAAGGTTTGTGAGTTTCTCTCCACACACCGTGCACATACGTCTTTGCATAACATGAGCTCTATACCCGGGCTCCGTCCGTTTAAGAGAAAGTAAACGCTACGCCTTCGTGAGTTAACCCGTCCTTCCGCACAGGCTAGTGAATACTTTCGGGTTACATATGACTTATGCTTTCGTGAGTTAACTTGTCCCTCCGCATAGGCATAAGTAAATGTAATCCCTCGAATTGATCTCGTAAGCCTATGATGGGCCATGACCGAGGCTCTGTACTAATCTTAGTGGATGACAGTACAGACGATTCGAGTACCCATCTAGAACCAAAACTACATATAGTGAACCATACGAGCCATCCAACTAGAGCCATGCTGAACCTCCGTCCGTTTAGTAGTCACCAAAATAAGTGCACGGGAGGAACGCCTCTTACCTTTTGCACTTTCGCTTTCTATGCAAGGGAATCGAGTCCATTGGACCAAGTAGCTTAATTTGTTAGATTTTCCACAATTTTTCTCTAATCATATGTGTTGTGCTAACCAAGGTTGTTTGTCTGTATTTCTATTTTTCATCATGCATCATAGACATCTTGTTAGGAAGGTGTTGATTAGAGATTGGTTGCCAAAAAGAGGTTTCTGATGGAGGAGTCAATTACACGAGTGACCGAAACGTTGTGTAATAGACTCTTTTGATTAAGGAAATGCCTAAATAGGGGCTATCTTGAAATTAACACCAATTTCTTGCATTTCTTTCATGACTAACAGTCATTTGACATTCATGCATTCATTTATGCATTTACTCATTACATATACATATCCCATAATCATTCGCTAAGGTTAGAATCATATAATTCGCAGTTGCAACACTTCAAATCTGGAACCACGCCATTCATATAAAACGAGTCGACAAGCTAAAGCAATGGAGGCTGAGTTTAATGAAAGAATCGAAAGGATGGAAAGAGTCCAGAAGGAATTACAAGAACAACTGGCTAAGTCACAACAAGAAACGAGGGATTTGATAGTAAGATCTCGAGAGGAATCACTTGAACAAAAGGATCAAATGACTAGAATGATGGAGATGATGTCAGTTTTGGTCAAAGGAAAAGAACCCATGCAGAACCCCGACAGTATGGAACCTCAATCAAGAATTAATCATGACCATGATCCACTCTATCCTCTAGGATTCACTCCATACAGAACCACATACCCACGTAGCACAAAGAGGGTATACTCAAGGGGAATCCACAGGCTTGGAACAACGACCTATGCCATTTGCTCATCTAGGGCAAGGAACATTTATGTCAAATCCCGGAGTAACCCCTGCCAATCCTGTAGTTTCAGATTTAGATGATCCTGCCGAAATAGCCAAGTTGAAAATAGATGATCACGAGGCTCAAGAGAAGTATAGGAGTTTGGAAGAAAGACTCAAGGCAATAGAAGGCACTGAAGCCTTCTCGGTACTAGGTGCTAAAAAACTCAGTTTGGTACCTGATCTAATTCTGCCTTCGAAGTTCAAGGTGTCTGACTTCAAAAAATACGATGGGATAAGATGTCCAAAAGCACATCTTGTCATGTTTTGCCGAAAAATGATCGGTTACGTGAACGAAGATAAGCTACTTGTATATTGTTTTCAAGATAGTCTGGTAGGATCGGCTCTTCGGTGGTACAACCAGCTCAATAAGGAATGGATCCAATCCTGGAAATACTTGGCGTTGGCATTCTGTGAGCAGTACAAGCATGTATTAGATATGATGCCTGATCGAATGACTTTACAAATGATGGAGAAAAAGCCGTCAGAAACTTTTAGACAGTATGCGCAAAGATGGAGGGACGTCTCAGCCCAAGTGGAACCCCCACTTACGAAAACGGAGATAACCGTCCTTTTTATCAACACCTTAAAGACGTCGTTTTATGACAAACTAGTGGGAAACGCCACGAAGGACTTCGCGGATATTGTAATATCCGGTGAGCTTATAGAGAATACCGTCAAGAGCGGTAGAATGGAAGGTCAAGAAAGTTCAAGAAGGGTAGCGCCCGTGAAGAAGAAAGAACCAGAAGTCCACATGGTGGGAATGGGAAGCCGTTATACCCCTAATCCATATCCAAACCAACCCCGACCTCGAAATTATCCACCTCTGGATTTCTATTATCCTCCTCAAACCCCTTACTACCAAACACTGCCTCCTCACTCTTCTTACCCAGTTTACGCCTCAACCTGAGACCAACCACCATATTCCTACAAAATACAATACCCGCCCAAGGTCAACCCAAAAACGAGCAGAGGCCAGCAAAACCCAATTCCGAGAGACCACAATTTACCCTTATTCCTGTGTTATATGGGGAACTGTACCCAAAACTTTTGGAGAAGCAATTGATATCCCGCATTATATGGCACCTTTGAGGCCCCCATACCCGAAATGGTATGACCCAAATGCTAGTTACGTGTACCACGCCGGGAACCAGGGACACTCTACGAAAAACTGCCTTGCCTTTAAAAGGAGAGTTCAAGGACTCATCGATGCGGGTATTCTGCGATTTGATGGTACTGGCGGTACAACTGGGAACCCATTCCCTAACCATACTGAAGGAAATGTGAGCACAGTGGGGAAAGAAGATGAATGACAAGTCAGAAGATGTGTTTCAGAAATAAGGACGCCTCTGCAGAAAATTTGAGAGGCACTGGTTAAGAATGGATTGCTCTGTCGCCCCGACGATAATCTCAGAAAAGAATGTTAGGTTTTTTGTGATTTTCATAGAATTGTAGGGCACGACATTCAATCATGTGAGGAATTTAAAAGGTTACTGCAAGACCGGATAGATAATAAGTAGATTGAGATCATTAATGAAGGAGAGGCCAATGAGAGAGAAGTATGTGCCTCTGTCAATCAATCGTTAGGTTTTCTGTATAGCGCTGATCGACCATTCGTAATTTATTACGATGCAAAGAAGGAACCGATGAAACCAAAAATGATAATTGAAGTACCATCTCATTTCCCTTACAAGGATAATAAAGCAGTACCATGGAAATACAACGTCAATATCGTCACACCTGAAGACGAAAAATCCAAAGCTGTAACTAGAAACGTTGGAGAAGTAAGTTATTTCACTCGTAGTGGGAGATGTTATTCGAAAGAAGTCGAACCAGTAATACTGATTTGAAACAAAAAGGAAATGCACCAATGTATGAGGCTGAAACCAAGCACGAAACTCCGCCCGAGCAACAAAAAACTAAAGAGCCGGTGGATAAAGAAGAAGCACGGAAATTCTTAAAGTTTATCAAACATAGTGAGTATAATATGGTGGAACAATTAAGCAAGCAGCCAGCACGAGTCTCGGTATTGTCTCTACTATTAAATTCAGAACCCCACCGGAACGCCTTGTTAAAGGTGTTGAATCAAGCTTACGTGGCAAACAATATATCCATTGAGAAGCTTGATAGATGGGTGAATAATTTAAATGCGGATAATTTTATTTCTTTTAGTGATGATGAAATACCACCCAATGGTAGAGGCTCTGTGAAAGCATTGTATATCACAACCCGTTGTAAGGGCTATATAATACCGAACGTGCTCACCGACAATGGATCGGTACTCAATGTCATGCCTTTGGCTCTGCCATTCTACAGTAAGGGCATTCGATGAAACAAGACGAGAAGTTATGGAAAAAATCGAGATCCCTCTAGAAGTAGGTCCCTACATATATGATGTTGAGTTTCAAGTCATGGACATTACACCATCATACAATTGTCTCTTGGGAAGACCTTGGATCCATTCTGCTAGAGCAGTCCCATCATCCCTCCATCAAAAGGTGAAATTTATCATGGATGGTTGTTTGGTCACTGTCGAGGGAGAAGAAGACATTGTCGCATCTATCTCTGCTGATGCGCCATACCTTGAAGTAAGTAAAGACGCAGTAGAATGTTCCTTCCGATCCCTTGAATTTGTCAATGCCACATTCATCGTTGAGGGTAACAAAATTTCGGTGCCAAAACTATCGAGAAATACCAGAATAGGTGTCAAGTTGACTGTAGGAAGGGGAGCTCGAGCGAGAAGAGGTTTAGGGAGATATCTACAAGGAATAGTTAGGGCTCTAAAGCTAGTGCACCACAAGGCCCGATACGGTTTAGGGTTCCAGCCGGACATGCGTCAAAGAAGAAGACAGTTGAAGAAAGATCAGGAAAGAAGGATCGCGAGAACCTTAGGCCGAGAACCAGAATGGAAGCCTATAACATACCCTCATTTGTCAAAAACATTTACGTCTACGGGAATGATATGCCCAGGGCAGTATAGTGCACAAAGTACAATGTTAATGATCGAAGAGGGTTTTCAAAATATCAATATAAATGTCATTGACAAAGGAGCTGACGTGAGTAAAGACGTCTCAAAGATACGCCCTTGTCCCCCGGGTTTCATGTTGAACAATTGGTCTGTCGAGGATCTTCATGTAGTTTATAAGTCTTCAGAGTAATGCTCAAACGTTAACATTCTGTTATGTCCTTAGATATAATAGAATTATTTTGTAAGAGCTTGCATTCGCTCTTTATCATTTAAATGAATATCAATGAAGATGCATTTTGTCACAATTTTTCATATTATCACTAATTCCATAATCATTTCATAGCCTATCTTTACATTTGCCTTATGCCATACCATATCATTTAGTTTGTTGGTTTCAATACTTAGATGCCCCTCTATAGTTTCCTTTTCCATTCAACTTTCAGGTCCTCAGATATCAATTGCATGAACAAACCCATTACGAGTCCTGAAATCGATTTTGAGAAGGCTGTTTGTTTGGGAGAATTCGAAGCCGAAGAAAATGCTGAAGACTATGTCTCGTCTCCTAACTTGCTAAGAATGGTGGAACAAGAGGATAAACAGATTTTGCCTCATCAAGAAACTGTTGAAATAATAAACTTGAGAACTGAAGAAAAGAAGCAAGAAGTGAAAATTGGGACCTCTATTTCAGAGACACCAGACATAATTTGATTGCTTTGCTCCGCGAGTACAAAGATGTATTTGCATGGTCATACCAGGACATGCCAGGATTGGATGAAGAGGTAGTGGTCCATAAGCTCCCATTAAAGCCAGAATGCAAGCCCATTCAACAAAAGCTAAGACGGATGAGGCCTGAGATGTTGTTGAAGATAAAAGAGGAAGTTAGGAAGCAATTTGATGATGGCTTCGTACAAGCCTCCAAATATCCAGAATGGGTGGCTAACATAGTCCCGGTGCCAAAAAAAGACGGCAAAGTACGAATGTGCATGGATTACCGTGACCTGAATCGAGCAAGTCCTAAAGATAATTTTCCCTTACCACACATTGATACGTTGGTGGATAACACAGCAAAACATTCATTTTTTTCTTTCATGGACGGATTCTCGGGGTATAATCAGATCAAGATGGCCCCTGAGGACATGGAGAAAATTACCTTCGTAACAATGTGGAGAACATTTTGCTACAAGGTGACGCCATTTGGGCTAAAGAATACTGGGGCAACATATCAGAGGGCTATGGTGATATTATTCCATGACATGATGCATGAAGAAATAGAGGTCTACGTCGACGATATGATTGTTAAATCTCGAAGGGAAGAAAAGCATGTAGTGAACCTGAAGAAGTTGTTCGATAGACTGAGAAAGTTCCAGCTAAAGCTCGGGAAAATTGCTGGGCTTTATTGTCAGTGAAAGAGGTATCGAGGTTGCTCTAGATAAAATAAAAGCCATTCAAGAGTTACCACCTCCGCGCACGCAAAAGGAAGTCAGGTGGTTTTTAGAGAGGTTAAACTACATCGCCCGATTCATCGCTCAACTTACCAACCAATACGACCTAATCTTTCGGCTCCTTCGAAAACATAACCCAGGAGAATGGAATGAGGAATGCCAGGTGGCCTTTGATAAGATAAAACAATATTTGTCTAGTCCTCCAGTGCTAGTACCACCAACTCCGAGAAGACCATTGATATTGTATTTGACTGTGTCCGAAAATTCAATGGGTTGCGTACTTGGGCAACATGACGAGTCAAGAAAGAAAGAAAAGGCGATCTACTACCTCAGTAAAAAGTTCGCTGAATATGAGGCAAAGTATTCATCCATTGAAAAATACTATTGCGCTCTGGTTTGGGTAGCTCGGAGACTCAGGCAATAATGTTATATCATACAACATGGTTAATTTCAAAGCTAGATCCAATAAAGTACATAATGGAATCACCTGCACTCTCAGGAAGAATGGCACGGTGGCAGATCTTACTATCAGAATACGACATCGTCTATGTGAGTCAAAAGTTAATAAAAGGAAGCGCAATAGCTGACTTCTTAGCAACTCGAACAACGGAGAATTACGAGCCATTGAGATTTGATTTCCCAGATGAAGACTTGATGTGCATTACAGAAAAAGAATGCGAGTCACCAAAAAAGAAGTCATGGAAGATGAGCGTTGATGGTGCATCGAATGCATTGGGACACGGGATTGAAGCAGTCTTAGTATCACCAGAAGGGAACCATTATCCGTTCACTGCCAGGCTGAATTTCTTCTGTACCAATAACATAGTAGAATATGAGGCCTGTATCATAGGACTTCGTGCAGCTATTAAACGAAACGTCAAAACTTTAGAGGTATATGGAGACTCAGCGTTGGTGATTTACCAAATCCGTGGAGATTGGGAAGTGAGGGATCCGAAATTGGTTAAATACAGTGATCTAGTGGCAGAGCTGATTAAAGAATTCGAAGAAATAACTTTTCATTACTTCCCACGAGAAGAAAACCAATTGGCTGATGCCTTGGCCACTTTGGCTTCAATGTTCAAAGCAAACAGAGAAACAGAAATAATGCCTCTTCAAATGAGCATATATGAAGTCCCTGCACATTGTTTCAGTATTGAGAAAGAGCCAGATGGACGGCCATGGTTCCATGATATCTTAGAATACGTCAAGAATCAAAAGTACCCCGAACAAGCAAATGAGAACGACAAAAGAACACTCAAAAGAATGGCAGCGGGATTCGTTCTTGATGGGGACATCCTGTACAAAAGAGGAAAAGATCAGGTGCTCTTGAGATGCGTAGATGCTGTTGAAGCCCGAAAAATACTTGAAGATGTCCATGAGGGAATTTGTGGGACACATGCTAATGGTTTCACTATGGCCAGGAAGATTATGAGACTCGATTATTACTGGCTGACGATAGAAAGTGACTGCATCAGTTTTGCACGAAAATGCCACAAATGTCAAATTTATGGTGATAAAATTCATGCAGCCCCTTTACCCCTTCACGTCATGACTTCTCCGTGGCCTTTTTCTATGTGGGGCATGGATGTTATAGGGCCAATTTCCCCAAAAGCTTCTAATGGACACCGATTCATTTTTGTGGTCACTGATTATTTCACAAAATGAATAGAAGCCGCTTCGTTTGCCAACGTGACGAAGACTGCAGTTTTCAGGTTTTTGAAAAAGGAAATCATTTGTCGATATGGTTTTCCTGAAAGAATCATTTCAGATAACGCCATAAATCTGAACAACAAGATGATGAAGGAGGTGTGTGAACAATTTCAAATAAAGCATCATAATTCATCACCCTATCGCTCGAAAATGAATGGAGCTGTTGAAGCGGCCAACAAGAATATTAAGAAGATTATTGGGAAAATGACCGAGACATATAAAGATTGGCACGAGAAGCTACCATTTACTTTGTATGCATATCGTACATCTGTGCAGACATCTACGAGAGCAACCCCTTTCTCTCTGGTATATGGAATGGAAGCTGTGCTACCTATCAAGGTTGAGATCCCCTCTCTACGAGTCTTAATGGAATCAAAACTAGAAGAAGCAGAATGGGTTCGAGCTCGATATGATCAATTAAACCTCGTCGAAGAAAAACATCTAAAGGCAATTTGTCATGGACAGATGTACCAGAAGAGAATGATCGCGGCTCATGACAAGAAAGTACGGCCAAGAGAATTCCACGAAGGAGAACTTGTGCTGAGAAAGATTCTCCCAATGCAAAAGGATTTTCGAGAAAAATGGGCCCCAAATTGGGAAGGACCATACGCCATAAAGAAAGCATTCTCGGGTGGAGCTTTGATTCTCACTGAGATGGATGGGAAGGAGTTACCAAATCCAGTGAATTCAGATGCTGTGAAGAAATATTATGCTTAAAAAAAGGAAAATCAAAATGAAAACCCGAAAAAAGGCATCTTAAAAAAAAGAGAAAAGAAAAGAAAAGAAAAAAGAAAAAGAGAGAGGGATCAAGGTGAAAACCCGAAAAGGGCGTCTTGATTAACACAAAAGATTAGGATGAAAACCCGAAAGGGCGTTCTAATGAAGCAAGCACTGGCTTAAAAAGTAAGGCGTTTTGAACGGTGGGTCAAACAGAGAGACTACAGTATTTGAAGCATTTCTGAAAACTCGAAATCTCTTACGCAAGAAAGCCATGCTTGAAAAGATTCTTGATTGAGGAACGTGGAAGAGTTTATGCGTTGAATATCTAGAGCATTTGTATTTGTTGAAATGCGATCCCCTTTCTCTTTATGACACTTTTTTTACTATCATTGATTAACTTTCTTTGTTTGCTACATTTGAAATGAATAAATGTGAGGTATCCTTTTGTCCCCTACCTGACCATTTTCATGCATCCCATTATGTGGTTCATTTACATGATAAAAAGTGAAATGACATACTCTAAACAAAAGAAGTGCTAAGCATTACCCGGATAAGAATTTGATAAGTACAAGAGCCTCAAAGTAAGGACAAAGTTCAACAGGGGCAAAAGAGCGATATCTGAGAAACGCAGATTAGTCGTGAAGCTAGAGGACAGGTACAGGGCCTGAAGAGAAAGTCAAGAGTCAAAGCAATGAACGCAGATCATCAAAAATCATGACGGAAAGGGACAAATGACAAGCAAGCCCAAGGCGCATAGCATGATCACGTAGGCATAAAGGCATTTAAGGCAAACATGTGCATATCATGATAACATCATGCATGACATATACAGGTATTTCAGCAGAACAAGAGGTTTCGATGATAGCTGTACTGAATCAAAGGAAAGGACACCTGAGTTCCACCAGATGACATCTTTTGGTATTTTGATGTTTTTATTTCTGTCTTTCAAAAAAAATCAACTCATATTGCGAGAGGTGAGTTGGGCCTCAGGTCACACGCTGAGGTATTTTCAATTTCCGTTTTTTCAATTTATGCTTTTCAAAAAATCAACTCATATTGCGAGAGGTGAGTTGAGCATCAGGACACGCTGAGGTAATTTCAATTTATGCCTTTCAAAAATCAACTCATATTGCAAGAGGTGAGCTGAGCCTCGGGGCACGCCGAAGTATTTTTAATTTCTATTTTTCAATTTCTGCTTTTAATTTCTGTTTTTCAAAAATCAACTCATATTGCGAGAGGTGAGTTGAGCCTCAAGGCATGCTGAGGTATTTTCAATTTCTGTTTTTCAATTTTTGCCTTACAAATTCTGCTTTTCAAATCAACTCATATTGCGAGAGATGAGTTGAGCCTCAGGACACGCTGAGGTATTTTCAATTTTTGTTTTTTTAATTTATGTTTCAAAAAAATTAACTCATATTGCGAGAAGTGAGTTGAGCCTCAAGACGCTGAGGTAATTTCAATTTTTGTTTGTCAAAAATCAACTCATATTGCGAGAGGTGAGTTGAGCCTCATGACACGCTGGGATATTTTCAAATTCTATTTTTATCAAAAAAATAACTCATATTGCGAGAGGTGAGTTGAGCCTCGGGACATGCTGAGGTATTTTCAATTTCTGCTTTTCAAAAGAATCAACTCATATTGCGAGAGGTGAGTTGAGTCTCGGGCCACACGTCGAGGTCCTTTCAAATTCTGTTTTTAATTTTTTTTTAATTTATGTGTTTCAAAAAAATCAGCTCATATTGCGAGAGGTGGGTTGAACCTCAAGACACTGAGGTGTTTTCCATTTCTATTTTCAATTTCTGTTTTAATTCAAAAAATCAACTCATATTGCGAGAGGTGAGTTGAACCTCAAGTCACATTGAGGTATTTTCAATTTATCATCAAAAAATCAACTCATATTGTGAAAGGTGAGTTGAGCCTCAAGACCCATTGAGGTATTTTCAATTTCTGCTCAATTTATGTTTTTCAAAAATCAACTCATATTGTGAGAGGTGAGTTGAGCCTCACATGCTGAGGTGTTTTCAATTTCTATTTTTCAAAAAATCAACTCCTATTGCGAGAGGTGAGTTGAGCATTGGCTTACACGCTGAGGTATTTTTCAATTTCTGTTTGTCAACTCATATTGCGAGAGGTAAGTTGAGCCTCGGGTCACACGCTGAGGTGTTTTCAACTTCTGTTTTTCAAAAAAATCAACTCATGTTGCGAGAGGTGAATTGAGCCTTAGGACACGTTGAGGTAGTTTTAATTTCTGTTCATCAAAAAATCAACTCATATTGCGAGAAATGAGTTGAGCCTCGGGGCACGCTGAGGTATTTTCAATTAATGTTTTTTCAATTTATGCTTTTCAAGAATCAACTCATATTACGAGAAATGAGTTGAGCCTCGGGTCACATACCGAGGTATTTTCAAAATCTGCTTTACAAATTTTGTTTTAAAAATCAACTCATATTGGGATAAGTAAGTTGAGCCTTGGCGCACGTGCTGAGCTATTTTCAATTTCTGTTTTTAATGTTTAGTTTTAAAGAGTCAATTCATATTGCGAGAAATGAGTTGAGCTCAGGATCACATGCCGAGTAAAGAATCAATATTAGAGCTGATTGAAGACACCAGATTTTGTCTCCCTGAAGTTACAGTAGAGTTGATCGAGGATATCAGATCTTGCCTTTCTAAAGTGGAAGAAGAGAAGACCAAAACCTTATCTCACTGAAGCGATAGAAGAGCATATTGAAGTTGTAGATCTTATCTTTTTGAAGTTATAGTGAAGCGGATCGAAGCCACAAATCTCATATCCTTGAAGTTACATTGGAACAGATTGAAGCTACAAGGCATATCTCCGAATTTGCAGTGGATTGAACCAAAGCTACAAGATGCGGTGGACTGGAAAGAGACTACCTGGATGAGAAGAGCACCAAAAAAGTCCATACTTAGCAAGACCGGGCAAAATTAGCCTTTCTTTGTATCTTTGCTCTATTCTCATTACACGATAATAAGCAAAGAGGGGCAGCTGTTGTAGGCCAATTTTAGTCCATTTACATCAAAACCCAATTTAGCCTTACCTAACCCACCAAAATTAAACCCAAAACCTAAAATCTTAACTACCCAAAGCCTAATTTACATCAAAACCCCAATGGCCCAAACCCTAAGCCCAAATCAAAATAAAAGAACCCTAGCCCACAACTTAAACTTTTCTCAACTAAATCTTAGCCTTTTCCACTACCAACTCCACTAGCCACACCTATTCCACCACCAACTCCACTAGCCACTCCTTTTCCACCACCAACTCCACTAGCCACACCTTTTCCACCACCAACTCCACTAGCCACTCCTTTTCCACCACCAACACCACTAGCCACACCTTTTCCACCACCAAATCCATTAGCCACACTTGCTCCATTACCTACTCCACTAACCACACTTGCTCCACCACCACTTGTACCTACAAATGAAGACATAAACAATAAAAAATATTTTGTAAATGGCTATATAAGCCTTCTCATATTTTGTATTTAGAGGAGGAAGAAGTTTTGGGGGAGAAAGTTATTGTAAAGGATTTTTGAGAGGTTTTTTTAGAGTAATCAAGGAGAAGAGTTATTGTAAAGGCTAGTTTTTGGAGAGAGTAGTTTTTTTGGAGATTAATCAAAGATCAAAGCAAAAGAGGTTTCTTCGTCTATTATCGTTTTAAGTTCTTTGTTTACTTATTATTTTTTCTTTCAATCTTATTTTGTTTCTTTTATCCGAAAGTAAAAATAAAAGGAGGAAGCTTATCCATTTTTACCGAAAAAGTTTTTTTTGAGGTCCGACTGCCGTGTACGGTGGTGCCGATGGCGCCGGCGGCGGTCCGGTGACCGGACGGTGGCCGGCCTTGTGGCCGAAAATCACCCACTCTCTCCCTCTCTCTCTTTTTTGTTATTATTATATTTCTTAATATTATATTATATATATATTCTTTTAATATATTAGGTATATTCTAAATTCTATATTACGTATATATATATTATACTATTTTATGTATATATCTTTAATACTATATTATTTATATATATATTTTACATGTTATCTTATGTATATATTTTAATTATATTATGTATGTATTTTTTACACTATATTATGTACATATTTTTAATATTATCACGTATTTATTTTTTATATATGTACATATTTATGTAGTATTATTAATAGTATTATTTTTAAACATCATTGTTATTTCTAATATATATATTATGTACACCTTTTTATTTCTATTTTATTTTTTATTTGTCAATATTAATTATTATTATTCTAATATTTTGATATTTTAATATTTTATATTATTCACATCACTATTCGCATTTTTTACAATAATATTCTTAGATTTTTTTACTATCATTTTAGAAACTTTTTACATTTTAATTTTAAGAATAAGGCAATGTACCGATTTTAACATTAAGTCATTAATTTCATTGCTATGTTGGGTGAAGTTAGTCGGCTCGTGTTAAAAACGGGATATTCTTCTAAAAAACCAAAAACCAAAAACTTACAACTTCTCATTTCCTTCAATCGGATCACACTTAAATGTCAAATTGAATTCGTATTTTTGAAAATCAAGACAACACGTGTTTAATAAGATACCAATTTTGGGCGTCGCGAGGGTGCTAATACCTTCCTTGCGCGTAACCGACTCCCGAACCCAACGTTACTCTGGCTTTTGACGTAGACCTAAATTCGGCCTTCATTTTTGTGCAAGAATAAGTTTTCTTTTCTAAAAAAGGATGATTTATTAGGTGTCCGGTCACACCTAGTAAAAAGATCGGTGGCGACTCCCTTTTTTAATAAAATCGAAAGTCGATTTTCAAATTTTCAAATAATCGCCTCAATTAACGACCGAAAGAGAAATTTTTACGTCGTTACAAAAGATATATATGCAAACCGAGAGCCATCTAAATATTCTGAGGCAATTAGCTGTGAAGACTTAGAAAAGTGGATGTTCGCTATGCAAGAGGAGATGAAATCACTCCACAAAAATAGAACATGGGACCTTGTGAAACTTCCTAAAGGTAAAAAGGTTGTTCGTTGTAAATAAGTGTTTAAAAAGAAATAAGGGACTCCAGGAGTTGAAGAACCCAGATATAAAGCAAGGCTTATTGCAAAGGGTTACAGTCAAATTCCAAGAGTGGACTTCACAGATGTGTTCTCCCCAGTTGTGAAGCATAGTTGGATTTGAGCTTTGCTTGGTATTGTGGTCATGCATGATTTGGAGCTTGAGCAATTAGATGTAAAAACTACATTTTTGCATGGAGAACTTGAGGAGGATATTTACATGCAACAACCAGAGGGTTTTACAGTCTTAGAAAAAGAAGACTACGTTTGCTTGCTAAAAAAGTCTCTTTACAGTTTGAAACAACCACCAAGATAGTGGTACAAGAGGTTTGATTTTTTTATGACTTCTCATGATTTCAAAATAAATAGTTTTAACAGTTGTGTTTACTTTAAGAAAAACAATGATGGTTATTTTGTGCATCTACTTCTTTATGTTGATGACATGTTAATAGTAGCAAAAGATAAATGAGAGATAAGAAAGGTCAAAGCCCAACTAAGTGAAGAATTTGATATGAAAGATTTGGGACCAGCAAAGAAGATACTTGGTATGGAGATTCTCAGAGATAGAAAAGCAAGTAAATTGTACCTAATTCAGAAGAGGTACATTGAGAAAGTTTTTTGCAGGTTCAATCTGCAGAGTGCTAAGCCTATTAGTACTCCTTTAGCAGCCCATTTCAGACTTTCATCGGCTTTGTCTCCATAATCAGATGATGAGATTGAGTACATGTCACATGTTCTATACTCTAGTATAGTGGGATCTCTCATGTATCCTATGATTTGTTCACGTCCAGATTTATCATATGCAGGCAGTGCAGTTAGCAGATACATGGCGAATCCCAGTAAAGAACACTGGAAAACAGTTTAGTGGAATTTAAGATACTTACGAGGAACTACTGATGTCTGCTTAAAGTTTGGAAGAATTAGAGATGGAGTCATTGGGTATGTTGATGCTGATTTTGCTGGAGACCTTGATAGAAGAAGATCTCTCACAGGTTATGTCTTTACAATCGGAGGCAATAGCATAAATTTTTAGTGGTGTCGGAACAGTGATTCGAGATCACTAAATCCGAAAAATGAGTAGAAAATATTATTAATTTAGTGAATATAAGTTAGATATTAAGTTAGGAAAATTTTTGAAATAGCGAATAGTGGACTAGAAATAAATATTAAAATAATTACAATCGAAAACGAGGTATCGAGACTTTGAAAATTTTAAACCGAGCCATAAATATTTATAAAAATATTTATGGAGTGTTAATAAGTTAGTATTAAAGTTTCGTCAAGAAATTTTAAAGTTCCGATAGTTAATTGCATAAAAAGGACTAAATTGTAACAAATGTAAAATTTTGAGAAATGATTAAATAGCTTAAATGATAGAAGAAAGAGGGTTTAAAAGGAAAATAGACCCAAGGTTTATTTGGGCTGGACGGCAAGGGCATGAAATCAGCAAGAAAATAAGGAGAATTAAGGGTAAAATTGGAATATTACAAAATTTACTTAATAAAGCTAGGACTAAAGTGGAATTATCTAGATTTCTCTTCATTTTTCTACATTCTCATCAGAAAAAACACCATAGAAGGGTTTTCTTAAGCTGGTTTTTCATATTTTTACTGCAAGTAAGTTCAATTCTTGATTATTTCTTGAAATTTTTGTGTTTTTGTGATTTTTACAACTAGGTGCACTTGTTGAATTCATTAGTTTTTGATTCTATGAAAGAAATTGAAAGTTGCTATGAATATGTGTTGGAAGAATATGATGATTTAGCATGGAATTAGAGCTTTACATTGTTTATATGCTGATTTTATTGAAAGAATTTAATAGAAAGTGAATGTTTGAGACCTAATTGTAAAATAGTTTGAAGTTTGGGTTTTATATGGAAATTATAAATTTCAATAGTTTTGAAATAAATTTTAATTTCTAGGTAAAGTATTAATTGGGAAAAATTATCTTAATTGAGCAAGGACTGAATTGTATGAACTATGAAATTTGGGGCAAAAATTGAAATCAACATTTGCACTAAAACAGTTTTGGACAGAAGCAGTAGTCTAACTTTGAAAAATCACCAAATATTTTATAAATTTAATTAGAGGATGAATAAAATATGTAATTAAAGCTTATTGAGTCTAGTTTGTTATAGAAAAATGGTGAAAGTAATGGAATTGTAAATCATGAGATATAATAAATTTTGTGAGACAATGTTAGAATGATTTCGAGTTACCCTATTCTGACTTTGGAAAATCATAAAAAATTGGATAAAAATAATTAGGGCCTTAAATTTATATTTTTAAAATCCTCAATAAGTCTATTTTCAATAGAAATAAATGGGAACATCATCCGAATCCTGTACGAGGAGATAATAAAATTTTAGTGAAGAAGGGTCGGAATTGTTAGATAGTAGAACAAGGGCGACTTTAAAGAATAAACTGTACTTATTGGCTGAACAAAAAATTCTAAAAATTTTATAATAAGAAGATATGTGAGCCTAGTTTTAGGGAAAATTAGCGGATCATAATTTGGAGTTCTGTAGCTCAAAATAAAAATAATTTAGTAACTATGACACAGATGGACAACATTGAATATACATAGGTAAATAGTGAAATTACAAATAATGTTACTTATAAGCGGGTTATAAATATTAAGGATGTGAAATAGAATGAATGTGAAGTCAATACTGATAAGTGAATGATTTTACAATGGTAGATCGAGAACCCGAAGCAATTCGAGAAAAAGAGAAAGTAGCCGATTAGTCCCTGAATTTTCACAAATTTTGGAAATCGACCCAGGTAAGTTCATATGGCTGAAATTTAATGATTAAATATTAATTTTATGAATTATATAATGTATAATGAGATATATTTATTAATGAATTGAGAATAAAATGACAATGTAAAAACTGAATAAATGTTCAAATTGAGTGGAACGTCTGATTTGAGTACTTCTAATCAGTGACAAGTGACAAGTGATCAGTGGTAGCCTCAGCTACACTTATCTGATCAGTGACAAGTGACAAGTGATAAGTGGTAGCTTTAGCTACACTTATCTGATTAGTGACAAGTGACAAGTGATAAATATGATCCGTGTAAGACCGTGGCAGAACTATAATTTCGAAAAGTGATAAGTGATCATACGCAAGACCATAGTTATACTATGGAAAAGTGAAAGTGAAGTACTCAATTTTCCGTAACCGTTCCCTAATTTGATTAAGAATGGTATGTGACAAATGGGCCCAAAAGAATTAAAGGAAATGGATAAGTGGTAGTGAGTTTATACAAGGGAACTCATCAATGATTGTGGTTGACAGGTGAACTTAATAATTGTGTATATTGTATAAGTGTCTAAATATTTGGTAAGATTTATGTTTTATGCCTACGAACTTACTAAGTTTCCATAAGCTTACTTGAGTTTATTCAATGTCTCTTGTAGATTGACGTGGAAGTATACGGAGCGTAGTGGGCCAAATTTGCCCGGCCCGTTACAAACAAAAAATAAATAATAATAATAATAATAAAATCTAAATATTAATAGTCCATCAAAGTCCAATTACATAGCCCAAATTCAAAACCCAATACGAGCCCAAATTAACTCAGACCCAAAGTTACATTGGCCTAAACGGCCCGAAACATTTTAAGGACAGAAACCCTAGGGTTTTGTTCCCCTTTTGCGCCGCAGCCCCGATCACTAGCAGCCTCCGTAGCGCCAGCTACCTCCGTACGCTAGCGCATAGCCTCTGTACGTGCTCTACGTTCTCCTCCGTACCTGCATGAGGACAAGAACAGCACAGCAAAAACAACAGCAAAGAGTAAAACAATAGAAAGGAAATTCTTTGTATTTTTATTTAGATTTTCGGCTATATAAAAGCCCTATGTTCATTGTAAAAAGGGGACACAGATTGAAACACAAAAAATGGGCTATCAAAATCGAAAGGTGTTTTCCGATTCGAAATCTTTTGGATGTTTTTTTAGTTTCATTCTTCTGGGTTTTTACGCATATTAAATAAAAAAAATAAAAATCAATAGCAACCAAAATCGGATCCAAGGTTTAAAAGGTTGTCTTCTGTTCTTTTTCTGAATTTTTCTTTCCTTTTTTTTTTTTGCAATCGTGCTTCTTTTATTCCTTCCTTTCGTGTATTTTACAAACGATTTTTTTAAAATAAAAAATGAAAGTAAAAGGGGGTTACCTGGATTCGCTCCATGGATTGATGTCAGGGGCGGAGGTGCCGAAGCACCGATGATCCTCCTAGGTGGCTCCCCAAAGCAGGGTCAAAACCCTAGCAGAGGAATGGGAGCATTTTTCTTTTTAGAAACAACTGAATGACCAAATGAGGTTTAATTAATTTTTTAGATTTGTACTGTTTATGAAACGACACCGTTTGGTGTTAGGGGGCCTTAACGTCTAAACGACGTCGCTTTGAGCCCCTAGATCCGCGCGTTGACCCGACCCGGGGATGATCCGCGCGTTTTCCATTAACAGGAAATTTGCATAACTGGTCCCTCCAGTTTGCATTAACATTTGATTCAGCATCAGTCAATTCTTTCTATTATTATTTTAATTTTGCCCTGGAATTTGCGCGTTGTTTTAATTTGACCCGCGCCTCAATGCTGCGTTTCGGGGCCTGGCATATTGCCAATTTTGATCCCTGAGCATTGGAGTGCATTGTGCTTTAGTCCTTCCTTTAATTTCAGCAGCTTGTTTTTTTTATTAAATATCCTTTTAGTTTAATTCTATTTTAATTGAGTCCTTTTAATTGGCATAATTCATTTTTTATTTATTTATTCACTCAATACTTATTTTATATATGGATGTATATACCTTTGAGTTATCAGGATGTTTTTTTTTTGTTTCGTATATTGCATAGTTTTAAAGATTTTGTATAATATATCCTTTAAATGTTCTTATATACTATTAAATATATGTAGTTTACGATAAAGTTGGATTTTATTCTATATATCTTATTAATTATATGTTACTTCACGTACACAATTTCTTTTGAATCTATTTGCATATATATTAAAACCTTACGTATATAAAATATATTTTATCATACTCTTTTTTTGTTATTATTTAAAAACCTTTCACATTTTATATCCCTTTTTTTTATTTTCTTTATTATGTGTGTATGGTCTATTTTGATATTTCATTTTAAAAATATTTTGTACATTTTTTATTATACCATATAATCATTCTAAAATTTTCTTCGTGTAATTTTATGTTTAAAAGATTTGCATAATATTTATATTCATGCATCGATATTTATATATACACATACATGATTTATATCGAATTACTTATTTAAATCCTCTTTTGAATATGTTCATATTTTTTTAATTTTATTTATATATATTGTTTATTTCTTTTAAATCCAATTTTGGTATTATATGTTTTGTCTGTTTCAAATATTTTCCTATATTATTACCCTTTTGTATATGCGTTGTTTATATTAAGCTTTTTACTTCATGTATATTAATCATTGTGGATGAATAAATCTCGTTTCAAATTATTTTTGTACAATCATTCATTTCATATTACCTAGTTAGTAGTTCATATACATTCTTTTAGATATTTTTATACGGTTATATTCATATAATCTATTTATCTTAAAACTTTCTAACATGTACGCCATTGGTTTAAAAATTTATATTGACATCCATTACTATATTTATCTATATTATATATTATCGATAAATTTTGGGTTTAAATCATTTTGTATAGTTTTCTTTTCAAAGTTCTTCTTATAATACTTATCCTGCAATTCATTTATATGTTAAAGTTTGTATATTATTTACTCTATATTTTTATCGTTCGATGATCTAACTTAAATTTTTGTACGTATATACATATTCCTAGTTTTTTATAAAATATTTCAAATTCTAGCATGTGCTAGCTTTTATGATCTATTTGTTTTATATTATTCCATATGTTATTGTGACATGTTATTTATTCATTTTTTTGGTATTATCGTTCATTTGTGCTTGTAAATTTGATTACATTTTTCTTTAATTAGCTATATTTTATTGTTTGTTTTGTTAACCGGTTTCCTAAGTTATATTATCTTTATTCATTCATCATCGTCGTATTTTATGCATGCATATTTTCTCATGTTTTTATTTTTTTCTTTTGGTTTATGAATGTCGCTTTACAATTTCTAGCTCTTTGGTCGACCCGCGCTAGTGACCCGACCCGAGGAGGATCCGCGTGTTTTCTAGGGAGGGGCTAATTTCACTTTTAGCCCCTCCGCTTTTTTTGTAAATTTACAATTAAAGTTATATTATTTTTAATTTTTACCCCATGATTTTGACTTGATTTTGATTCGGTCTTTTTTTAAGCTATGCGTTTTGGAGGGGAGAATATTTTCCAGTTCGGTCCTTCCACGTTGAGTGCGCGTTTCATTTCTGTCCTTTTCTCTTTTATTTGTTTCTGATTTTGCCCCAAAACTCCTGTTTTCAATTCAATTTAGTCTTTTTTTTAGTTACTTTGCTATTTTATTATTAAATGGATTAATTTGACATTATTATCATTATTTTAATATTATCACTATTATTATATATTATTATTATTATTAGTAACATGTTTATTTTTATTTTTATATTTATTATATTATATTTATTTTATTTCTGTTACTATTATTTTATATATATTTATTACCATTTATTTATTATTATTAGTAACATATTGTTATTTTTATTATTTTATTATTTTTATTTTTATTATTATCATGGTACTATATTAACTAGTTTTGTACTGTTATTACTACTATTATTATATTTTCATTCTATTTATTTATTTATCTAAAAACCTTAAATACCTTTATTTTATTTTATCATTTATTTATATCTTCTTATATAATATTATTTTTTCCCTTTTTATATTATTATTAATATCATCATTACTATTACTATTTTTGTTTTTAAGTTTTTTTTACCATGCTTATTTATTTCTTTGTTTAATATTAGTCCTTTTCCGTTTCAAGTTTTAGTCTTTTCTTCAATTAGTGTGAAATACATTATCTCCTAAAATTTTTTCGATTAAATAATATTTTAACAAAGGATTGTATTTTTAAAATTTCTTTAAATTTTTAATTTTCGACACTAAGACACTAATTAATCAATTAGGTACCAATTTTGGGCATTATGAGGGTGCTACTCCTTCCTCGTGCGTAACCGACTCCCGAACCAATTTTCTGAATTTCGTAGACCAAAATCGTTTTTAATAAATCAAATCGTTTATTAAAAATAACCACTTTTCGAGGTGACCCGATCACACCTCATCAAAAAAGGATTGGTGACGACTCCAATTTTCATTTTAAAAAGTCGATTCCTCCTTTTCAAAAAAATGCTTTCAACAAACATTATTAAACTCCATCTATTTTATATTGATTAGAATAAGGTGTTTCAATCTTATTAGGATATGGCTTTACAAGCCTATAAATAGACATAGTCTATTCCTCTTGTATTTATTCGAATTCGACATAGTGAATTTTCTTTTCCACTGCTCGTGATTTTTTCCCGAATGGGTTTTCATGTAAAATCTGTGTATTCTTTATTTTATTTTATTTTCACATGATTAAAAAAATAATATAAATTATTTTATATCTAAATTTAATTATAATATTAATAATAATATTAATTTATATAAATATTAATATAAAAAATTTTAAGTTTTATCATTATAAACATTAAAACAGGCCAAGTCAGGCCAGCCCAGGAATTCCTAATTGGAACAACCCAACAAGTTTTAAGCAAATAAATTATTAAAAAATAAAACATTAAAATAGTTTTAAAAATTATAAAAATCAGTTCAACTATTGGTTCAATCGATTTTTAGCACAATTCAACTAATTTTTACCGGTTTGTGGGTCAATCAATATTTTACATCTCACCAAACCAATACCCTAGCCAATTTTATTGGTCGATATGGTCCGATTTAGACAACATTGAAATTTAGAATATTTTATTTTTTGAATTTTGAATAGTTTTTAGTTTTCATAAGTTTAGACTTTTTAAAATATATTCTTTTTATTATTTATGTTTTTATTTAAAATATAAAAAAATAGTTTTTAAAATTTCTTGTAAGGATCAAATTGAAAAAAATAAACATTGAAGGCTTAAAAAAAGTTTTTAATATCCCAAAATGAAAGTATATTTTAAAAGGGGAACGAAACGTTTGAGATATTTAAACGTTAATTTTGTAAAGAGATTAAAAAGACATAGAGAGTCAAAAAGATTTAAAGTTGAGTGGATTAATTAATATTTTGTGTTTTCTTTGAAAGAATAATTTGAGTATAAGATGTGAAGAAATTAAAACAGAAAAGGTTCTCACCTAATTATCCCAATACTTCAGCATTAATATTAAGATTAAAATTAAAATCACACTAATAACAAAAATTAAGCTATAAATTTGATAGTTTTGAAATTGCATCAACTCTTTCTGCTCCCCACTAATTACGCCCATAAATGAATCTTCCATATAAGTAGATTTGATATTTAACAATTTAATTTCATTATAGTTCAACAACACCAATTAAATCTGCTTCCAAATAATAAAATCAATTTTTATATGTTTGGTGTCCATCAATTTTAATAAAATTAAATAAAACTTAAGACAGCTAAAGCTTTAAAGTTTAGTGGATAAATTAATATTTTCTTTTTCTTTTAGAAAAAAAAAAAAGACCATTCAAGTCAACTTAGAAAACAATAGGCTGACCAAACTTAATTATCAGAATTACTTACAACTTGTTTGCAATTTACAAATTATAATACAAGCAGATTCGTCTACAGTTAATTTTTGTGTCAAAGATAAACTACTCTTTTTGGACTCAGCTGAATCAAAGGCCGAGGAATCCCTGCAAGTAAAAACTTCACTCCTTTAAATTTTCTATAACCTGGCCTACCTAAACTTCAGTCATTCTGAATTCTTGTCTTATTTATAAAGTTCACAGATCCCCTTTCCTTCTTCTTCAATTCTCTCTTTTCCATCTTCTTCACAGACTCAGATAATAGAGTCATTTGCAAGGAGCAGTGTGACGATGGGAAGAGGGCTCAAAGGCAGTGAACTGTTGCCTTTCACGGTACAGTTCCTGAGAGGAAGATGGTTTGCACTTTTTGCATCCTTTCTAATCATGGCTGGAGCTGGTGCCACATATCTATTTGGAACCTACTCCAAAGAGATCAAAGCTGCACTGGATTATGATCAGACAACGCTCAATCTCTTGGGCTTCTCAAAGGATCTTGGTGCTAACGTTGGGGTTTTTTCCGGTCTTATTGCTGAGGTAACTCCCACTTGGTTTGTTCTTCTAGTTGGTGCTGCATTAAACTTCGGAGGGTATTTCATGATATGGTTAGCTGTGACTGGTAGAATAGCCAAGCCAAAGGTTTGGCAAATGTGCATTTACATCTGCATAGGAGCTAATTCTCAGAATTTTGCCAACACTGGAGCTCTTGTCACCAGTGTCAAGAACTTCCCTGAAAGCAGGGGTTCAATGTTAGGCCTGTTGAAGGGCTATACAGGGCTCAGTGGAGCTGTAATGACACAAATTTACTTAGCTGTATATGGAAATGATTCCAAATCTCTTATTCTTCTTATCGGATGGCTTCCTGCTGCAATTTCCGTAATATTTGTATATACAATTCGGACAATGAAGCCTGTTAGACACCCGAATGAAATTAGAGTGTTTTACCAGTTCCTTAGCGCCTCCATTTTGCTAGCAGTTTTTCTCATGCTAATAACTTTGACAGAGAAACTAGTTACTTTCTCGAAAGCAGCATATGCTGGGGCTGCCACAGTGGTTTGTTTCCTTGTCTTTTCCCCTCTCTTTATTTCCGTTAGAGAAGAATTGCTCATTTGGAACATGCAGAAACACCCAATTGGTTCTCCAATGGAGATAACAGTAGACAAGTCAACCCCTGAAATAGTTGAATCCAAACAAGTGGTTTCCATGCCTGGTTCTCCAAAACAGGGTGATGAAAAGGTAGAAAAGTCTTGTTTCTTAACCATTTGTGACAGGCCTGAGAGAGGAGAAGACTACACAATTTTGCAAGCACTGACAAGCCTTGACATGTGGGTTCTGTTTCTTGCAACATTCTGTGGACTTGGAGCAAGCTTAACAGCAGTAGACAACTTGGGGCAGATTGGTGAATCCCTTGGCTACCCCAACAAGACAGTTACTTCCTTTGTGTCCCTTGTTAGCATCTGGAATTTCTTCGGAAGGGTGTTTTCTGGATTTGTCTCTGAAACACTAATTGTAAAATACAAGGTTCCACGGCCACTCATGATGACCTTGGTCCTTCTACTTGCCTGCATTGGCTACCTCCTGGTTGCGTTTCCAATGCCAGGTTCACTCTATGTAGCATCCATCATAATTGGATTCTCATTTGGTGCACAACTGCCGCTGATTTTCGCCATCATTTCCGAGCTTTTCGGCCTTAAGTACTACTCCACATTGTTCAATTGTGGACAGTTGGCTAGTCCTCTCGGCTCGTACATATTTAACGTGAAGCTTACTGGGTTTCTATACGATCGAGAGGCAATGAAGGATCTTGCAAAGAAAGGTCTAACACGATCCTCAGTGAAAGCATTGACCTGCATTGGCAGTCACTGTTACAGGCTACCGTTTATAATCTTGACTTTTGTTACCTTCTTTGGAGCCTTGACGTCTCTAATTTTGGTGATAAGAACCCGAAATTACTATAGAAGCGATATATACAAGAAGTTTAGAGAAAATGCTGAGAGTTTATGAGACAACAAAATGATCATTTGGGATTAGCATTGATAAAATAACAGTATTGTTTCTACCATATTATCGCATGTTGTTATCTGTATACTATTTTTTATGTATTATTTACTGCTTCCTACCTCATAATTGAAAGATACTTACACAATATCCAAATTTGTCGATGAGCTTCAGAAAAGCATACGATAGTGCTCACCGGGAAGTGATTTGCCCACACTACTTTGTTGGGATTACCACCCTCTCTCCCCAAATCAAATGTCTCTTTTCTGTCGTTTTGTGCTAGATCCTGTGATTCACGGGTGGGCAAGTCACAACTTGTGATCTCCAAATCATTTGTTTATGGGATTTAGGAGCTGTAATTTCAGGACAGTTTTCCTTGAATTCGGCCCAAGTTGTAGGACACCCACTTCACGTGGGGTGATTTTCATACGTTGATTGGTCAGCCAAAGCCAATCCCCAAACGTTAGCGCCTCTTGCTCCATTTCCCACTACCCTTTTCCACCCACATACATTCACACTAATTTATATATAATGGCTCCTACCATATGTATTATATCTCAATCCGGGAAAGAAAAATATATGTTTGAGTGTATTCAAATTTATATTCAATTAAATTAAATTTTAATTGATTTGTTAATAATAATTAATAAATTAATTTTTTTCTGAAAAATGAATATTGCATACTAAAACTATATAATTTTTTTATGATAATATCGAACTTTTTAAAAAATATTTTTTAAATAGATGTCTCCATTGATATTCATTTAACAATTTAATCTGCATTTATATTAAAATAAACGACAATAACTCAAAAAAGTACTTATTGCTTGAAAAATTGAGAAAGAGAACTCACGAAAGTGGTGTGGTTTTCTGGAGTTGGTGAGTGGCCATTGTTTCAATTTTTTAAATTGGAATAATTCCAAACTTTATCCTCCTGTTTTACAAAATCGAGAAGTTGAAATTTTTATCAAAATAATATAAAATAGAAAAGTTATTTACTAAAATAATATGGGTGACGGATTATTTATGAATTGGTATGAGTTTAAAAGAAATTTTAAATTTACATTTAAAAAAATTGATGTATAGTAAAAATTGTGATAATTCTACATTTAAAATAAGTATAACCAATCAGAAATTGAAGTTATAAGAATCACAAATTTAAATTTAATGATAATTTAATTTAATATTATTAGTTAAAAATTATTTGTTCATTTTTAAATAGATTTATTGTTTAAATAGAGATCTAACCATAAAATATAGGGAAAAAGCTAAATACAAATATATTGATAATTATTAGTTAAAAATTTTGACCTAAAAAAGATGTGCTAATTTTATTGTATAAATCCTCATGGGTTAGGTCGGGTCAAGCTTAAACATAATATTAATAAATTTATGCTTATCCAAACCCAACCTAATTCAGAATATCGGCTTAAATTTAAAAATAAACTGGGTTTGGGCTTTGGTCAAAGCTCGAGCCCTAACTGTAATAGGCCAATTTTGGCCTGGGCCCGGAAAAAATAGTAATCAAATAAATAAAGCCAAAGGATGCAATCGGTCAAAAACAAGCCAAAAAGGGCCAAATTGAAAGACAATCATTAAATTGGGGCCAAATAAAAAAGATGAAGAAAGCCAATGAGTTATCAAATTTTGTTGACTTGGTAAAAAGCCAAAAATAAGAAGATATTATTTTATTTTTATTTTTGTTTTTATTTATTTTTATTTTATTTTAATTTATTAAATTAGTTAGGCTATTTTTAGTAACCCCATGTATATAAATAGGGATATGTTGTTTTTTGAAAGGGGGAATTACTTTGGTATTCTTACCTCAATTTGGAATTGAATTATTCTCTCTTTTTCTATTTCCATTGGAATTGAATTATTTTTTTTTCTCTTTCAATTACGTGGGAATTTTGTCTATTTCATTTCAATTTCTTTGTTTTTCCTAAATTCGTCCAATTGCTTTTAGCACTTCCATTTTTTTATTGTTTTGCAATTAAGTTTTCATTATTTTTTGGCCCTAAAATTTTTTTTGATTGCATTTTGGTTCTCTTTGAAGCTGTGCGTTTTGGAGGGTGAAGATTATTTCCCTTTTGGTCCTTCCTTGTTATTCGCATGTTCAAATTGGTCCATTTCCTTTTATTTATTTTTTATTTGCCCCAAAATTTTGCTTTAAGGTTCGATTTAACCTTCTTCTTTTTTTTTGCTATTTTATTATCAAATTAACTAATTTGATATATTATTGCTATTATTATTATGTTTCTATTTATATTTATTTTGCTATTCTAATACTATTGTTATTTATCTAATTTTTATTTATCTATTTATATTTCTACTATTATTATATTTCTATTTATTATATTTCTATTTCTATTTATATACTAATATTATTTTCATTATTATTTTTCTTATATATGTTTTTTTACTCTTGTTATTAACATTCTATTTTTTTTTTTACATTTTTTGTTATTATATATTTTAACTTTTTATATAACGCTCATTTCAAATTTTTATACATTATTTACTTTAATATTTTCATATATTATGTATTTTAAATTTTTTTTAAACATTATATATTTTGAATTGTTTATATATTATTTTTAAAGAGTTTTATATATTATTTTATCTTGAATGGATACTAATCTTTTTTTAAATTATTTTATATACTTTAGATCGTTTTTATAACATCCATTTTAAATCCTTTTTATGAATTATTTGCTTAGAATTATTTTATATTTTATTTTAGATTTTCTTACTTTGTATTTATTTGTTATTTGTGATTCATTATTATAACATTTTGTTTATGAATTATTACTTTGTGTTGTACATTATTATTCTATCGTATTTTATTCGCTTAAAAGGTCGTGTTTTAATATCATTTAAGGTTTAAAATCATTTTATTCAAAAGTTTTCAAAATAAGGCAATACTCGGTATGTGGCATCTTCGAGAAGATTGTGCCCTAACTTACTGGATTCCAATTTTCCTCGTTGAATCTATGTAATCGAGTACCCTTTTTCAATCAAAACGTATAAGTTTCAAATAAAAGCTTATTCTCAAGAATTCGAGGCGTTGTGCCCTAACTCACTGGATATGACATTTTGTATCTCGAGATAAGGATTTTTAAAAAATAAAGGCAATATTCTATGTTTGGAATTTTAAGAAATCGTGCCCTAACTTATTGGGTTTCGATTTTTCATTTGACCCAAATAATTGAATATTCTTTTTAAACTTCACCGCATGAGTTTTAAAAATCAAAAGATAAGCTCAGTTTTGAAAATGTGAAATGTCGTATCCTAACTCACTAGGTATGACATTTTATTTCTTCGAAATAATAGGGTCTTAGCATCCAATTTAATTTATTAAAGTGTTCTTTTTAAATGAAAGGATCGTATTCTAAAATATATTCAAATTTTCGACATTAAGACATTAATTAATCAATTAGGTACCAATTTTGGGCGTTACGAGGGTGATAACCCTTCCTCGTGCGTAACCGACTCCCAAACTCTTTTTCTCGAATTTCGTAGACCCAAAATCATTATTTTAATAAATCAAAATGTTTTATTAAAATGATCAATCTCAAGGTGATCTGATCACACCTCGAAAAAAGATCGGTGGCGACTCCATTTTTGTTTTTAAGTCAACTCCCGTTTTTCAAATTAAAAATGGTTTTGACACTAACCATATTTTAAATGGGCTTAATTTTTTTACCCAATATTTAGATTAAGGCATAATATTAATAGAGTTAATTAGGGGTGAGCGTTCGATCGAATCGAATTGAATCGAATGAAAAAATTTCGAGTTAATCGAGTTGACGAATCATATTTTATCATCCTAATTTGATTTGAAATTTTCTCGAATCGAGTCGAGTGAGATGGAATTCGAATCGAATCAAATCGAATATATTTGTTTGAGTTAAATTTTAAAAAAATAATTTTGGGTCCTTGTAACCACTGTCACCCATCGTAATAAAATTTGTCCACCTTAATCAAAATTTTTATTAACTTTCATCACCTCATAATTTATTTATTAATCTTTTATATACGGGTTAGCTTATTTGCTTGCTTAGTTTTTTCAATTATCTTTAGATTCTTGTCTTTATGTATTTTGGAATTAAAAAATATATTAAATGTAAAAATGTGATTTTTTAATAAAAGTTATTTAAAAGATAAAATGTGAAATTGATACCAATATAAAATTTTAACATGAATATTTAATGGCATAATTAATAATTCAATTTTAATATAAATATTCAATATGACTAAACAATTCAATAATATAAATAATATAAAATGTGAAAATTAATTTAATAATATAAATAGTAGATATAAATAAAATTATTACTATTTGTGTTTAGTGATTTTTTTTGGATAATTTTGATTTTTTATTTGAAAGTAAAAGGTGAGAAGTAAAAATTTAGGGGGAAAATAAAAAGTTTTGGGGGAAAATAGTAGATAAAAGTAAACATTATTACTTGCCAAAACTGGAAAACTACACTCATTTGCTGCTACTAGAATTAGAATAATTTCTCAAAAATGGACTGTTATGTATCCATTTCATCATCTTTGATCCCTAGAATTTAAGATGATTTGCTTGTATTTACTAGAATATTGTAGAGTGTGTCTCGCATTTTCCTCGCAATGTTGTGAAGACAAGACTGGTGATGCTGTAACGACACAAAGACATTCGAAACAGAGATAAAATAGAGATGACGTCTCGACGGTGCAATCTATGACGTTGTGATGAAGCGACGGTTTCCTAAATCAAATCAGTTGCGTAATTAAACTTTTAGCAGGTTATTTTTCCCTATTAAACCCTAAGTATTCCAAAGATATTTTAATCAGATCAGAACTCTAATCTTAGCTTATAAAAAAGCTTTAGTAATGCAAGAAAAATAATCATCATAACATCAAGAGGTTTAGTGAACTTTAATGGAATTTTGTGTTTTTAACCAGATAACTTTGTAATTAATAGGGGTTAGGGTTTATTTCGAATATTTTTCATCTAGTACTCTTTATTTATTTGCTCATTAATAAAGTTTCTTTTGTTCGTGATTTTTTATCCTTTTGACTGGAGAGTTTTTCCAATCAAAATAATACTAATTATATGGCATCATGGTTCTAGTAGTACTACAAATAATAATAAGCTATTGTAATGGAGCCTTAATTTTAAACTAAATCTAAAAGATTCAAAAAGAAGATAGAAGATGGAGATGTAATTTGTAAATATAATATTAAATATGATAATTTATTTTTTAATTTAATATTAAATTAATATTTTTTTTTCATTTCAATTAAAAATAACATGCATGATAATAGAATTGTTAAGATTTTTTTAAAGGGACTAATAAATTGGGATAATTTATGTAATGAATAATAATTTAGATATCACTTTTAATCAAAAAAATTAAAATACCTAAATAGGAAAAATATTATAATTTGAAAACTAATTTTTCATTTAACCCAAAACTTAAATACAAAATAGATAATAATTAACACGAATGATGCGAATAGTAATTATAAAAAATCATACCAACAACATTAATTAAACATTAATGCTTAATAACAACACCGAGAAAATCATATATCATAATTTTTATTTATAATGAAAAAATATATATTTATGAAAGAAGTCAAATACTACAATTAAATTTAAAATAAGTGAAATCAAAGAAATAAATATATATATATTTTTCTATAAAAAATTAAGTAAACCAAAAAATCAAATAAATATATAATTTTAAATTCAAAAAAAAATAACGAAACCCCTTTCTAAAATGAATAAAAGCCTGGAGGAACTAATATGGTAATTTAAAAGGTGGAATTTCAAAATTTTAAAGAAATGTAAGAATAGGACTAAAATTGCAATTTCAAAATGTAAAAATGAATAAACTAGTCGATAATTGCAAGAAAACTTGAGTACTGCTAAGAAAAATATCAATTGCTTGTAGAACTACGAAAGAACAAAGATAAACAACTATCTTTCAGCCACAGTTCAATTTCCCTATATCTATGGGGTCTTGTCCCGAGAGATAATCAACTATCTTTCAATCTTGTACAACAAGTAGTTTAAGTCCTACCACTCACCAATTTAACAACCTTATTATTGTACCTAGATCTCTCTCTTTTAAGTTTTCCTCTACAAAACTTAGTTTGTAAATCAAGTGAACAAACATGTTTACATACAAAGATGGAATTCCTAAAGAACATATTTAGTGCCAAAGCTCTTTGTATAACACTTATACAAGTCTCGAGATATATATGCTTTTCGACTTACTAACATTCTACATCAATTACAATCAATCTTCTCATTAAATTAACAAAATGAACAAGTGATGTTTTAATAAAATTCAAATTATTATGAAAATATTTAAGATAAGTCGATTTGACCTTAAGTTGAGAGATCCAATTGTATAATTAATGTAAATCTAATCTTTTAAGAAACGATGCACCAAATGAATCAACCTTCAAAAATGAATTACCAATCATTCCAACAAATAAATAAACAAAAACCTAATGGTTTTGATTAAAAACGTGGTCAATTCAAATAAAGCAAGTTTACCTAACTACCACAACCTCAATACAAAACAACCTTTTAAAAAGTTAAAAATTGTAAAGGAGATTGTGTTGCAAACATTCCCTCCACTTCTCCTTTTAAATGCCAAAAATTCATCCCATTAATTTCTGTCAAATTTTTCTTAAAAAGTGAAAATTTATCTAAAAATATTTTTCTTTTCCCTCCATTCTTTTTTGTTTTACTGTTAGACTTTTTGAAGTCCAACACCGAAAACTTCATAATTGGACTGAAAACTCATAACATTTTCATTTTTTTTCAAAATTCTTTATCTAACAAGACATTAGAATTTGATTCAATATTAAGGTAATTTTTGGGCAGTGTCGAGAACTAGTACCAATTGGTATCTATCATTATTTGCTCGGAAAATTTGTCAAGTTTCAATTGATAAATTTTAACAACAAAAATCTTTGGGTTTTGATTGTATCTGATAAGGACAGTCAATTCATTTTTGATAATCAAACTACACGTAACATATCTTGGAGATTAATTTGGATTTAGGCCAATGTAATTGACCTTCAAAGTTTGACGAATTAGATTGAATTGGGCAAAATTTAGAAGAATATCCTGGAGATTCAAGGCTTACCCTAAGCTAATTGAAGATATTATTTATGTTTATTGTACATTGTTAAGGACCTAAAAATTTGCCGATGGGCGCTCGTTGAAGTAATTATTGAAAATTTGTAAACAGAGTTTCGATTTTATTTGGAAAGGAGTCGCCACCGATCCTTTTCCTAGGTGTGATCGGACACCTATTAGATTCATTTTTTTTAAAACAAAAGGAAGGCTGGATTTAGGTCTACGTTAAAAGCCAGAGGAAAATTAGGGTTCGGGAGTCGGTTACGCACGAGGAAGGTATTAGCACCCTCGCGACGCCCAAAAATTGGTATCTCATAAACACATGTTGTCTTAATTTTCAAAAATGCGAATTCAATGTAAAGTTTAGTTATGATCCGAAAAAAACGAGAAATTTTAGTTTATTCCAGTTTTTGAGAAGGGTATATCGTTTTAACACGAGCCGACAAATTCCATCCAACATAGCGATGAACTTTACGACTTAATGTTAAATCGATATATTGCCTTGATTAGTAATTAAAACATAAAAGATATTCATGAAATAAGAATAAATCAAAGAAGCAAACAATGACATTATCAATGAAAAATGTTAACATAATACTAGAGCAGTAGCAAAACAGGAATAATAATATTTAAAAGAGAAATAAAACCAAACATGAATAAATATAAAGTACATTTAGTAATAATAATATAAGGTAGCATATAAATATGCAAAAATATGATATGTGACATATATACATGATATGATATTTAAAAGAATTGTATAAATATAATGGTATCCAAGAATATACGGATAATATGGTATTAAAGGTATATACATAGTATATAAAAGAAAATATGTATGTGGAAATGTATAAGAAATATATATAACTAGTAATATTAAAGATATATACATAACATATATAGAACGTATACAATACGTACATACCTTAGAAATGATAATAAAACTATTTTGTACACTACACAAATACATACATACATATATAAATATATATAAATAATAGTATTAGAAATATACCATATAATATTAGATATATATATATAATAGTATAAAAAAATATAACTAATAATATTAAAATATATAATAATATATATAATATATAATATTAAAAACTTATATACATCACGTATGTGAAGAATACATATAATATTAAAACATTTACATGATATATACATATTAGAAATAAATAGCAACTAATAATAGTAATATTAGAAATATAATGAAGTATAAAAAACGAATATAATATAATAGTAATATTAAAATAAAGTAATTAAAATAGTACTATATATAAATGTATGAATATATACATATATAATATACTTATGTTAATATTAATAATAATGCTAAAACTAGAAATAATAATCATTAGTAGTAATAATACTTTAAAAATAATTAATATATTAATAAAAATAATAGCAATAATATTAATAATATGTAAAAAGAATAAAAATAAATGAAAAAGGACAAAATCGACCTAAGAACAGAATTTCGGGGCGAATTTAAAAAGAAATAAAGAAGTAAAGAACCAAAATGAACACGCGTGAAAACAATGGGGACCAAAAGCGCAATATTCTCTATTACCCAAAACGCAGCGCAGCGCGGAAGGATTAAATTGATGAACGGGCAAAACTCTGGGGCCAAATTAAAATATTAAAAACCTGATTGTAAAATCATAAAAAAGCGGAGGGGCTGAAAGCGCAATTAGCCCCTCCACTTAAAAAACACGCGGATCCTGAGTGGGTATGGTCGGGTCGACCCGATCCAGCGGCCTAAACGGCGCCGTTTCGTTTAGTAAAAGGGGGGGACCAAAACGGTGCGTTTTGGTCCCCTATATAAGTTAAAAACTTTGTAAAAATTTCATTTGGCAACAGCAGATAGAAAAAAAAAAGAATGAGAAAGGAGAAAAGAGAGAAGGGAGGAAGGAGAGGGGGGAGAAGAGGGAGAAGAGGGAGCTCCGGCCATGGGCCGATCACCGGACGGCCACCGGAGCCTCGCCGGTGCCGGCGCCGACCACCGTAAAATTTTTTTTATTTATATTTTTATATGTTTTATATTTTTGCACTATATATGTGTATAAATATGAGTAGAAAATGACAAAGAAAAGAAAATAGAAAAATATGAAGCCGATTCAATAAAAATTTAAAGTCACCTTCTTTTTTTGATTTTGATTTTCGATCTTGTAGTTCCTCTATTATTTTATCACTGCTTGTGTATTGAAGTTATTTCTCTCTTTTTTTTACTTAAAAATTCCCCCCATTTACATCTGTTTTTCTTCGGGCTTTTATAGCCTTTATAAAATTTATTTAATATTGTTGTCCATCTTCTTCCTGGTCTTGCAGGGAATGGGCAAACGGCGGTGGCAGAGGCATGATGGTACAGAGGAGCAGGTGGCCGACATGGTGGCATGGAGAGCTGGGCGTGCCAGACGAAGAGGCCACGCGAGGCATACGGCGCTAGGGTTAGTGGGATTAGGGTTTCTGAATGCTGGTCTTGGGCTAGGGATTTGGTATTGGTTTGGGCTTGTTTTGTTTAATGGGCTTATTGGGTTAGGGGTTTTTGGATTAGGGCAGGTTAGTTTAGGGTATTGGGTTAATAGTATTTGGGTTTGTAAAAGTGTGAATGGGTTTGGGTTTTAAGGGGTTTAGTGTTTTGTAAATGGAGTTTTAATTTGTAAATGACATTGGGCCGAAATTGGCCTAGTACAGCTGCCCCTCTTTGCTCATTGTCGTGTAACGGGAATAGAGCAAAGACTAAGTGAATGGCCAATTTTACCCTGTCCTGCCGAGTCTTGACTTCATTGGTGCTCTTCTTGTTCAGATGGTCTTCTTCCAATCCACTGCATCTTCTGATATATGCCTTGTAGTTTAAATCTACTCCAATGTGACTTCAAAGATATGTGATTTGTGGCTTTGATCTGCTTCCACGTAGCTTCATAAAGATAAGATCTACAGCTTCAATCTGCTCTTTTATCACTTCAGTGAGATGAGATTCGTGATCTTCTCTTTTGTAACTCTAGCAAGGCAAGATCTGATATTCTCGATCAGCTCCACTCTGCAACTTCAGGGAGTCAAGACTTGCAACTTTGACCTGCTCCATCGTAACTTCAAGGAGGCCACATTTGGTGTCTTTCATCAACTTCAATCTTTATTCTTACTTGGCATGTGATCTTGAGCCCAACTCATTTCTCGCAATATGAATTGACTCTTTAAAAACAGACATTAAAAACAAAAACTAAAGATATCTCAACATGTGAACCGAGGCTTAACTCATTTCTCGTAATATGAGTTGATTTTTTTGACAACAGAAATTGAAATTACCTCAGCGTGTTCTGAGGTTCAACTCACCTCTCGCAATATGAGTTTATTTTTGAAAAACATAAATTGAACAGGAATTGAAAATACCTCAACGCGTCTTGAGGCTCAACTCACCTCTCGCAATATGAGTTGATTTTCTTGAAAAGCAGAAATTGAAAATACCTCAATGTGTCTTGAGGCTCAACTCACCTCTCACAATATGAGTTGATTTTTTTGACAACAGAAATTGAAATTACCTCAGCGTGTCCTGAGGCTCAACTCACCTCTCGCAATATGAGTTGATTTTTTGAAAACAAAAATTTAAAAGAAATACCTCGGCATGACCCGAGGCTCAACTCACATCTGTATTATGAGTTGATTTTTGAAAAAAGTAGAAATTAAAAGGTTCAACCCACCTCTCGCAATATGAGTTGATTTTTGAACACAGAATTTGCCAAACAGATTTTGAAAATACCTCGGCATGTGACCCGAGGCTCAACTCACCTCTGTATTATGAGTTGATTTTTGAAAAACAGGAATTAAAAGGCTTAACTCACTTCTCGCAATATGAGTCAATTTAAAACATAAACTAAAAGTACCTCGGCGTGCCCCGAGGCTCAACTCACCTCTAGCAATATGAGTTGATTTTTGAAACAAAAGGAATTAAAATACCTCAGCGTGACCTGAGGCTTGACTCACCTCTCGCAATATGAGTCAATTTTCCTTGGAAAACATGAATTAAAAACATCAAAATACCAAAACCAATCCTTTGGTAGAACTCGGGTATCTTTTCCTTTGATTCAGTGCGACTCTCATTCAAGATTTCTTGCTTTTCTGGATTACCTGTATATGTCATGCATGATGTCATCATGATATGCACATGTTTGTCTTAAATGCCTTTATGCCTACATGATTATGCAGTGCTCCTTAAGCATATTGGCCGTATGTCCTTTTCGCCACGATTGTTGAGGATCTGCGTTCATTGCTTTGATTCTCGACCTTCTCTTCGGGCCTCATACCTGTCTTCGAGCTTTACGAGTAATCGACGTTTCTCAGATATCACCCTTTTTGCCCTTGGTTAAAATTTGTTCTTGCCTTGAAGATCTTGCACTTATCAAATTCTTATCCGGGTAATGCTTGACATTTCTTTTGTTTAGAGTATGTCATTTCACTATTTATCATTAAATAAACACATAATGAGATGCATGAAAATGGTCAGGTAGGGACACAAAGGATATCTCATATTCCTTTATTTCAAGTGTGGCAAACAAAGAAAGTTAACCAATGAGAGTAAAAATGTCAAAAAGAAAGAAAAGGTCGTATTCAACGGATACAAATGCTCTAGATATTCAACACATGAACTCTTCCACATTCCTTAATCAATAATCTTTTCGAGCATCGGTTCTTGCGTAGAAAATTTTGAGCTTTCAGAAGTGTTTCAAATACTGTAGTCTCACTACTTGACCTATCGTTCGACCACCAGGTCTGTTTCATTAGGACGCCCTCTCGGGTTTTCATCCTAATCTTTTTGTACTAATCAAGACGCCCTTTTCGGGTTTTCGCCCTGATCCCTTTTTTTTTAGATGTCATTTTCGGGTTTTCATCTTAAGCATAATATTTCTTCACCGCATCTGAATTCACCGGATTCGGTAACTCCTTCCCATCCATCTCGGTAAGGATTAAAGCTCCTCCTGAGAATGCCTTTTTTACAACGTATGGTCCTTCCCAATTTGGTGCCCATTTTCCTCGCAGGTCTTTTTGTATTGGGAGAATCTTTCTCAGAACGAGTTCTCCTTCATGGAACTCTCTTGGTCGTACCTTCTTGTCATGGGCTGCGATCATTCTCTTTTGGTACATTTGCCCATGACAAATTGCCCTTAGACGTTTTTCTTCAATGAGGTTCAACTGATCATATCGAGCTCGAACCCATTCTGCTTCTTCTAACTTTGATTCCATCAATACTCGCAGAGAGGGGATCTCAACCTCGATAGGTAGCACAGCTTCCATTCCATAGACTAGAGAGAAATGAGTTGCTCCCGTAGATGTTCGCACAGATGTGCGATATGCAAACAAAGCAAATGGAAGTTTCTCATGCCAATCTTTATATGTCTCAGTCATTTTCCCAATGATCCTCTTAATGTTCTTGTTAGCTGCTTCAACAGCCCCGTTCATCTTTGGGTGATAGGGCGAGGAATTATGATGTTTTATTTGGAACTGCTCGCACACTTCTTTCATCATCTTATTGTTCAGATTCGTGGCATTATCTGAGATGATTCTTTCAGGCAAACCATATCGGCAAATGATTTCCTTTTTCAAAAACTTGTACACTGCAGTCTTCGTCACATTGGCAAACGAAGCGGCTTCAATCCATTTTGTGAAGTAATCGATAACCACAAAAATGAATCGATGTCCATTTGAAGCTTTTGGAGAAATTGGCCCTATGACATCCATGCACCACATAGAAAAAGGCCACGGAGAAGTCATGACATGAAGGGGTGAAGGGGCTACATGAATTTTATCGCCGTAGATTTGACATTTGTGGCATTTTCTGGCAAAATTGATGCAGTCACTTTCCATTGTCAGCCAATAATAACCGAGTCTCATGATCTTTCTGGCCATATTGAAACCATTGGCATGCGTTCCGCAAATTCCCTCATGGACCTCTTCAAGTATTTTTCTGGTTTCAACATCATCCACACATCTCAAAAGCATCTGATCCTTTCCTCTTTTATACAGGATATCCCCATCAAGAACAAATCCCGCTGCCATTCTTCTAATTGTTCTTTTATCGTTCTCATTCGCTTGTTCGGGATACCTTTGATTCTTGATATATTCTAAGATATCATGGAACCAAGGCCGTCCGTCTACTTCTTTCTCAATGCTACAACAGTGTGCAGGGACCTCGTATATGCTCATTTTGAGGGGCATCATTTCTGTTTCTCTACTTGCATTGAACATTGAAGCCAAAGTGGCTAAGGCATCAGCCAGTTGGTTCTCTTCTCGTGGGAAGTAATGAAAAGTTATTTCTTTGAATTCCTTGATCAATCCAGCCACTAAATCGCTGTACTTAATCAATTTTGAGTCCCTCACTTTCCATTCTCCACGGATTTGGTAAATCACTAGGGCTGAGTCCCCGTACACCTCCAAGATCTCGATGTTTCGTTCGATAGCCGCACGAAGCCCCATGATACAGGCCTCATATTCTGCGATATTATTGGTACAGAAGAAGTTCAGTCTTGCAGTGAACGGATAATGATTCCCGTCTGGTGATACCAGGATTGCTCCAATTCCATGCCCTAAAGCATTTGACGCACCATCAAAGCACATCTTCCATGACTTCTCTTTTGATGACTCGGATTCTATTTCTGTGATGCACATTAAGTCTTCGTCTGGGAAATCGAATCTTAAAGGCTCATATTCCTCTGTCGTTCGAGTTGCTAAGAAGTCAGCTATTGCGCTCCCTTTTATTGACTTCTGACTTACATAGGCAATGTCGTATTCCGAAAGGAGGATCTGTCATCGTGCCATTCTTCCTGATAGTGCAGGCGATTCCATCATGTATTTTATTGGGTCCAGCTTTGAAATTAGCCATGTCGTGTAATACAACATATATTGTCTGAGTCTCCGAGCTACCCAAACCAGAGCGCAACAATATTTCTCAATGGACGAATATTTTGCCTCATATTCAGTGAACTTTTTGCTGAGGTAGTAGATCGCCTTTTCTTTTCTCCCTGACTCATCATGTTGCCCCAGTACGCAACCCATTGAGTTTTCAAACACGATCAGGTACAAAATTAAGGGTTTTCCAGGGGTCGGTGGTACTAGCACAGGAGGATTAGACAGATACTGTTTTATCTTATCGAAGGCCACTTGGCACTCCTCGTTCCATTCTCCCGGGTTATGTTTTCGAAGGAGTCGAAAAATTGGGTCGCATTGGTTGGTAAGTTGAGCGATAAATCGGGCGATGCAATTTAATCTCCCTAAAAATCCTCTAACTTCCTTTTGCGTGCGCGAAGGTGGTAATTCTTGGATGACTTTTATTTTATCTGGATCAACTTCGATACCTCTTTCACTGACAATGAAGCCTAGCAACTTTCCCGAGGTAGCCCCGAATGTACATTTGGCTGGATTAAGCTTTAGCTGAAACTTTCTCAGCCTTTCGAACAACTTCTTGAGATTCATTACATGCTCTTCTTCTCCTCGAGATTTAGCAATCATATCATCGACGTAGACCTCTATTTCTTTATGCATCATGTCATGGAATAACGTTACCATAGCCCTCTGATATGTTGCCCCAGCATTCTTTAACCCGAATGGCATCACCTTGTAGCAGAACGTTCCCCACATTGTTATGAAGGTAGTTTTCCCATATCCTCAAGGGCCATCTTGATCTGATTATACCCCGAGAATCCATCCATGAAAGAAAACAATGAATGTTTTGCTGTGTTGTCCACCAACGTGTCAATATGTGGCAAGGGAAAATTATCTTTTGGGCTTGCTCGATTCAGGTCACAGTAATCCACGCACATTCGTACTTTTCCATCTTTCTTTGGTACCGGGACTATGTTAGCCACCCATTCTGGATATTTGGAGGCTTGTAGGAAGCCAGCGTCAAATTGCTTCTTGACTTCCTCTTTTATTTTCAACAGCATTTCGGGCCTCATCCGTCTTAATTTTTGCTGGATGGGCTTGCATTCTGGCTTTAATGGGAGCTTATGGACCACTAAATCTTCATCTAGCCCTGGCATGTCCTGGTATGACCACGCGAAAACATCTTTGTATTCGCGGAGTAAAGTGATCAAACTATGCCTGGTACTTTCTGAAATAGAAGTCCCAATCTTCACTTCTTGTTTCCTCTTTCAGTGCCCAAATTTATTGTTTCCACAGATTCTTCATGAAGCAGAACCTGTTTATCCTCTTGTTCCACCATCCTTAACAATTCAGGAGACGAGACATAATCTTCAGCATTTTCTTCGGCTTCAAATTCTCCTAAGCAAACAGCCTTCTCAAAATCAATTTCAAGATTCGTAACGGGCTTATTCATGTCGTCAATATCTGAGCACCTGAAAGTTGAATGGAAAAGAAGCTATAGGGGGACATCCAAGTATTGGAAACAACAAACAAATGTTATGTCATGGTAATGAGGCAAATGTAAGGATGAGAAAATGATTATGAAATTAGTGATAATGCGAAAAATCGTGACAAAATGCATCTTCATTGATATTCATTTAAACGATAAAGAGCGAATGCAAACTCTTACAAAAGAATTCTATTATATCTAAGGACACAATAGAAGGTTGATGTTTAGCATTACTCTGAATGCTTATAAACTACAAAAGCTCCTCAGCAATCCAATTGTTCAACATGAAACCAGGAGGGCAAGGGCGTATTCTCGAGACATCTTTACTTGCACCAGCTTCTTTGTCAATGACATTTATACTGACATTCTGAAAATCCCTTTCAATTAATCCCAGCATGTTTCGTGGATCATCTTGTCCAGGGTACATCATTCCCGCAGATGTAAATGTTTTTGACAAAGGAGGGTACTCTATTGGTTCCCATTCTGGTTCTCGGACCAAAGTTCTTGCAATTCTTCTCTCTTGATCCTTCTTCCACTGTCTTCTTCTTTGGTGCATGTCAGGCTGGAACCCCAAACCGTATCGGGCCTTGTGGTGCACTGGCTTTAAAGCCCTCACTATTCCTTGCAGATGTCTCCCTAAACCTCTTCTCGCACGAGCTCCCCTTCCTACGGTCAACTTGACACCCATTCTGGTATTTCTCGAGAGTTTTGGCATCGGAATTCTATTTCCCTCAGCGACGAAAGTGGCATTGATAAATTCAATGGATCGAAAGGAACATTCCACTGCGCCCTTGCTTACTTCCAGGTATGGCGCATCAGCAGAGATAGATGCGACGATGTCTTCTTCGCCCTCGACTGTGACCAAACAACCATCCAGGATGAATTTCACCTTTTGATGGAGGGATGATGGGACTGCTCCAGCAGAATGAATCCAAGGTCTTCCCAAAAGGCAGTTATAAGAGGGTGTAATGTCCATGACTTGGAATTCGACCTCATAGATGTAGGGGCCCACTTCCAAAGGGATTTCGATCTTTCCCATGACTTCGCGCTTCGTCCCGTCGAATGCCCTTACCATGGAATGACAGGGCTTTAAGTAGGACAAATCCATCGGTATTCTGGAAAGTGTAGCCAATGGCATAACATTTATCGCTGACCCATTATCGATGAGTACGTTCGGTATTATGTAGCCCTTGCAGCGGGTCGTGATATGCAGCGCTTTCACCGAGCCTCTACCATTTGGCGGTATCTCATCATCACTAAAAGAGATGAAGTTGTCCGCATTCAGATTATTTACCCACCTATCAAGCTTTTCGACAGATGTGTTGTTGGCCACGTAAGCTTGATTTAACACCTTCAATAAAGCGTTCCGGTGTGGCTCTGAATTTAATAGTAGAGATAGAACTGAGATTCGTGCTGGCTGCTTGCTCAATTGTTCCACCACACTATATTCGCTGTGCTTAATAAATTTCAAGAATTCTTGAGCTTCTTCCTCATTCACAGGCTTTTTAGTTTCTTGCACGGGTGGAATTTCTTGCTCGACTTCGACCTCGTACATCACTGCTTTTCTTTTTGCTTCGAGTCGCTACTTTTCTTTACCGGTTCAACTTCTTTAGAATAGCATCGTCCACTTCGGGTAAAATGACCTACCTCCCCAACATCTTCAGTTATGGCTTTGGACTTTTCAACTTCCGGTGTAACGATATTAACATCATATTTCCACGGTACTGTTTTGTTGTCCTTATACGGGAAAGGAGATGGTACTTCAATTACCATCTGTGGTTTCAATGGCTCTCTAATCGCGTCGTAATAAATTACCAACGGTCGATCAGCACTATAAGGGGGCCCTGATGATTGGCTATCAGAGACGCATACTTCTCTTTCGTTGGAATCTTCCCTCTTGTTAAGGACCTTGATCTCCTTATTATTCATCTGGTCTTGAAGTAACCTTTTAAAGTCCTCGCACGACTGAATGTCGTGCCCAACAATCCCATGAATATTGCAAAAACTTTGACCTTCTTCTCCAAAAATTCTATCAGAGTGACAGAGCAATCCTTTCTTAACCAATACCTCCCAGATTTTCTGCAGAGGCGTCCTTATTTCTGCAACACATCTTCTGACCTTCCATTCATCCTCTTTCCCCACTGTGCTCACATTCTCTTCGGTATGGTTAGGGAATGGGTTCCCCGTGGCGTTACTAGCACTATCGAATCGTAAGATACCCGCGTCAATGAGTCCTTGAACTCTCCTTTTGAAAGCGAGACAGTTCTCAGTAGAGTGCCCTTGGTTCCCTGCATGGTATGCACAACTAGCGTTTGGATCGTACCACTTTGGGTATGGAGGTTTAAGGGGTGCCATGTAATGGGGAGAAATTAGCTATTTTTTAAAAGTTTTGGGTACAATTCCCCATACGACACAGGGATGGAGGTAAATTGCGGTCTCTCGGGATTATGCCTTGATTGGCTTTGGGCGGGTACCGTGTTTTGTGGAAAAGTAGTGACGGGTCTTTGGTTGTTCGTGGCGTATACGGGGCAGGACGGATGTGGTGCTTGGTAGTAAGGGGTTTGAGGGGGATAATAGGAATTCGGGGGTGGATAATTTCGAGGTCGGGGTTAGTTAGGATACGAATTGGGAATGTAACGACTCCCAGTTCCCACCATGTGGACTTCTGGCTCTTTCTTCCTTAAGGGTGCTGCTTTTCTTGAGCCTTCTGATCCTTCCATTCTACCGCTCTTGACGGCATTCTCTATGAGTTCACCGGATATTACAATATCCGCGAAATCTTTCGTGGCACTTCCACTAGTTTGTCATAAAACGGTGCCTTTAAAGTATTGATAAAGAGAACGGTTATCTCCGTTTTTGTTAGTGGGGGTTCCACTTGAGCTGAGACGTCTCTCCATCTCTGCGCATACTGTCTAAAGGTCTCTGATGGCTTTTTCTCCATCATTTGCAAGGTCATACGGTCTGGCACCATATCCGATACATGCTTGTACTGTTCGCAAAATGCTGACGCCAAGTCCTTTCAGGATCGAATCTTTTCTCTACTAAGTTGATTGTACCACCGAAGAGCTGACCCTGTTAGACTATCTTGAAAGCAATGTATGAGTAGTTTATCCTCGTTCACATAACCGGTCATTTTTCGACAGAACATAATGAGATGTGCTTTTGGGCACCTTGTTCCATCATACTTTTCAAAATCAGGCACTTTGAACTTCGGGGGCAAAATTAGATCAGGTACCAAACTGAGTTCCTTGGCACCTAGTGCGGAGAAGACTTCAGTGCCTTCTATTGCTTTGAGTCTTTCCTCTAGACTCCTATATTTTGCGTCATGGTTATCCAATTTCAACTTGGCTACCTCTGCTGGGCCATCCAGATCTGGAACTAGTGGATTAGCAGAACTAGCCCCTGGGTTCGACGCTAACATTCCTTGCCCCAAATTAGTGGGTGGAGCAGGTGGCATGGGTCGATGCTCCAAGCCAGTGGGTTCCTCTTGAGTATACCCTCTTTGTATTGTATATGCGGGCGATGGAGTGAATCCCGGGGGATAGAGTGGATCCTGATCATGGTGAATTCTTGACCGAGGTTCCATAACATCAGGGTTCTGCATGGGCCATTTTCCTTTGACCAAAGTTGTCATCATCTCCATCATTTTAGCCATCTGATCTCTTTGCTCGAGTGATTCCTCACGAGATATCACCATTAGGTTTCTCGTCTCTTGTTGCGATTTGGCCAGTTGCTCTTGTAATTCCTTTTGAGCTTTTTCCATCCTTTCAATTCTCTCATTGAATTCATTCTCCATTACTCTAGCTTGTCGGCGCGTTTTATACGGATGACGTGGTTCCAGTCTTGAAGTCTGGCAACTGCGAATTGTACGTTTTAACCTCAGCGAACGAGTATGGGATATGCAATGAATGAACTGATGCATGAATAAATGCATGAATGTCAAATGAGTGTCAGTTATGAATGAAATACAAGAAATTGGTGTTGATTTCAAGATAGCCCCATATTTAGGCATTTCATTTATCAACATAGTCTATTACACAAAGTTCTCATTTTTCCAACAATTACACAAATTTCCTAGCCACATTGCCTTGTTTCTTCACTTGCTCTAAAAACTCTAATATGCTCGATCTTTGGCTCGGGGGGAATTGGCAACTGAGAACTTCGGCTTCATCTGATAATTGAACAACTTGCATAGCCGCTTTACGAATTTCATTGATCAAGAAGTCAAGTTGCATTTCTTTTTCTTTGAGGGTTCCTTCATACGCGTGAATGTCCTTATCGTACTGCTCACTCTTTTCTTCTAGAGCCTTCAAGAGGTTATCTAATTGTTGTTGACGAGATTGCAGCATATTTTCTAGATCTCGTGTTTTCCTTTTTAATTCTTGATGTTCAGACTGACTATTCGCCAATTTTGCAGCCACTATTTCATACTCGGCGTTCTTCCTTCTTAACTCTATCACAGCGCGCGCAGTCTTTTCCTCCTTTTTCTTTGTTTTTCCCTTCCAAAACTCTATTCCTCCCTTGATATTGCTAATTTCTTCCTTCCATTCTGCTGTCGACTTGCTCAACCCGCTATTCTTTATAGTGTTTCTTAATTTCTTGTTTTCCAAATGAAGGTCCCTTAAGTCGTTTCTCACAATCTCGGCTTCTCTTTGTACTTTTTCAGTCCTGGACCTTTCAACCTGAACTTCAATCTTCAGTTGATAGTTTTCTTCTTGAAGGGCACTAAGGTCCCGAGACATCTTGGCCTTTTCTCGTTCGAATTCTTGTATTGCCATTTCTAACTCAGACGGCGTTTCCTCCGAGAAAGGATTCTGGATGGTGTAGTTTGTTGATGAGATTTGCTGATTATTTACCCGTTGCTTCCTCCATATGTCGTAATCTTGGGTAAGGGTATCAGCATACAAAGCTAATTCCATGAAATGAATTTCCTTCCAATACTTTGCAGTGTCTCGGACTCTCTTCATATATCCTTCACCCGCGAAAGTGAACTCGAACTGTGCTAATCCTCCAGTTGCGGGGAGGAATTGTCGCGAAGAAAACTGCCTTTGGACTAATAGCGGGGCATATCCAACTCCTCCCCATAACCCGAGTAGAGGTACCCAATCTTGGCTTCCACATTTGTATAGCAGAACTGAAGGACGGATCCAGGGTGCTCTCCATGTTATATTCTCGGCGCGAAGATTCTGAAAAACTGATACCCAATGTTGCTCGGTGACTTCCTTCGACCATTCTTTCTTGAGGTAAGCTTCTAGCGGGGAGAATGTTTTAGAAAACATGTAGAACGGAGTGCGCTCTACCTTCCAGAAGTGACTCAAAATCCAAACATTGAACAACTACGCGCATCCGATAAATCGTCCCTCCCCTTTTCTTCGACAACTACTCAGGGACCTGAAGGTCTCGGCTAGGATGGTCGGGACAGGGTTGATTCCTTATTTTAACCTTTCGAAGAAATCAGCTACTGCAACTTCGAGATGTCCGAGAACTTTTGGGAAAATGACCAAACCGTAAATGGCCAAAGCGAATAGATTTACCCTTTTCAGCATGTTGGGATGGTTCAGAGCCAAATCTCGTAGGGAGGACCATGGAATGCAAATGGTTTCATTTTTCTTCTTTATCTGTTTTTCGGCCCATGCATCAGTCATGTATGTTAGTCTCACTAACTTTTTCTTGAAGGTCATCGGCTTAGGCTCCTTCACATATATTTTGCCGAATTGTACATTGTCGATGCGAAGTAAAGCAGCATGCTCTTCTATGGTTGGAGTTATGTCTTCTTGATTGAAGGTGAAACACTGATAAGCTGGGTCCCAGAACCGAACCATGGCTTGAATCAACTGTTCGTCTACACGGATGGTGATCAGGTGAGCTATATCTCCATACCTCTCAGTGAAAATGTCTCTAGTGTCTGAATCCCACTGATTCCAAATTCGAACCAAATCCTCAAGGTTATTTTGGCGAACATTTACAGTTATATGTTCGGGCAAATTGGCGACACACCCTTCCACTAGACTATCCCCCTTTTCTTTCTGAATTTTTAGAGACCAGCCCCGAACCACGGCACTCTTCTCGATTATTTGTGTAATTGACTCCTCCATCAGAAACCCGTTTTTTGGCAACCAACTTTTAATCAACACCTTCCTAATATGATGCCTATGATGCATGATGAAAATAAAAGTAAAAACAAACAAACTTGGTTAGTAAACATGACAAATATAATTTGCAAAACAAATTAAACTACCCAATCCAATTATTTTGCATAAACAGTGTAAATGAAAGGCAAAAAGCATTTTCCCCGTGTACTTATTTTGGTGACTATAAGCGGACAGTGGTTCGGCATGGCTCTAGTTAGGTGGCTCGTATGGTTCACTATATGCGGTTTTGGTTCTAGATAGGTACTCGAATTGCCCGTACTATCATCTGCTGAGATTAACACGGAGCCTCGGTCATAGCCCATCACAGGCTTACGAGATCAATTCGAGGGATTACATTTACTTATGCCTATGCGGAGGGACAAGTTAACTCACGAAAGCATAAGTCATATGTAACCCGAAAGTATTCACTAGCCTGTGCGGAGGAACGAGTTAACTCACGAAGGCGTAGCGTTTACTTTCTCTTAACAGGGACGGAGCCCGGGTATAGAGCTCATGTTATGCAACAAAAAATGCACGTGCACGGTGTGTGGGGAGAAACTTGTAAACCTTTACGTTTTATTTAAAGAAACTAAACCAAAATTAAAACCATAAAAATTAAAAACTGAAAAACAACCAAATAAGCAAGTTAGAAGAAATATTTACAGCACGATATAAATGCATAAATTTTGAAAACGAGATTTTTCGGATCATGACCAAATATTTACTTTGAACAAGGAAATTTGAAAATTTTGACAAAATGTGTTTAATTCCAGACACGACTCTCAACAAGGCTGTCCCCAGTGGAGTCGCCAGCTGTTAAGGACCTAAAAATTTGCCGATGGGCGCTCGTTGAAGTAATTATTGAAAATTTGTAAACAGAGTTTCGATTTTATTTGGAAAGGAGTCGCCACCGATCCTTTTCCTAGGTGTGATCGGACACCTATTAGATTCATTTTTTAAAAACAAAAGGAAGGCTGGATTTAGGTCTACGTTAAAAGCCAGAGGAAAATTAGGGTTCGGGAGTCGGTTATGCACGAGGAAGGTATTAGCACCCTCGCGACGCCCAAAAATTGGTATCTCATAAACACATGTTGTCTTAATTTTCAAAAATACGAATTCAATGTAAAGTTTAGTTATGATCCGAAAAAAAAAACGAGAAATTTTAGTTTATTCCGGTTTTTGAGAAGGGTATATCGTTTTAACACGAGCCGACAAATTCCATCCAACATAGCGATGAACTTTACGACTTAATGTTAAATCGATATATTGCCTCGATTAGTAATTAAAACATAAAAGATATTCATGAAATAAGAATAAATCAAAGAAGCAAACAATGACATTATCAATGAAAAATGTTAACATAATACTAGAGCAGTAGCAAAACAGTAATAATAATATTTAAAAGAGAAATAAAACCAAACATGAATAAATATAAAGTACATTTAGTAATAATAATATAAGGTAGCATATAAATATGCAAAAATATGATATGTGACATATATACATGATATGATATTTAAAAGAATTGTATAAATATAATGGTATCCAAGAATATACGGATAATATGGTATTAAAGGTATATACATAGTATATAAAAGAAAATATGTATGTGGAAATGTATAAGAAATATATATATAACTAGTAATATTAAAGATATATACATAACATATATAGAACGTATACAATACGTACATACCTTAGAAATGATAATAAAACTATTTTGTACACTACACAAATACATACATACATATATAAATATATATATAAATAATAGTATTAGAAATATACCATATAATATTAGATATATATATAATAGTATAAAAAATATAACTAATAATATTAAAATATATAATAATATATATAAAATATAATATTAAAAACTTATATACATCACGTATGTGAAGAATACATATAATATTAAAACATTTACATGATATATACATATTAGAAATAAATAGCAACTAATAATAGTAATATTAGAAATATAATGAAGTATAAAAAACGAATCTAATATAATAGTAATATTAAAATAAAGTAATTAAAATAGTACTATATATAAATGTATGAATATATACATATATAATATACTTATGTTAATATTAATAATAATGCTAAAACTAGAAATAATAATCATTAGTAGTAATAATACTTTAAAAATAATTAATATATTAATAAAAATAATAGTAATAATATTAATAATATGTAAAAAGAATAAAAATAAACGAAAAAGGACAAAATCGACCTAAGAACAGAATTTCGAGGCGAATTTAAAAAGAAATAAAGAAGTAAAGAACCAAAATGAACACGCGTGAAAACAATGGGGACCAAAAGCGCAATATTCTCTATTACCCAAAACGCAGCGCAGATCGGAAGGATTAAATTGATGAACGGGCAAAACTCTGGGGCCAAATTAAAATATTAAAAATCTGATTGTAAAATCATAAAAAAGCGGAGGGGCTGAAAGCGCAATTAGCCCCTCCACTTAAAAACACGCGGATCCTGAGTGGGTATGGTCGGGTCGACCCGATCCAGCGGCCTAAACGGCGCCGTTTCGTTTAGTAAAAGGGGGGACCAAAACGGTGCGTTTTGGTCCCCTATATAAGTTAAAAACTTTGTAAAAATTTCATTTGGCAACAGCAGATAGAAAAAAAAAAGAAAGAGAAAGGAGAAAAGAGAGAAGGGAGGAAGGAGAGGGGGAGAAGAGGGAGCTCCGGCCATGGGCTGGTCACCGGACGGCCACCGGAGCCTCGCCGGCGCCGGCGCCGGCCACCGCACGCGGTGCCGAAAAGGTAAAAAATTTTTTTTTTTATATTTTTATATGTTTTATATTTTTGCACTATATATGTGTATAAATATGAGTAGAAAATGACAAAGAAAAGAAAATAGAAAAATATGAAGCCGATTCAATAAAAATTTAAAGTCACCTTCTTTTTTTGATTTTGATTTTCGATCTTGTAGTTCCTCTATTATTTTATCACTGCTTGTGTATTGAAGTTATTTCTCTCTTTTTTTTACTTAAAAATTCCCCCCCTTTACATCTGTTTTTCTTTGGGCTTTTATAGCCTTTATAAAATTTATTTAATATTGTTGTCCATCTTCTTTCTGGTCTTGTAGGGAATGGGCAAACGGCGGTGGCAAAGGCATGATGGTACAGAGGGGCAGGTGGCCGACATGGTGGCATGGAGAGCTGGGCGTGGCAGACGAGGAGGCCACGCGAGGCATACGGCGCTAGGGTTAGTGGGATTAGGGTTTCTGAATGCTAGTCTTGGGCTAGGGATTTGGTATTGGTTTGGGCTTGTTTTGTTTAATGGGCTTATTGGGTTAGGGGTTTTTGGATTAGGGCAGGTTAGTTTAGGGTATTGGGCTAATAGTATTTGGGTTTGTAAAAGTGTGAATGGGTTTGGGTTTTAAGGGGTTTAGTGTTTTGTAAATGGAGTTTTAATTTGTAAATGAGATTGGGCCGAAATTGGCCTAGTACATACATGTTTCATAGGAAGATTGATTGCAATTGATATAGTATGTTAGCAAGTCTCAATTTCTTGATATAGTATGTTAGCAAGTCTCAATTTCTTGTAAATTGAGAAGACTTGTATAGGTGATGTACTCGACAGAGAGCACTTATTCTTATTCAATGAGGAACGTTTCTTTTGAGTGCATTGAGTAAAAAATCAAGTGTGTTACTTGACTAGTGTCCTAAATTTTCAAGAGAGAAACTTGAGAATAATTGTCTAGATCTTAGGAACAAAAGTGAGGAATTTAATTTGGTGAGGAACAAAAGTGAGGAATTATCTCTCTAGGCAAGACGTTACCAACATAGAGAAATCGAACTGCATAAACATATCAAGTGTTTATTGTTTCTCTACCTTGTTCATACTCAGTATCAGAAACACTTGGCACTAGCCGCTAGCCCTGCTTGATTTCTGCTTGCAGATATTGATTTGAAACTAACAAATACCTAATAGGTCTTTTGATTAGAAGCCGAAGGGACGGAGATTGAAAACAAAAGTTGAGCTAACAAATCTAACGCATACAAAATAGTTTTAGTTGTATCAATACACTTGGTAACTTGCTAATTACACCACCTAAAACTAATTTAAGTGTTCATCATATTCTTGTCACGTTAGATTTTGAATCACTGCATGATTTTGTAATAAAAATGAAACGCTAATTTGGTGTCATGTTATATATCCATTGTTGTTTGTCGACCTTTAACATATATGAAAGGACAGGATTGCTCATTATTTATGGTTCAATAATTATTGCTTTTGCGGCCAAACGTCTAATCAGAATGAAATGCGTGCATTTCATGGCTACTGACATTTGAAATTTACACTGTGAGAATCCTGTAAAGATGGAATTTTTATTTAGACAGCTTATTGCAAACAACTGGTTTTGTTCTATTTAACTGCTGAATATTGTAATAGAAGAAGACAAAAAGCATGGAAGAAAAGAAAATCTTTGCATTCTCACAAGCTTTAGATTTTGCTCCTGTCTGGGCCAGCTGGGAACCATGGTAACGCCAGTTGAGGGAAGGGAGAGGACCCCAATATATGAGATCTTTATACTCATTTGTTTGTTTCCCAGTGAATTGGATTTGCCATTTGATTTTAAAACTTTGATGTTGATTTGCTCTTGCACGTGTGTACTTAAAGCATTTCATTAATTATTTATACATAAAAATATTTATTCTCGAATTCAATAATTATTAGCAAATTAATTACATGGATTTTTAATCTCTCAGAATGAGTTACAATGATAGTTTTTCAATATAAGATTTTAGACTTTTCAACCCTTAAATAAAAAGATAATGTGTTTAATCGCACTCGAACCCACGTCCACTTGTCAATACCAATTAAGTTAAGACTCTATCGACTAAAAGGTTGTTAATGTACCTCCTATGATACATCATCTCTATATAAAATAATATATAATACACATGATTAAAGTATCAAATATAAATCCAATTATTCTTCTTCTTTTTTTTTTTGTAACCAGCCGTTAAATTACTAATCAGAGATAACTTGGTAGCTTTTTAAATTGGCATAAGAGTAATTTTAACCTTCATAATTTACACATTGTATCAATTTAGTATTGATTCTAAAAATTTTAACCCTAAACATTTACATATCATGTAATTTGGCCTTTTCTAGAGTTTCACTTTTACTTGTGCCACTTTAACCTAAAAAGCTAAAAAGGATATCAGCTAATTATAGATATATATAGAAATTCCAAAAAATTCAAGATAATAATTTTCATCTTTTCTCATTCTTTTAAAATTAACCTTCAATAACATGAAGAAAAATAAAACTATAAAAAAGACCAAATTACACAATGTTGAGGATTAATTTTTTTAGAATCAAGACTAAATTGACAAAATATATACATTTTGAGGATTAAAATTACTATTAAGTGACCAAATTTTTTTTTTACTTATAATTGAATAACTAGCAATGTAGTTTACAATTAATTAATTTTAAGTATGATATCTAAAAGGGATCTCCCATCCATGGTTGGTGGCTTATTAGCCCACATAGAAATAGTGGGCTTTGGATTTTTCTTTGTCCATTTCTCTATGGAAGAATAAGTTTGACATTTGGAAAGAAATCATCCCATTATGAACTATGAATGGAAGTTGAACCAACCCCATATCCCAAATGCAATTAGTGAACGACAATTTATCAAATCTATCTTTTTAGATTTTATAACATCATCAAACAAGTTTTATATATATACCACTAATGATATATCGAATAAAAAGGAATGTATTATCAATTCAACTAGTTTGATAAAATTTATATTCTAATCTACATTTAACATTAATTTCGAGTTTAATTTTTAAATAATTTATACCTTCTATCTCTTAGAGAAAGAAAATAAAAAGGTTTGTATTTAGCACACTAACACTAAATTCATTAAAATACTAAATAATTAAATTAATAAAAAAATTCATGTTTTCTCTAATTTTCTACTATAAAGAATTAAGATGTTTGAGAAATTTGCATAAAAAGATTCAAAGAAAAAAAGGGAAAACAAGACATCCCAAAGCAAAATGCTTTTTGAAAAATGGTACTACTTGCACTACTAAAATTATTCCTAAGCAGGGACACTTAGTGGGCAGTTACCAAAATTTTGAAACAAGTCAAACAACACAGTCCTCTATGAACTTTTGATTACCAAATTCTTCCTTACAACTAAAACTTCTTACAATTATCACAAAACCGTGTGGGACAACCCTTTCTTAATCCCATCAACAACTAATTATAGGGTAAACTATATTATTAGTCATTAAATTATGGGTAAGTTTTCGTTTTGGTTATTTAACTATTTTAAAGTTTTCATTTAATTCACTAAGCTGTTAAAAATGATGCTATATGACTTTCTCTATTTGCACTGTCTGCACCAATTGAAAGCTCCATTTTTCCTTCTCTTCTATAGTTCAATTATTTTCTCATGAAACAGCTTTTGACATTACTAATCTGTGAATCAAAATTCATATAGTTTTTTTTCTTCAATCTTTGACATTAATCATCAAATCAACTTGGATCTAAGATATGTTTTTCTACTCATCGATGGGTACTAATCTATTATACCGATCATCAAATTGTCGTTTGGAACTTGCAGGCAGAACTTAAAAAAAAATTTAACAGCCCAGTTACTTAAATAAAAACTTTTGAATAGTTCAATGACTTAAATGAAAACTTTCGAATAATTTAGTAATCAAATTGTAACATTTTTAATTAAGTGATAAAAATAAAAATTTACCTATAATTTAATAACTAATGATATAATTTACCTTTAATTGTATAATATGCAATGAAAATTCTATTTTAGGAATGAAAAAAATTAAGTTTTGTTGAAGATTTATGTCCGCTCTTAATAATAATTGTAGTTAAATTATTTATTTTTATAAAAGATGGGATTGTCTAAAATTCAAATCATAAATTGTTAACTTATATTCAATTTTAAAATTATTGATTGTACGAACTAACTTATTTAAGATTATAAACCTGAATTCTTATACTACACATATATATAGATAATGAAATGGAACTTTAATCTTTAGATTAATGGCCAAATGTGTCCATTAAAAAGATATCAACAAAATAAATAATAATAATTGGATTTTAAGTCTCCCTCGTGAACTTTAACACATGAGTCAGCCTGCCCCATACATTGTTTTGGATGCTAGTTTCACTTTTCACTGTAAATCAATTTGTGAAAGTATAACCAATAATACAATGTGTTGAAAAAACTTATCAAGAATTTATTGATGAATGGAAAAAATTAACAGTACATTTAGTAAGATTAGTCTATCTTTAGTTATAAATTCATTAGTTTTATAGATTATCTACTAACTGACTAACAAACTAACTTATATTAACTGAGTCTAACTGCTCAGCTAACTGTTTACTTTATTCTCAACACTCCTCCTCAAGTTGAGGGGTGATACAAATCTTTAACCCCAACTTGGACACCAAATATTAATGCTGCTTGATTCCAAGAGCTTTAGTCATCAAATCTGCAAGCTGTTCAGTTGTCCCAATGTGCTGCATTTGAATCAAGCCTTCTCCAATTTTATCTCGTCAAAATGACAATCAATTTCTATATGTTTGGTGTGTTCATGAAAAACAGGGTTTGCTGCAATCTGTAGTGCTGCCCAGCTATCTGAAAAAAGTAAAGACTTGTCAAGCTGACTAAGATAGACCTCTTTCAACAAGCCATCTAACCAAATAATCTCTGCTACTACTATTGCCATGCTTCTATATTCAGCCTTTGCTGACGATCGAGAAACAATAGTTTGTTTTTTTTTTCCATGAAACGAGAGAATCTCCAAGCTTAACACAAAAACCAGTGACGGATCGTCTGGACATGGGACATGAAGCCCAACCGGAATTACAAAATGTAATAAGTTGTGGTTTACTAGATGCAGCCAACAGGATACCTTAACCAGGATTTTTTTTATATATCGAACCACTCGAAAAGCAGCCTCCAAATGAGATTTTTTCGGTTTGTGAATGAATTGGCTTAAGTGTTGGACTGCAAACATTATGTCTGGTCGTGTATTGGTCAAGTATAGCAACCTTTCCAGAAGTCATTGATATACTGCAACATCAGTAATCAATTCATTGCCATCAGCCCTCATTTGTACAGATTCATCATACTCAATCGAAGTGAGTTTCTGATTTTGTTTAAGAGACGTAGTCACTAGTTTTGCTTCTCCTAACCTCACATCAGTTATCAACTCCAACGCATACTTCCTTCAATTCAACACAATTCCTTCACTTGATCTCATAACCTCTATTCCAAGAAAATACTTCAATGCACCCAAGTCTTTTATCTTAAAATTTTGGTGCAGGACCTTTTTAAGCTCATTTATCAAACCAATGTCACTTTCTGTTATTAGAAAATCATCAACATAAACAAGTAGGATGATTATGTTACCCCATTGTCTTTTGGAAATCAAGGAATAGTCATATTTGCTTTGTGTGTAACCTCCTTGCAACAATGCATCAGTAAGCTTTAAATTCCATTGTCGAGAAGCTTGTTTCAAACCATACAATGATTTGAGCAGACGACACACCTTGTGCTCCCCCTGTGTGCGAAACCCATCTGGAATGTCCATATAAACCTTTTCACACAAATCTCATTGCAGGAAGGCATTGTAAACATCCATTTGGAAAAGGGGCCAGTCATGTATGGCAGCCATACTAACAACAGTCTGAACAGTGACATGCTTAACCACAGGGGAAAAAGTCACCTGAAAATCAATACCAGCCTGCTGATTGTACCCTTTCCCTACCACTGAGGCTTTAAACCGTTCAACAGAGCCATTAGAGTTATACTTGATCTTATAGACCCATTTGCACCCAATAGGAATAGCACCAGTAGGTAAAGAAACAACCTCCCACGTACCATTGTCTTCCAAAGCTCAAATTTCTTGTTGCATAGCATCGACCCATCTTGGATCCGAGATGGCCTCAACATATATTTGGGGTTCAGTTAATGAAGAAATATGGGCTGCAAACAACTGAATGTGAATAGGTAAATGCAACGAGGAATAAACATGAGAAATAGGATATGAACCTGTAATAAGGGAAGCGGAAGATTGGTTGGAACATACGTAATTTCTCATCCTGGCAGGTGGCTTGACAGACAGTGTGGTGCGTTGTAAGGGGTTTAACGGGAGAGAAATTGGTCCAGTATCAGTTGGTAAGGTTTGGGAAAAAGAAGGTGCTAGCAAAATAGGTGATGGGGAAAGAATAGGAATGGAAGATAAATGCTCTAGATTAAGAAAAGTAGAGCTATCAGTTATAGGAAAAAAGAGAAAAATATTTTGTAGAAAAAGTAAAATGAATCACGGTATCATGAAATACAACATCACGATTAAAAAAGAAATTTTTGGTTTCAAGATTGAATAACAAATAACCTTTCTGAACAGTAGAATATCCCATAAACACAGAAGGAATAGCCTTAGGAGAAAATTTTATTATGATAATTGGGTGTAGTAGCATAACAAAGACATCCAAACACTTTTAAACAAGAAAGATCAGGAGGTTTACGATATAAAAAAGTTCAAAAGGAATTTTCCAATGCAAGAGAGGAGTAGGTAGTCAATTTTTCAAAAAACATGCAGTTAATACACACTCACCCCAAAATTTACTAGGCATATGAGACTGAAATTTGAGAGACCTAGCAACGTCAAACAAATGTTTATGTTTACGCTTAGCAACTCTATTTTGCTGAGGAGTGTGAACACACGAGCTTTGATGTACAACGCCTAACATAGTAAAAAATTTGTTGCACTCAGTCTTAAAAAATTCATACCCATTATCACTACGAACAAATTTGATGCTAGTGGAAATTTGATTCTTAACCAAGGCAAAGAACTACTTGAGATTTACAAAAGCATCACTTTTATATCGTAACAAATACACCCATGTCATTCTTGAATAATCATCAACAATGGATAAAAAATACCTATGACCACTATGAGTATAAACTCGATAGGGCCCCCACAAATCTATATGATTAAGAGAAAAAATAGTATCGACACGATATGTACTTATAGGAAATGGAAGTTTAGTTTGTTTAGCAAGAGGACACACAAAACATTGTTGTATGCTATCATTATTCGAAAATGTGCAGGGAAGATTAAGTACCTTATTCAATCTTGAAACAGAAGCATGACCAAGTCTATGCCAAAGAAATGATGGTTCAACGGATGTAATAGATGCAACAGACGGAGTGACAACCACACTAATCTATCGAAAAGGTTCTAGGATGTAAAGACCACCTAGCTCCTTACCATTCCGCCTCATCTTTCCACTTGAGAGATCTAGTATGAGGCAAAAATGAGGATAAAACGAAACAACATTTTTGATATCATTAATAAGTTTAGAAATGGAAAGAATGTTATAATGGAAATTTGGAATATAGAGAACTTTGGTAAGCTGAAGATCAGGTTGAATAGTACATGTGCCAACATGAGTAATTGAAACAGAAGAGCCATTTGAGAGTCGAACATAGGGTGAATGCGATGCACATGAAATAGGAGATTCTAATAATTGAAAATCAGAAAGCATGTGGTCAGTAGCTCCAGTATCTATAATCCAATCTTGACCTACATCAACCATACTTGTTAGGTTTGCAACAGCTTCAACTACAGCTTCCTTGTTCAACAAACTCAAGAGTTGTTGATACTGTGCCTGAGTAAACACAGATGCTTGTAGGCTAGACATGCCAACATCATTAGTCAATTCACTGCCACTAGCAGGATCATTAACTGAAATATTGTTCAGTACGGATCCAGAAACATTGGTTGCCTTCTTCTTAATGAACTTAAAATCTGCAGTGTAACCAATTATCCTATAGCAACTTTCCCTTTTATGCCCTTTAATCTTGCAATGATCATATGTTACAGTAAAACATTTCTTTTGTACCATATGTGCTGAGTGAAAAGAGACTGGATCAAACCCAACAACACTAGAGCTATGTTGCCTCTATGATTCCTCTTGCACGATCATAGAGTACGCTTGATTGACAGATGGCAATGGTTTCATTAACAAAATTTGACTATGCACCGTATTATATGTTTCATTCAATCCCATTAGAAATTGGAATAGACGTTGTTGTAAAACATGCTCAACATTCTGTCTTGACTGAACACATCCACATGAAGAAAATGGCACAAAAGCATCATATTCATCCCAGGACAGTCGCAACTTAGTGAAATACACAGAGATAGAAGCAGTATCTTGAAGATGCGAGGTGATTTCACGATGCAAAAAATAAATTCTAGAACCATCAACTTTGTGGAACCGTTCACCAAGATCGTTCCACACCGCTGCTGCGCTAAATGCAAAAACATTCCCTTCCGAGAGCTCTCTGCTAACTATATTCAAAATCCAAGACAAGATAATGGCATTACACCACTTCCATTGATAGCCCATCTTATTTGGTAATGAATCATTAGAACAAGTACCGTCTACAAACCCTAATTTGTTTTTGGCCAACAACGTAATTTTCATGGTCCGGCTCCAAACTTTATAATTCTCAACTCTAAGCAACTGGTGAGACACCAACAAGGTACCTGAAGTATCAGATGGATGCAGGTAAAGGGGATTATTAAAATCAATAACCGATTCAGAAGGAGTCACCATGATTCAAAAAAACTCCAATGTTGAAAACAAAAAAACGTCGACGAGCAAGGACAGGAATAAACACGACAAATGAAAAGAACCCTAGATTAACAACCAGACTTTGCTCAACAATCGTATTTGGGCCAGTAGAAACCAACAGAAAATGGGCTTGTTTATCAACCAACCTATAGAACCCAAAACAAAATAAGACCAACCAGCAATACTGAGCAAACTGGAATGACCGAAAGTAGTACTGAACAATCGTGAACAACTGAAAAGACAACGATCACCAGAGCTTTGATATCATGTTGAAAAAACTAATCAAGAATTTATTGATGAATGGAAAAAACTAACAGTACATTTAATAAGAAAAACTATTAGTCTATCTTTAATTATAAACTCATTAGTTTTATAGATTATCTTGTAATTGACTAACAAACTAACTTATACTAATTGAGTTTAACTACCCAGCTAACTGTCTACTTTCTTCTCAACAATATGAATATATTTTCATATCCAAATCCATTTCCACTTCTAAAGTCAAAACTAACGTTATATAAAGAAAACACATTTGAAAATACTTTGTAATATAATTGTAAGTTTAGATTAGAAGTGTATATGGGTAAAGTCGGATTCACGCCGGGCCATATAAAATTTGAGATCTGTTTGTTAGGTTCGAGTCCGGTCCAGTTTGAAAAATTGGCCTAAAATTTGTTTAAGTTTATTTTTCGGGCCTATATTTTTACTCAAGTTCTCTTACATTTTGATCAGATTTTCACGTCGGGCCATGGATAGTCTAATTTAAATATAGCACACAAATAAAAATATGTAACCATGAAATTAAGCAAAAGGGTTAAAAGCATATTCTATAAAATATATAACCACATAAAGAGAAAAAAGGAACATATTTCTAAATTCAAAGGTAATGAGAAACTAAGAATATAAAATAGCAATGTTAAAGGAATGTTAGGAATAAAGAATCTGTTAGTTGTTAGGCAGTTGTTATTCGGTTATTCTGTTAATAACCACTGCTAGCTGATATATTACTGCTAACGTACTGCCTATAAATATCCTTGTATATTTTCTTGTTGATGAATGGAAATGAGTTTACACTCAACATGGTATCAAGAGCCATAGTGTTTCTGGTATAAATTTTTTTCTCTTCTACGTTGTTTGTATGCATGGCTACAGATGGTAATCCTGCAGATGGTACGCCGCATCATTCCAGCAACTATGGTGCAGAAATTCATCCGTCAGATTCTGGAGGTTCAAGTTTAACTTCTGTTCAGTACTTTGCCAAGCATGACACCATTAAACTCAGCAGTCAGAACTTCTTGCTATGGAAACATCAATTGTTATTGATCCTCGAAGGGTATGGCCTGGAAGGGTTTGTGCTAGGCACCACGATCCCTCCATCTGCGCTAATTTCGGATTCTGATGGTCAGCTTGTTGCAAATCCAGCGTTCATTGTTCATCACAAACAAGATAAGTTCTTGGCATCATGGCTTTTATCCACAGTTTCTGATGATATTTTAATACACTTAACCAAAGCTAAAACCAGTTTTGATATTTGGGCTACCATTGAAAGACGATTTGGTGCTAAGTCCAACATCAAGTTATCTAGTATGAGGCATGCCTTATATTCGATCAAGAAAGCCAGTCTTTCAGTCAAAGACTATCTTTCCAAAGTCAAGACTCTAAGTGATGATCTAACTACTGCTGGGATTCCAGTCTCTGAACAGGAACAGATCAGTGTTATCCTGGCCGGCCTTCCCGTTGAGTTTGAGTCTATTCGGGTTCTTGCTACTGCTACTTCCTTGAATCTTGATCTTGTCACTGAAATGCTACTCGATTGCGAAGAACGTCAGTTAAGTCAGTTATCTGATGCATCACTACAAGCAAATCTGGTATCCAGTAAGCAACAAAGTAATTTTGAAACTTTGAAACCAAGTTCAGATTCCAATCGTGACACCAAACGTGGACAAAGGGGTCCAGGCCGTGGGAGGTCTCGTGGTCGTGCTCGTGGTTCGGGTCGAGGGTGGTCTCAGTCTAAACCACAATGCCAGTTGTGTGGTAAAATAGGACATTTGGTGCAAACGTGTTACCATCGGTTTGATGAGAACTTTGCTGGTTCTGATTCAAGTTCGGTGATGGCTGTTAACTATCATCAATTTCATGGTGATCCTACAAACTGTTGTTCCTCTTAGAGTTGTTGTCATGCATGCCCCGTCTCCTCACCATCTTCAGTACCTGATCAGATGTGGTACCCAGATTCTGGCGCAACCAACCATATTACTCCAAATGTAAATGGTCTTCAGAATGTTTCGACTTATACAGGTACCAACAAAGTGTCCATGGGCAATGGTGAGTTAGTATCCATTGCTAATACTGGTTCTTCAACTTTTGTAGCTGGTTCTCGATTGTTGCATCTAAAGAACGTACTGCATGTTCCGTCTGTCTGTAAAAATTTACTTTCTGTAGGACAATTTGCAAGAGATAATGCAGTCTACTTTGAGTTTCATCCTTTTCTATGCTTTGTGAAGGACATACAGACAGGAATGATCTTACTGGAGGGCCACATGCATAATGGCTTGTATAGATTTGATGTTTCTCCTTCCAGTTCACAACGTCTCCTCTCTACCAAAAGAATCGAGTCTCCTAGTGTCTGCAATGTTCAGATGGCCTCATCTGTTGAAGTCTGGCATGACAGGCTTGGACATCCATGTCCCAGCACTCTTGCACGTGTTCTAAAGTCTTGCGATGTTCCATTCAAGCACGACAAGCTACATTCTGCCTGTACACCTTGTCAGATGGGCAAGGCTCACAAACTGCCGTTTAGCACCTCTCCAACAGTTTATTCAGCTCCGTTTGAGTTAGTAGTATCGGATGTATGGGGACCTTCCCATGTTACTTCGAATGGTTGTGCTTACTATGTGTCCTTTATAGATATGTACAGTAGATTTACTTGGTTGTACTTTCTCAAATCAAAGAATGAAGTTTTCCACTGTTTTCTTAATTTTCATAAAATGGTTCAAGTGCAATTTGGGGCAACCATCAAAATGTTGCAGACAGATGGAGGGGGTGAGTATCGATCCTTGACCAACACTCTGACTACTTTTGGAATTCAACATCGGGTAATATGCCCGCACACGTCAGAACAGAACGGAGTAGCTGAACGCAGGCACCGTCACATAGCTGATATGGGACTAGCGTTGCTAGCTCGTGCTTCAATGCCGTTAGAATATTGGTTGTCTGCCTTCTCGCATGCAGTCCATCTTATCAACAGGTTACCAACACCTATCTTGGAGCACAAAACTCCCTATGAAAGATTGTTTAAAGCTAGACCAGACTACTCTCAGCTGAAGGTTTTCGGGAGCGCTTGTTTTCCATACCTCCAACCTTTTCAGCAACATAAGCTCCAGTTTCGGTCACAACAGTGCGTATTTCTTGGATTAAGTTCTAACCAGAAGGGGTACAGATGTCTGGCTCCAGATGGCCGAATTTATGTCTCAAGACATGTGGTGTTTAATGAGACACTATTTCCGTTTCAGAATGGGTTTGTCTCGTCAAGGATTGACACGAGTGCCAGGTTCTGTCGTCACCAATCTGTTATCCCGATAGTTCGCTCGAGTGACCCGTTGGTCTCAATACCAGTGCATGCACCTGAAGCTCCCACACAGTCTTTACGGTGTCATCAGTCCCCCAGTTCTAGGTCTGTCCACAAGGGTTCAGATAATGTGGTCGACTCAACCATGTCTCCATCTGCTGTACAGGTATTCCCTACTACCAACAGACACCCCATGTGCACTCGGTCAAAGAATGGAATCTTCAAGCCCAAAGTCTTTTCCACTATTGTTGAAGAGAATGAACCAATCAGGACTGATGAGGCGTTCAAAAGCACTGCTTGGACTGCAGCAGCACATGCTGAGTATCAAGCATTGCTGGCAAACAAAACGTGGGACCTTGTCACGTTACCTGAAGGGCGTCAAGCAGTAGGGTGCAAATGGATCTTCAGAGTTAAACGTCATGCTGATGGGACAGTCGCTCGCTACAAAGGTCGGTTGGTGGTCAAAGGTTATTTACAGGAAGCAGGCGTTGATTTTTTCGAGACCTTCAGTCCAGTGATCAAGCCAACGACGATCAGAGTGATCTTGTCTCTCGCAGTATCTCGAGGGTGGCATCTCAGACAAATCGATGTGAACAATGCGTTTCTGAATGGAGACCTGGATGAAGAAATATATATGACTCAACCACCAGGGTTTGAGCAACACTCGGCTGATGGGAGACCTCTTGTTTGCAGGTTGCGAAAGGCACTCTATGGGTTAAAACAGGCCCCTCGTGCGTGGTTTCAGAAGCTACGAGACTTCCTGGTAGCTACTAATTTTATTGCATCTAAGGCTGATAGTTCCTTTTTCATTCGACAAGAAGGATCTCAAGTGCTTTATGTCCTCATATATGTTGATGATATAATAATTACAGGCACTAACTCTTCTGCTATAGACGAGTTTGTAAAAAGTCTTGATGTTCAATTTTCCTTGAAAGATTTGGGTCCTTTAAATTACTTTCTTGGGATCGAAGTAACATACACTTCGAGTGGCATTTTTCTCAGCCAGAAGAAGTACATTCTGGAGCTACTTCGACGAGCTTCCATGGACACATCCAATCCCTCTCCTACGCCAATGGTAACTACATGTAAATTGACGGTTAATGAAGGGGATCCAATAGAAAATGAGAGTATGTTCAGGAGTATTGTGGGAGCCCTACAGTATGTGGTCATAACAAGACCAGATATTGCGTTTTCAGTCAACAAGGTATGTCAATACATGCACAAGCCTCTCGATACACACTTCAAAGCTATAAAACGGATTCTGAGATACCTACGAGGGACACTAGATTATGGACTACAGTTCACTCGCAACTCCAAACTTCTTCTTGAGGGCTACTCTGATGCAAGTTAGGGTTCAGACATTGATGACAGACGATCAACATCGGGGTTTTGTGTTTTCTTCGGTGGGAATCCAATCTCTTGGAGCTCCAGGAAGCAAAAAGTAGTATCGAGATCCACAGCAGAGGCCGAATATCGCAGCTTAGCTCATGTTACTGCAGAAATAGCATGGATTCGATCGTTGCTGACAGAACTTGGTATTGAGGTTCGTAGCAAGACATTGGTTTGGTGTGACAGTTCTGTTGCCATTGCTGTAGCAAACAATCCGGTCATGCATTCTAAGTTCAAACACGTAGAGCTAGACTTATTTTTTGTAAGGGAAAAGGTGGTGAATGGCTTGCTGCAAGTTGGTCACGTCTCTGGCCAAGAGCAAGTGGCTGATGTTTTGACCAAACCATTATCAGCAGGGCAGTTTGAAAAATTCAGAAAGAAACTTCGAGTAATTCCCATGAAAAGTCGTGATATATAGCAGCAAGAACAAATCTCATACAGGAACGAAGGAAGTCAAGATGCATGGGCCATGTTAGGAATAAAGAATCTGTTAGTTGTTAGGCAGTTGTTATTCTGTTATTCTGTTAATAACCACTGCTAGCTGATATATTACTGCTAACGTACTGCCTATAAATATCCTTGTATATTTTCTTGTTGATGAATGGAAATGAGGTTACACTCAACAAGGAAGAATAGAAAATGGAAAGCACATTGATTACATTAGGCATAATAATTATATAACCCAAACTTAGGTTAGACTTGGAGGGGGCTTTAGCTTTTGCATAACGACCGCTTGGGATTCCAAAGATCCAAAAACAATATGATATGATTTGACGACCCACCTAAAGACTAAAGTTGTTAAATCCCTATTTTATTTTATTTTTAGTTTTTGTGATTGGACCCAATAAAAAAAGGGGTTGGCAACCATGATTTTCCCAACCGACAGGTATTAGCCATTGGGACCCCACTTTGGTACAACTTTGAACTTGGTTCTTCCATTACAAAAACTCAAATATCTAGGTATTTATAGGTATATTTCATCCTTTTGATGTAACCCTAAAGGAAAAAAGATTTGTTTGGGAAATTTTGTTTCGGTGCAAAATAATATTTTACGTAATTTTATATAGTAATGATATTATAAAATTATGTATTTCAAATGATATATAGAGTTGATTTGATAGTAAAAAATTCTATAGGTGATATGTTAAATCGGAGCTTTGCCGTCATATCTTCAAAAATTTTGTTTTCGTGTATATTTTTTAGGCAGGAACAAAATCTAGTGTCACATGCAGACAGCATAGTATCAACAAAGATACAGCAAAATGGATTTGGTAGTTGAAACCCTAACAGTTGGCATACATTAGTAGTACTTTAGTCTACTCACTTCATTAGTACCATTTTCATAAATCTAAAACCGCTTTATTAAAAAACTAATAATTAGGAAATATATTTTTAAAATATTAATATTTTTACTAATACGATATTCATAACCTTACTTATAAAATAAATTTTGAAGCTTAATCTATTTTGTTCGTACAATCAACTGTAAAATATGGTATATATTGTACTGTTGTCAAAATTGGTCCGATGGAAAAAAATTGATTCCATTACCATAAAAATCTAGGTTAGCATAGTAAAACTATAAGTACCACATTGTGGTTGTGGATGATGTGTAGTTGAGCAGTTACGCCACTCTCTTGAGTTTAGAGTTTTATCATTTCTAATTTTTAGAGTTTGTAGAGATTTGAATCTCATTACTTATTGAAGGAATAAAAACAGTAATGAAATAAGGGGATTTATAGGGACGAGAGGCTAAGAGCCGTAGAACTACACTTCTTCTATTTAATTTTGATTAGAACAGGGTTTTTTAACTTTTAAACAGATATAGTCGAAACTCCACTTATATCATTTGTTTTTTAACATTAGTGAATTTTTTTTCCTCTGCCTGTAATTTTTTTCTCGAAAGAATTTCTAAGTAAAATCTATATATTTTTATTTTTTTTTAATTTTGCAATTATTCTATTACCATGTAAAACTTACACCCAAAAGTGACAGTGAAAACAACATAAGTAACTTTTTGTTAATAGTCAAAGGAATAACGTATATTAACAAGTTGCTGTCCAACTTTTCATAGGATTGATTCCGTTAACCGTCTCAAAAGAAATTAGTTAACCCCTTTTTTTATTCAATTAAAAATCAATCTACCTTGTGTTAATTATAACTTTGTGGTCATCTTGATTAATTAGTAAAATGCACGTTTTGATTCCAACCAATTTATGTAATATTTAGTTACCACACCACAAATGGCGGTGAAATCACTTCACAAATAATTGCCCATGTCTTCACTAACCATTAACAATTCACCTTTTTCAACATAATTATATATAAATAATATTAGTAATATACAATTTTGTCGGAAGAATATTCGATGTATTATTAGTAAATAAATCTTGTGTACCATAAATTAATTATAAAATGGCACATCATTATTGGTATAAAATAAAAAATTTTAAAAATAAATATAAATAATTTTATTCAAAAAATAAACATTATTTGTATTTATTAAACATAAATAAATAAATAACATTAAATTTGAGATTCAAAACTCAAAATCCAAAGAAAATTCAAAACCCAAAAAAACCAAAATTCAAAACTTAAAACCCGAAAATGAAAGAGAAACAAAATAGTTACAATTACTATTTTATTTTATTTAAATAAAAGTAATTGTATTTATTTTCAAGTTCTTTGATATTTATTATTTTATATCAATAATGATGTATCATATTATTATATAGTTAATGGTGCATGAGACCTTTACATCCGTGGTATATCAAATATTAATCCTTATTTTATCATGATCAATAAACCACACATCACCTAAAAATTTTTAAATTAACCATGCATAAAATTATAATTAACAATAAATCAAATATAAATCATAAAAAAATACAATTGAGTATTACTCTAATTTTTAGCCGACCAAATATTTTGTAAAGCCGAAGCACACTAAATTATTAATTTCGAATGGATAAACCAAGGTTTGTTTTCTTTCCATAGTTTGGATTTAGGCAAGCAAATGGCGATGCCATATAATTTGTAGCCTTGTTTAGGGTCCAGACTCATTTCCTTAACCACTTCTTTCTCATTTAGAATTGTGCTGTGGCCAACCAGATCATGGTTTAGGCACTACAACAAAATACGATAATGTGGGGGGGGGGGGGCATGGTGTAAAAAATATGGGTGATGGGTCCCTCCAAAATTCCATCTATTTGATTATGTATATGTTACCTTTTTTTGGTATGAAAATTATTGGTTTAAAGCATGGTATTTTGTTGGTAAAGGTGATCCTATAATAATAAATCCTGTCTCCTCTTTGTTTAGTTGAGGATGGCCTTTTTCTACATATCCTAGAAGGATCATGTACATAGGGATCTAGGGTTTATATATACAAGGAATCTGCCTTTAAATTATATGTTGGGTTTATTAAAAAGACAATAATTACAATTGTTATGACCATCATGATTATTATTATCTCATAACAAAACACATGCCTTAGGCAAATGATCTTTGGAAGATATTCATTGCAATGGTGGGAGATGAAAGTATGTTTGGAGGCAGGTTTCTTTTCCATAATGAATCATCACAAGATCACCTCCAATTTCAACTCTACTTGATTATATTATCTTAAAAGCTAAATTCATCATCTGAAACCCACTAAACATTGTTGAGGTTCGCATGAAATTATACCAATGAAACCGCTTAGTGATATAAGAATTGACTCCAACACTAAATGTTTTGAATTCCATCACTATTGTACCGGTAGATGTATAATTTCTGTTGGTTTCAGTTTTATCTTTTAGTTACAATGTGAGTTACAATTTGAGGTATAACTGGAAATTACCCAAGCTCTATGAAGCTTTGTTTGATGGATATCGATAAGTGATTATGACCCATTTTTTATGGAGAGACGAATTAGAAAAGAATGAAGCAAGGTCATATTAAAATACTTTTAATATAATCCAGGTTTCCTTTACATAATTAAAAGATCGAATCATGATGAGTGTTTAATATCGAGGAGATCTCAGTTATTATGAAGATAATTGAAGACCTTTATATGTGGCTATTTATGTAGAAAAGCGATTGTAAATTGATTGTAACTTAATAAGTCATACAATTATTGTATATATGCTCAGCTTGTTTAGGTTAGTTTATGCATTGAGAGTGCACTTTATTTGTTCAAATAGGAATTATTATTTTGAGTGCATATTGTAAGTAAGCTAATGCGAGTCATTTAATTTACATCTAAGCTTTAAAGGGGAAAGTCTTATAGGGAGAATGATCTTGTTTAGAGTATAGGATTGAAGTTTCTATTTGGTGAATGAGTGTATTGGGAATTATCCATATTTATGGAAAATCAAAGATATGGGTATCAAATAATAGAAAGTCAAAGATATGGGTATCAAATATTGGAAAGTCAAAGATATGGGTATCGAGATATTGGCATAATAAAATCTGAATATTTGCAATATATGGTCCCTAATTGTAAAGTGACTTTGCAAGTTGATCCCTGAACCTCAACTATAAATAGGCATAACCATCTCTCATTCTGTATCTCAAACTTGCCATTCTCTACTTAAGGCATTGTTTTCTCTCTCTCTCTTTGTAAATTCTCACTTGTATTTTGGAGTGCAATATATTTGGTAGTGTCCGAGGACGTAGGAAAAATTTGCTAAACCTCGTTAAATTCTTGTGTTCTTTATTGTATTATTCTGCATGAATTGTGTGTGTGATTGTAGTGATTTATTGTGCTATTAAATTACGATTGAGGGATATTCTGGCTAGGAAAGACCTGGTACTTAAGCGATCCTTGCGATCCACCTCTCTTTCCTGGGAATTGAACTTAGTGTGATTTTTTAGTACAATAATTTTACTCTTTTACACGCTTCCGCACAACAATTGGTATCAGAGCTAGATTCGTACTTGGGGAATACGATCGTTCACGGCACTGTTCACGTACTGTAGTTGGGATTGAGGAGAAAAAAATGGAAAAGTCATCGTCAAAGACTACTGTGACCAATGCGAAATTTGAAGTAGAGAAATTTGATGGTACAAATAATTTTGGTATGTGGCAATGTGAGATCCTGGATGTCTTATGTCAGTAAGAGCTGGATATAGCCCTTGAAGAAAAACCTGACAAGATGGATGACAAGGAGTGGGCCAAGATCAATAGACAGGCATGTGGAACAATTCGCCTATGTTTGGCCAAAGAGCAGAAGTACTCTGTCATGAGGGAGACATCAGCGAAGAAGTTGTGGGATACACTGGAAGAAAAGTTTCTAACAAAAAGTCTTGAAAATAGGCTTTATATGAAAAAGAAACTTTATCGATTCACGTATGCACCCGGTATGTCGATGAATGACCATGTGAACTCATTCAATAAAATTTTAGCAGACTTGCTAAATTTGGATGAGAAATTTGAAGATGAAGACAAGGCATTACTGTTGTTGAATTCTCTTCCTGATGAATATGATCATCTTACCACCACATTGCTTCATGGGAAGGATACAATCACATTTGATGCAGTCTGTAGTGCGTTGTATAGATCTGAGACTCGAAAGAAAGATAAAAAAGATCACAGAGATACAACTGCAGAAGTCTTAACAGTAAGAAGTCGTTCGCGCAGCAACAAATCTGGTAGAAGGAGTAAGTCCAAAGGGAGACCTGCCAAAGATGAATGTGCTTTTTGTCGTGAGAAAGGGCATTGGAAAAAGAATTGTCCTAAGTTACAAAAGGGTAAAGCTATTTCTGATGCATGTGTAGCGGAGCATGATGAGGAGTCAGACTTTAGCTTGGTTGGCATGGCAATGGCATGTCATACAGATGAGTGGATTTTGGATTCGGGATGTACTTACCATATGTGTCCTAATAAGGACTGGTTTTCTAGTCTTAAAGAACTAGAAGGTGGAGTTGTTTTTATGGGCAATGATAGCGCTTGTAAGACAATGGGAGTAGGTACAATCCAATTGAAGAATCACGACGGCTCAATTCAAGTCTTGACAGATGTTCGCTACATACTTAGCTTGAAGAAAAATCTTATCTCATTAGGGGTCCTAGAATCTAAAGGGCTCACAATCACTTTGAGAGATGGATTACTAAAGGTAGTAGCTGGGGTATTGACGGTGATGAAAGGCACAAGAAGGAATAATCTGTACTATTTAAATGGAAGTACAGTTATTGGATCAACATCAACAGCTTTTACGAAAGATGCAGATTCAGAGGCTACCAGGTTATGGCATATGCGATTGGGACATGCTGGTGAAAAAGCTTTGCAGAGTTTGGCGAAGCAAGGCTTGTTGAAAGGTGAAAATTCTTGCAAATTGGAATTCTGTGAACATTGTGTTCTGGGCAAGCAGACGAGGATAAAATTTGGTTCAGCAATTTACAATACAAAAGAAATTCTGGACTACGTTCACAGTGATGTGTGGGGACCTACTAAAGTGGCTTCTTTGGGAGGTATGCACTATTTTGTTACATTTGTTGATGATTATTCAAGAAAAGTATGGGTGTATCTAATGAAAAGGAAAAATGAAGTTTTGGATGTATTTCTGAAATGGAAGAAGATGGTGGAGACCCAGGCTGGTCGAAAAGTCAAACGACTTCGATCAGACAATGGTACTGAGTACAAGAATGATCCATTTCTACAAGTATGTCACGATGAAGGTATTGTATGACACTTCACTGTTCGAGATACACCACAACAGAATGGGGTGGCAGAACGTATGAATCGGACTATACTGGAGAAAGTTCGATGTATGTTGTCCAATGCTGGATTGGGCAAATAATTTTGGGCTGAGGCAGTTACATATGCGTGCCATCTAATTAATCGGTTGCCATCAGCTGCAATAAATGGAAAAACTCCTATGGAGAGGTGGGCTGGTAAACCTCCTATTGATTATGATTCTTTACATATTTTTGGTTCCACTGCATATTATCATGTAAAAGAATCTAAGTTAGACCCAAGAGCAAAGAAAGCATTATTCATGGGTATAACTGGTGGAGTAAAAGGATACCGTCTCTGGTGTCCTGATACAAGGAAAATAATTTTCAGTAGAGATGTGACTTTTGATGAATCAACCATGATGAAGAACAATGATTCACAAAAGGATAACACAACCAGTGGCACTTTGCAGCAGGTGGAGCTTGAAAAGGTTAATGATGATCCAGCTAATATTGAAGGAACAAATGATGAAGAAGTTTCGACCCAAGAACTTCTACAACAACATGATTCAATTGCATATAGAAGGCCAAGAAGAGAGATTCGTATGCCTGCTCGCTTTGATGATATGGTGGCCTATGCACTTCCAATTGCAGATGTTGATGTTCCTTCTACTTACACAGAAGCAAGAAGTAACTCTGATAGTGTAAAGTGGAAGCAAGCTATGAATGAAGAAATGCAGTCTCTTCATAAAAATAGGACTTGGGAGTTGGTGACACTACCTAAAGGAAAGAAGGCAATTGGATGCAAATGGGTATATGCAAAGAAGGAAGGATTTCCTGATAAAAATGAAGTTCGATACAAGGCTAGATTGGTAGCAAAGGGTTACGCTCAGAAAGAAGGAATAGACTACAATGAAGTATTTTCTCCAGTTGTGAAGCATTCGTCTATTCGGATTTTGCTAGCCTTGGTTGCGCAATATGATCTTGAACTAGTTCAGCTCGATGTGAAGACCGCATTTTTACACGGTGATTTGGAAGAGGAAATCTATATGACTCAGCCAGATGGATTCAAGGTTGCTGATAAAGAAAATTGGGTTTGCAAACTGACAAAGTCGCTTTATGGATTGAAACAATCTCCAAGGCAGTGGTACAAGCGATTTGATCAGTTCATGAAAGGGCAAAGGTATACAAGAAGTAAATTTGATCATTGCGTGTATTTTCAGAAGCTACAAGAAGGATTTTTCGTATACTTGCTCTTATATGTTGATGATATGTTGATAGCATCTAAGAGTAAAGTTGAAATTGAGAGATTGAAGACTCAACTCAACCTTGAGTTTGAGATGAAAGATCTAGGTGAACCTAAGAAGATCCTTGGCATGGAAATATGTAGGGATAGAGCTCATGGCAGAGTTAGTTTATCTCAGAAGCAATATTTAAAGAAGATACTACAGAAGTTTGGCATGAACGAGCAGACTAAAGCTGTAAGTACCCCGTTGGCTTCTCATTTCAAGCTTTCTGCACAACTATCTCCTTCGACAAATACGGAACAAGAATACATGTTACAAGTTCCGTATTCTAATGCAGTAGGTAGCTTGATGTATGCAATGGTGTGTACAAGACCCGACATTTCACAGGCAGTTAGTATAGTGAGCAGGTATATGCATAATCCTGGAAAAGGACATTGGCAAGCTGTGAAATGGATTCTACGGAATATTCATAAGACCATGGATATTGGATTACTGTTCAAGCAGGATACTACACTTGGTAAAGGTGTTGTTGGGTACGTTGATTTTGATTATGCCGATGATTTGGACAAACGAAGATCAACCACTGGTTATGTGTTTACTCTTGCTGGAGGACCAATAAGTTGGAAGTCTACACTGCAGTCTACAGTTGCGTTGTCAACCACAGAAGCTGAATACATGGCTGTAACAGAGGCTGTAAAGGAAGCTATTTGGTTACAAGGTATGGTTAAAACCTTGGGATTGGTCCAGGAGCATATTAATGTGTATTGTGATAGTCAAAGTGCTATTCATTTAGCAAAGAATCAAGTCTATCATGCACGTACAAAGCATATCGATGTACGTTTCCACTTTGTGCGGGAAATTATTGATGAGGGGAAAATTCACCTTCAGAAGATTAAGACTGCAGATAATCCCGCAGATATGATGACCAAGGTGGTAACAACAATCAAGTTCGAACATTGTTTGAACTTGATCAATATTCTGCATGTTTAACAGTTGAAGAAGGCACTATCAAGTGTTGTTGACAAAGGCAGAGAGAATTGTGTGAAGATTAGATTACTCGAATCAAATCTTCAAGGTGGAGATTATTGGGAATTATCCATATTTATGGAAAATCAAAGATATGGGTATCAAATAATAGAAAGTCAAAGATATGGGTATCAAATATTGGAAAGTCAAATATATGAGTATCAAATATTGGAAAGTCAAAGATATGGGTATCGAGATATTGGCATAATAAAATCTGAATATTTGCAATATATGGTCCCTAATTGTAAAGTGACTTTGCAAGTTGATCCCTGAACCTCAACTATAAATAGGCATAACCATCTCTCATTCTGTATCTCAAACTTGCCATTCTCTACTTAAGGCATTGTTTTCTCTCTCTCTCTTTGTAAATTCTCACTTGTATTTTGGAGTGCAATATATTTGGTAGTGCCCGAGGACGTAGGAAAAATTTGCTGAACCTCGTTAAATTCTTGTGTTCTTTATTGTATTATTCTGCATGAATTGTGTGTGTGATTGTAGTGATTTATTGTGCTATTAAATTACGATTGAGGGATATTCTGGCTAGGAAAGACCTGGTACTTAAGCGATCCTTGCGATCCACCTCTCTTTCCTGGGAATTGAACTTAGTGTGATTTTTTAGTACAATAATTTTACTCTTTTACACGCTTCCGCACAACAGAGTGAGACTTAAAGCACAGTTTATACTTGTCAAAATATAGCAAATTAACCCTCTAAGACAAGGTCCAACAAACATAGGAAGTTCAAACTGCATGAACTATATTTTGGTATCTATATCTATTTTTCCTGCAATAGTCACTTAGTCCAATTATAGCTTATATCTTCTAAGCAAAAATCAATACTACCTTTTAATTGGTATCAGAGTTTTACACTTGATGCATAAAGTGATGATCCTACTATTGGTTTTTTCTTGAGATGGAAGGCCTTTTAGTGACTAGATCCCTCATGCTAGACAACTCCAACTATGCTTATTGGAAAGTTAGAATGAGGAGTCTCATTGAGTTCATAAATGAGAAGGCGTGGCACTCAATTTTGACAAGATGGGAACCTCCAACTACATGTGTTGTTGGTGTCAAGACACCTAAATTCCAACTCAACAATATTAATGGAAAAATAAACAAGGTTAGTGATTGGACTAACATTTTCAAAACCAAAAAAATATAGGGTTCAATGTTTCAAAATTAAAGTATAAAGATTGTTAGGATTTTGACCCGATTAAGCAACGAACAAGAAAATAGTGGAATAGATTGAGAAATTGAACACACAAATTTAATGTGAAAAAACCCCTTCAAAAAGGATAAAAAATCACGGGCAAAGATAATTTTACTATAATGGCAAAAGAACGAAGAGTACAGAAGATGGAGATAAAAACTAAACCCCGAAAACCCGAAACCAAAGAACCCACAAAACGTAAACACAAAATTCTTTAAATGTGTTATGAGTTCTAATATCTAATGGGTATATTTTTCTAAGGTTGTAAAAGAGCCTATTTATAGGCTAAATTCATAGGTCAAATAATAATAAAATAATCTAAACTAATCAGTGTTTGATTGAAACAAGTAAACAGAGTTTAACTGAAAGATTATTTCTCAAATTTGACTGAAAATAGAAGTCATATTTAAATTTAACAAAGATTAAATTTCAAATTTTAAAAGAGTACAGAGACATTGACCATATTTAAACTTAAAAGATATGACTGATAAGATTTTCAAAATGGCGTGAGAAAAAACAAGTTGTTTAAATCTTTTAAAAGATAATGAATTTTAATTATATTTTCACTGCCATTTTAATATCTAACATTTTTTTGTCGATAAGGCGTTGACACTATTAATAAAAGCTAAGGCTTCAAATTTTGAAGGCCTAAATTCGAGTCCCATTAACTACAATTATGATGTGTGAATTTTCCTCTCACCTTATAAATATGCTTTATATAAAGTTTATTCGATTCTTTTAAATTTTTATTTTATTCTTCTTCCATTATACATTACACTAATTGAATTATACATTCTTATTAGTCTCATATATATATATATATATATATATCTTACAACCGTATTATCTTTAAAGTAGTCAAACTTTTTTAAAACATAATTCATAATTATTTTAAGATTACCGGGAAATTTTCAAAGTTTAGAAATTGAGGTGGGGAAATTAGGAGGCAGTGGGGGATGAGTGAAATGAGTGAGTGTGACTCGATGCTTGAGATTGCCGTTTCCTAATCTACTAATACATAGGCGGGTTAGTTTTGATAAAAAGCTAAATCAAAGTAATGATTCAATAATGCCCATTCATCAGAATCACTCACCTTTGGATGGGACATAAAGCTTCCCTCAGCCCCCATTTCCCTTATACTCCTGCCTGCATTGGTAAAAAATACTACTACTCTAACCCTCAAAAATTAACCATTTTCTGCTTGCATTATTTTGGACTTTCTACCCAATACGTGTTCTAAATTAAGAGTGGTTTTTGTAACTCATAATTGAATTATTATATCCACTACATTAGTGATTTTTTTTTAAAATTTAACAAAGGTTGCCATAGTTTTGATAAAAATCTAATTATATAATTATTTTTAATATAAATTGAGTATTTAATTTAATTTATTTTTCTTACATTTTGGTGATTAAAATTATCTTAAATTTAAAAACATATTATTAAAAGTAGGCCCGAATATATATTTTATATAAATATCTCAACTCTTTACCAACAAATTTAATTTTGCCTTTTGCTTATAATTTTTAAACCTCTTTAGTGGAGTCAAAACTATTAGTGTACTAAACCCCTAATAACAATTAAATTCATTAAGCTTTGTTTTCAAGCAAAGGGTCTTAATTTAGTCTAATTGAAGCCTTTAACTTTCCTACATTGAGGACTTTATTTTTTATGTTTTTTCAAAATTGGGTCCATTAGCTTTCTTTGGGAAAAATATTGGTGGGAAAGTTTGGTTACCAGCTCCTTTTTTAGACCAATGAAACAATGAACCATTGACCCTCCCCCAACATATGAACATGATTGAGAGACAAAGACACACAAAGAAAACAGAGGGTTTTGGTGTGGGAATTGTTTACATTGTAGGGTTCTAAAATATTATAATCTATTCCCATGAAGAAATAATATTAATTTTGCACATGCAAACATTCCTTAAGTCAACAACGAGTTCCATTCAGTTGTAAATTTGATTGTGTTTGTTTCCGACAATTTTTTTTCTTTTGTTTGTCAAAAATGGCATGCTGGTTTTTCTTTCCTAAATTCAGAAAAAAAAATATTAAAAGAAAATCTTAAGACAAAAAAAAAAGTTTGTAGGACAAAGTAAAAACCAAACAAAATGCTTCAAGATAGTATTAAAAAGGGTTAATATCTAGTTGCCTGTTGAACTTATTTAAAAATATTTAATTGGTACTTGAATTTGTACTTTATCATTCAGGTTAATGTCTTCACATTAACACCGCTAATTTGTGCTGACATAATATTGATATTCAATCCTATAGTGACGTGACATTGAAGAGATAATTACAAATAAAGTTGATTGTATTTATATATGTAATGTATTACTATATTTTAAATTAAGAGTAATGTATTAAAAGTAAAAATAAATTCCTAAAATTATAATAAAATAATTCTTAGCTTATATTTTTTTTTACTTGTAACTATAAATATCAATCAATGGGATTCTTAAGAAAATTGTGCTAAAATTTATGATATTTCTTCCATTGAAATTATACTATTTATGTTCTCAATTATATTATTTATATTCATATTTTATTTATTATTGATTTAGGGAATAATTGGAGAAAAAAGAATTATTTTTGGCAAGTTTTTGCGTATTGGACTTTTAAGATAGTGCAACTTCAACATTTCGGTAACTTAAGCTACAGACTTCGATTTTGGGGCCATAATATATTGATTCGGAGGAAACTGAAAGATCTAACTAAAGTTATTTCACAAATCAAGTCCAAAAACATCAAGAAGGCACCCAAAATGGCCTAGAAGTTTGATGCGAAAATTGCCAAAATATATTAAAAATTCTACTTTATATGTAATTAATGGCACTTTTGTATTTTCTCTATTATATTATTTTTGCACTATAAATAGATATTATTAGGTTAATATTAATGGAGGAGACAAAGATATAGCCGCTCTTAGTTTTATTTTGTTTTGCATTTTATTTTCTTTATAAGTTTCTAAACTCCATTTTTTTAGTCAAAGCTTTTATTGAAGTTTGATTTAACAAATTCGTGTGAGACTTATTTATGTTTTAATTCTTCTTTGTTTATTGGTATTCATGCATCTTTAGTTTTAATTATAATTGTTCAAGTTTATTAAATATTCGACTGGTATTTGAAAGTTTAGAATGGTTGCCTTTTCAATTAGAATAATTAAATCTATAATTATTTAATTCATTTGAATGATAGTGATGAACTGTATAACTTATTTATGTTGTAGTTTGCGATTGTGTGGTGTGGATGTATGATCTAACTTAAATGAACCCTGTTAAGATGAGCTTGAGGTCTCTCTAGTTTTTAATGCTGTCAGTAAGTTAAATATTGAGCGTTGAGTTACAAAATTATTTATTGGTTAGGAAAGTAATTTCAAACAAGTTACCTATTGATTATTGAAGAAGGAGAAATTTGTTGTCTAGTGTTGAGTCAATAACTAGAACTAATTTATTAAAGGAATCCAGATTATATTTTTGTTGATTATCAAATCTATGAATCACATGGAGATTTTACTTTTGGTTAGAACTTTTCTTCATCAATTTTCTGACACTTTTAATTGTTGTTTTCTTTATTTTAATTTTTAATTTGAATTTAATTTTTACTTTTAAAAAAAATCTTTTTATTTATAAAATAAATTTATTATTAAAATATGTGGATACAATTCTACTTATTTTTATCTAATAATTAATAGTTTCAAATAAATTTTTATTTTTGTAAGTGTAGATTATTATTATTTTGGTAGCAAGTACCTCCACCTCAAAGGGAGGCCAAGGAATTATTCCACAAACAAAAGACAAGGTAATAAACATATGTAGAAGAGTTAGTGGGATGAAAAGCTAATGTTAGAGCCCCAATAAAACAAAAATTCCTTTCCAATTTCCAAGTGAAAGTTGAAGGATACTTTACATTTACTACGACTTAGGGCTACAATATGTATATAAAAAAACAACATATGATTGAAAACATTGTCTTGTTCGAGATTATTGAGCATTGACTGTTTAGACAGACAGAGCCCTTGCATTTGCTATATGATTGCAAAATATTGTTAAACAAAGGGCCATTGGCATCTTAATTACAATTCTTCTTCATCAGGTTTTTTTTTTTTTTTGGATTGATGCTTTAGCCATGCAGTTGTCTTGGGCTAGCATACAAAGTTGGAAAATCAAACTTTATGGTAAGAGAAAATGAGAGGGGAAAAAAAGACAACACGGTTTCAATTTATTCAGCAAGGCAGCTTAGCCATGGAAAAATATTGCTGATTACTGATGTTTTATGGACAAATTTCAAGAAGAAAATTTTGATTGAAGTGCTTGCTGGTTTGAAACCGCATTTATATTTGGTTGGTTTAATAAACCAGTCTCGAAATTTTATTTATGTTCATTATTTTAACTTGATAAATAAAAACTAAACAATTCTAATTTACAGTTATAAATACCCCAAGTAAAAAAATTGAACAGCAGTGGATAGCGGAAGGAAAACAGAAGTCTTTCACCAGTAAGACAAAACAGTGAATCTGCCATTGGCATGAAACTGATTTGTGAAAATCAAGGTCCAAATGTAACGATAGGTAAATAAACAAGTGTCGTTTTATTTTGCAGAGGTTGCTTTCTTTACATATTTTAAGGAAACATATTCATGTATATAGGTGTCTAAAAGATGCGAAAAGGAACATTACAAATGGCCATAGGACCAAAGAACTAGAAGATCAGTGGTATAAGGTTTCAGTAAAAAAATAAGAGAAAAGGACTGGTTGTTTCTAACTCCCGCTTTTTGCGCTGGTATCTGATTCTTCACACTGCTTGGTGTTGGCCATGGGCTCACTCAATCCAACCCTGGATATTATTAGATGTGCCCAATTGGCTAGGCTTTTGGCCTTTTGTGCTTTTGTCCAACCCCCAGCTTGAAAAAAAAAAAAGAAGGGGAAAATAGTAAGCTTCTGTAGCAGTGGCTGCCCCTTCTTATAAGACTCGGAAGAATCCACTCATAAACCCCACCTTTGTTTATCTTCTCTTTTTCTGTCTCTCATTTTCACATTTTAACAGGAAAAAGAAAAATTCACTTTCAAGTTCAGTTCAGTTTAGTTTAGTTCTTTTGAGTGTTGCAATTCTATGGATACTCAGAGAGGTCCTCTTTTAAGCTTGGCATACTTCTGTCAAGGAAAGGTAACACAACACACATTTTAATTGTTTCGTCTTTTGATTTGGTTTTAGTTTGAACTTTTTTTCTGAATTTTTGAGTGTTCTGATGAAGCAGACAATGGAAGAGTTAAGGCAGCATCTTTTGTATACTACTCTGGAGCTGGAGCAGACAAGAATGGCAGTTGAGGAGGAGCTGAGAAGGAGAGATGACCAATTGATTCAACTCAAATCCTTGCTGAGCAAGGCAATGAAGGAGAGGGATGAAGCACTGGAGAAATGTCAGAAGCTTTTCCTTGAGAAGCTTCTTCTTCACCAACAGCAACAGCAAGTTGCTGCTGCTGCTGCTGCTGCTCCCCTCTCCGGAGTTTCCAGCATTGAAGATGAACCAAGGAGAGGAATCGATTCCAACAATGGCTTCTCATCTTCTGATTGTGAGGAAAGCATCGTTTCATCCCCTATCCTTGACCCAATGCCACCACCACCACCACCAGCAACCATGGAGGTAGTGCCTGAAAAGCCATTACCTGAGAAAGGGAAGCTTTTACAAGCAGTAATGAAAGCTGGTCCACTCTTGCAAACCCTTCTCTTAGCAGGACCGCTGCCTCAATGGAGACACCCACCACCACCATTGGAGCCATTTGAGATCCCACCTGTAACCATCTCTTCAGCAGCACCACCACCACCGCAACTCCTCCACCAGGACTCCTTGATCAACATTAACACCTTAAACAACTGTGGGAAAGTTAACAGGAAAAGGGGTCTGAATGAATATGATGGCTGTGGTTCTCCTACAGAGACCAAGTACCAAAGATTACTTCTCCCCTGACCGCTGCTACTGTAACAAAAGAAGCGTAGCCTAAAAACTAGTATTGATTTTTACAAAACTTACCGGTTTTCAGTATTAAACTTATAGAGTAGTTTAGGGTGAAAATTTAGGATGGGAATCAGCCTATCAGGATATGGAGACTGATCAAGCATTCTTGTACAGGGGTTTGCTAGTGAGAGTAAGAAAGAGAGAGAGGTTTAATTTTGTTGGCATTTTGCCAATGTTTTTCGGTGAAGATTTTTTGTCCTTATTTCACCCTTTTCTTTTTCCTGCTATCTTTCTTTGCTCCATGATGTGAAAGGGGAGGTTTGATTTCTCCAAAATTTTGTTGTGGCTGCCATGCAAAATTAGTATCATCACTTAAGCTTTGTTTTTTTGTATGCAAGTCTTTTAGTTTATTAAGAGTGTTTGAAAAATGAGAAAATTACAATTAAAAAAAAGTAGAAAAAGAAGGGTAGGAAATTAGGAATGGGGGAGGGGGGTTGTTGAAAGGGTCAAGGCCAACAACAACCAACAAGATGGGTGTGTCGGATTAATGGATCCCACAAATCACAGCCAGGATTTGTTACTGAGAGAGAGACTGTGATGTATGATTATATTTTGGTTAAGGGAATTGGAGGGAACTATGATAATTATTAGTAATTTATAATTATTAGTAATTTATATATGTAAGTCGTCTTGTTTAATCTTTTGTGTTTCTGGAAATCAAGCTTTTCCCTCTTCTCAGTTTACTGTTAGTATTAATATCTGCTCCCACTTCAACTACAAAAGTAAACTAAAGCAAAAAGTAATGCTGGGATTTTCTTTCCTTTTACAATACAAGGGGATCTGGGAAAACATTTTCTATTTGCTTTTTATTACTAGACGATGTTAGAAGGGTGTTTTCTGCTGGGCCTTAAATTCAGGATTGGATATGAGCCTCAACCCAACTGAATCTGCAATCAACTTGTTATGATGTATCCTTTCATATTTATTCATAGTTTTTTAAATATTTCTCACATGCAAATATACTTATACACATTTAATTTGTTTGCCCCAAACTGTTTTTTCTGCAGTATAAATAGGGTTAGAGAATTGAGGCCCAACATGTTCCAAGCTAATAGGAACTCAAAGGAAGAATTTATAAGGCTGGCTAATACGTAGGTATGAACATTGTTACAAATTGAAGTCTAAAGCAATGAAAATTTTGACAGCTTTTAGCTTTAAGACAATTGATAACAAATTATACGTCCCCTTCACCCTTGAAAAACAGTCTGATATACGTAGTCGAATTCCTGGATCGTCCTCACAATCATCTTTCTTGGCAATTTCGTTGTTGTTCTGATCATTATACATCTCAGCAATCTGCAAATATTCAAGAAAACCAATTAAGAGAAAGGAAATTAAGCCATATGTGGATAGTTGCTCTTCCTTTTTTGATAATGTGAATAATTTGCATATATTCATTTTTCCGGTTTGCAGACAAATCATGGACGACCTCTAAATAAAACCTAAACAAATTTGCCGCGCATCCACTACGGTAATGTTTCTTCATAAAAATGTGAATGAATGAATTATCAGACAACTCAATTGTTCTTCACCTGCTCAGTTGATGTAGCTTGCTCCGGAGTCTTACCTTCTCGAATACGAACTATACGTGCAAATCGGTACCAAGCATGCAGAGGAATTAGATGAGTCATTTTCAATTTATAGAGAAACAACAGTTGCAGTATCCAAACTAAAGTCACCCATAGAACTGAGTCAGCACGCAATACTTTCGTGGAATAAAAGGGAACTGAAAATGGGAGAATTGAAGGGGAAAACAAAACAAAACAGAAAGAATTCAACATGAAAAAACTTGTCCCAGTGTATCAGGATCCATAACCCCAATTGCTGCATGGTACTTAGGGCTAATGGTCAAGCATGCACCTTTTACCTCCCAGATCTGCAAGAATTAAACAATATGTGTATATTCATAAATATACAAACTCCTGAAAACATTATTAGAAATAGCCTAAAGCTAAACTCATCGCATTATTGAATGCGAAGAGATGAGCTGCCCTAGGGCCTTCTAACCACAGCTATTACAACTCTAAACAGAAATTGGAATTCACAATCCTTTTAAGATCCAACAAATGGCTTATATTTTTTGTAGGATGCAACAACAAGTATATCCATTCAGTCCTAGGAACCATTTAAATGTTTGGTTGTGAGACGAAAACAGCTGATATACTTTATATAAAATTCGGCAACCCAGATTTCAACAAACAGTAGCAAGCACACAGTGAGAAGAGTATATAGACAATCACTATAATTTAGTTAATCCTCAAATGGATAAGGTAAGGGAAAAGGGGCACACTGTGTAAAATCCCATCAGAGTCAGACAGCGGACATAGACAGATAAGATTGTGATTCTGATCAAAAGAACTGAGAATTCATTATCACTTTTTGTATCATATCACCTGTAAAGGAACGGTGCTTTTCCCTATCATGATGGAGAGTAGGGGCGCATACATCCCAGCCCACCTTATTATGGAAGAAGCTCGATAGCCTTCTAACTAGAGTCATGGCAAGCTGACAACCAAACCATTCCTCACTTGATTACATGCACCACAGAAGTTTACTCTTTCAACTAAATAACGTTGTCCGCTTTGGAAACATAGACATCAAGAGACAAGCAATTAAAAAATTCACAATCACCCAAAGATAGATTTCTGAAAGCAGAGTAAAGGTTTTAGAAAGCAGTGTAATTTTACCTCGGCAGCCTCAAACCATACATCTGGCATTTCCCCTGTGTAGTGATAGTATGACTGCTATCAACAAGAACATTAGAATTTGTATGTTATAATGAATTGACCCTATTTGCACACAATTTTCTTTCCTCCTACAGAAGATAATATCAAGAGACAAACCTTTGGTTCAGGAATCACTTTAGACCGGAGACTGGCTGAACATTCTTCGCAAACTGCTTCAGTAAAACCTATACCTATTGAGCATCAAAGAGAGAAGGAAAAGGGACGGGAGGTCAGCAAATAGTAAACAGGAAAGACAAGCAATGTGTCGATCATTAGCAACTCAGATTTAACTAACCTATTTTACAGATACCCTGGTATTCTTCGTTGTTGTCATCATAACAAGCCAAGAGAAAGGAACCACATACTCCTAAGAATGAACATTATTGCAACATTGGCATATTTTAGGCATCAGTTAAGGACAGAATCCTGTAAGCACTAAGTTGAGAACTGGAACAAACAACACATAATAAACTCTACATGAACTCTTGTTATCTGATACGCTAAATAAACAGAAATGGTTCTTACCTGTCCGTTTCCCATGGAAAGCAGCAACAGGTACTAGATCTAATGTATCTTCAATCCGAGTATAACAAGGAACACAAGAAGTTACACATGAGAAAAATAGCAACTGACCGTAATTCGCACAGATAAGTATACATTTCTTAGACATTAACTTTCCAAGTAGTCTTTCTTCAATTTTAGCCAGTTAAGTGATAGCTTTGATGGCTCATATTTAGCATTTCTATCCAATGTCTTGATAATTAAGCCCCCGCAACTGAAAATTTAAGACGTATTATTATCATCACAGAAATCCGAAGCACTTTGTGCAAAGTTTAATTATTTCCCAGAATTTATTTCTGATCCTCTTTCGGCTCATTCTAGCTACCTGCAAAAGATTACTAGAAGAATTACCTTGAAGAAACAGAAGAATTAAGGAATGATTGTATTTCCTCAAGATCATTTGACGTTAAAGCTGTCGCAAACTGAAAAAACCCAGTTTCTTTTTCAAATGAGTCATAAAGCCTCTGCAAAGGCCAAGTCCCTAGTCAATTAAATAGGGCATATCATATGTCGCGCACAAGATAAACACTTACTCTCAACAGAAATAACTCTCCAAATCAATTAATTAACCATGCACACCAACAGCATCTCCTTATAATTAACATAACATAAATTTTCATTTTTTAATTCTATTACTACTGATAATAATTACATTTTGCATTTTACATTAAAAAAATAATGAAGCAAGCTGCATATCCAAGACGTACATTCTCAGACAAAACCACTTAATAATTCCTGATAAAAATAAAATTTATTACTAAAAATTCCAGAACAATGTGTCACAGAATTAGAGATACCTCTTTACGAATTCCCAGTTGTTCCTGAAGAAGTGCTTGCCCATTAAGATACGTCAAAAGCAAATATGCACACATCAACTTTGATGTTACTCAGCAAAACATTTTTTCGAGCTCTTGTACTAAGGATCTGCATAAATCAACTAAGAGAACATGTCATCAACAAGAGCAACTTAAGAAAGCTTGGACTCGTACTACTTCAGAATGAATATTCTCTAAAACCCAAAAAGGAATCAGTCAATTATTAACCATGACAAATATACGACCATTTTCATAATATAAAACAAATGCAAACATTTCAGAAATTTTATAATACTGAAATTCTTGATAGTATTGAATTCCTCTTGGTTTGTACAAGATATTTTTTTATTGTTAAGTGATCAGCCAACTAATACATAAAGAATGGTATTTTCAAAGATGAACAATTTTCTACATGAAATAGAACCTAGCATTGCACCGTAAATTGTAATGTAAAGCTGCAAAACGATACCTGAAAAGATAAAATTTTCTATTGAACCCGATCATAAGCTACAAGCTCACAATCCAAAACAAATGATTTTACAGAGGACTCCTTGAATCCGTATAAGAAAGAAAATTTTAGTAAAAAAATCAACAAATGCAGAAGCAGCAACCTGCCATGTTTAAAGAAATAATGGCTGAAGCTTGTAAAAGGTTGTAAGGGCTAGTTGTCCATAATTGTTACAGTTGAAAAGTGTATTTGGAAAGTGCGGTAAAAAAGTGTTGTGTAAAGGTGTGTTTGTTAGTTTTTAGTGTTCTTTATTACTGCTTAAAATTGTAGTTGGAAGTTAAAATATTTTTTTTTAGACATAATAGTAGAAAGTAAAAAAATTAGTTAAATTATATAATATTTAAATAATTTAAAATATATATATGAAACATAAATTTAAATACCTTTTAAATAATTAATATAAATTATTTGTAAAATTAATAATATAAAAAATATTGTTAAAATTTTAAATATAATAAATAATATTTAAATATTTAATATAATAATATATAAAATATAAATCAATCTAATTTTTTATGTACATTTTAAATAGTTAATATAAATAAGGATATTTTGATCAGTTTCACTTCCAAACACAAGAGCTAAAAGCACTTAAATTCCAACTTTTATATTTGGGTGTAAAAATACTTTTTCGCGCTTTTGACTTCAAAGCTTCAAGTGTTTTTTATTATTTTTGATATGGAAAAGCACTTTTTAACCCCAAAAGTGTTTTTAAACCACGTTTGAGAATGCACCCTAAAAATTTTAGCAACCAACAAATACCCTCAAGAGAGACTTCAAACGACTATAAACGTATGAGTGTTCTAAAATCTCCATTTCAAAGATCCAGCGCCTTAAACAAATACCCTATATATAAGTTTTCACATATAATTCAACACAAGTCATTTAAGTTTTCACGAGGCTTTCTCTAGATAACTAGCAGGCTATGATGTTTTGCAGAAAAGAAGGAATGGGACTTGGACTAGTAGATAACAAGGAAAACGTGAATCAATTAAAAGTTAAAACTAATACATGAATGTCGAAACGCCATCTAGCACTACCTTGACAATAACAGAGGGAACAAATGGCTACAACTTAACCATTACTACAACTTTTGACTTCCAACATGTATTGACCAGTTAAGCCCGGATATAAGATGAGGAAACAAACTTAATGGTGATTGCTACAATATTAAATGGATCTCGATTAACTACAAGTTTATTTGATGTGCATTGTAAGAAAACCCTCTGAAGAGAAAGTTTTACCAACATACTCTATTTGGTGGGGGAGATGAAGAATCGTTTATTCAACACGCACACATAGAATAAATAATTATACAGCACATCAACAAAACAAGTCAACATAGTAATTGAAGCCTACCTAGAAATTGCAGCAACAACATCCAGAAACTTTCCAGTGTTCCGCTCAGCATTTCGACTTTATATCTAGACTGAACCATTCTCCAAATAATGTATCTATATCATGCAAATGGATTTTTTTTGGTTTTGCATAATAAATTGCTAACAACAGGAACAAAAGAAACCAGAAAAAGCATAATATATTCTATAATTACCTGTGCACGCTCGCCATCATATTTATATTCACAAACAAAGTCGGCATCCTGGAATTTATTCACAATTTTGGCAACAGAATTGGTTGATTTTGCTTTCATAGGTTCAACAGGGACACCCACTGTAAAGCTACAAGTCTTTCGAAGATTCCATTTACCACTAGTCAAAAGAGCAGGAACCACTTTATCATAGACTGGAAGGACCGAAAAAACTTGCTTGACAATCTTAGCAGCCTACATGAGAGTTATCAAAAATCAATATCAGTATATTAGCTAAAGGTCAATGTGGGAGAGGAAAAGGTCATTTCTCGACATGCAATCATACAAGATATAAGCTATCAAGCAGCAATTTAAGGTAAAGACCAAAAAGAACAATTTCTGAGCAATGAAAACCCAAATTTCAAAATGTCAACCATTCAAAGGCCATTCTAGATGTTGGCTGTTGATCTCTTCAACATTCACTTTCCCTTGCTCCTTCACCATTATCCATCTACAAAGGTCTCTATTAGATGTTATCTGTAGATCTAGCAAGCCTCAACAAACAACAGCTCACATCCAAACAACAGTGATGAAATATCAGCTCACTACAAGCTGCCAAACTCTAGGTACCAATGGTATGTCATTCCATGCACATCTAAGGCACATGCTTTCAATGTCTTGTGGATTCTTAAAACGTGCTTCTGACGCGTAATCAAACCAGAAATTAAAGGTTAACAAAAATAAAACTACATATCACTAACTGACTCTTAATATGTGGTTCAATCCTCCCATATGCGTCTGCCAGGAACTTGATAATCGAGGCTTCTCCAATTCCCAGGTCTAACCCCTCATGTGTCGGAGCAAGCTTATTTGCTGCTAAGTAAGCCATGGCCAGCAAGTCATCCGGTTTGGTATAAATAACAGTCCTCAACATATTACAACCGATACCGGTTATTAGAATCTGACTTGTCTCGTTTGACAATAAATCAGATGCCAAACGAAGAAACAAAAACGGAACCCTCTCTCCTTTCTCCCAACACGCCACCGTTTTAGGATCAAAATCCGCCGGCTTCTTTTTCAAAAACCCAATTTTCGCCTTCAGTTCAGCAGTTCTCTCAGAGATACCAACCACCTTTGTTTTCTTCGAATCCGGGGGTTTCTGCGTCTCATTCGAATTGGGTTTTGGGGGAATCTTCAATGGAGTTTTCAAGTCCATCAATAGCGTTCCCTTGGTATTTGGCCGGCGGCGGCGAGGAGAGGAGGGACTTGCGTTTCTTGGTGGGAGAAGGAGCGGAAGGGTTGTTCTTGGCGGCTAAGAGGCGTGCATTTGACATGAGAGCATCGAAGGCGGAGGGCCGAGAAGTCATGTTGGACAAAGTTCCCGCCAAAGGATCGCTAGCGGTTGCAGTCGAACAAGTTATTTTTATATGAAAAAAAAATATGGTTAAATTCTACTGCTTTTTTTTTTAACTAAATTCTACTGTTAGTCTTTGTTTAACTTCTTTTTTTTTGTAAATATAATAAATATTGGGAAATTAAAATATTTAAATTAATTAATAAAATATAAATCTTAATTTTTTTAATGTAATTAATATAAATGGTAAATACTTTAACCATATATTCCAGCTTTTATTTTTCCTTTTCAAATTTCATAGTAGCATGATAATGCAACCGCCTTGCGAGTAATTACTAATTAAACGCAGAATCAACTAAGATTTCTAATTTTTCATTAAAGATCCACTATTTGATGGTCTAAGCATTGAAATCCAACACAATTGTACCAAAATAAATTAGATACCAACAATAAAATGAATTTCAAAAAAGGGAATCGAAATAATGCCCAAAACTTTTTTTGTGAAATAGAATTTTACAAAAAGGTCCTTCAATTTTTACAATTTTGTATTTTAGTCCTTAAAGCTCTTCACATGTTGATTAGTTTCAGTGTCACACATCCCCTACCTCTGCCATGGCCACTCCCTCACTGCCACCAGCCATCCTATGCCATCACCATCAACCCTCGTCTCTTTCACACGGCCCTTCCCATGAATCAAAAAACACACATAGGAGAGGTATGTTCTTCTCTTCTATAATTTATTTTTTTTAATGAAATGGGTTTAAACATCACGAATTTACGAATTAAAATATAAATAATTTTCTTCTTTGATCTCTGATATTGACCGTTAAATCAACTTGAATCTAAAATATATTTTTCTACTTGTTAATGGATACTAATTCACTACACTAATCATTGAATTGTTGCTTAGAGATCACTCCCCGGATTTTTTAAGAAAAAATTAATAGCCTAATGTCTTAAATAAAAACTTTCGAATAGTTTAATGATTTGAATTATAATTTTTGAATAGTTCAATAACCATTTTGTAACTTTTTGAAGTTAAGTGACTAAAATGTAAACTTATTAATAGTTTAGTGATCTTTGATGGAATTTACCCTTTTAGTCAATATGTTATAATTTGTAATTTCAATATTAGCGGGGTGCATTTTCGCTCCCTTTTTCTCTGGAACCAATCAGTACATTAGCTTTAGGCATTAATTAGCAGCATTCTCTTGTGTCGCTTTTTACCTCAGAAAAAGTAATAAAAAAAAAAAGAAAGAAAGAAAAAGTTTCCCTGGGTTCATTTTAAGAAAATAAACTCCACCCTTCATTATCCATGAACTCACGTTCTCTTTTCTCTCCGTTTTTCAGTTACCAACCGTTTGTCTTTCTCTCTTCCTTTGTTTTTTCCTTTGGAAGCTTCACAGATCTGATTTACTTCGTAAAAGAACAAACCTCCATGATATTCATTGATTTACGAGTTTTTCAGCTGTTTGGCTAGAGCTTTCAACTGATTTTTGGATCGGAAATGGAGATGAGAATGAAGAAATACAGCCAGGTGAGTCCTGAGAGAGCTAAAGTTTGGATCGAGAAATCTCCCAAGTATCATCAGCATAACCGGAGAGTTCCGGTTGTTTATTATCTCTGTAGAAATCGCCAGCTTGAACATCCTCATTTCATCGAAGTCCCTCTCTCTTCTCCTGATGGTCTCTATTTGAAAGGTATTATTTATTATTAATTACTCTTTATAAATCTTGTTCGATAAATTTTTTTATTGATTTTTTTAAAATTTTTCTTGTTGTGTAGATGTAATTGAGCGGCTTAATATTCTTAGAGGCAGAGGAATGGCTTCCTCGTATTCTTGGTCTTGCAAGAGGTAAAACATTTTCCTCTTTGTTTAATATTATTCTTAAGTGCTGTTTGGTAGCTGAGAAACTAACGGAAATTCGTTTTTTTTTTCCTTTTGTTGGCACCTTACTTTTCGGAGTATTAATTATTGCAGAAGCTATAGGAATGGATTTGTTTGGCATGATCTTTCTGAAGATGATTTAATTCTTCCCGCCCATGGAAATGAATACGTTCTCAAAGGCTCCGAATTATTTGAAGAATCCTCTCCAGGTTAATATTACTATATAATACACCAATAGTTCATTTCACAGGGGGAGAAAAAAAGGAAATATAGTACTAAAGTTTAATGATGGTATCCATTTTTTGTGTTCAGATCGTTTTAGTCCTGTTGGGACTAGCATTAGATTTCAAAATCTGAAGCAGTTACCTGAACCACCATCTTCCTCTAGAAGTCAAGATGATTCTTCTCAATCTTCCAGTTTAAATGGAAATAGAACAAAGCATTCTCAGGATGATGAACTCTCTTCTCCAGCTAATCGTCCGACTCCTGGCTCCTCTGGTGAGTCACCGGAGTCACTTAGTTTGACAGAGTATAAGGTTTATAACGGTGAAGGGTTGGCAGATGCTTCGACACAGACCGAAGAAAACAGAAGCCGACTGAAGACACGGGAAACTTGTACAAGGGGCGTTTCAACAGATGATGGGTCACTAGAACCGGAATGCAATGCTAATTTCCAAAACCAAGTCCCTAATGTGAAAGATTGTTCTGAGATATGCAGGAATTCAGGTTCTCCTCCGTCCACGTCTAGTGCATCATCTTCAGGAGGGAAAACTGAAACGTTGGAATCTCTGATTCGCGCTGATGCAAGTAAAATCAACAGTTTTAGGATTCTTGAAGAGGAAGAAATTCGAACACCAACCAATCCGAGGCTCAAGGCAACAAACATGTTGATGCAATTGATCTCGTGTGGATCAATATCTGTGAAAGGCCATAGTTTTGGCCTTGTTCCATCCTACAAGCCTAGGTTTTCACATTCAAAGAATTCAGTGCCATTGTTCTCTACTTCAATCATGCTGGGTGAGCTTGATTGCTTATCAGAGAATCCAAAACTGATTGGCCTGAGATTGGAAGACAAAGAATGTTTCAGTGGTAGCTTGATTGAGACAAAAATGCTCAAAGAAGGACATGGACATACCACTCTGAAACGTTCTTCTTCTTATAGTGCTGATAGGTAAGTTTGTTTTTTTGGATCTTTTTTCTTATTGGATTATTGGTATGCTCTTTGAATTAAACAAATAAACTGTCTTGATACTGAATAGAAAGGCATTTAACCGTCAAAAGTGCAGATTACACATTATTAGTTGCATAGCAAAGAATTCCAAAATGTGCTCGTATTTTGTTACACTTGTGACCAAACCAGGCGTAGAGTAGGGGAATGTGAACTTAGTTAAAAATAAATATGAGCAAATTCAAGCCATTGCTTCTGGTTAGATCCTTTTTTATATTGGAGAGTCTAGAATGCCCGAGTTTGGCAAAGATTCATTACTATAATTGTTTTTTTCTTTTAGTTATTTGGTGATATTTCTCATGGAAACAAGTTCTTCTTTGTGTTTTATATAGGATTCCTCATATATATAAAGAGCTTCCTTTATGTGATATTTGAAAGCATAAAGAACCTGCACATTCACCAACATCAAAAGCATTTCTTAGTGGAGGTCATAATGATGGCTAGAGTCGAGCCTCTTAGATTGATAGACTTCTTTTCAAAATGAAGCGTGTTATCTTTAGTTTTTAATATTTATCAGAGTAATGTAACTTCTTCAGCTGAATTTGTTTTGTATCTCATGCTAAATCTATGAAACTAAGTGGAATTGCAGGACTTGTAAGGAGCTGGCTTCAACTGAAGAGAAAGAAGAGTTGAATTCAGGACGTACAAAATGCATCCTCCGCTCTGTTAAGGCTTCACTAAGCAAACAACCAAGAAGTGAGTCTATGAGATCCCCTGTTTCTGAAAACCCAAGAAACTCCTCTGATGGGATCAATAACTTGGGCTCTGTATTGAGTAACATATCCAATGGTGATAGTAGAAGAACCACAGAGTCTATTTGTAGTAAAAAGGAATCAAAAACATTGGATTCATTAAGAGAAGACGAGAAGTTGATCAAAATTGAAGAAAGTTGAGTGTAAACTCCTGCATTAGCACTTTCAAGATAGATGGAAAAAATTATTGTTGCTTATGATATAATATTGTTTCATGTTCATTGACGAATTGATGTGGTTTCCCTCTGCAGGCTTGCTTCAGGAGCTCGGGTTATAATCCAATCCAAGGCACCTTGTGATACCATTGTGAGTTGCTCCTAGTTCTAGGGAAGCATGTTAAAGGTAAGCTCAGGCAAATGGATACCTTCTCGGATTCTTTTGGGAAAGTTTGTTCAATGTAAAACTTCTTGTTTTTCAAATCTGGTTTGAATTTCAAATGAATGTTTGGATCTACTGGCGGGTCCAAAGTGATGATTATGTAAATCTGGAAAGCTAAAAAGGGGAACAAAAAGAGAAAGATAGATATCACATTCACTCCTCCTGATGCTTGGAGTTGAGCATTTTTGGTTTCAGCTTTCTTATACATTGACATTCTGCTTTTCATGTAAACTACAGTTGCAATATCATCCTTTTTTGCTTTCTTTTTTATTTTGTACCCCTAAAACAGTTTCATGCTTCCTTGAAAAACAAGTCATCTACAATTGGCAATGTTAGCTAGGATTAGTAGGGCTAACTTAACTTTTTTAATTACTGTAATTAGTTTCAAAATTTTTATAATATGAATATGAGATAGAGATATGGTAAAAATTGTATTTGGATTGATAGTTTTATATGAACAATTAAAAATACAAAAAAAAAGCTGACATATACTATTAAAATTATAAAGTCATTATGTTTAAGCAAAATGTAACAGTTATAACAACATTCGTTGATGAAAATGTGCCACTATTGTAAGTGGGAGGAGACAGGCAAGACCCACATTGACACTAATTGTTCAAAGAAAAAAGAAACACTAGCTGACACTTTTCTTTTTTTACCTTTTTTTTTCTTTAAATTTTAAAATCCGACAGATTGGATTCTGTTTAGAACAAAGTGAGCATGGAAGGGGGGGGGGCCTGCCCCATGAGCACGAAGGTTAACCTCATATCATAGGGAGAGAGACAAGAAAGGAAAATGGGGGGTGGCCATTAATGAGTTGTCTCGAAAGCAAAAAGCTTTTTCCTTTCTTCTTCAGATGTTGTAGCTGTAATTACTTTACTCTTTCTCTTTTCTTTTTTTTTTTTTTTTTGATAGGAGTGAGGGAAAGAAAAAGCATTGGGACTGAGACTGTTGCTTCTTTTGTTTGGATATAATAATGCATGCATGCATTGAAATACAATCTGATTCTTTGTGCTTTACTCAAAGCCCTAAAAGACAAATACATACCTTAGACTACACTATTTCTACGAAGTGTTCTTCATAATGTGGGCATCACATTGTTATCGAGTATGGTACAGCTACTATTAATGGTCCAATTATTGTACTACCACCTGTAAAGTAAGCATTGGACTTTGAATTATTTAGACTTTAGAGGAAGCTGGCACTTAAAATCATAATACCAACATTTACAAACAAATCCCATTGCTAAAGAAATGGTGCTATAGTAAATTAAATTTTTTGACACTATATCTATAGTCATTGCGAGAATCAAGTAATTTTTTATATTTGATTGGATGCAATTTTTTTTAGTTTCATACTAGAGGTGACAAGATTGTTTACGGATAAATAAATAGCATCAACAAGGGTGATTAACAAGGGAAAGACTTTAGAAGCTTAGAAAAGGGAGGTGTCAGAGGTATGAGTTGCCTGATGACTCTAATCATTAATGCTTGTTGGAAAAATCTATCTGACAACATAAATAGTAACAATGTAAAATAAAATAGAAATCTCCAACCCAGAACGAAGACAGAGACACTTGATCGTCAATATTATTTGTAACAAAAGCTGGTCATAGTTTGTTTTGTATTGGTTCAATAATGCAAGAGAATTTGTTTGTTTGTTTGTTTCTTGCTTGCATTGTTTCCTTTGTTTTTGTATACTTTAATGGGTTGGAGTTGGAAGTTGAGTTGAGCAGAGGAGGCATAGGCTAGCGTGCCTTTCTTTTACTAGTTTCAGTAAAAAATAGTGACAAAAAACAGAAGGCAGGTCAAACAATATAAACAAACAAAACAATTCCCTTTGATTCTTCATAAATGGATAATTAATTAGTTAATTATTGAATGTTTAAAAACAAAATTTCTATGAAATCTATAGTCGGGTTGTAATAACATGATACTCGACTCGATTATCGGGTCCGAATTATAAGGTGTTATATTCATTGCTAGAGTAATTACGATTAACCATTAAATGATTAATTTCAACCCAATCATGCATATAATATAATATACAACTGTTTTCAGATTTTATACGAGCTTACGAAAGTTCTAAAGCTAACCCGAGGTCGAAATAGGAATAAATTGTAAAAATTTCAAAACTATCGAATTGATGTCGCGATGTTAGGGGGTTCCTCTGTCGCAATGCAACATATTGAGTAGGCCTCCTCACAACGTTCAATACTCGGGGTCACGTCGCGGCATAGCAACTTGGTCTCGTCACGACAACAAACGTTCAATGTCGCAATGTGACATACTATTTGTGCAAATTTTCTAAGTGAAACATCAACCTGCAATTTCCAATAAACTAATATACATATTTATACCATACTTATAGCCAAATTATGCAAATAATATGAATCATAATACTTTAATCAGCTATACACCAATGTCAAATTACTTATAAGTTCACTAACTAGTCCAATTCACAATATCTCAAACATACATAATTATCCACTAGAACCATAGGTAATTACATCTTTTATACATTTCTAAATTCTATAATAAACATCTATACATTATGCATCCATATGACTAAATCCATTTAGCAAACTTTCAATTCAATGTTCTAAAAAACATAGTATATACCAAAATTGACTTAACCTAGGTACATGTCGTATAACTAATAAATGAAACTATACAAACATTGTTGAGTCTAGATCTTTGTCTGGATGTTGAAGTTGATCTTCAAGACCTCGATATGAACTTAACTTGCACACGAAAAACAAATCGTATATTTTTTTTTGTAAAGATGAAGAAAGAAATAATGTTTCCTATTTACTTCGTTGACGAAGAATCAAATTATCACTATATTTATTCATTTTTCTACTTCTTCTTCCAAGTACAGGATAACCCCAAGGGGTTGTAGGTTTTTTTTTAACCAATTGGAGCCTTCCCTTCACCATCCCTTTCATAAAAATTCTCATCGAATCGAGAGTGAAGTTTTCATTCTGTACATGCCAGATCATGAATTAGTAACTGCATCCAATCTCCCAAAGAAATCCCAATTGTTTCGAACCTTCTATTTTTGGAATGGGAATATTTATAGAATCCCCATGAATAATATCAAACCTTATTCCATGGTTACATGAGATTCCTCTTTCTTATTCTTATGCAAGTCCCCGAGAGGGCTTAATTGATCCATGATTTATGTTTCAGCTTTCATTTTCTTTTTGTTTATTTTGAGCAATATATTGATCAATTCCAATTCTTTCTTTTTCTATTGATTATTTTCCAATTGAGATGTATGGATCCCTGAATCTATGTGTTTATATCGATCCTATTCATGGATTAACAAAAAATTGCAAAAGCTCTATTTGCCTCTGCCATTCTATGAGTCTCTTTCTTTTTGTATATTACATCGCCACTCTCTTTAACAGCATCCACTAATTCGGAACTTAATTTGAAAGTCATATTTCCACCCGGACGTTTTCGGGATGCCCCTAATAACCAATGAATGGCAACTGCCTTTCCTTGTATGGATCTTATTTCAACGGGAACTTGATGAGTCGATCCACCTACACATTTTGCTTTTACTGTTATATCGGGAGTTACTCCACGTATTGCTTGACGTAAAATAGATAGTGGATTTTTTTTTGTCTTTTGTTGAATCTTTTTAAGGCTCGATAGATAATTTGATAAGCCAATGATTTTTTTCCATGTTTTAGAATACGATTAACCAACATGTTAACTAATCGATTACGATAAATTGGATCGGAATTTGTAGTTTTTTCTTCTGCAGTACCTCGGTGTGACATGAGCATGAAAAGGATTCAAGAATCCATTTTCTTTTTATAAGCGCTAAAATCATTTATTTTGGTTTTTTGACCCCATATTGTAGGGTGGATCTCGAAAGATATGAAAGATCTTCCTCCAAGCAGTACATATGACTTTCATCGAATAAAGTTTTCCACAGAATTCTATATGTATCTATGAGATTGAGTATGGAATTCTGTTTACTCACTTTAAATTAAGTATTCATTTTCCTCCCTTTCCTACTAGGATTGGAAATCCTATATTTTACATATCCATACGATTGAGTCCTTGAGTTTTCGAAATAGTGTAAAAAGAAGTGCTTCGAATCATTACTATTTGACTCAGACCTGTTCTAAAAGAGTCAAGGCATTTCGAATTTTTTGTTGACATGGAAAAAGTCAGGGAAAACCTCTGAAATTATTTCAATATTAGACCTTAGACATATAATAGTTTCGAATCGAATCTCTTTAGAAAGAAGAGCTTTTGTCTCATGGTAGCCTGCTCCAGTCCCCTTACGAAACTTTCGTTATTAGGTTAGCCATATACTTCACATGTTTCTAGCTATTCACATGGCATCAGCAAATGATACAAGTCTTGGATAAAAATCTACAACGTACTAGAATGCCCTTGTTGATGATCCTTTACTCCGACAGCATCTAACGTTCCTCGAACAATGTGATATCTCGCACCGAGTAAAAACTCAATGGTACTTCCATTATTCAAATCAATATAAATCAATATAACATATGAAGTAATCAATTGCATGCAATTTCCATGTTTATAATGTCAACCAATACAAATACACCATATATCAAGTCTCATTCAACACATCTATATATGCGTATGTCACCATTATACCAATACTTTAAATGAATTACTTATACATTACTTGAACTGGTTATCTATATGAACATTTTATACCAATATTACAATGCCAATTATTATTTGCATATGTACTCAATTTGTAACATTTGATTCATTGTCAAATCAAACAATTCATTCCTTATCTTACCGAATCAACCTTTCAACTTGTTAATCGATTCGCATGATCTTTCACATGTTCTCGATAATCAAATATTGTATATAAATACATGTAGTACAATTTTGTTATATTTAATCATTTTCAAATATCATCAGTCAATTCACAAATTAGATTACATATTAACATGACTTTGATTTGAAAGGATACACGAATCCCAACCAACAAATCAATTTGGCACCCAGTGCCTCATTGAAACGTTAGCACCCAGTGCTTCACCGAAAAGTTCAAAGTAAATAGATTGTACCCGGCGCTCATTGGAACATCTGAAGGAAAATGCGTCCAACACTCATTGACATATAGCCGAAGTAACCTGTTCTCAATCTATTCTACGGCATGCCAACTATATTCGACTCTTCTCGAACAGTTAATAGAACATTCTATCAATCTCAACTCATCAAGTCATAAAACATATCTTAACATATTACAGGACCATCAATTATCCAATCAAGTGACTATAAAATCACACATTTATTCACCCTTCACCTTGGATATTATCAATTATTTTTTGGCTATGATCAAAATCATGTCCATCATCTAAATAGGTCAAATAGCATTCATATTTCTATTTTCATACTTACGAGATCTTTGATTCATGACTTCAATAATAAAACCGCGAGATTATAGATTATATCTAAGCCATATATGCATAATCGTAAATATGTAGAGTATGATCTCGATTTCAAATATATGATTATCGTATTATATATTCTCACTAGAAGATTTCATGTCAGAATAATGATCTTATTATATAAGCTAACGTTTTCCACTATTTTAGATTAACTAGAAAAATTAACTATTAATATGCATAATAAACCTTATAACATAGAATAAAAAAATGTGCAATCATATATAAAACCCATTTAGCTTATGATTATTTAACAAAAACAACAACCAAAATTATTTATATTATATAATCATCTACAAACTTTCATTTTTAGCAATGAAAATAAAGTTTTATCAATATCATCCAAATGCTAGCTACTAATATCATGATTTAAATAAACAAATAATTTCATATCTCAAATTAAATATATATCATAAAAAAAGAATATTTTTGTACTAAAAATTTCACTCACAAATTAGATGAAATGAACTAAATTTTAATTCTTCGAACTTATTATTTATTTATAATGCACTAATAAGTGACTCTTTAAAATGATTTTAACCCAACCTTTTAAAAGTAACTTAACACAACCTTTTAGCTTAAGAAGGTTTTTCCAAATGGTCAACTTATGTTTGAATCATGCCATTGCCATTCAAAACAAAAATATTGTTTCAATCCATTAATAGATCATTTTTCAACCATGCATTTCATCCATCTTTTTTATTATTGCTTATATAATTAAATATCAATCATAACTATGCATGTAAATATCATGTATATAATCAATTATTATTCGACTTTATCAAAAATTAATCTAGGACACTTATACATTTTGCATAATATAACTAATCTTAACAAAACATAACCATTATATTCAATTCATGTAACAATAATCAACAAAAAAATTGACATACCTCTTATTGTTACAAAGATTTCTTCTAAATCAATAGTTAGATCACTAACATCGATGTTATCCCATTACTAATAGTCATCCTTATATTACCATGATTGTAGTGACATGCGAATGCACGGTGAATAGACACACCTTCTTTAATTTCTCATAAATTGCGAAATTAGAACCTTAAAATTGTTGGTGCATAGGGATAAATTTAAACTTATGAGAAATAAACGAAGGCTTCAAGATGTGTGTCAATGCCATTTTCATTAAGGTTACCTACATTATGGTTTGTAAAAGATTTAGTGACAAATAAAACTTGAGAATACAATGAAACCCAATGACTATTAACATTTTGCACTGACAAAAACAGTTCACTGAACATTGAGCGAAGCATAGCAAGAATATCAATTTCAGTAATTTTTTATAGAATAATTTAGAAATATAAAAACTGGTAGGGGAAGAGAAAGAAACTTTGTTTCTACGGCGTTTTTTTTTTGTGTATCATACAAATAAAATTTCACTCCTATATATAGGAAATTTCATGTCTTTTCATAGGGATATAACTATCAAAATAGATATTCATATCTTTAGCAATAAACTTAATTATTCAATAAATATATCATTGAATAATCATGATTCATTATTAATAATCAATTAATACAACTTTTAATTATTTATAACTTAAACGAAAATGTTACAACATAAATTTCACTCCTTATTTTAACTTATATGAAAATTTCAAGATGAATTATTGGAGGTTAGATTCGATTACATCTTAATAAACAACTCTATTTTAATTCTTTAATCGATTAGTGGCCCAATGGCCAAATGGCCCATTTCCCTACACTTGTCAATCGAATCTGGGCTAGGCGATCAACCCAATAAATAAAAAAATCCATTCCATTGAGGTCAGTTTCGTAATTTCCCCTCCAAGTGTCGCAATTAGGGTTTCAACCCTGCTGCTCTATATATATTTCCATCATAACTTCTTCCTCTCAATCCAACTCACCGCACCCCTGCCTGTAGCCTTTCGATCTTTGGGTACTGTCTTTGTAAAGATTTAGGGTTTCAGATTCATTCAAACAAAAGGCAAAAGCTCTTTATGGTTTTTGATGAGCAAATATGTGTGTGTTTATTGGATAGAGATTGAAGCTTCGCAATCTGGTCAGTGCGGATAGAACCCGTTCCCACATGACTCGTTCCCTTGAAGCGACATTCATTGTGTTGCTTTGGTCTTCTCTCTCCCTAATCATTTTAGCTTTGATTCTTTCGGGAGAACACTTGGGCAACTATATTTTCTTTATTTCTTTCTTTTTTTATGAAGATCTGACTCTTTTTTGAGGAAGAACGGTGATGAGTTATTAACAGACCTGTAATGAATTGCGGATATGATCGCAGTTTATTATGAACATCTAAGGGACTGAGTTCTTCTATCATCCCCTCAATTTCTAGTTTCCATTTGTACTTATTTAAGTAATTCTTGTGGCTTCTTTAATTTATCTTTTTAAAATCCGAAAATTTTAATAAAATATTTTCGTGATGGAAAGAAGCCTAAACAGAATTGTTCTCCTCGCTATCCGGTGCTTCAAATTTTATGTGGCATTTGGACGTCGGGGAACCACATCTTTTCTTTTTCCTCTTAAAATGATTGGTTTTACCAATTTTGAAGGCCTAAATAAAAGAGAATCATGTAGGTGAAAAATCAAATCCTAGATACATTGTAGACTGGATAAGAACAGTCAGTACACTGACTAACAATACCATCTTCCATCTTATTTCAAATTTGAATTTATTTTTATTTTATAATTACTAGTGTTTATGGGTCGGTTTGGGTCTAAAAAATGAGCTCCAAATTTTGTTAATATTTTATCTGGATAAAAATGCTAAAATTTGAGTCCGGCCTGGTTAATCTGTATTAATTTTTTATATTATTTTTAAATATATAATATATTAAAAATATTAAAATAAATATTTTTTAATAAATTAAAAATAAATTTTAAAAAATATGTAGATTTAAATAACACTAAAATAGATGTAATTTAACAAGTAAATACTTTTAAAATAATAAAAAGTTAATAAATACTTTAAAAAACAAAATGAACAATAAAATGATATTTATACAATATTGAAACAATAAAATAATAATAATATAATATTAAAATGGTAATAAAATAGGAAGAAAATAATAAGAAAATAACATTTAAAAATAAAAAAATATAGATTTTTTTGTTTTTTAGTGAATTTAGGCTTGACTCGGCTATGCTTGGGCTAAAAATACCTTATTCAAGGCTCAGCTTATTTTTTTAAATGGGTTTTTTTTGTCCAAGCTTATTTTTTGACTTTATATTTTTGTCCAAACTCTCCCACATTTTGGACACATTCGGGCCGGGTTAGATACCTCAGCCCATAAACACATCTATGTAATCATAATTAATTTTAATTTTAAAAAAGTTTTATTTTTAAAGCTATTATTAACTAAGAGTTATATTCTATTTATTTTATTTATAAAAATCTTTATAAATCAAATTAAAATTTATCAAATTATGTATTAAAATGAGATAAATATTATTTAAATAAAATAAGTTTAAAATTCGTAATTCATACCGATTATGAACAATTTGAATATTTTTCAGAAAGGAAAGGTTGATTTATTTTTTTGATAACATTCATAATGGGTTTTATTAATATTCTTTGCCGTGGTTAAAATTCATATAAAAATTAATTGATTTAGAATTTATATGAAAAAATTTGGAGTTTAAGTTTCATTAGATTACTGTATAAAAAAATACTTAATTTAGAGTTTTAAATTTTAATTTTATAAATAAAATTTTTTATTTGATTAATGTTTTTAAATTATTAATATAATTATTGATATAATATTTATTTTATATGAATATTACATTCACATATAAAATTGTTAGGAGTTAATAGTCAACTAAAAGGATTAATTGATGAGTTTTGCAAGAGCTGAATTAGATACAAAAATATTTAAAGGCCCTAATAGATTTTTTAGGAACATTTTGAGGAATTTCTTATATCATTGAGTTGTATTACAAATTTTAACATTAAAATTTGTATTATGCTATTGTTGTTATATCATAGTATCCACAAGGTTTGTTTATGTAGTTTGATTTTTTTATGTTTGCAGAGCTTAACTCGGTGAATAATTTTATTATCTGTAATTCACAATATAATAAATAAATCACACTTTATTACTCTACAAGTATAGAGACCTTTGTACTTAAAAACTAGAACACTGTCTTCCAAATCCCCCTGAGAACTTGGATAATAGACATTAAATAATGTTTATAATTTAGTTTTATTCTCTCACAAAAGCAGTTACTCAATGAACATATTAGAATGCACCAATAAACTCCAATATATCACATAGATAAGCCTTAAAACATATATCAATTTTAGTTGCTAAGATAGAATCTAATTGAATACAAAGTAACTCGTTGAAAAAAGTTATTACAATCTCAATTATCAAAATACAATCAATCAAATATATGTTCTCCAAAATTAATAACAATATCTCTATAATCTCCACAGTTTAAGGACTTAATTGATCTATACGAATCTAATACAATCTTGAAATGTCAAAAGACTGATTTCCATAGATAGACCAAAGTATCTTCAATAACACAACGCATTAATAGTTATAAAGATTTTCTTCATTTCAGTGGCAATATGTAACAGTGCCGCTTAACAACTCTAAGTTCATCTTGTCTCAATAGTTACAATTATATAAAATCAAAATTAATTATTACATTGGAAATAAAAACATTTAAAATTGATAAAACATTGAAATTATTTAAATTTATCTAAACTCGATTGATCCGAATATGAGAAAATTCAAATTTAAAAAAAAAAAAATTCAAATTCAAGCTAAACCAAACCGAAATAATTCGATTTCGAAGACAAGCTAATTGAAACCCGTTGGAAGGAGCCCGTTTACCACCACTAATTATGATTTTGCTTGCATTTTATTTCTATTCTGTATTAATTAATTAAATTTGCATGTCTGGTTTCAAGTGATTATGATCTGTTTTGTAATTATTAATTGAGCTTATAATGATTTAAATGTTTGTAATTGTGAACAAAAAAATCCGTATGATTGTACGAATAAAGAAAAAAGATATGAATAAAAGTGGATTACAAAGAATAAATTGAGATAACCATGGTGGTAGAGAGCAAACAAAAGAATTAGATATAAAAATAAAAAATAAAAAAAATAAAAAAAGGTAATTTCTAAACCTAATATATGTTTTGATGTTTAATATATTAAAATTTTCTAAAATATCAAGAAGTAGAAGTAGATTTCATCATTGTTACATACAAAATATCCTCTATGCATTACTTTCGACAGGAGAGGAGAATAGTGGTGTTGAAGGAAACAAATCATATTCTCTTTGCCATGTCCTTCAAGGCTGAGGTTCATTCTGTTAAAACCATTCTACCAGGTTTGCTAATTTTGACAAATTGGAGCTTTTCGTCGAAAAAAACTTTTTTAGGACAAAAAAATAATCACAAAAGAACTTTTTTAGTAAAAATACAAAAAAAAAAGTGACCAATGTGAATAACAATAAATAGATCAAGCTAGGTCTCAGTAAGCATCAATCAATGGTTAAATGTCAAATCAAATGCTACATAAGGTTAAATCTGTGTAAGGAAATCAGTTTGAGGCAACCCAATTTTCAGATCTGTGCCAATCCTATTCACGACGAGAACGAGTATACATAATATGATTTTGTACAAGGCTTCGTGAAGGATGGGTCATGGAAGCCTGTGACTAGTTGTGGCCCTTAACACGGAGGACTAGGTGGCTCTGATTCTTTGTAGGCTAATGGAGGAGCCTTGGGATTATATTGTAGCGTTTGTAAAATGTATGGAATGCAAGTGGAGATCACGGAGAGCATGCATCATTCTTTACTTATCATTCCCTCGAACAATAGGGAACCACTCGCCATTGTGGGGCCATGAACAACTACTACTATTAGTGCAGAAACCAACTGATCGACTGTATTGGTTTAGATAGGGATGGAGTATGGTTCACGGATGGGGCGCAACTCCTATTTTGAGTACCTACAAACATCACTTTCTAAGTGGTACCATGATTGCAAGGTAAAGGCTACATATATTAGTTGGTGGTTTCAAAGAATGTTTAGTCTCTCTTTTTTAAGGATGAGATATTAGAAAAAGATATCTTGTTGTGTAATTTGGGATCATAAGCCTAATATTTACAACATTGGCATATTAGTTCTAATTCTTAATTAGCCCATCATTAACTAGAATTTGATTAAAACTCAATTATTAGAATATCTACACATATTTGACTCATATTTTATTTAATAATTAAAGTCAAATAAAATTTTAACCAGATTACTTTTAATTTGGGCTAACCTATCATGATGTGATCTATATTTTCCAACAGCAATTCCTCTGGTTGTTGCAGCTATTAACAAATGGGGAAGGATGTCGGATGTTGCGGAATGTAAGCTCTAAAATCCGCGATGTTTGTTTTGTGAAATCAAGTTGACCGCTTAATGGTGAGGTAAAATTCTTTTCTCTTCCACTAGAGGATTGGATTCCTACTAATTTGCAAACTCCATCGAGAATGTTACGGCATTGTAGATGGAATAAAGCGATGCAATGTTAGATCTGATGGGTGAGTGAGGGATGGGGGCATGGCATGGCAGTTGCTGGCGAGGATGAGGAGAGATGCAACGTGAGGCTTGGGCGATGTTTGAGGGCTTGAACGCATGATGGGATTTGGGATTATAAGAAAGTGGAAGCTGAAAGCCACAACTTGATGCTCATTAAGCTACCGCATAATCAGCATGAGAGAGGAATGCAGCACATTCATATGGTTTGCTCAAAACAATGGGAAGCTAGGTTGTAGCATTTCAATGGAGACCAGAGTCCAACAAACTTGAAGCTTTTATGGCAAGCATTATATTACTTGATACACCTGCTGTTCCACTATTCAAACATCCACCACAATTGATGCGGTTGAACAAGAGACTTTGCGATTCGTGGACAATCTTGTCGCGAAAAGAATAATGAAGGGGAAAAAAATAGAAAGAGGGAAAGTATTAATAAATTATAAATTATAAAAGAATTTATTTTCAAAATAGGAGCCAAGCCTTAAAAGATGAAAATTAAATTGTATTTTTTTACATTAATAAAAATATAATTATATTATTTTAATAATTTATATATTTGTAATTTTTAAAGGATTAAAATAAAATTTTATCATTTTTAAGGAAAGTAATTATACATTTAAATTTAAAGGGTCCTAACGAAAAAATTTTCATTTTAAGGGCGGGGCCCTGCGAGCTTCCCTGAATTTGACACTGTTTAGAAATATTAAATATTAATTTAATTACACCATATATTATGTTAGTTGTAGAAAGATGAGGTGAGCAGTTAGCAGTAGGAGAAGCAACGGTCGTTAGTGGACTGTCAATGCAACGGTAACCTTAGATAGATGGCTCCAAAGCAAAACAAAACGGTCACAGAGGGGGGAGTGGGACCCACCTTTTAATTCCAATCTTATCAACTACTTTTTGATTAAGTGGGAGACAAAGGAGTCAAACATAAACTTGTAGCTGTGCTCTAATAATGTACGTATGGTTACAGCTACTTACGTGTTTGACCTTTTTCTATTAACTTCATTCATAGGGCACTCTTTCCGTCGGCTACTCGGTTCTATATTCTCCACTCCTTTTCCTCCTTTTGCCTACTACCCCTACTTTCTCTTCCTTTCGTTGCAACCTATTAATTTTGCCTTCTTTACTAATCTGTTTCCCATTAATGTTATGTTAATAGATGAGAATGATTCAAACCTTTGAATTTATTTTCATATTTATTAGTATCCCAATCAATAATTCAAGTATGTTAATTCCTTTTTTAACATTTTGCCATTATTTTTTTTAAATTCTAATTTCACAAAATTAACTAAAAAAATAAATACCAATTTTGCGTAGAAGATGAAGATGAGGGGTAACTTTGACATTCCACCACACAAGGAGTGCCCCAAAAGCTAAAAGTCAGTGGTCAACATCTCTAAACTATAACCACTCCGCCATTAACACGCAAAGCAAAGACCAGCTTCCCTTCCGCTTTTATTTATATATATTCTCCTCTCTCTCTCTCTTACCCCAAGGAAGAAAACAAAGCAAACCCTAATTCGAACGTTGATAAAAAGAAAAAAACAAGCGAAGAACTAAAAATCAAGCGAAAATCTCAACAGAAAAATAAAGGAAAGAAGAAAGAGAGCGCGATGTCGTGTTCGGTCGCTGTATGTAACTCCCCTGTGTTTTCTCCGTCGTCGTCTCTTTTCTGTGGCAAAACTTCGATCATCTCTCAGTCGCCGGAAGCGTTGAACTTGTCTTTGACTCACCTCAAGCCTTCCTCTTCTTCTCCTGCTTCTCCGTCTCCTTCCTCGCCGTCTTCGCCTTTTCGGATTCGGCTACAAAAGCCCACGTCTGGGTCTCTTTTGTCAACGCCATCGTCTTCTTCGGTTTCAGGTTCGACTATATTGAAGAGGAAGAGGCCATCCAGGCTGGATATACCGGTGTCTACGTCGGCCTTGTGTTTTGGGGTTTCGGCGACTCCCTGTGAAGTGGCGAGAGAGGTAGAGAGAGAAGGAGATGGTTATTCTGTTTATTGTAAAAGAGGGAGGAGAGAAGCTATGGAAGATAGGTTTTCAGCTTCTGTTGAACTCCAAGGAGATTCAAAGCAGGTAATTATTTTTTCTTCCCTTATGATTGTGTTTGATAGCACGTTAATATAGGATTTTAGAAAGAATAAAAGTATGCTTTTGTAGAACTCTGAAATTCTGCAGAAAACTTAGTCTTCGACTAGAATTAGAGGGAAAAAGGGCATCTTTTGAAGGGGGGGGAATAGTGCTTTAAGAGGAAGAAGGAAAAGATTTGTCATGTTTGTTAATTCTTCTAGGTTCCATTAGAATTAGATGTTATTGAACTGAACAAGTAGTGGAGATAGATAGTTTAATTGATTTTGGATCAAGCAATGATTTGGCCTGGAATCATGAATTTTATGTTGGTGAGGCTCATGGTTTGACGTGATGATTGCAGGCATTTTTTGGGGTTTTTGATGGACATGGAGGTGCTAAAGCTGCAGAGTTTGCAGCACAAAAGTTGGAGAAGAACATCGTAGATGAAGTTGTTAGAAGAGGAGACAGGAGTGGAGTAAAGGAAGCTGTTAAAGATGGTTATTTGAAAACAGATGCTGAGTTTCTTAAGGAAGACGTCTCTGGCGGCACATGTTGTGTGACAGCTTTGATCCAGAATGGGAACCTTATTGTATCCAACGCGGGTGATTGTCGTGCTGTTATGAGCAGAGGTGGTGTTGCTGAACCTCTTACCTCTGATCACCGACCTTCAAGGGAGGATGAAAAGAGCAGAATCGAGACTTCGGTAAGCAGTTTCTCAATAAATCAACAACCTTTGCATTTGTTCACAATCAGTAATTCATGTGTGCATCTCGGAACAAACTTGATCTGATGTGTTGTGTGAAATTTGTTTTCTGCAGGGTGGCTATGTGGACTTATGCCGTGGTGTTTGGAGAATTCAGGGTTCTCTTGCTGTCTCCAAAGGGATTGGAGATCAGCATCTTAAACAGTGGGTAATATCCGAGCCGGAGACAAAGATAATTGGCATCAAACCTGAATGCGAGTTCTTGATATTAGCTTCAAATGGCTTATGGGATAAGGTATGGTATTGAAGATTTATTTATTTTCTTTCAAATTATTTCATATCTTTACTATCTTTACAGCATATGATTTTGCATATTAATCTCCTAGTTTGTTTGTTGTCCAGGTTTCTAACCAAGAAGCAGTTGACATTGCTCGTCCATCATGTCTAGGCATCAATAAAGTGAATCCATTGGGTGCCTGTAAAAAGCTTGTTGAGCTTTCAGTTTCGCGAGGCTCATCGGACGATGTTAGCGTGATGCTGATTCAACTGGGCCGCTATATTTAATTACCTAATTTATAAAAGAAAAAAAAAGTAGGCGGCCAATTAACTCATAGGGGAAGATAGAATCCTTTTACAATAAACCATTTAGAGAGCTAGTTGGTGGAAATTGGTTTGGTTTATTTTGGTAGGCAGCAGGATTTAGTATTTATTGACCATTCTTTGTGGGGAATTTTATACCCACGGCTGAACCAGAGACTCAGTTGTAAACTTGTTTATATATTTGACATTCATTCTTTAACCTTAAGAGCTGTAAATCAGGATATATTCTTTTTAGAGGCCATTTTCGGATCATTCTTTTCAATGAATAAGAACTAGTTCATGCATTAACCAGATTTATGGGAAATTTGAGCGTTTCAAAGAGATTCAAGCATTTATGAATCATGCACTCTGTTCTATATGCATTCCCTGATAAGTCGTGTATTTTGTTCATGCATGCTGTGGGGATACTATGCATATTGAAATTGGATATTCAGTTCAATGTCAAAGAGTTTCAGGAGCAGTGATTTTGGTTCTAAACCTTTGAAAGAGGTTAAAACAAGTACATTTTTTTTTTTTGGAAGTGGTCAAATAAGAACCAATTAGGACCAAGTTTTATTGTAATTATGTTGTATTTTTATCTACAATGGTGTCAAAAAATAAGCATGCCGTATGCATTGAGAACACACAAGCCTATTCAAGTCTGATAGCCGCCTGGCTAGAGACTTACTCCTTTCTAAGAGGCATATCAAAATTTCAAGCTTATAAGAAGATTGATGGTCAAGCTTGCTACCATTAAGGCAAGAAGACCCTACTTCCTAAGCCGGGACTCTACTTCTTGTCCTTGTTCATGCTTGTGATTTCATCTTCAATTATTATTATTATTATTATTATTAAAAGAGTCACATGTAAACACTGGGAGTACGGCGAAGTAGAGGGAACCATTGTCCCCAATGGATGACACGGTTCATCGATCCTTTTTCTTCAGCCCAATGGAAGTTTCAACACTTCGCAAACTCGTGTCGGAATGCCTTCGTAAGTGCTCAACATTTGAGCTATTGATTGCTTGTTTGTGGCGATGTTGAGCCATCGCAATTGAAGCTAATCTTTAGGAAGAGGTACATAGTATATGTATGGTAAACATAAATTTCAGGTTTAATCCTCCATTATCTTTAGCAAGCTCAAATGTTGTTTATAGGCATATAATAATCACTTCTCTATAACAGGTCAAATCTTGATAGATAAATAGAGCTATTATAGAGAGAATTAATTGTATAATGATGGAAATGTTAGCAATTGTAGAGAAATATTGAAAGAGAGAAAAATTTGTAGAGAAAACAAAAAAAGTTGTAAAATGACTTACTAACTTTTAACGCTTAAGTTATTTTACATAAAAATGTTACCATTTTCTATTGACCAACTCAACATTTTATATTGACCAAATTTATTTTCCTCAACCAAACATTAAAAAATAAAAACAAAAACATTTTCCATAGAATAAAAAATGTGAATCAAAATAGTCCCACCATTAAAAATGCACTCATTTAAAATAATAAATTTACTATTATTAGTAAAACCCAAATAAATCAATTTACAAATTAGAATAAATTGTTTAATAATGACGCATGTGATATTTTATATGTTTAAGTTGAAGGTAATATATTTTATATTTTTCTAACATTTGAGAAATTAAGATAATAAAAATCCATTAATTAAATATTAATTAAATATTAAACACTTAAAATCACATGCAACACATCTAATATTAGAAATTAGTATTAATACCTGATTCAATGTCTCAAAATTAAAATACTTATAATATTTTAAATTTCAAAAGAATAATTTTTTGTCTTTATAATGATTTATTTCAAGCCTAAAATTGTGATGTGTGTGCTTACCATCATGGTAATATCAGAGAAGGGTGAGAGATTGTAAAACTTAGTATAATTATAGGAAAGCCCTTTAACATGAAAACTTATCTAGAACATGGTTTGGTTTTAACAGAGAGTAATCGATATCCATGTTGAATAAAATGGAAGGTTCTTAATCAAGTTCAACAGCATAATGAGATTGCCACGACCGTTGACCCGAACACATGTGAAATGAAGTTATCGAGTCGTTTGGTCAGCTCATAATAACGGTGGTTGACAACAATGACCACCCAGTTGATTGTGGTGTGGGACAAGTAGCAGGCGCGCGCCCACAAATAAGCAGTAGAACAATATAAAACGTCATAGCTTACGAAGATTTGCGAGATGAATCTACATGGATATGGGTTCAGTGAACAATACCCTGTTTACCTGATGACAACTATGTATATTCATTTTGACAATTGCTTTTCCCTTCATTAATTAGCATTTAAGATTAAAGATGGAACTTTCAAATACAAACACGACAGCACCCACACTTGGCAAATTCCCCCAAATATTTCAACCACAAAGGCTGTCTTTCTTTGCGAGCCAAGTGGAAATGTTCTCTCCTTTCTCTTTTTCCATAAAAGCATTAAACACAATTTGCTTCCATTCCTTCGTTTTAGCCCATTCAAGGTTTAGTGGACAACAATATGTTTCGTTTCTTTTTCCCATCTTTCCCTTGTAGTAAGGAAATTGTTGTAGCTTATCCAATTCCAAGACCTTGTTAAGGTGATTATAGTGGGAATATTGCTTTGCTGCTCCCTTTGTATTTTAATAAGCAAAAGCATTGCATTCGGGCATATCCTTAGGCCCACTCACTTCCACCATCCTCATCCATGATTTGTAATAGTCTTTCAAATATAAATCAATTCATGCATGGCCTTTCAGTAACGTGGAAAAGTGAGCAAAACAAGATTAACATTTGGAAGGGACAGAAGTTATAATTGTACCATTCAAGTAGGGTGTGAAAGGGGCTATACCCCTGTATTTAGTCCTAAGAGACCATGTGTCTAACCATGATTAGCCTTCAGTTTTTGTTACAAATACTTGAAATTTAATGGGAAATCATAAAATCTTATCCTAATCCAACTTGAAACTTGATCAATCCAAGAAATAAAACCAAGTAGCTACGGTCCAAAAAGCTCTCATCGACTTCAAGGACCCCCTCTTATTAAAATGCTGCAATTTGTAATTTAAGGAAGTTAGGGAGTGTCAAACATCGGTACTCTTTGAGTACATGGAAGGGTGTCAACCAAAATACGTATCTTTCATAAGATTCGAATGGATGTTGCCTCCATACATAAAGTTGTCATTACAATCATTTTTTAAATTTATTTTTATAATTAATTGTTATTTAAAGGGAGGGTGGTGGTGCACGTCAACAAACTTTCAAACTCAAAAACTCTTCACTGCCAAGGCCAGACAAACACAGCACACAAGCAACGTGGAGTGAGAGATTTAGACAGCTGTAGATGGGATCGGATCTGCCTTGCCAAAACACAGCCTTAAGTTCTTCGGTGTTTGAGACGTGGACCTACCATTTCCCGCCAGGTAAGCTAATAATGGTTACGCCCCGGATTGAAACACCAGTCTCAAAACCGAACTCAACCCTCTTGTCCTTTTGTTTGACTCCATCTTAATTTAGTGGACTTTGCCTTTAGGCCACCAACTAGGCACCTCTTCACTATTTTTTAATCACCTACATCACAACCACGTGTTGCTTCATCCATCCTCTTTAATCATTTTGGGAGTAAGGTGATCATGGGATATCGTCAGCTTTGTGCTTACTAAACTATACCTTTTTTTTTTCAGACAATTTTCATTTTGGCTTTTTAATTTTTTTATCGCTTTGGTTTCAATTACTCTTTATTACTTTGGTTACCTACTTTAAATTTTAATCAAATTGGTTTTTTTAATAATTTATCAACATTAATCTAACAAACATTTTATATGTTCTTCATAAAAAAATACATAAAGATAAGATTATAAAAAAGTTTAAAATTTTCATAATTTTTTTTAAAAAAATTCATGTCTAGAGGTGAATCCAACGAGGGCAACACTCTTATATTCTACATTATAAAATTTTCTGTATTAACAATATTGGCAATTTTCTTTTGCCAAAACAATGTCGGCAATTTAATCACGTGAAATAAAATAAAACAAGATATGAATTAACAATGCATCAGATTTTGTATAAATATGAAATAATTCATAACATTATTTACCGTACCTTATTTCATATCATGTGATTAATCAAGTACAAAATTTTTAAACTAAGAAAATCCCTTTTAATTTAAGATACTCAATAACAGATGTCTAAACCTAATATTCTAGAAGTAAAGATAAGAGAGGAGAGGGAGGGAGGGAGGGAACTATTTGGGACACGTTCTAGTGAATGAGTGGTTTTGGAAATATTCTATTTAGCTCATCAAAATTTTTGCTTTTCCACGAACCCTCTACGCTATTACCATGACATGTCAACCACATGTTTCATAACACCAAACTAACATCAACCAATCAATGCCCAGAACAAACCTTGCAAGTAACATACCCTAAATCAACGGCTGCGATCTATTCCACATGGCCTCTCCCATATAAAATCACCCTCCCTCCTGCCTCCACCTTCCCACTCCCTTTTACGTCAATAAAAAAAATAAAAATAAAACTCGTGACATAATTATTAAACTGTTTTCCGTATTATCCATTTCTAAATTCCACGTCATATTAAATATAATTATTAAAATATATACCTTCTTACGCATCTTTAAATACTCATTTGGGCCCTCGAAAAACACACACCTAAAAACATACAGGAAAAAGAAAACAGTTTTTTTTTTTTTTTGTTTTAAGTTTCAGAGATGGAGAAACAGAGCAACTCCAAGAAACCTTCTTGGGTTAGGGGGAAGTGCTTAGGCAAAGGTGCCTTTGGTACTGTCAGCTTGGCGATCCACCAATCAGATGGTGCTGTTTTCGCTGTTAAGTCTGTGGATTTAGCAACGGGTGTTCCCAGCCAATTGGAGTCTTTGGAGAATGAAATTAGAATCCTCCGTTCCCTAACCTCTCCTTACGTTGTTGAGTATCTCGGCGATGATGTGACTAAGAATGAATCCTCGGCGGCGTCTTTTCGGAATCTTCACATGGAGTACATGCAAGGTGGCACCGTTTCTGACGTGGCGATCGTCAAACAACGGTTGGCTGACTTGGACGAGAGGATTTTGCGGTGGCACACGCGGTGCTTGTTATCGGCTCTGAAGTACATGCACGGCCAAGGCATTGTACACTGCGATGTGAAAGGGAAAAATGTTTTGGTTGGACAGGATTTCAGCTCCATAAAGCTCGCGGATTTCGGTTCGGCTATTGAAATTGTAAAGGAAAGCAGGGGTGACAGGTGTGGGACCGTGATCACGCCACGTGGAAGTCCTCTCTGGATGGCTCCGGAGGTTATTCGCGGCGAGTATCAAGGACCGGAGAGTGATGTTTGGTCCCTAGGCTGCACCGTCATCGAGATGGTAACCGGAAAGCCAGCTTGGGAGGATCAGGGTCTCAAGTCATTGACTCGAATCGCCAACTCGGACGAATTGCCTCGGTTACCGGCTGAATTATCTGAACTCGGTCAGGATTTCGTTGAGAAGTGTTTGATAAGGGATCGAACACAAAGATGGAGCTGCGATCAGCTGCTACAACATCCATTTGTAGCATCGGCTTCAGCACCGAGTGAAATCGGAGAATCATCTCCACGTTGCGTGCTCGATTTCAGCAGCTCGGATTTCGAAGAGGATGAAAATACGGGGAATTTCGAAACTTGGGCGAGGGAGAGGATAAGTAAATTAGCTACAGAAGAAGGGGTAGTTTGGGAATCGGATGGATGGGTGGCGGTAAGAAGTTACGCGCGTGAATCAGGCGTGAATTGTGAGGAAGGGACAAGTACGGAATATCCAGAGTTTATGAGAACAATGAAGGAAATGATTGAAGGGACAAATTTGGAAACTGCCGATTGCTCTGATGGCACTCATTCAGTGGAGTGGCAGTGTAGTAATTACAAGCAATCGAAAAGGTCAAAATGGTCGAGTGGTGAGTTACGGTGCGGTGGGTGGAGATGCGAGTGCTCGACTGGTTCGAGCTGTCTGTATGGGTCACAAAAGATGGAGTTAGCAGTGGGGAAAGGACAGTTGAGAATCTACATGTTTTATAATTTATTATTAAAACTAATTTTCTGTAATTTAAGAATATTCAAATATATTTTATTGGTGTTTTTCAATTACTCTTTTTTATTTACTATATTCTTTACCTTTTCTTCTCAGCCTCAAAATTTCCCCAGTCATCACAAGAATATACATGGTTATTAATGAAACATTCTGGAAATTAAAAAAAGTCATTAAGTTCAATTTTTTAACTAAAAATTTGTGTTAAAAAATAAATAAAGTTAAAATATAAGGATTTAGCTGTTTGCCACTAACGAGAATAATGGCACCAACTTTTTGAGCAATTTAAAGGGTGGCGCAAACAGTTGGTTTAATAGGGTGGAAAAATGCGCGGACTGGATAATAGAGTTGAACACACAAATTGCGTTGCGGGATGATCTTTCTATTTATCAAAGTGCAAAATCAGCTTAAATATCATTTCCATTTTACACGCTAAGATTTGGTTCACAGGAAACCATTCTAATAATATATGGTTGAAATTAACAAAAAGCAGAGGAAACAGCCAGAAGTAGTTGGAAATTGAACACGAGGGTGATGATTGTCTCGTAAATTCCAGGTGGATAGCTACCAAGTTATTGCAGCAGTTTCTGGAAGTCAAGATGTTTGGTCTCTTAGAACATCATGCTTTTGTCAACAAATGTAATGGAAAACTTCAAACAAGAAATGCCAACAAATTCATCTGTCTCCATTGTAAAGTACGATGTTAGATTTGGTTCGCTGTCCATTTTTGAAGCTTCCCACGAATTTGCTGCTCTGTGACTTTCCTTCGGCCGCGTGGTCCAGTATTGGAAGCTTCAGTGTGGTTGTAAAGTTAAAAAAGGGGCACATTCACATTACATGTTTGCTTACACGCATTTGGATGAAGAAAAATGGCAATAAGATGCTACAACTGTTTTCCATGTGAAGAAGAAAGTGGTAACATTTTGTGACAAATTAGTGTATGAACTAAGGAACCTTCTTAAATAGACGGATGTGGTTGTCTAAGTTTACCACATTCACGTTTAGACGTACATTACTTCCAATGACTATATGTTCTCCACAAACATTCAATGTGACCTTATTCTAGGGTTGAGTTCTATATTTTATATTTAATGGATGACAATTTGGGGTGGACAAAAGTCTAATCAAATTGACTTATTTGATTCATCAAATTAATTACGATAGTTATGAAATTAAGTCTTAATCATTTATATTGTATATTATTTTTAATTTCTTTAATTATATTTATAATATTTATATATAATATAAAATTAAAATAAAAACTTAAACCAACAAACATAGTCATAACTGAAATGACAAAATTATTATATATTCACAAAAAAGATCAAACGTTTTAAGTCCTAGTGACCCCTTTTTCAAATTTGTAATTGTAAAAAATATATGTATTTGTATTATATTTCTCATATTTAAAAGAAAAAATAAAATCGTATCTAGAAGAAAAAAAGGGATTAATGTAATTTTTTTATCTATAACTAAGAAAATTGTTAAATATATAAGCTCAAACGCCGAAGTATTAACATTGTGACAAGAAGAGAAAGTACATGAAACTAAGATACCAAGTTAGCTTGTATCTTTTACCAATCATTTAATGCCATTTCATCTTTTTTTTTTCATGTCATCGACATATCATTTTATTGAAATTTTTAATACAAAATTTGTATAATTAACAAATATTTTCCCGCCACATCCCTATCCTAATTGAAAATTGTGTATCTTATTCAACACTAATCACCAAGACTACAATTCACTCCAATGTTGGGATTCTCTAAATTTATTTTTCTAAAATTTTATCTTATCGTTAAGGTGTGTTAATGACATGAAAATAAAAAAAGATAAGACGGTATTAATAATTTGCAAGGGATACGGGCTGATTTGGTATCCTAATTTCATATAATCTAAAAAGTTGGTTTGTCACCCTCAACCAATTAGATATTAACACATTTTATATATAATGTGTATTTTTTCCCATATGGAAATATTGAAAATTATATTGCTTTTCTCAAATATCAAATGGATAAATATCAAAACTACACATGAACTTTGATTTGTTGTGTAACACTATATTTGAGTTTTTATTTTATGCAATTTTATACATAAAATTTTATTTTGAATTAATTTTTACAAACCTCTAGCAACATTATCTACGTAGCACTAGTTTATATTTATATATTACACACACAAACAATTATATTAATTTACTATGAAAATAAATAGATATATTTATTTCTTTAAATGTGTACAACTGAATCAAAATCAAAGTTTAATGTGTACATTTGAACCAAAAGTAAAGTTTCATGTGTATAATTACATCAAATCAAAGTTCATATATTGAATTGCACGTTGAAAACAAAATTCATTTGTAATTTTGGTATTCATCCCTCTAAAATATTAGCTTTAAAGATTTAAAAATTCTTCAATCTTTTTCAAAAAAAATCAATTTACCATTTTTTCACCTATTCTACCATTCACTTGGAAAATTACAATCAAATCCCTTTAACTATTAACGATAATAGTTGACTTTTTTGTAGGTTGTTTTTGTCATGTGTTATGTTTAGGTTGCACCACGTGGCATTATAACATTTTTCTCTTTAAATTCCTTGTTAAAAAAAAGTTATTAGAATGTTAAAAAATTATCAAACATTATGAAACATTAATAATTTTTATAACTCTGTAATATTATTTTACAATTCTTATAAAATTTTGTTGTTTTTAAAAAAAATTTAAAAGAAAAAAATATCATATATGTCACGTCGCATAATTCTAACCTAACACATGAAGAAAAAACCAACAAAAAATCAATGAAAAGATTAGTGAGGTGTATTTTCCATAGGTTAAAAAGGTGCAATTAAGCGTAAAATAGAGTAAGGACATAATTGAAATTTCGAAAACGTTTCAATCAAATGAATTATGCTAATTACGTTCCTACTAGAGTTTGTCCTTTCTTCTAATTTAAAAAAAAAAACAACATTTTAAGATGCATGTGTTCTACTAAATCGCTTGTGCGTACCAAAACAAAGAGAGAAATTTTGGTATAAGTTGTAAATGGAACTGTTTACGGGAATTCACAAATGTAGTTGGACCCAATTATTTTAATTCATCAGTCTAAAAATTGGGCTATTTGCAAGCCTTTAGACCCAGAGAAGACTTCATTGATAAGACTAAAAACTTGGGCCATTTGCCTTTGGGTTGAGATTTTCACTTTAAAAATTAGGGCTCCACCTGATTCAACCCAAGCCCAATTTCTCAAAAGAAACTAAAAACTAGCCTACACGTGACAGTTACTACTACTGTAAACCTTGACTCTCTGCTCTGCGTTAACCTCACGCCTCCTCCCTCATTGTATAAGAAAACCCTAAACCCCAACACATCTTCTCCTGCCGAACCATCCAAACGCCTCACTCTCCACAAATCAAATATGGCAAGCAAAGAGCCCGATCACGAGCACAGAGAAGACGATGACGCCCCCGCCGCCGATGATGAAGACACCGGTGCTCAAGTTGCCCCTATCGTCAGGCTTGAGGAAGTCGCCGTTACCACCGGCGAGGAAGAAGAAGATGCCATACTCGATCTGTATGTATACTTTTTATTGTTTATTTTCCCCATTCATTTTATTTTTCTATTTTGGAATAATCTTGGAATTCGAATGGTTTGAATTGTATATTATATTTTTATCAGGAAGTCGAAACTGTACCGATTTGATAAAGACGGGAATCAATGGAAAGAGAGAGGCGCTGGTACTGTGAAGCTGTTGAAGCACAAAAAGACCGGAAAAGTTCGCCTTGTTATGAGGCAATCTAAGACTCTCAAGATCTGCGCCAATCATTATGGTTCGTTATCTTCTTTCTTTTTCTCACCCTCAATTCTTTTTTTTTTTTTAGATTCGTGATTTTACGAAAGTAAACAATATTCTGCAGTGTTGGCAACGATGACGGTGCAGGAGCACGCAGGGAACGACAAATCGTGCCTATGGCACGCTTCTGACTTTGCTGATGATGAACTGAAAGATGAACTTTTCTGCATTCGTTTTGCATCAGTGGACAGTAAGTAAAAAAATTATTAATTAACTTTTCTGTCATGTATCTGCTAAATTGAAATTGGATCAATGTTGTTTCAATTCTTTATTTAGACTAAGATCTGGTCCTGCACATTAGGGTTTAATACTTCAATTAACATAATGGTATAGAGTTGAGCTTTGAGCTTTTCTACTAGCAGTTTCATTGTGACTTCTAATATTTTACCTAATTTTTGTTTTGTTCTTAACTGTGTTAATTCTTGATTGAACACAGTTCAAAGGTTTATGGTTTAATTCTAAGCTATTGGGATCAAAATTGTGATCATTCTACTTGACCTTGTATCGGTTTAAAATAAGCATTTACTGTAAAAAAAAGACTGCATTACGAATTTCTGGTAAGAATTGGCATACTGCTTTCACCTTTTATTAAGACAGTCAAAACATAGGAGGCGGATTGTTGTTGATTTTGCATCTAATAACACCATGCATCTGTGTTAGGAACTTATGATATTTAAAAGAAGCTATTGTATATGGTTTTTTTTGTGCTTATTAATGGCTGCAATAATTTATTGAAATTTACCTTTTGTTTCTTTATGGGCACTTCTCCGTCTTTAGTGGTTAGTGGAAAAAGTGCAGTTGATAGAATGTGCGGAGAAGTAAGAAATATCAGTAATAATAAGATAACTTGACACCTATATGTAGAGTATCTTATAGGTCTGTTTCTTAAAGTTTAAGTGAACTTCAGTTTTTCACCTTTTGCTGAGGTGGCTGAAGTTGACTTGAATTATACCTTAAAAGGAATTTTTGGATTGAGTCAGTAGTATCTGTGTGTGTGTATGGTATTTCTTTACTTGGAAACTAATAAGGTGGTGCGACATTGCATTCTTTTATAATGATTATAAGGTGCCATTTAAATAAGATAGGTTCCCTTGGATTTCCAGTTGATGAACTTCAAAATTAAGTGTTGATGCTTGTGTAAAAGAAATGTGCTCTAAGTATTTGTTGTTTTAATTTCTATTCCTGAATACTTTGTTTATTCATGAATATTTGTTTCCTTGAGCTGATCCGTAAGTAGACAGGTTATAGAAATGGTTACATGTATGATTTGAGATCTGGATATAATAGCCATACTTGAGAGTTTGATATGTGGTGATAAATGATTAGAGAAGCGTAGTTGGCTTTATTTTTTCTTCCCTTTTAGCAACAATAAAAATGTGTTTTACGAGAGTAACAGGAACAGTTAAACTTATAGATTGGTTTGGGTTGTAGTTGGCTGCATTTGTTTGTTATTTCCCTTTATTGACAATTCTTGTGTCTTTGGTAACAAGATCCTTTTGGTCCTTACTGAATGTTTTTGTTTTCATTCTTAAATTAGATTGCAAAAGCTTCATGGAAACGGTCCGAGAAGTTGCTGAATCACAAAAATCAACAGAGGAAAATAAAGAGGCATCTGCTGCAGCTGGTCTACTTGAGAAGTTGAGTGTTGAGGAAAAGGAAGCCAAGGATAAAGTGGAAGAGAAGGATGTTAAAGCAAAGGAAGAAACGGAAACAAAGGAGGATACAAAAAAAGTAGATGATAGTGAGAAGAAAGATGGGGAGCCAGAATCAACTTAAAAAAGGGGGTTGGGTTGTGTTTGTTTTCTGTGCCATATGCTTTTTGGGCTATATGGTGAGATTAGTCACCTCCCATGTCTTGCATATTCATCTCCTGCAGAGGAAACTAGATGGGTCAGTATGTTTATAAGCTGGAATGGTTTGAGGTCCTTTGCGTGTCATTAGGTATGAGTGTTTGTGAGTGTTGAGGTTTGTTCAAACACCGAGTCATGTTTACATACATTGCATGTTGAGAGTTTTTTTTCGCGGTTTTGAGTATTGTGAGGGAGGGTTGTCAACCGGGTTTTTCCCAGTATTATTATTATCTCCAAATTGTCTAAATTACTTATTATTGATAGACAAGTTTTTCTTTATTTTTTAAATTTAGATTTCTTTATATGAAATTCGTAACCTTGTTTGTGCGCAAGAAATTTGGATTGCCTGACCCAGAAAGAATTGGCTAAATGTCGGATGTAAGTTTAGGTGACCCGTATACTACGATGGGATCTTTTAAGCTGAGTGTGATCCTTCTGGCTCTATATCATGTCTACTGGGTGGTAGTAAGTATTAAGGCATAAATATTTTACATATGGACGGAGTGACAATAGATTATTCACTAGTTTTGAGTTCACCCTTCGGTTAATACTTTCTAACCCCACATCTAACGTATTTTGTGTAAATTGTAGATTTAATATTTATATTTTAATTTGATCCTTTTGTCTTTGTACTTTTCATATTTTAAAATTTTAGTGTTGACCTAATTCTAAAACTTAAATCATTTGATTAAATTATGTCATTAGTTATATATTATGCGTAAAGTTATAGATTTAGTCTAGAATCATTTTTAGTGGTTATATTTTTTTAATTTCAAAATTTTAGTCTTAATGTGAACGATAGTTGTTAAATTCATTAGTTGATTTTTTGTAAATAATATTTGAATAACAAATAGACATAGCATTACAGATGTGATAATATATTGACATATTAAATTTTCAATATCTAAAAATACAGGATTGAAAATAAACAAATCAAAGTATAGATACTAAATCCATTAACTTTATGAAAATTACATGGTCTAATACAAGAATTTGACCATATATATATGCCATCTGCCTTGTTTAGCACTTGAAGTTTGATTGTACAGGATTTTTGGTATGGGCATTGGCAATGGTCAGACCTAAACCCAATTTTTTTTATGGCAAAAAAAAAGGGTCCAAACCCATAATCATATTGGAAATTGGAAATGGCTTTGGAGTTCTCTTAAAGAAATGGTGGGGGGGGGGGACAAAAAATGAAAGAGCTAGGTCACATTAAATGAGTGATATGGATGTCAGACCTAACACATCTATTTCTATCCTCTCTCCCTCACATACCAACATCTCCTGCTATTCTACCTTATAAAATTCCAATTTCTCCTCCCCTCGTGCAATGTACTAAAACTGAACTTGACAATCATTCATTGTACGGCGGGTGCTGGACTTGGTCTTGGATAATATAATTTTATATTCTGTGCTGGATATGTAGCAATAGAATCGAAGGGTAGAATGATTTGGTTGTTAAGGTTGATAAACCATACATACAATATCTATCTTAGTCCTTTAATCATCCAATTTTCTAATTTTTCTTGTCTTTGTGCCTCAGTTACTATTTTCAAAACCAATCATTTTAATGTTTTAGTGTAAGCTAATGATTTTCATGAGAATGGACAGATGGGGGATTTGGTTGTTGTGATGGATGTATCTAATTTCTTAGTTCCTAACTAATAATGCAGCTGTTAGTGTGAATCATTATCCAATTATTTCGCCCATCATGGAAATGGAAACTTCAACAAAGCTATGACCTTTGGCTTTGGCACGAAAGAAAGAGAAAAATAAGTGTTATGATAAGTCCTATACATGGTCATCTTGTACTCAATCAGCAGCCTATGGTCTTATCAGTTTGCAACTTGTTTGAAACTTGCTCTCTCATAAAATCATAATTGAACCACCAAAACAGGGAGGTCGGCCATTGAATTCCCTCCTCCAACTCACCAACTTTTATACCATTTTCTCTTCAATCAACCCATGTGTTTTTTCTCTTCACATACAAAAAACACTCCACTTCGGGTTCACTCCCATCCCATTAGTTGATAAAGAATGTTTAAAATTAGTGGTGTTTTGGCATCTTGCAGAAAATGCAAAGGCTGCCCAAATAGCTTTTGTGTCAGTTTCAGATGGCTTTTCAATTTCTAATTACTAAATGAAGAAACTAAAGGAAAGAAAAAAAAAAGAAGACAAATTATCTAAGTTTTGAAGGGGAAAGGAAACATCGTGTTTGTGTCTAGAAAGATTCAAAGTAACCCAAGGGGAAGAGGGGACCCCATAAGCTAAAGCAAACAAACAAATACTCCAAATAGTCCTTTAACATTCGCTACACTTGATCAATTTAATAGATAGCAGCTCATATTTCCTCACCTACTTGATTACTTTTTTTTTAATGTTATCTTGTATCTGATAATTACATTAGGTCTTGATTAAATTCAGAGTTAAATCAAGTTAAATTTCTAAACAAAAGATAAAGTTACATTATTATTATTTTCTTTATCTACAATTTTGAACTTGAAACTTCAATAAAAGGATAACCAAATTTCTTACTATTTCACCTAATATTTGATTATCTCTTGAATACCCTGAATTTATTGAAAAAAATATCGCCTGCCCTGCTAGTCTGAATCAAATCAGCTGGCTATTTTGTCAATAAACATAGCCATAGGGGACAGTTTTGATGGTTACTTCACCATGTTTATAATCTTTGGATTCTGACATCTGATTAGCATTTGCACCTGCAATTCAGGTGCCCCTTTATTTTAATTACTATGTAAAACAAACAAAAAATTTCCCATTGGTCTATCTATTATTTTATTTATATGTACTTTTTTTGTCATTGGCCAAGTTGAGAAGACTGAAAAACAGTGTTATGGATAATAGGAATCAGCATTTTTTTCTGATCATGACACAATCAAGTTCTTTCCTTAGCCAACTTTTCCACTGTTGTGCAGTTTTCAGATTTTTGAACTTAAAATAATATTTGTTAAAATATTCACAAGTTTCTTAAGGTTTGACTTGAGTGACCTTTTAGTTTTAACATTTTTAACCTATTCTTAACCAAAATTAAATCCAGTAGCAAGCAATATGTTTGAGTCCATCGTTTTAGTTTAACTGGAGGCTAATATTTGATACATGAAAATTTCATGACAACTTGACTAGGTACTTTTTTAAGGTGTGTTCTCAATTGCTTTTGGGATGAATTTTTTTTTAAAAAGTACTTTTCTCTTAAAAGTAATGAATAACATATATCATTGGGGCAACTTTTTTACCTTTTGGGATGAACTTTTTTAGAGATGAAAAAGCAGTAAATTTTAGCTTTTTCAGCTAAAAAGTACTTTTGGCTGTTATTTTACCTTTTTAACCTTACTTTTTGACTTAAAATGTGTTTGATGCTATTATTTTGTGTTCTCTTTCTTGATTATTTAATATAATTTTTACAAATGTGTTAAAAGCATTAATTAAAAATAAAAAATATTTTTTAAAATAATATAATTGTGTCAATATCTAATTACAAATATTTAATTATTATATTTAAATATTTAAATATAGTTTATATATTCTAATTAAATTTAATAAATAATTAATATTAATTACTTAGAAATATTTAAAATTAATATTATATATTAAAATATTAACACTAAGTTATAATAAATTAATTTTTTATATTTTTACTAAAATATTATAATATTAACTAATTTGAACATTATTTAAATACATATTTGTTACTTTATAATATCATGTCTAAAATGGACATTTTACTTTTCAAAAACACTTTTTCACCGCACTTTTCAAAAGCAATGAAGAACTGGCCCTAAGATTTATGCTTATCTAAGGGTAATGCTATTCCAAAAAGATGCTGAAACTAAACATGTGAAAAAAAAAACAGATAAAAAAAGAATATCATGATTTTTTTTCCCTGGGAATTTGATTACTTAGTTTAAGCAATATATTATATCCCCATGAGCAAAGAGATGGTGTTAAACATGCTATTTAAGGTCTAATTATATTCTATCATTTATTGGTGGACCACAAAATTTAAAACCAAATTTGAGAGCAGTAAATTTTCACTTTTTTTCTCTCTAATGTTTCCTTTTAATTATGATTGGTTGGTGTTGGAGACAGCTTTGAAATAAATGAAGCCAGTTATCAGCATGAACAAAGAATCTTGTACTAAAAAAAATATTAGTTGTTTATTCTATAAATTTCATGTTGGGGGGTCATTTCTTGATTGTTTAAAAAGTTAAAACTATGCCAAAAAGAATTTAGCCAAACAGTAAATTGATGAGATAGTAAGGAAAAAACAATTGCAGGAAACTGTCAATGATTCCCTGTAAAAGATATAGGGAGTGTGATATTATATCTTAAGATTCTGGTATATAATTGTATATATTATATATTATTTTTTGTGATTATTATTAGTACAAATTTCAAAGCTTAGACTGCAACTAGTAGTCCTATAAAATAGTAAGTGAGATAAAAGAGCATTGAATGCATTTTGCAACTTCTTTGGACGCACACAGCACTTGCCTCTTTCATTACTTACTGCTTACTTCCTACATTCTCTCTAATTCTCTTCCCCTTTAAATTCTCTCTTTCTCAAAGGATTTGCTTGTCTTCCAATTCCCATTTTCTTCTCCTCTTCATTCACTTAATCTTACCATAGTCATGAATCCTTCAGAAGAGTTTTTAGAACAAGGAATATCTCAACAGGTAGAACCTTCTTTCTGTACACCATGGCTTACTGCCATTCATAGTTCACCCATAAGTCTTTTTTCTTATCCAAAATTGGATAAGAAAATGTGATGCAGTCATTTTCTATTCAGTTTCTTGTGCCTCTCTCCCTGTGTTCTGCTGTTAATTTCTAATGGATGAGATTTTTTAAAATTTCTTTTTATTGATGAGTAAAATGTTTATTATAAGATAAGTGTGGGTTTTGAAATTAGGACATGTAATGGAAGAGCAACAGTTATTTATCCATTAACAGGCTCTTTGAAATTAGGACATGTAATGGAAGAACAACAGTTATTTATCCATTAACAGGCTCTTTAATGGTTTCTGGTTAAAATTTGTCCCTAAGCTTTGAGTGAAATTTTGGTTTTCAAGCAGAGACTTGAGTAGCTCTCTGGGATGTTTTATGTCAGCCTTCCAATCAAATGAGAACAGGGAAGAGTGAACCTTGTCCTGAAATTTATGCATTTAGCATTCAGCTTCATAGATTGCATATGGCGGATACAAGGTAGAGAAACTTAACCTCAAAAAAGACTGCTATTGATTATTAAACTAAGCTGCGTAGGTAGAATAAAGTTTTGAACTTTATAGAGTCCCCCAGTTTCAATAACCCTGCTTATCTCACTTTATCTTTCCTACTCATTTTGGTGCGTTATTATCACACCATTGAATATGTTGAAACATTGATATATAGTTTTGGTTTTGTGGGTCAGAACTTGAGGAAGGCATCTTGCATGACGGTTGCAACTTTAGCTTATCAAAGTCTTGGGGTTGTATATGGTGACCTCAGCACCTCTCCTCTCTATGTTTACAAGACCACCTTCTCAGGGAAGCTGAGCCTTCATGAGAATGATGAAGAGATTTATGGCGTCTTTTCCTTCATCTTCTGGACTTTTACTCTCATTGCTCTCTTTAAATATACTTTGATTGTCATGTCTGCTGATGATAATGGTGAAGGTCAGCTTTCTTCTTTCTTACAATTTGAATAATTGATTACCAATGGAAATGATTGAGTTTTGTCCCTCAAGTTTCGCAAGTGATAATATAGATTCCATGTAGATTTTAATGCTACCTATAGAATGCTACAGATAAATTTTACTCCATTAGAAACAACAAAAGTAAGGCTGCTATCATATTTTCAAGGTTTCATTTGCTACTTAGGTGGTACATTTGCGTTGTATTCTCTGCTGTGCCGACATGCGAGGCTAAGCATTCTACCTAATCAACAAGCCACAGATGAAAAGTTGTCTGCATATGCAACACATGGATCCATGGAGACATGGCAGAGCTCTGCTCTCAAGTCGTTCTTTGAGAAACACCCTAGATTTCGTACTGGCTTGTTCATTTTGGTTCTTCTTGGGACCTGTATGGCAATAGGCGATGGAGTACTTACACCTACAATATCAGGTAGCCGAGGTGTTGTTTAGCCACTTTATCTCAACTATAAATCTACTTCATCAGTCTTGCACCTTCTAAAACCTGAATCTGTGATTCCAACTTCTGCAGCAGCATACTGTATTCTACCAAATTATTTGAATTTTCACTCTTATCATTTCTGACTTCTTATATGGATACTCTTACATGGATTTGTTTGCATTCCTTCTTTCAGTTCTTTCAGCAGTTTCAGGAGTCAGACTTAAGATCACAGCACTGCATGAGAGTACGTCCTGCCTCTTACTTTGTTTAAAAGTTTTTTATTTTGTAAAAACGATTACAATCTCTTAATGTTCATGTTATTCGCTTTTCTTCCAGATTATGTTGTTTTGATCTCATGCGTCATCATTGTGGGGCTGTTCTCACTTCAGCATCACGGAACGAACAGAGTTGCTTTCATGTTTGCTCCGATTGTCGCAGCATGGCTTCTGTGCATTAGCAGTATTGGTATATATAACATATTTAGATGGAATCCACACATATTTCGTGCACTTTCTCCAGTTTACATGTTGAAGTTCCTTAAGAGGACAGGCATAGAAGGATGGATCTCATTAGGAGGAGTGGTTCTCTCAATCACAGGTAATTACTATGGTTTACTTACTTCAAAACCGAATCCTTGAAAGCTGTAACAAACATCTATTCGAATTGGCTCAGGTGTGGAGACAATGTTTGCTGATTTGGGCCATTTCTCTTCACTGTCAATAAGGGTAAACTCTAAACTTTTAGTTGATAAACCAGGCTCTAACTGTTAGTTAATCAGCATGCCTTGTTCTAGCTTCCTTCAAAATTAATCTAATGAGATCTAGCACCTATATAATTAACATCCCAGGTAGCTTTCTCTTTTTTGGTATATCCCTGCCTGGTTCTTGCATATATGGGAGAGGCTGCTTTCCTCTCTAAACACCATGAAGATATCCAGAGAAGCTTTTATAAAGCCATACCAGGCAAGAGCTAAGACAAGTATGCAATTGAGACCATCATGCTTTGCTTGCCATAATAATGTCTTTTAATTCTATTTTCCATGCAGAAGCTGTTTTTTGGCCAGTGTTCATTGTGGCAACTTTTGCTGCTGTTGTTGGAAGTCAAGCTGTAATATCAGCTACGTTCTCCATTATAAACCAGTGTTGTGCATTGAATTGCTTCCCCTTTGTGAAAATCATTCATACTTCGAGTAAAATATATGGGCAGATTTATATCCCAGAGGTCAATTGGATATTAATGTGTCTTTGTTTAGCTGTGACAATAGGATTGAGAGACACCAACATGATGGGTCATGCATATGGTATTCACAGATTATATGCATACAATATTGTTCATTCATCTTAGATCATTGTGCACAAATGAACTTGGATTGTTTTGATCGGTGTGTAGGTCTGGCAGTCACTACAGTTATGTTTGTGACAACCTGCTTAATGGCATTGGTGATATTAATCGTTTGGAAGCAAAGGATAGCTATTGCAGTTGCATTCTTAGTGATTTTTGGATCGATGGAACTGCTTTACATCTCGGCATCTGTTTACAAGATCCCGGAAGGGGGTTGGATTCCTCTAGCACTTTCTTTCATTTTTATGGCTATAATGTATATATGGAACTATGGAACGACTAAGAAGCACGAATTTGATGTGGAGAACAAGGTATCGATGAATAGGATCGTGTGTTTAGGCCCTAGCCTTGGCATGGTAAGGGTCCCTGGGATCGGTCTTATTTACACTAATCTGGTATCCGGGGTCCCTGCAGTTTTTGGACACTTTGTCACAAACTTACCTGCATTCCATCAGGTGCTGGTTTTTGTTTGTGTCAAATCTGTACAAGTTCCATACATTAGCGAAAAAGACCGGTTGATGATTGGTAGGGTAGGTCCAAAGGAGTACTGCATGTTCCGGTGCATCGTCAGGTACGGTTACAAAGATCTGCAGCAAGAAAACTACGATTTTGAGAACCGATTGGTGTCGGGAATAGTACAGTTTGTGGAAGCAGAAGAAGATACTACTTTGAAAACAACTTTTATATCAGCATGTGGAAGAGAGGTAGGGAACATGGATATTGAAAAATTTGATGCACAAAACCAGGATCATAGTTTCACAAATTCAAAGTCAAGTGATATTTTGGAGACAAAAATCAGGAAGGGGCATGGAGGAGGGGCTCCCCTTAAAGATGAGTCACTGCAGATACTGAGAGCCAAAGAATCAGGGGTTGCATTTATACTAGGCCATTCATATGCAAAGGCAAAGAAATCATCTTCCATAGTGAAGAAATTTGCCATAAATGTGGTATACTCTTTTCTGAGCAAGAATTGCAGGGAACCTGATGTGGTATTGAATGTGCCTCATACTTCTTTGCTAGAAGTAGGTATGATCTATCATGTCTAACTCTAACTCCATTTATCTCAATCATAAGAGAAATGTAAATTATACAAAGGGAAATAGGGTCCCTTAAATTTACATATGATGTGTATACAAAGAGACGGGGCACAAAATAACTTCTAATTCTAACAGGAGGCTGTCCTACACGTTAAGAACCACTTGACATGAAAATCCCTTCAATGGTTTTTTATTTTCTTGCTATGTTAGCAATGATCTGATATCATCATATTCCAAATCAAAATCACAAGGTGAATATATATATATACATGTCTACTAGTTTCGGTGTGAAGTGTTTCTTGTTGGATTTTAATATAATATAAATATTAATAAATACTAAAAGACAATAAACAACAAAATACTAATAAAAAAATAAATGGATTATTGTCCCATACCCTATAAGTGGAATAAAAAAACCTAAGTGATATAATAAAATAATTAAAAAAGACATTTGATGTAATCTTAGACTTGGGATGGTGAAAGAGTGGAATATATCAGAATATTGTGGTTTGAATAAGGAAATTAAGAGCAAGGGATTCAAGCTGCTGCATTGGAGAGAAAAAGAGAATCTTATTTAACAAGTTGTGGAACCAAAAATCTAATTCAAGGGGATCAAATCAGGAAATAATTTATTTTTCGAGTTTCCGGCATTTTGCATTAGAAACTATCCAGAATGTAGGACAGGGACCGGAAAGACAAAAATATAAGTTGGTCCCGGCGAGGCTCGAACTCGCGACCTTCGGCTCATAAGACCAACGCTCTAACCAACTGAGCTACGGGACCACACGATTTAGCCATACATTTAATTCTATATGTAAAGTTAAATAAGTTTTTATAAAATGCGTAGAATGATGACGTTTAAGAAAATGAGAGTGGTTTCGCTGAAACTTCTAATGAAATGATAGATTTTAATAAAAAATTCCAATATTTATATAAAAAACATATATATCCTAAAATATGAAAAAAGAAAACAAGTGAATTGATTTAAAAATTATGAAATGTATGACATCATATTCTAAACTTGTAGGATTGAAATGGAATTTTATATTTGCATTACCTAGGAAAAAAGACAAATTATTAAAATTTGTTAAATGGTTAGAAAGTTGAAGAAATCTCTGTTCATGCATGAATTGAGTTGCACCCTCATCCATTTTCTCACCTATGACATCTTCACTTTACTTAATGGAATCATGGCTAAGCTCGCATATCAAACAAAGTTAGACAAATGTGCATTTTGGATTACATTTACACGTCTCTCCCCCCACCTTTTAATACCCATTCTCACCATCCATTTCATATGGAGTTTTAACTTTGAATTGATTGATATATATTTATATATACACACGCACACTGAGGTATTTACACGATTACAAATCGCACTGTCTCTCTCTCTCTCTATGATATATATTTATGGTTGCCGAAAACTTGTAACTTGATTATTAAGTAACAATATATATATGATATTTCAACTACTGATTAATCTACTCCATGCCATTGCCATATTTGATGAAATGAAATTTGTAATCGTTTTAATTTTCAAGCCCAAATTGCAAGGATAGACATAGAGGTGGAGCCAAGAGCAAGGGCAATGAATGAACCCTTTTTCAACCACGTATGTGAACCCATCAACTTGTTATGGAAGAAATCGGCAGCAATGAGATCGACCAAAGCCATATAGATGAGAATACCCGACGACAATGAACCCAATATACCTTCCATTATTAATGCATTAGGGCTACTGTCATCGTATCCCGTCACCGAAAACACCATCATTCCCAACAATATTCCCATCGGGGTCGTCGCCGAAAACATTAAGCACATGTACGCCACTGTCCCCATTCTGAAACCTGCCTGAAAAATCATTCACAAACCACATTCGTCATCACTTCATCCAATTCGAATTAATATTCATATACTTTGTAATCTTAAAAGAAAGGTAGGACAGAGAAACACATTAAGTACAAGTATCAGAAGCTGCATGATAAAGGGTTTTGTTAATTAATGCTTTAAAGTTTTAACTCATAACAATGTCATTTATAGGAGTAGTTATTGTACTCATAACAGTTGTTAGGCACAAAAGATCAGTATGAAATTAACACTTAACAGTTAGCTCTAAGGCCAGCAATCTACTGAAAATATTTGTCTTAAACATAAGTTTGAAGTAAATTTAAGTTGAAGACTTGGTATTGAAAAAAAATTAAGAATTAAATTGAATTTTATAAAACAGGAGAAAGGGATGGGTCTAAATCAAAACAGCTATATTTCTGGTCCACTGCATCAAAAATTAAAATCAAACATTAAATTAGTTGAACTGATACCTGTGCAATGCAGCCACCGAGGCCCATGCCTTCGAAGATCTGATGAAAGGCGAGAGCAGCGACCAGAGGTCGGATGGTACACTGATTTTGGGACATCCCCATCGTCACCCCGATTATCACCGAATGGAAAATTATCCCAATCTCCAAAACCTGGGAAACCAGTCTCTGCTTAAGCTTCACTAATTCCTCGTTCGACAAATCACTATGGGTGTTGCCCACTTTTTTTCCCACCGTTACATCATGCGTTCCCACCGGTAAATAGTCTCCACTGGGTTTATGACCATGCTCCACATGTGAGCTAGCCGTTAAGTCCACAAAAAGAGCGAGCAGAGCCCCGATTAGAGTGACAAGGCCGGCGAAGGGGAAATCTTTCCAGGGATGGCGAGAAGCGACCTGGCAGTCGGATAGGGCGGCGAAGGCGTCGGGGAGGACGTGGACCAAGGAGGTTGAAAGGATGACTCCGGCAGCGAAGCACTTGATTATTAGAATTGCCTTGTCGTACACGGGTTTTCCTTGGAAAAAACGGGCCAGGAGGACCGGGGTAGTTATGCCGATGACGCTGGTGAAGAAGATTACGAAAAGAGAGATGAACTTGAGGTGCGTGGCGGCTGCACCGTCCCTACAGCCGAGGGCTCGAGCCGTGTCGCTCACGCACGATGCCATGGTTGCACCCTCGAGGAAATTAAGAAGAAAGAGAGAGCAACGAGGAAAGGAAGGGAAGGGGGACTGATAGTGTCTGGCGGGGAATTCAATAATAAAAATTTGATAACTTAATTAGAGGGTGGAATTTAACGACGGACGTTTTCTTCTTGTTTCTTGTCAACTATGGACACTTACACTTTGGACTAATAATGGTTATGGAAAAGAGAAAGAGGTTTAAGAAAGGAAATTATTTCATATTATTATATTTAGCAAAATAAAGTTAATAGTTTTTTTATCTAATTAAACAGTGGAAATAAAAAAAAAGTTTGAATATACTATTTTTATTATAATTTTTTATAATATAATTATATAAAAGATGACTAGGGTAATAAATATATCTCATATAATTTTTCCTATTTTTAAAAAATTTTGCAGATAACAAGTGGGCTGAAAGCCTTAACCGTCATTTCTAATGGACTAAACTCGTGAATGACAAAAAGCTTGAGGTCTTAATCAACGAAAAAAACCCTTTAAAAATCAAAGTGGAGAAAACTTTAAAGAATAAATAAATGATGTATTACGGCTTTTTATCTTTTAATTTTCTTGTAGGAATTTCACCTATATCTATTAATTATAACTTAGATTTTAAATTCATCTCTAAACTTAAAAATTGTATTTATTAAGTCATTAAAATATCAACATCGTATTAATCAAATCATCCCATCAGTTTAGCTACTAGTTTTGGTTTTAAATGCCCCTCAAATATGATGTAGAGTATGTTCAAAGTGTGCAAATCAAGTGATAAACATGTATGTATCTATTACACGCAACTCCCTTTATAACAACACATTTATCTATCAAAATTTTGGATGTTACAAAAATGTGATTGTTATACACTTATATCAACATTTGAGATTTAGATTATATTTATATTTTAATTTTCAAATTAAATAATCATATTGTACAAGCCCAATATTGCCCGGGCCCATAAACAAATAAAATATAACAACCAAATAAAACAATTACAAAACTCAATTACAAGACAAACAGCAGGCCCAACTTCCACATCAAATGACCCAAACAATAAAAAAGCCTAAAGCCCACCTAGCCCAACAAACTAAACATTTTCAGCAGCAAAAAAACCCTAGCCACCAAGTTTTCAGCCGCCACTCCCCTCACCCTTGGCCATCACGCGCACCACCCACGCACGCCCCTCACCTCCTCGTGAGCCACCCACATCTGACACACCTACAACAGAGACAAAAACAACAGCAAGAGAAAGCATGCGAGGGATGGTGGAAGAAATAAAAAAAGAACGAAAACAAAAAAATAAAAGATGAATGTTTTGTAGATCGGCCTTAAAAAGCCAAAATCTATCATTTGTAAAGGGGGGATTTTACAAATATTGAAAAAGAGACAATCACAAAAATCCCTCTGAACTTCGAATACAAAGGAAAAATCAATAAAAAGGTTTGCATTTTTTTATTTTTCTCTCTTCTTTCGAATCTTTTTTTTTTGTTTTTTTTCCTTCTTTCTATATACATATACATATATATTATTAAAAAAAACAAAAAAGTTACATTTTGAACTTCCGGCCACCGTGTGCAATGGTCGGCGACGGCGGCGGCGCGACCAACAGCGGTGGCCCAGTGACCAGGATTCCACCGGAGAAGAAAAGGCTTGAGAGGATTTTAAGGGGGGTTTCAGTTTTTTTTGGAAGGAACGAAATGAAATTTTTTCAAAAAAACTTGACTTTTATAGCATGGAAAAACGGCACCGTTTTGTGCCTAGAGAATAGAAGCTTAAACGGCATCGTTTCATGCCCGTCCGACCCGATCCGACCCGACCCGCTAGAGGATCCGCGTGGTTTTAATTCGACGGCATATTTGCGCAATCGGTCCTTCCGAATTTTCATATTTCGCAATCAAATTATCTTTTGTTTATAAATTAGCCCTGAAATTTAACCCGATTTTTAAATTAGCCCTCCTACTGCGCATCGTTTAATAAGCTGAAATATTGCGCTTTTGATCCCCCATGGTTTTGTGCGTGTTCAAATAAGCCCCTCTTTTGTTTTATATTTTAAAATCTATCTCGAGCTTTCTATTTTGTTTTCGATTCAATCCTTTTTATCGTTTTGACATTTTAATAATTGATTTTGGCATTCATTTTTTATTATTACCATATCTATTGTTATTATTTTTATTTTTATGTATGTGATATTTATATTATTATTATTATAACTCCTTTATTATTTCTAATATACATATATTACGTGCATGTATATATATATAGTATTATCTTTTATTACTTTATTTTAATATCTTTATTATGTATATATATAGTATGATTTTCAATTACTTGATTATTTATTATTTTTTTTTGTATTTTAATATTATTACCATTATTATTATTATCATTGTTAATATAAGTCGATACTTTGTTATATGTATATATCTTTAGTATTATTAGTTATACATTTTATACTATTTCTTGTATATGTTCTTATCAATGTTAGTATGTGTTCTATCTTGTGTATATATCTTTAATATATATGTAAGTAGTTATGTAGTAATATTAAGAGTTGTCTTTTAGCATTATCTTTAATATGTATATACTATGTAGATAGTTTAACATTTTTATATATATTGTGTGTATGTATCTTTAAATATTGTATTTTTATATATGTTATGTATATACCTCTAATACCATATTATTTGTATATTATTATTTTTCATATCTTCTTGAATAATATTACATATATATATCTCTTTTAATACCACATCATAGATATTCTATTATTTTATTTATTTTTATTCCTAGTATATTTATTATTAATATTAGTATATGTATTTCATTATACGTATATATATATTTTTTATAAATAGTATTATTTTCATATATCCTTATATTTATCATTATACTTATTATTTTATCCTAATATTACTATGTATTTATTTTAAAATATATGTATATATTTGTGTAGTATTGTTAATGTATATAATTTTTTATGTCATTAGTATTTATAATGTATCTTGCATATGTTCATTTTATATAGGTATATATTGCGTACGTATTTTAATATTACTATGTATACACTTTTCACTCTTATCATTATACGTACTTTAATATATATATAGCACTATTAGTATTTTTAATATTATGTTTACGTTACTTCATCTGTTATTATTATATGTTTATATGTATATTTGTTCTGTTTATTTCGTGTTTGATACTATTATTACGTTTAATATATCGCATGCATTGTCATTGTTTTTAATATTATTGTCGTATTTATTATGTGCCTTGATGAATTTCTAATTCTTATTTTTCATTTCCCGCCATTTTATATCATCTCGCTGTTCACCGTTTTAAAATGTTTATTAATGTTTTTTTATTTATTTCAATAAGCAAGGCAATGTACTGATTTAACATTGAGTCATCGATTTCATCGCTATGTTGGGTGAACATCAATCGACTTGTGTTAAAACGGTATGTCCTTCTCAAAAATCAAAAAGATTAAAAAGTTCTCGTGTTTCAATCGGATCACGACTAAATGTTACATCAAACTCGTATTTTAAAAAAAATCAAAACAACGCGTGTTTTACAAGATACCAATTTTGGGCGTCGCGAGGATGCTAATACCTTCCTCGCGCGTAACCAACTCCCGAACCCTACTTTACTCTGATTTCTGCGTAGACCCACATTTGGCCTTCACTTTTGTTCGAGGATAAATTTTCTTTTCAAAAAAGATGATTTATTAGGTGTCCGATCACACCTAGAAAAAGGATCGGTGGCGACTCCCTTTTTAAATAAAATCGAAAGTCGGTTTTTAAATTTTCAAATAATCACCATAAATAGCGACCAAGCTAAAATTTTTACGTCGCTACACATGTATTAATAAGATTAATTAGTGAGGTTTAGATTATATTTGTAATAAAATTTGTAAATGTAATTTCATTTATTAAAAATTATTTATGCTTGATAAAATGCGATTAATAGATTTTTATATAAAATTATAACATTTAGGAATATAATTTATTCGTATTTCACTTCGGAATATAATTAATTTTGCTAAACTTCTAGATATCAATTATTATAGAGACCTAATTTAGTAAAAAGTATACTCCATAATTTATGATTGTTGTTGTTATAGATGAAAATCGTCATAAAGATTAAACAAAAAAACATAAAAAAATCATTTCTACAACAAACTTTGATTTAAGTTGATTGTATGCAAATGATTTGGATTTGATTTATTAAAACAATAACCATCTTAAAATTTTTTCGTAGTTTTTTTTTTTTAAACTTTAGATTAAGTCCTTCATCCAAATAAGCACACATAAGGGAGACAATAGGAGCAAGCGTGGGCTTTGTTCTTCTTTCTCAAAAGGTAAAATTTCACTTTTAGTTCCTTTAAAAATAATAAATTTATAGGTTAATACAATAGTAAAATTACACTTTGACCCTCCTAAAAGAATTATAATTCTATTCTAACTCCCTTGAAAACAATTTTTGGTTTTACCCTTAACCTCGCATGATTACAATTTAATTTACTTGTTTTAAATATACTCCTAAAAAAGAATTTTATTATATTTTACAAGACAGTTATTGTAAGGTAACTATAATTAATTTAATTACAGTAGTTTTGAGCATAAAAGTTTTATATATGAATAAAAACAATTTCTATAATTTCAAAAACTTATAATTAAAGAATCTCAATTTCCTCTAGAAATATAGGGCAAGTGTTTTCATGTTATTATGTAATACTTCTGTATAGAGCAAACATGTGTACTCTAATCCGAGGAAGAGGCCAATCAGCCGTTTTGAGCCCTTTGCTTCTTCAAATTCTCACATCTTTATACTAAGAAAATGTGTGTATATATATATATATCAATTTTAAAAAATTTAAAATTTGACGTGTTTTTCTTATTATGCTTGTATTTTGTTTTTACGACGTGCTTACCTTGCTCTCCTTTTGATGGAGCAAATATTGTGTTAAGGATTCTTTCACATTTTGTAAATTTATTAAGGGATAGACGTTGATCACAAGTTTTAAAATTGTTTCATACTTAAAATAAGAATCAAAGGTTTTAAAGATATTTTTTTTTATCTCAATTACTCATTATAAGTTTTTTGGATTAGTATGTATAAATTATTAATGAAGTTATTCCAAGAGGTCAATTAAATTAATAAAAAAACCCAAAAAAAATATAAAATTGAATAAAGATAATTATGGTGTTTACTTTTAAAAGAGTCTTTATATTCACAGAGTGTGTCCTTTAATGTTTTGGCTTATTGGTGAAAAGGAAAACTGGGTGTTTGATGAGTGTGATTTGCATATTGCAGTTATAAAAGATTTGTGAGAAAAGTTAGGTTGAAAGCATGCATTATTGTGGAAGTGGAGTCGTCTTTTCCCTTTTATTACATTGCCTCGACTCATAACACTTGCTTCAAACCATTATATTTGTCTACCAAACAATTACTTTTTTATACTTATATTAGAATTTTAAATATATATTCGTATAAAAAAATTTAAATTATATAATCAATAAAGCCATGAAACCACAAATAGAATGTGAAAGGACTTGTATTTAAATGAACCATAACATAATTTTTTTTTTTTAAAAAACCCAATAACATCCCTACTCCATGTCACCATCCTTCAATTACACAATGTATTAAAAAATTTAAAATCATATAACAAGTTAGTAACTTAATATTGTAGGATAATAAGTAACTGCAAAATAAATTTATTTGCATTGACAGGAAAATAAATAACAAAATATGAAATCAGAAATTTATTATGTCATAGTAAATTTATAGTCTTAAAAACGAATTCATCCTAATCGGTGTAATCGTGTAGTGGACGTTGTCCTTTAAGGTTAACATAGTGCTTTGATATTCGTCACTCGAATATGGAAGATGAAACTCGATTGGTGTTATTATTCTCAGGAAATCACAGTAGGATTAATTCTCAGAAAAGTTATGAGGGGTCACAGTTGATCCCACTTAAAATCCAAACTCCGAGACAATTTTTCACTAAAGTAATTTGAGAAAAATCGATAAAGTTTATAAGGAAAACGGAAAAAATATTTTTCGGAGAGAGTTGTATTTTTAGTTCTTTGTATACAATGCGGAAATCAATCTTCTATTTATACTAGTAATAAAATGACAAAAAAAAATAATTAGGCAGGGGCAAAAGAATAAAAAAACCACACTGAAATTGCCCCATTATTTTCGCACCCAATAGTAAAAAAATATTGGAATTTTTGAAACAGTAAACTGAAAAAAAGTAAAACTGCTAAAGATATTATTTTTTGAAAAACAATAAAACTTTTACCCAAAAAAGATATACACGTGGTCCATGTCGAAGATACATGTTAACATAGACACGGACCAGAAGCCTTCTATTTATACTAGTAACGAAAGGGTAAAATAATAATTAGGCAGGGGCAAAAGAGAAAAAAAATGCACTAGAACTGCCCCACTATTTTTGTGCCCAACAGTAAAAAAAATATTAGATTTTTCATAATAGTAAACTGGAAAAAATAAAACTATTAAAGATATTATTTTTTGAAAAATAATAAAACTTTTACCCAAAAAGCTATATACGCAATACGTGTTAACATGAACTAATATAAGTGGACAATGACGGTGCACACATGTGATAAGTCTATAACCCAATTATTCAATAAGAACACGAAGTAAAACTATATAAAAACTCTGTTGAAAACTTATACGATATACCCACAAACATTAACCATTTACGTTACCAACAAATATTATTTATGAAATTTAAAACTCCACTGATAAAATATATATTACAAATATTTTTATATACAAAATATATATTTAAAGTTTGAGGTTAAATTTGGTTCATCCACGTAACTGTTTTTAGAAAGCAAGATTCAGTATGGGCTAATAAGATGACATGGGCCACGCATGGTTTGCCATGAATAAGGAACAGAGGGTTTGATACAGTTGTTTTTTTTAGAACATGAGTAAAATTTCCAGGTTCATTTATTAAATCAATCGATTACAACTAATGTATGTCCAACTCATTTATATTCAATCACAATTTCGTTTATATTTGTTAAAAGCCTTTTTATTTTATATTACTATATAATTAAAAATATTATTATTTGTGTTTAATTTTATATGTAATATACTTATTAACAATTATGTTCATTATTTTATATTTAAAAACTAAAAAATATGTTTATTTATAGCTTATTTATTTATTATTCATGAATATTTTTATACTCTTGTTAATGTTTATATTTAAATCACCTAACGTTTACATTTAAAAATAAAATACCTTATTAATTCACTTATAACTCAATCTTAATTTTAACTCGTAAAACACCACATGACATATTGTGAGCCTAAACAATTTCCATATATGTCAGGTCCAATCAATATATCACCTCCCTCGATTTGATGACACTTCCTTTAATCATTTTACATCGACTCTAGTAATGCTACTAACCCTTTTCTTTTCAGTTTTTGTTCTTGAAAGATAAATTGTCAAATTCCAATCCCAATCGTTCTACTATAGTTATTATTGGGATTTAATCCTCATATTTAATTTCTTTTAATTTGTTCCTCTACTTTTACGATCTATATAACTATATAAAAGAACTTGTCTTTTGTTTACATGTGTACGATTATCTTTTCTTTCTTTCTTTTTTTGTTCTTTACATTATAAGAAAATGTTAAATTTCATTTTTAGTTCCTCTTTTATGCCTTAATTCAAAATTTAATCTTTATATTTTAATTTTTAACATAATTTAGTCTCTATATTTTTATAATATTATTAACTAATCCAAATAATTAATATCGTTAAAATTTTTCATTAAAATATTATATAGTTATATATAATTTGAATAGCTTTAGAGTCTTAGGGAGAGACTAACACACCTTTTAGGTTTGCTTTATAAAATGATGGTTAAATTTCAATTTCAGCCCCTATCTTATGTTGAAACTTGGATTGAATCCTTGTACTTTAATTTTTGACATAATTTGGTCCCTTTATTTTTGTAATCTCATTAGTTAATTTAAATAGATAATATTGTTAACTATTTCAATTACAATACTTATGTCATTTTTCTCTTTAAGAATATTATTCTAATAAAAAATTATTTTATCAAGTTTGAAGCGATGATTTTAAGGAAAAAAAATTCACATGAGCATTTTCAATGTAAATTTTTTGTTACATTTCTATCAAGTAATTTCTTTTTTTAATTTTAAAATGTTACACCCGTAAATTTAACAAAATAATTTTAACAGCGGTAACAATTGAACTCAAATTTTTTAATTTGAATAGTAGAGTGAGTAAAATTTCAAAATAAAAGTAGAAAGACTAGTACGAAGTGTACATAGACTTAGATTATACTTTAACCTTTCAATTTTTATTCTACAATTTAGCATAAACAAATAATTAACTCAATGCAAAAAAAAAATAGGAATCATACTAATTTTTATAAATCGAAAGCTAGGGAGTTGGAAAGAGGACTATATAAATTTAAAAATAATTAAATTTATATAAATTGAATAGCTATAACTAATTAATGGTTCAATTAAAGGAGGAAAATAGGGTTAATTTCCAAAAACTATAAAGATTGAGGTTAAACTTATGATTATGCTTAATTTTTAAACAGAGTTAACAAAAAATTTTACCCAAATAACTAAAAAATAGCAAATTAAAAAGTAAAAAAGACCAAATTTGAGCTAATAAAGTAGAGATTAAATCTTCACAAATCAATATGGACCATCTTTAGAATTTAACAAAAGATAAACAAAAGTTCGTTGGATTCATTTACTTCTATACTTCTATATATAATAGGAATGACCTAAGTCCTCTACGTGACACCTGTGAAAAGGCTTTCTTTGGTTATTATAATAAATGGTTAAATTGAAGTTTTGGTCCTTTACTATGCTTATATTGAGTGTTAGAGTTGTATGACCCAAATTCTAAGAGATTGCTTGCAAGTCAAAGTCAAACAAAAATATATTTTATTTCTAGAAGATTTAGTATTTATTAGTATAATATATTTAGCATTTATTAGCATAGTTTATTTGACTTGCTAATTTAGCCTTTAAATAGGCTCTTTTACAACATTAGAAAACACACCTATTAAAGATTAGAACTCATAACACATTTAGAGAATTTTGTGTTTATGTTTTGACGGTTCTTTGTTTTCAGGTTTCGGGGTTTAATTTTTATCTCCGTCTTTTGTACTCTTCGTTCTTTTTCTATTATAGTAAAATTATCTTTACCCGTGGTTTTTTTATCCTCTTTAGAGGAGTTTTTCCACGTTAAATTTATGTGTTCAATTTCTCAATTTATTCTGTTATTTTTACTTGTTCATTGCTTAAACCGAGTCGATTTCTAACATTGAGGATTTAGTTTTATATTTTAAATTTGACATAAATTGGTTCTCTACTTTTAAAATGACGTTAGCTAGTCCAAATAGTTAATATCCTTAACTATTCCTTTTAAAATGTTAACGTGAATTTTTCTTAAAAGCACTTTTCTAATACACAAAAATTTATTTTGGCATAATTTATAATGGATATTTCTAAGAAACGAATTTCCACCTTTGGACTAACTAATGATATTATAAAAGTGAAAAAACTAAAATATGTCAAATTAAAGTACGTATATATACTAAATCCAAAGTTTAAACGTAGTAGAGGGACCATTGCCAAAATTTAACCTAATTTTTTTAAATTGATTTAAAAAATATAATTTAATTAAATTTTATTAATTAGTAAAGAGATAATTTTAGAAATTATAATTATTCTACTTTATACTTAAAATTTTAATAAACATCTAATAATTCACACTATTTATAAAGGGAATGATTGAGTGACACTTAGTGATATTAATTCTTTAATGAAATTACTAAAAAAATATTATAATCCATCTATCAAATAAAAATGAAATATATCATTTATTTGTTTTTTAAAAGCTAAGCCATTAACATATATTCTTTTCATCTATAATAAATTTTGTAACATCCATTATGTGAGTGAAAGAAAATATTATATGTTAATTTTTTTAATTATTTAATAATGAATATAGGTAGAGTGGTAATGAATTTGTATTTTAATGCTATTGAAGATATGTTCAATTCTTGAGTTTGTAATTTTTATTTTTTTATTGAAATATGATATAAAAATATTAAAATACAAAAGTTCTATCATAATAATATTATTTAAAGAAGGGGTATTCTTATAATGTCATTATTGAGTTGGTGACTTGATTAAGGATGACACTAACTTAATAAATTCTCAATTATAGTACTAGAAATTCTATCACCACGTATTTAGAACACAAATATATGTTTGAAAATAAAATAAAATAAATAATAAAACGTATGGTTTGAAACTGATTAATAATTGCATGTGAAATATGTACAATATTAAAATGAAAAAAATAAATTGTGAGTAAAATGAAATTTAAAATAATAATGTAGATATATATATATACACAATTGAGGAAGGTAATAGAGTCAGCATCATACAACTAAGATGTAAATATTATATGAAAATCTCATCATATGCATATTTTTATTGGTTTAGTGGTAAAGCTAAAGTTTATTGATACCAATAATGTCAGTTCAAATCTCATCATATGCATATTTTTATTAGTTTTTGTAAAAATAAAAAAAAATACAGTACCCTCAAATAATAAAGCTTATTTTAATTATAGAAGAACATTTCTATAATATCTCTAATTGTGTTGGTCCCTAATTGACTCGTAACACCAACTCAGCCAAGAACTTAAATACTAGTATAGATATACAACTGATGAAGATAATAAATCATGCATATTAAAATAAAAAAAGTATACAAATATTAAAATGAAGCTTCGGTTGAGCTGTAATTTTAAGGTTTTACTAATTCAATTGGCGTGGATTCAAATTTTATTATATACATATCTTTATTAATTTTTGTTAAAATAAAAAGATTAAAGTACCTTAAAATAATATAACTTATTTTAATTACGAAAGAACATTTCCATAATTTCCTTAACTGAGTTAATATTTGGTTAACTCGTGACATCAATTCAACTAAATATATAAATAATAGTGTATATAAATAATAAATAACTAACATTAAATTTACTTGAGAGTAAAACTATGCTTTGTGTCAAAAAATACCATAAAATTTATCATTCACTTAAAATAAGTATTTTATTTTATTTTAAAATAAAAATTACTTTTAGTGAATACTGTTATTCGGAAAACTGTTTTTCACTCGCAGAATGGGAGGTAAAAAAATATAGTAGATATAATATAATTAAAATAATATAAAAATAATTGAAGTTTTTTTTTATAGTAGTTGATTGGATTTTAATTTAGTTGGTATTATTATTATTGTAGAAATTAAGAATACTTCTTTAATTTAAAGATTAAAATAAATTACAACAAAATATAGGCATTTAATCTCTACTATTTACCTGTTTGACCAGCAAATGGAATTTGATCACAACTATAAAAAATTGAAAGTGTAAGTTAAAAGAATTTTTTCATAATTTTATTATATGCTTTGATTATATATGTTTTTTTATATAATGTTTAGAATTATTTATAGCTCTCTAGCACATAATTAAGAGGATAATACGTTTTAACGTATTCAAATCTATGTCTTATTATATTGATAGCAATATCAATATTAATCGAATTAAAAGTTAATCGAGGACTCAAGAATAAAGTTGAACGGGCAATTTTCTTTAAATAATAATACATTATTATTATTATTATTATTATTATTAAGTCTTCTTCCTTGACTGACTGACTGTCGTATTGAAAAAGTAGAAACTGTGGAGCGGAGATGCCGGCTTTTTATGCTTCTTAATCTTCCAACACAGCACGTTCATCCGCTAAGGTTATCGGGAATTCTGGCTTTTTTAAATTGGGCCATTCAGTGAACAAATATATCCATACATTACCTATGCAATGTTTCAAATGATTTTTGGACCTGTTATCAATCTCATATGGCCCAAATTAAACCACATGCCCAAACAGTGAAACCCACTAAGTTTCTCTCCTTCAAATTTACAACAATGGCATCAACTTGAGGAAATTAATCTACATTTCTCATTGAAACAAAAATTTGCTAGTAATTAATTAAGCTACCTGAGAGGAAGAAGACCTTAAACAAAAAGAAAAATGGCTCTTTTTGTGTGTGTGTGTGTGTGTTTCGTTCATCTAAAACTACAGATTTTGGTAAAAAAAGAAAAAGGAAACAACACATACAAACTAGAAAAGGCATAGAAGATTAGGAAGGGAAAAAACAAATTATGGAGATGACCCAGATATATAGTGACAAATGCAGAGGAGTGGGTCACCCCGTTCATCTTCTTCAAACAACCAGATAATTAGCAAAAGCCCAAGGCTTCTTCCAATCAAACTAGATATGGACCACCTCAGGAACAAGATAATGACTAAGACCAACTCCCTATCGCTTTCCTTGCTTCTGTGTGGTGCACGGGCTGACTTCAATTCACTTCAGTCCACCTTTCATTCCTTTTTAATAATTCAATTCCATTTGAGATTTTATTTTAACCAAAATTGAGAATTGTTCTCAAGTAAATAAAACTAACTCTTATATATAATTTTTGAAAAATTTAAAATTAATTATAAACTAAATAAAAATATAATTAAGTTCAATTTAGGTAATCACCGTTTCTTAACTTATGAATTAACAATCATGATTTGGATCAATTTTTATTTTTAATTTTTGCTTAGCCCTAATAAATATGTCCAAGAGACATGCTATTAGTCCAATTCCAACGAATTAGTTGATAAAATAGACTTTGACAGAAAGAATTAACTTATTTAAATTATGAATCAAGCTTGAACTTAATATTCAAAGTCGAATCTTGATTTTACCATCCTCATTTTTCTTATTTTATGATATGTATTTATATATTATATCAGGATTGGGATTCACCAATAAAAAATAAGAGTAAAAGGTTAGAAGAGGATTGGAGACAAACCGGACTCGTGCAAATCCAAACCAAACTTTCTTTGTTGTACTAATAATTGCACACCCTTTTTACTTAAAAGCCATAAGTCTTTATTCATGCACGGCTCTATTTGGTGAACCAAATGATGAGACAAATTGAGGAAACATCGGCAAAGCAAAGCGACACCAAACAAAGTGCCCCTTATCTCTTTCGTTAATTTCACTGTTTTAGATTGCAACCCAACGCAGGCAAAGGACTCTATTAGTATTAGCTTACTTCGCCCTCGATGCCCCTATCGTATAAGTTCTCACCATGTATATCGTCTCACCTTTACGTCCTCTCTCTACTGTGAGATGGAACTGTTTAACTAATCATTTTCTTTTCTTTTCCTTTTCAATATCATTTATGGAATGAAATCTAAGTCAAGATTTGCATGTCTCTTAGTCCAATGCTAATTAAATCAGACCAGCAATCAACATTAGAAACAATTTCCTCTTCGGTTAAGCAGCTTCTATCAAACTTTTCATTTATGTGGGATAACTTATTTCCATTGTCAATGTCAAGTTTCTATGATGTTGTCTGGTCGTATAGTTATTAGCATATATAATTTACTAATTTCTAACTATATCCTTTTATCATATATACAGTTAATATATATTATGTTTACCTAAGTGTATCGAAACTTTTTTTTTTTAAAAAATAGTACAAGGCTTCAAAACTTTGATTTAATGTGCAATTTGATAATGAATTTTGATTTAGTATAATTTTAAGCATGAAACTTCAATTATAGTTTATATGTATACACCAAACTTTAATTTTGATTCATTTGTTCATATTTAAAGAAATAAATACATATATTTATTTTTTATATTGAATTAATATAATTATTTGTGTATACAATTAATATATGAACATAAACTAGTACTAATTCGATGATGCTGTTAATAATTTATAAAAATTAAATTAAATTAAAATTTCTTATATAAAATCACAAAAAATTAAAGTTTACAATATTATAAATTGGATCAAAATTTATTTATAATTTTATATGTTATTGCCATTCATGACTACGTCATGGCTTAAATATTTTGAAAACTTTAATATAGTATTATATCCGTCTAGATACTACGTAAGTAGTTCAATGATCGGCCAATATATATATATACTTTTATCAAATGAGGATCAAATCATCGTGGGAATGAAGACAGTAATGATATCACACTATTTGGCCTACTGTAAGATTACCGATAATGTTTGATTTGGATTCTTAATAAAAAACTTTGACTAATGTTTTGAACTTTGAACTTAACAGTGGGAATTGACAATAGGCTTCCATGTTTGGTAGGAAGGAATAGATGGGTAGCCTAGAATGCTGCTTTTGTCTAAATACGGTCTCATGGACCTGACAAGTGACCTAAAACCCTACCCAACCTTGTTCTTTGTGCATGTATAAAGTAGGGTTACTGAAAATGGAAGATATACCCGAATTGAAATGGTGAGCTTAACATCTTCTCGGCCAGCTCGAAAATGCTACGACATAAGCAAAGAAAAGAAATGGGCGCCGAAATCTTTGAGTAGGAAAGCTTTTGCTCGAAACGTGTATAGTATTTTTATTTTCTTTCATGATAATGGCGAATCCCTCGATATATTTTACCTAAGGAGGAACAAAGGTTTGGACCACTGAGGTGCAAAAGAAAAAAGAGTTACAACTTACAACACCGAGGGTGGCACCTAATTAAGGAAATCTTGTGAGATTTAGTGTGAGCGATGTGAAAGGAACAAGAGAAAGCCCCCACCATAGACATGGATTGGATTTGTCAAAGAATACATGAGGTGGGGTTTTGATTTTAGCTCTCACCTTGGTCAGGGTTTTTGCTTTTGTTTCAGACCTCTCTTGGATCAACAAAAAGAGCTCTTGTTGGTGGGGTTTTTGTCAATTCATGGAGGCTATTCTTCTTTTCATTTTTTAAGGCTTTTATGCACCACAAATCTTCTGGACATGACAGTGACTTCCAGTGCGGGATGTGAAGTCTCGATGAGTCGCTACCTCCTACTTCTGTAACGATAACCTTACAATCCTTGGACTTTGAAGCCATGTTATGCACGAATCGGCACAGGGTCCGCACCAACTTGCCTGACAATGGACCTTCACGGTACACTCCATATATGAAGTAGAACCCGAATGGACGAAAAAAATCGGGTATGCATGGTAGCTTAACGCAAGGTGCAAGCTTTTCGATCAACCGTGAGCTCTTGGTGTACATCAAACAAGATAAGGGTGCATTCCCTAACCTCAACTTGAAAAGCTCCCCACTGTTCCATACACTAAGCATTGCCCAACTACTAGGAACTCCACCCCATGATTCACCTCTAGGATATGCAGCCCAGGTTCCCAAGCTTAGCTTGTTCCTCAGTATGTTGCCTATATCAATCGGGAAGAATTCCGTCGACGACATGAATTTACGGTATATAGCTTCAGCTTCTTCAATCTTGAGCTTTGCTAATTCAACATTGGATGATATCCGGGACATCCGATGGCTGACAGGGTTTACGAGAATGGTTGGTGTCTGGAACTTGACATAACTAAGCCTCTCTACGAACAGCTTGACCGAGGCCTTGTTATCTTTCTCTGTCGCCATGTATCCGTAATCAACGTCATTTGCAATGAACCATTCTTCCAATTTGATAACCAGGCTCGAACCAATCCCTCGTCTACGATAAAGGGATGAAACCCTTAAACCCAAGATATAGCCCACCTTGGCTAGATCATTAGGAGGTTTATGAACTGTTACAAGCTTTATAGAACCCTGGATGACACCAACCAACTGGTTGCCCAGCTCGGCTACCTAGCATGAAAAAAAATGAAAATGATCAATCAATATGACAAGTAATAAGAAAGGAAAATAGTATGGTACGTACCAGCATTTTGTAAATGGGACTGTTTCGGATCCTACAAATGGGATCACCCAAAGTGTCAGTGAAGAGAAACACTCTCTTAGCTGGGCCTACCTCACATTTTCTCTCGAAATCTTCAACTCGAGTTCTATCATATTGGGGGTCGTAGCTTCGTATAATAAGCTCTTCATATCCCATTCTATATGATAAAGCTTCAATGAACACAACAGCTAGTGTTTCATATATATATAAGCAAGGAAAGGAGCAGGAAGAGAGACTAAAAACATGGGTGATGAGTTGAACTTGATTGGTCCATCACCTGACCTGATACCAATCAATAAACTCTAAAGTTACAAATCCAAAGGTTTATGATTGATATGGATAGGCAGCACCCGTAGTGGAAGTAGAAGGCTTTGCTTGGAAATTAATGCTCAAAGTGATGATTTTTATAAGGGGAGAGAGGGTGGGGAAATGTGGAATGTTTCTCTGTCATCAATATCAACATCACCCTAGGTCTTCAATATAATAATAATAATAATAATAAGTACTAGACAAAGATGAGTAATAACAATAATAATAATAATTAGTACTAGACAAAGATGAGTAATAATAGCTAGGAGATGTGTTTTTTGTCCTTTGTCTTTTGCCATTTTTATTTAAGCCACTCCACGTTTGGACTTGAGATCGTAAGCTCAGCCTCACGCCATTTTGCATTCTTAAGCTCTTATTTCTTGTCCAACCAAATTCATTCAATCACCTAATTATTATTTATCTTATACCTCAATTAATTTTCTTTTTAAAAGATAATTTATACCAAAAATTATAAAGGAAGTATTTCACTATTAACAATTAATATATTTTTTTTACAATTTATAAGAACATATCACTAACACAAATATTACAAGTAAATAATCTTTACGTCTCAAATTCATGATATAGATGGTGAGATGAACATTCATTATCAGTATGTCAAACATTTGCTTGACAATTGATAGTTCTTTATTAAAATAACATATTAGAAGTGTTTGGCTCAAGGAGAAGCACGCTCTCATCAATAACTTATATGACATAGGTAATGAGGTTGAGTGAAATCATGTGCAAATTCTTCAATTTTTGCATGATTTTCAGTTATTCAAGCACTTTGAGATTTTCGATAAAGTTGAAAGATATAATCCCGACAAAAAAAAATACTGAATTTATTCTTTTTCATACAAAATTTATTTTTACTTGTAAATCTCAAATTCTTAAATAAAAAAAAATACACAAATTAAATATTCTCAAACTAACATTTTTCTAATTATTACAACAGAAATAATACTGAAGTTACTGCCAAAATTATTAATGTACTAATATATCCTAAAATTTGTAAACCTGTAAAACTCTAGGCAAAAGCAAGAAATATCTGTATCAAACTACACCCTCCAAACTTACCAAGCTCATGAATATAAAAAAAAAAAACATTCCGTACAGTCGGCAGGGAAAAAAAATCTTAGAGTCCAATAATACAGTTCAAGGTTAGTAAACTATCATCATATTAGTAATTGCATTAAAAAAACATCATATTATTAATTAATTAAGTCCAATAAAAAACATATTTATTAATTAATGATGGGGGAAGATGCGGTTGTGCAGAATTTGTGGGGGGCTGTAAGGGTTACGTGTACGCCGTCTAGTGCATGGATATCAGACATCAACAAATAATTAAGTGTGAAAAAGTAGGTTAGACAAAATTAATAGGATTAAACTAAAAGGGTTTTGGCATTTATTAATTTGATAATATGGGACCTTTTTTTTCTTCTTCTTTTCACATAATATAATATTAAGGTGGAGGAGAGAAGTCGTTTTCTATTGACACTAAACTTTTTTGCAAGTGCAGTAATTGATGATATTTATGGGGAAAATGAGTGTGGGTTTTGGGTGGTCCATCTTCTCTTTAGGGCACTTGATCGAGATTCGAAAGTGAAAAGTAAATCTCTCCCCACTAAATTAATAATGCTTACCTTTCTGCTTATCAACTAATTATTATTTGTGGATTTATGATAATTATGCAGGCCGACGTGCCTTTAGCGCATTTGTATGCTTCAACCTATAGTTTTTAACATAAAAAGTGACAGAACTAATTACATTATCATCAAAATAGGAATATAATTGTCTTTTTAATTTTTTTTATATGCAATATCTTTATAAAGATCATTTATTTCTTGAAAAAAAATGCTATCAGCGCATGCACATTAGGATTAAACTATTAATCCCAAAAATATCTTAAAATTAACAATTTTTGAGTTTAATATTTAGGGTTTAGTGAATATAATTATCACAAAATAAAATAAAGTATGGCGAACTAAAGTTCTTTGTAATCGACTATGATAAAAAAAAAATATAAAATTTAAATTTGATATCTATAGACTTTTTTAGGAAAAAATTTAAACTATGGTTTTTGTGGGAATTATAACCAAATTTCTCTTATAAAAAGGGGCAAATAGAATTTACGGCAGGCAATGACTCATATCTCGTTACCTCTAAAGGGAAAGAGAAGAAAGATCAGTACCCACTTCTTTATGTCATATTATTCCTGCTGAAAACTTTGATAAAACAGCATTTGAGAATTCTATTTATTGGCAACAGTTGAGTCGAATGATCCATTAATAAAGTGTCGGACTATTAATTTCAATCTCAAATATATATTTGTAAAACAGTTGGGACCATGATACTATTATGCAAGTAATGGCAAATGAGAAAACTCCAAACAGTATGGGCCTTGTGTCCTTTTTTTTTCCTTCAATTTTTATCGCCCTACATATGTATAAATATGCACATGTGCTCTCCCCTCTTCCTATAATTCTGGTCTATAGGGAAATTAAATGAGTTGATTAATGTTAAAACACTTTACCATCTCCGCGAAACCTCTACGAAAAAATTAAAACAAGATTGCGGTTTTAATTATTGGATTCAATTGATGAAATAAAATACATCACCAACATCCTTTTTATTCTACTTTTAGGTGAATAATGATGATAATCATCAAACCCCCCATTATTAATAATGGAAAAGACAGGTAAAAACCAATTGCAAACTACACACGTGTAGAAAAGCTGATTCAGAGGAGCCAGTAAAATTGCAAAACAGGGGGGTTTTCCCCCACCCACTAAAAATACTAATACTATATTATCCCACCAAAAAGGCAGTGAGATGATCTTAGCCTAAAAACTAGAAGAAAAATAAATGGTCCCCTTTCCTAGCATTGCATTGGCCCTCAACTCATGATTTAACCCTCCACAAAGAAAGTGAACAATCTGTCTTCTTTGTGCTTTTCGTTGCATGAATTATTTTGTCTGCATCCTTTTTCTTTAATGGGTACTTTGGAGGAGCATTTACAAATGGGGGTCCTACTACCCTTAATTAACTTCACTTGGAAGTTTCCCATTGGCTTCTAATGGCTTGCATGCTTCCAAGATTTGGTGCTCTTCTTTCTTTTAACTACTTAATATAATTAAGAAGTTATGATAATTAATGTAGGTTCTCTTCATCGTGTCCTAAACCCTAATCTAAATCAGAGCCGAGCCAGCAGGTAAGAAGATAATAAAGCATGCATACCTATCTATCTGAGAATATATAGGACTAATTTGTTTTAAATTAATTGAGGACATCATTAATTAATTCATGGGCAACAAAAACAAAATATATAGCAAGTTTTATTAAGTTGAGTGGTAAAAAGTTCTTTACCTTATGCAAGTTATAGTGAATGGAAAAATAAGTTAAGAGTTCGGCCTTAACTCGACTCTGTATTTATTTAAAGTTCAATGTAACTGTTGAATACAAAAGAATCATATAAAAAAAATGAAATGGATACACAGCCTTGTATATGTATATGCATGTTATCATATTGAGAGAGAAAACAAAACAGATAATAAGGCCAAGTGCCCAAGTGGGGAGAGATCAGATCATCTAGAATCCTAGATGTTAATTTTTTCCTAATTGCCAAACAATCTTATCATGGAAACATCACATTCAATACTGCATAAATGGGGGCAATTGTGGTGTGGGTTTTCGCTGCACTAACGCAATCTTCTCTCTGCTCTCTGGATTTTGGTCTGTTTTTCCTTGTAACAGTATTCATATTTGTACATATGCTAGTAGTATTTTATAGGCTTGCAGCCTCAACTACATTATCTATTTGTATTGCTACCCTAATCCCCCATCCCTTGAACAGCATCTGAAACAAGTTACAAAAGAATGGAAAAAGAAAAATCAAACAATGACGCTAAAGTAGCTTTCGTTTATTTTAAAAGCAACAACAAAAGAAATCAATACCCAATATAAAATGACTATAAAAAGCATTAACAGAAACTATAAATATCTCAAAACTTCATGAAATTTTTTTCCATATACTACCAATGGAACTTCATGAAAACATATGTTATCTTTTTAGTTCTGCTGGTGGTGGAGTTCAAAACTTTTAAGCAAACTTTATGATGGTATGAAAAAAATGGTAACACGACGTCATAAATGGTATATAAAAAATTAGAATTATTAAATCTAAACCGCTCACGGAATATCATATTTACGCGTTATTTCCGAATACGATAACACCTTCCATTTATCTTCAAAACTCAAAGGATAAATGGTATGTCTCCCTAAACTGAATCCATTCAAGTTAAATCACAAGCAGCATTCTCAACAAACATATCTGCATTTGCAATCCTGCTTTATTTTTTTTAATCAAGAAATACCTTCACTTTACTGGTATTGAGACGAGATTAAATTTCCACATGCAGCGGCCTGAACTGGCAATGGAACTTTTGTATCCAACTAAACTCCAGTAAAACTCTTGTTTAAGCTTTGCAGCCGAGTTTGTTAGTATGCATCATTCGTAAGGATGACAAAATTTAAACCGTCCTATGAATTTTGAACCAATCCACTATAAATGAAGTGGGTATTTTTATTTGAAAAGTGGATGTAAGTGGGAAGGGTGGATTTTTTTTTTTTTGACTAGTAATTATAGGTAATTGTTTGCCCTGCTCCAATTCACTCCACTATATACACTTATAGTTTTATTCTTATATATATATAAACTATTAAAAGAGTAAAACTGTAATAACATAATATAAAAAAAAATCATATATTTTATTTTAAAATATTATTTTGAAGAATTATGTTTAAATATTTACTATTGAAAAAATTAAAAATAAGTAAAAATAAGTAGTAACAATTAAATTAAAGCAAAATGGGGTGGAGATGAATGCATCAAGTAAAGTAACAATAGTGAAGCAAAGTAACAATATCCATCCCATTACCATCCTAATCCTTCACTTCAAGCAAAACCTGAAAAAACAAGTAAAATTATTATTAATAAGAAAAAACTAAATCACCTAAATTAGCTTAAATATATTTAAGAAGTTATACCTAAACCCATTAAATATAAAATAAAATACAATATGATTTAGTCCTTCAACAAGCAAATATATTTGTCCACCCCGTCACATTGGCAAATGAAAATGATTACTATTTTGGGATATACATGTTCGCCTTCAAATGAGTTGATTGGAGATCGTGAGACTATGCAACTTCTTCTCCTTATCGGTAGAAACTAATCATAAGAAAAACGAATTTCCAGTGACTGCAAATCCCACCAGTATCATTTGAGTTTATAAATTATGGTTGTGCCCAAAAAATGAGTTTTCACTTTAGCATAAATAATCAAATTACTTTGTTGTTCCAATCAAATATTTAAATGAAATAATTTCAGATAAACTTCTGGGAAAAGAAAAAAGAAAAGACTATGTAGGTTATTCAAAATACCATCAGCAATTAAGGAAGAATGACTTCAACCCAATTTCAAGCCCTGCTCTGTTCAGAGAAGTGAGGTACTCGGTCAAATGGTATTATGAGATCCTTCAAACCTCATATTCCTCCATACTTATCTGGGCACCGTCAAGCACCTATGCAACCATCAAAAAGCAGTGAGCATCACAAAAATGAAGTTTTTACCATCAAACTTAGAGAATCAACTCTAGAATCTGTTTCCAGCTAATGAAAAGAAACGATCAACTCATTTTTTATGCTTTACAAAGTATTCACTCAATGGTCTATTGAATATATGCAGCAATAGCAGTTTGTTAAATCTATGAACTAAAGCATCAAAGGAGACACAAATAAGTTAGAGAAGACCATTTTCTGGCAACATATATATAGAATAATAAGAAGTTACACAAATACTTCAAGTTGATAAGTTTGCAAGCAAAGTGAGTCATGCCTGATACAAATGCAAAAGAACTGGCTGAAGATGCTAATCAGCATAAATGCAGATTACCACAGCAAACAAAGATTGTAAATCTAGAGAAGATTCCATATTTGTAATGGGAATTTACTTCTCATGTGTCAACACATAGCATAACATCGAGCTTTAGCTAACACCAGGCTGATTTTTTCAAGAATTCCACTTATAATTTTATACTCATTTACAATCTAAGCACCTCACCTTTGAAGAAGCATCCTCCCATTAGTCATGAGTGGAGTGAGAGAAGGTACTCTACATGCTGAAAGAGCACCAACAAACAGAAGCACAATTACTTGCCACTGTTTCATTTTGAATGCTGGAAGTGCTTACACAAAAGACATTGTATCTAGTAGGCGCCCCTGTAAAAAAGCACATTTAAAGAACATTGAGAATCAACTCAAGGCTATTGGAACTGCAAGCAATCTTTTGATAAAAAGAGCTTTTATATATAAGCATAAGCAGTAAGTTTTGGCCAACTACAATAAAACTCTCAAATAGAACAGTTTAGTGTCCTCAAGGTCCTAAACTGAATTATCATAAATTTCTCAATGTGATACAACCATTTCACAGTTACAGGTTCATAATTAGTACCATTCCTTGCTCCAAAGTAGATATTGGTATAGGCAGTCTGAGAGCAGTAACAATAGCAGTTAAAGCACGAGAAATACAACAGGCAAGAGTTTCTTTGATTTCAGAAGAACAACCATTTCGTAAGACAATCTTCTGCGGATACTCCCTCCCATTAACTGATAGGTGCTCTTCATGGAAGATTTCGTCTCTCCCATATATATAGCCAAAGAAGATGATGTTATCCATTCAAAAAGTGAATTCCACATTGTTGCAAAAGTTCACAGCTAATGGACGTCAAGAGAAGCAATCAACAAAAGTACAAAAAGCAGAAATCATATGGCACTCTTGTAAGGCCCATAAGACTTACAGTTAAACTGAAACCCTCTGGTGGAGTATCACACCAAGAGTCCTCTGGGTCGAAAATATCAGAACGTGGAATCCCAGGTTTTGTTGGCCACTTTACAGGGCCTTCTTCTTGTTCAGGTTATGCTTCTGGTTCAAGTGTATCAACATTCTTCACTTGCTCCTCTTTGTCCGCCTCAAGTGCATGTGGCAATATGATAAGCCCAGCTTCAGAAACTGTACACAAAGGGGCTCATGAACAAACTCCAAAAATTCTGAGCTGAAACTTTGAATCCACATTTAATTCAATGAATGTGCACAAAAATAAATACCAACATCATTGACATCAGAATCTCCAGATGCCACAGCTGCTGCTGCCTTTCTCAATGCCATAGCACAAACTTTTGCGGATGCAAATCGTAACATATTATCATCATCACCATCGTCTGTTCTGCCACATATTTCAGAATCTCCTTTCTGAGTATCGGTTTCTTTAACTTCACAAAGACTGCCTTTCCGTGCATTGTCAACATCCTTATTATCAGCCCAAGTAACCGAGCGATTAAGTTTCTTTGCTCTAGCAGATCTAAGTTCGGATTTAAGCACAACCTCACTTGATGCCACGGCCTTGTCAGCATGGGTTTCTTACTCTGCTTCAGCACTAACTGTATCCAAACCACTCTGATAGACATATTTAGTTGAAGGCAGTTCTACAATGCTAGAATCCTTTTCCCTCAAAGCAGATGACGATCCTGACATAAGACATTATTCTTCAAAGTCTTTACAAATTTCTTTTCCTTCTGCTTCTTTCAGTTCCGAACCAGAACAACCTTGAACTGACACTGGGGGTGTCTTGGAAACAGTATATTCATCATTCATGATTATTTCACTAGTAAAGTCCATCTCATTAATGACATTTTTCATACTACTGGGCTTCGCTCTTTGACTCTGTCTAAGACTACCGGGACTCTCAGAAATGGTATATTCATTATTCATAATTACAGCACTAGTAAAGTCTATCTTATTCTTAACAAAAGAATCTCCTTTGCTATTACCCAGCTTGGAACTACTAGAATCAAACGCTGCAAGTAAGAAAACAAATATCTGTTAAACTAAATAAGAACAAGTTTTTCTATAAATAATTTGAATAATTCGTTGGGGGGGGGGGAACTAACCTCCAGTTTTGCTGATCTTAGAAGGTGAAGGGGTGAAGGCTTAGAAACCAATCCTATTTGTGGAAAATAACCTTCAATAGCATTGGAAGGACCCACCAAAGATACTTCCCCCGGCTTTTATCTCCTCATTTTCTTTAATCCTCAAATTTGAAAACCGATAGATCAACGTTCTTCTCCAAACCCTCATTGGCCAAATCCACATCATCAAACAAACTCAAAATCACATTAAGTTTTGCATGATTCAAAAAGGAACACCGCCTCTTGTAAACTCCCAGCAAAAGCTTGGTTATTAATCAGGCAATCGGCAGAGCAGAACCTGTTGGTTTCTTGTAAATCATAAACTCTATGCTCTTTCAAAAAGCTCCGATAACGGCCTCTTCAACGTGGCTCAGAAGGTAAGGGGTTTCGGCATAGAGGGTAACTGCAAATGTTAGAAATCGACCTCTCAGTTACAACATCCTCGTAGCCGCTTTGAGAAATTAAGGAACCGGAGGAGAAAAGTTGTTTCTCATCTCGGATTCCGTCGAGGAGGTGAAGTTGAATCTTGTGTACGGCTTCTAAACCAGAGATTGACTGATCTTTCGCCATTGATAATGAACCTTGTTCTGTTTTAGAGAATTTTAAACTCCGTTTCCTTTATCCCCCTTGAAAAGTTATCTATAGTGAATAAAATGCTTCGGAGTGAGGTATTAGAGCTGCATTCGGTTTTCGCCTTCTCGTTGAACTTTGAGTGAACAAGGGCAAGGACTAATTGGTTTTAGTAATTGGCATGAGTGTGTAGAATAAGGGAAAGCATTTTCTAATTTATAGTATACTGAATATACAAGTAGGGGAGTAAAATTCGATTCGATTCGAAAAAATTAAAAAAAAATTGAATTTTGAATTATTCGAATCGAGTTAATCGAATCAACTTGAATTTTTTTTCGAATTTCAAGTTCTAGTTGAGTTGAATTTTCGAATTCAAATAATTCGAATAATTCAAATAAACCGAATATAAATTATATATTTTTTTAATTTTTTTAATAGACTTTTACTTAATTTAATTAAAGTCTTTTAACCCAATTACCAATTTCTCCAAAGCCCAAACATTTTATTTTTTCCTACTTCCCCAAGCCTGGCTGCCCAAGCCCCTAATACTTATTTGCCCAAACCCCCCCCCATCAAATTTCATCGTCCACCAAACCCCAATTTATTTTTCTTCTTCTCTCTATTTTTACTTTCCATTCCATTCAAAGTCAAAAAACCCTAAAATAAAACCTTCTTCCTTCTTCTTCTTCTTCTTAATTATTAGTTCATTCAAACATTCAAATCAAAACCCTTACCTCCAAACTGAGTTACTGTTCCTTCTGACCGAGGCAGTTTATTCTCTTCCATTGTAAGCTCGAATTTTTTTACATATTCGAAGTTTGTCTTGAAATATTTTTGAATTATTAAATGATTTTTAGCTCTATTTGCATCTGTTTCACCCTATTAAATAATTAAAATAATTATTTTATTTGAGACTTTGAGAATTGAATGCAGCTGCTGGAAATTGGAATCTCTAAAGCCATTTTTGGCTTTAAAATAATTAAAAATGAAACTTTTAATTGTTGTTTGTCTTTTTCTCATTTGGAAGATATAAATTTTATTATTATTATTAATAACTAAGCAGGGCCAGGAAGCACAACTTAATATAATATTGTAATAATGTAATATTAATTAATAGAGAAAAATGCCAATTAATTTCCCAAAGTAATAATGTAATATTAGTAATAATATAATATTATTAATACCGTAATATTAATAGAAAAAAATTGATAAAACGTACTTCTTTTTAAAGGATTTTGCAGCTTCCTAATACAATTTGATAAAATAACATTAAATGATGAATTAAAATATTGGATTATCATATTTAAATTATAAATAAAAATTAAAATATTAAATACCTGACCTTATAAATAAAATAACACTCAACCAGACTTATTAATTAATTTATGCTGTTGTATATTAATTTAGGCTTCAATTAACTAACTTTAAAGTTTAAACTATAGGTTAATATACTATTTTTTTTTGTTTAATTTATGCCGTTGTACTTGTACTATTATATTAATTTAGGCTTCAATTAACTAATTTTAAATTTTAAACGGTAGCTTAACAAACTTTTTTTTTTGTTTAATTTATGCTATTGTACTATTATATTAATTTAGGCTTCAATTAACTAATTTTAAAGTTTAAAATGTAGTTTAACATACTTTTTTTTGTTTAATTTATGCTGTTGTACCTGTACTATTATATTAATTAATTTTTAATTTAATTGATTTATTAAGTTTGATTTTAAATTAATTTTTGGTCATGGTTAGTGATTGCAACAAATGTTTACTTGTAGATGAGTGATCCAAAGCGAGATGGTTCAACTCAAAGTTCACAAAATTCTTCCCCAAGATAAGATGATCAAACAACAACCAAGAAAAATGTTCGAAAAAATATTACTCCAAGGGCAGCTTGACCATTTCACCAAATCAAACAAACTCTACTTATATCTTTTTCAAAACAATTCTTCATCACACTCTTCATGGAGTTAAATAAATCAAGACAGTCCCTTCTAATTATCCAACGAGATGGAAGACTAAACCGTGACATGCTATAGAAAGAAAGTATTTGAAACCCTCTCCCTTTACAATTTTAAAAGGTAGTTCATCCATAATTATCATACGAACCAATGCTTTTCTAACAGCATCTTTATCAAATACCCAAGTTGATAAATCCGTTGTTTCTTGGCCAACCTTTACAAATGTTAATTCTGATTGCTTCGGATTAGAAGTATTACCTCGAGGTCTTTTCAGGCATGCTTTCAAATGGTTATTCAAATTTGTTGTAGAACCCGAAGTTGATTCCATTGTGTAAGTAACATCACATGTATTGCACTTTGCTCTCTTCTCCCCCTCTTCAGTCACAAATTTGGTGAAATAGTTCCAACAAGTTGCCCTTGGAGTAATTTTTTTTCGAACATTTTCCTTGGTTGTTGTTTGATCATCTCTACTTGGGGAAGAATTTTGTGAACTTTGAGTTGAATCATCTCGCTTTGGATCACTCATCTACAAGTAAACATTTGTTGCAATCACTAACTATGACCAAAAATTAATTTAAAATCAAACTTAATAAATCAATTAAATTAAAAATTAATTAATATAATAGTACAAGTACAGCAGCATAAATTAAACAAAAAAAAGTATGTTAAACTACATTTTAAACTTTAAAGTTAGTTAATTGAAGCCTAAATTAATATAATAGTACAATAGTATAAATTAAACAAAAAAAAGTTTGTTAAGCTACCGTTTAAAATTTAAAGTTAGTTAATTGAAGCCTAAATTAATATAATAGTACAAGTACAACGGCATAAATTAAACAAAAAAAAAATAGTATGTTAAACTATAGTTAAAGTTTTAAAGTTAGTTAATTGAAGCCTAAATTAATGTACAACAGCATAAATTAATTAATAAAAGTCTGGTTGAGTGTTATTTTATTTATAAGGTCAGATATTTAATATTTTAATTTTTATTTATAATTTAAATATGATAATCCAATATTTTATTCATCATTTAATGTTATTTTATCAAATTGTATTAGCAAGCTGCAAAATCCTTTAAAAAATACATTTTGTCAATTTTTTCTCTATTAATATTACGTTATTACTAATATTATATTATTACTAATATTACATTATTACTTTGGGAAATTAATTGGCTAACATTTTTTCTCTATTAATTAATATTAATTATTACAATATTATATTAAGTTGTGCTTCCTGACCCTGCTTAGTTAATAATAATAATAATAATTTATATCTTCCAAATCAGAAAAAGACAAACAACAATTAAATGTTTCATTTTTAATTATTTTAAAGCCAAAAATGGCTTTATAGATTTCAATTTCCAGCAGCTGCGTTCAAGTCTCAAAGTCTCATAAAATAATTATTTTAATTATTCAATAGAGTGAAACAGATACAAATAGAGCTAAAATCATTTAATAATTCAAAAATATTTGAAGACAAATATTAAATATGAAAAAAATTCGAGCTTACAATGGAAGAGAATAGACTGCCTTGGTCAGAAGGAACAGCAACTCAATTTGGAGGTAAAAAATTTGATTTGAATGTTTGAATGAACTAATAATTAAGAAGAAGAAGAAGAAGGAGGAAGAAGGGTTTATTTTAAGGTTTTTTGAGAAAAATAAATTTTAAGGTTGGAACTTTGAAAGGAATGGAAAGTGGAAACAGAGAGAAGAAGAAAAATAAATAGGGGTTTGGTGGACGATGGAATTTGATGGGGGTGATTTGGATTTTGGGGGAGGAATTGGGATTTGGGTTTGGGCAAATAAGTATTTAGGGCCAGGCTTGGGAAAGTAGGAAAAAATAAAATGTTTGGGCTTGGGAGAAATTGGTAATTGGGTTAAAGACATTAAATTAAGTAAAAGTTTATTAAAAAAATTAAAAAAATATATAATTTATATTCGGTTTATTCGTATTATTCGAGTTATTCGAATTCGAAAATTCAACTTGACTCAAACTTGAAATTCGAAAAACAAATTGAGGTGATTCGATTAGCTCGACTCGAATAATTCGAAATTTGAATTTTTTTTAATTTTTTCGAATCGAATCGAATTTTGCTCAGTTCTGTGAAAGTTTTTTTTTTTTTGTTGGTACTCAATCCTCTTCAGTTTAGCCTTAGCCATTGCAGTTAGCTCAAACTCACACCTCTCTCTCAACCAACTTCACCTTTTTTTTTTCCTTCTTATGGTTACTGAGTATTTATTATCTGACCATGAAAAGATTCTCATCTTCAAAAAGGGCAGTAAACAATGTGGTTAAAGGGGAGATAAAGTGGGAGCTTAGGCCTGGTGGCATGCTTGTTCAAAAGAGGGACATGGGGGATGCTTCTTCTGGACCTATGATCAAGATCAAAGTCTCTCATGGCGCTTTTCACCATGATATTACTGTGCCTGCTCAATCCACTTTCGGTAATAAACCACTTCTTTGCTTTTGTTCCTCTCTTCTCTGTTGTGGCAGAATGTTGGTTTTCTTGGTTTTTACTTTGAAAAGGTTAGTAGTTTATACCAGCCAGTGCATGGTAGTACTTCAACTTGTCTCTTTTTACCAACTTTGTTTCCATTTTTGGGCGTTAGATTAAAGTTGATTATTGTCATCTCCATCTACTCCAGTGTGTCGGTTTCTCAAAACTTGTGTCCTTTGTTGTTAATTAGTCTATGAATTTGAGGAAAGTTTTACATGGCTTCAACTGGCTCTGCTGACATTGTTGTACGGTATGAGAGGCTAAGTTACTGAATTTGGCTCAAATTGAAGGGGATCTGAAAAAGGTTCTTGTACAAGAAACTGGTTTGGAACCCAAGGAGAGACTATTGTTCCAAGGAAAAGAAAAGGATGATGAGGAATGTTTGCATATGGTTGGAGTCAAAGACATGTCAAAGGTGGTACTTTTAGAGGACCCAGCTAGCAAAGAGAGGAAGCTTGAAGAGATGAAGAGAAATCAAAGCGTGTTAAAAGCTTGTGAAGAGGTTGCTAAAGTCAGAGCAGAAGTTGTTCAACTCTCTGACAAGGTTAACTAGCATATTTGTTTTTCATGTTACTTACAACATGGAAACTTTTTGAGGGTTTTTCTTTCTTTGTTTCTTCTAAAGGTTAATGCTTTGGAGGGAATTGTTCATGGGGGTACAAAGGTTAATGAAAAGGAACTCCTTGGCTTGACAGAGCTGCTTATGGTGCAATTGCTGCAACTAGATACAATTGAAGCTAATGGAGAAGCCAAAGTCCAGAGGCGGGCTGAGGTTAGTGACTAACTTCACCCACATATTGTACTTAATTGAGGTACTTAGAGTAATAAAGTTAGAAATTTTCTGTTGGCTAAAAAGAGGAAGGGGTTTGCATTGTCGGTACTTACAATAATAATCAAGTTAGCTACTGTAGTTTTCAAGTTCAATACCAACACAATGTTGCTGGAAAGTGAAAGGCTTTTTTGTTTGAAAAGGCTGAGAGTTCTACACGTAATATGAATTGGAGCCCACACCAGCAATCAGTGACTTGAAAAGTTCTCTCACCATACATGACATGAGGTCTTTGAATCTTGATCGGTTGTTCCTTGCTCTAATTATACCCCTCCAACTTTTTGGTACAAATAATTGTGCTTGTTGGTAATCACTATGGCAGCCATTTTTCTTTTTATATATTTAGCTAAGCTGTCCTCGGCATAAGTATTTGTTCATTTTGGAGTTAAAAATGAGAACCCATTTTGCAGCTTTTAGCATGCAGTTAGCACCACTTTGATTGAGAAACATTGGGTTTTGAAATTTGGTGCACAGGTTCGTCGAGCCCAACGACTTGTGGATACCTTGGACAATATGAAGGCTAGAAACTCTAATCCCTTCAGCAGTAGTGGCAAATCGGAGGCATTTGAATGTGCCTCACCCGCTTTTCCATCCTCAACAAGAATCACGCATGATTGGGAAGTTTTTGATTAATCACAAATTTTGTAATTTATCAATCAGTCCATAAACAAATTATGAAACAAAGCTTGTATCGTTTTGGTTGTGGTATGTGAGTAGCTGTTGATTAAAAGTACAAAAACAAACGGTAAGGCTTCTTATTGGCAAGTTTCCCATATTCTAGAATTAGTGAATTACCTGTGTGTGATGATGAGCTAATACATCACCAATTGTTTTGAAATACACAAGGAAATGCACACCACCATTGCAACATCGTTTAGCAGATTGAATGGAAAATTTAGGAACGGGTAGAATAGTCAAGAATCTTGTGAAGTAGGAGTAGGAGCCATTGCCAACAAGTACAAACTATAACTTTGGTTACTTGAGTAGCTGGGAAAAGATGGCTGAAGAGGTTACCTGCACCCTGAAAATTGTAGCAATTTGCTTTGGGTAAAGAACTGTAGAAGGACATTGTTACATGTATGCCTGTGAATATATTGAATTGAGACGCATTGTGAAATTTGGTTTTTCACGGGCTTATACCCATTTTCTCACACTATCATATCTTTCTTTCTTTTTTTCCAAATTTGGTATTAAATTAGGTTGAAGTTTTTTTACCCACTTGAGACCACTTGACATGTTGCAGTAAATACATGACATTCTTTTATAAAATATAACATTTTCTTTTATAAAAAATATATAAACCATTAAAAATTATAAATAAAATATAAAAAATTCAGCAAAGAATATAAATAATCTAATATATAGGTCACTTTCAAGAAATTATAAAAATATATAAATAATCTAAAAAACATATAAAATCTAAATACATTCTAAATATATAAAATAAAATCTAAAAAAATTATTACCCCTAAAATGATTAAAAAACATATACCAAACCAAAATCCATACCTTAGAAAATCAAGAAAAAAAAAACAGCTTTTTAACTTAGTGTTTCTTTTTCTTGTCTTGGTCTTCATCATCATCATCTTCTTCTTCTTCTTCATCACCAGCTTTGGAACTTTGCTCGTTAATATTCGCACCTTCTTTCGATAAGGACGAGATGGTAGACGAGTTCGGCGTTACCGGTGGGTTGTTTAAACACTTCGAAGATTTTGGCACAGCGGAATACGGCGGCGATTGGAGACCAGCTTAAGGCTTCTGCTCAGTGTCCAGCTGCAGTAATGCTTGAGACGATGTTGGTGAAAGGATCAAAAGAGACTGCTGCATAAAGGAATCGAAGAAATCTTGATAGATGCTGAGCAACTCCATGAAACCTAATGAATCTCAGTTATCTCCTCCGCCATCACCGCCACCTTCAGTCGCTGTCGTGTTTGCTGCCGTCGGATTCTCATTGCAAAATCTCATATTAGCAAAACGAAATATAATTTTAGAAAAAAAAAAAAACAAATCGAAGCCATAATTTTTTATCTTTGCATTGCATTCTAAAAAAATTATAATTTTTTTATTACATATATTCAGATTTTATATACTTTCTGAATTTTTATATATTTAATTATTTCACATATATTTTAAGATTATTTATATACTTTTTTATAATTTCTTTTCATTTTTATAATTCACATGCTTTTTAGATTATATATATTTCTGATTTTTTTTTCATAAATTTTAATGGTTTATATATTTTTTATAAAAAAATTATATATTTTATAAAAGAATGTCAAGCGGCACCTTTTTATTAGTTAAAACTATTCGTTTTTTTCTAACGTGTGTTAAATGAGTGACAAAAGAATAAAATATATTTTAAGAATAAAATCATAAATTAAATATTTTTATTTGAATATAGTAGAAAAAAATTAAGTATTAAATTAGATATCCGTAACATTTGAATTTTATTAAAAAATGTAGTAAAAACTTGGTTATGAAAAATATTTTTGAAAAAGTTGATTTAAATTTCAGTATTTAGTATTATCGTCAAAAAGTATTTTTGAGAACTAAAAATATTTATTTTAGACATAATATTGTAAAATAAAATATACATTTAAATAATATTTAAATTTGTTAATATTATTATATATTAGAAAGAATAATATTAAAAAATAATTTATCGTAACTCATTATTAATATTTTGATATATGAAATATAAATTTTAAATATTTTTAAATAATTAATATTAATTATTTGTAAATTTTAATTTGAATATATAAACTGTATTTTAAATATTAAAAATATAACTATTACAAATTTAAATATATAATGTTATATATTTGAAATAAATTTTAATAGGAAAATAATTATACACCCAATATAAATATTACATAAAATACATTGGATTATGAATAAAAGTTAAAATGTCATTTGACTCTGAACGTGCTTTTCCTAAACACAAAAATCCTTAAAAAGAATTTTGTTTAACATTGTTTATGGTTTTAAAAATACTTTCGACACTAAAAACACTTTTAGATCTTAAATTTAAAGTTTTTTTTTTGAATTATATGCAATTCTAAACATATGGCTTCTAAAGTCAAAAGTTCTTTTGAAGTTTTAAGCAATTATAAATAAATCGTTTTTGAAGTCAAATGTACTTTTAAAAAAAAACTTTTAAACCTAAAAGCAAAAGCAATTTTTTTAGCTTTTGCTTACATATATTTAAAATTTATATTTCATATATTAAAATATTAGTAATGAGTTATAATAAATTATTTTTTATATTTTTATTAAAATATCATAATATTAACAAATTTGAACATTATTTAAATGTATATTTTTACTTTACAACATCATGTCTAAATATGGACATTTTATTTCTTAAAAAAACTTTTTTGACAATAATATTAAATATTTAAATTTTAAACTAAACTTTTCAAAAATATTTTTTTATGTATTTTTCAAAAGTATTTTCTAAAAGCAATGAAAAACGGGTCTCAAAGAACATGCTTGATTGAGTTGAAAAGTGAAAGGAAGGAATGAGAGAATGAAAAAGAAAAAAAATAGTGTACTTGTTAGAGAAAAAAAGTGAGAAAAGAAAATAGGAGCGATAGCAATTTCTTATCCTAATGCATAACCATAATTTCAAATTACTATTTTCGTTGAAAAGTTGATGGAATGAAAATTAGTTAGTATATGTTAATTCAAAAGTTCCATTTTTTTTTCCTTTAATTTTTTAACTCTACTAAGTAGTTGATAGAATGAAAATTAATTTTTGTTCAAATTTTCTATCTTTCCTAAGAAACACACATATAAAAAATTATATTTTTTACCTTTCAATTTTTCATCTTTCTAATTTTCCTTTTTACTCTGCAAAACAAAGCATAATGGAAAAGAAGAACCTCTTTCTTGTTTGAATATACTTTTTCATTTAAAGGAAAATTAGAAAATGAAGTCCAAAATTTCTTTTAAGAGGTAAAGAATATTTCTTTTATCATTTTCATCTTCTATATAGATTATTTAAAAAAAATTATAATTGTAAAATCATAATTATTTGGTATACTCACACAAATTTTTTTAAAATTTCTTTTAATTCCACAAGTAAGTTTGAGATTTTACCACGGATATTATTCTTTTATTTTTAATTTTTAAATACAATTTAAGGACACATAATAAAATCTCAACATTATTGTGGAGTTAAAAAAATTTATTGCGTGTACCATTAATCATTTCCTTTCTATTTTTTAACCAAATACAAATTAATGAAACTAATTCTCTTTATTAAATTTAACAATTAGGGATGACAAAATTACTTAAATCCGATGAATTTTGATTTGATTTAATAAAATATCTATTTGCTCTCCCAATTTCTTTGTTCTTTACTCTTTTTTATCTTTATTTCATAATACTATTTTATTTTTAATTTAATATTTAACAATTTTATGTTTCTTTCATATATTAAAGTTTTATATGTAACTTAAACATTTTTTTATTATGTTTACATTGTAGTATTATATATTCTTATAAATTTAATTTTTGTGTGTTGTAAATTACATAATATATAAAAGTAATATATTATAATATATTACAAACTTAGAAAATTGGCTAGGTTGGGCTCGGGCTTTGAATGCTTGAGCCTGAGCTCATACTTTAAATAATTTTTTTTTAGGTTTAATATTTTTGTCTAAATCTTCTTAAATTTTGGATGGATCTTTGAACTTAAACGAATAGTTAAACCCTTGGACAAGCATACCTATCCCTAAAACTAAATCTAAAAGTTAACTTGATTCTTAAAATACAAAAACCTCATAAATCTGTGTTGAAAATTGAAAGAAATATAATCTCTCAAGCTTGTCTTCCAAAAATCTATGTTGAAAATTGAAACAAAAATGATATTGGGTTGAGGCTGGTTTGATCAGTTCTGAATAATTTATACAAATTTTAGTTCAAGGATAGATATTTAATATTAAGGGTCAGCGTTCAATCGAATCGAATGAAAAATTTTCGAGTTAATCGAGTTGATGAATTCTATTTTATTATTCTAATTCAATTTGAAATTATCTTGAATCGAGTCAAGTGTGATGAAATTAGAATTGAATCGAATCAAATATATTTGTTTAAGTTAAATTAAAAATATATTTTTTGGATTTTTATAATCACTGCCACCCACTATAATCAAATTTGTTATTAACTTTCATCCCCTCATAATTTATATATTAATCTTTTTATATACGGGTTAGTTTTTTTGCTTGCTGAGTTACTTCAATTATCTTTTGATTCTTGTCACTATGTATTTCGAAATTAAAAAATATATTAAATGTAAAAAATGTGATTTTTTAATAAAAGTTATCTTAAAGATAAAATGTGAAATTGATACCAACATAAAATTTTAACATGAATATTTTTTTGGATGATTTTAATTTTTGATTTGCGGGTAAAAGGTGATAAGTAAAAGTTTAGGGGGAAAATGAAAAGTTTTGAGGGTTGAGACACTACAGGAAAATAGGGCTTTAGCAGCGTTTTTAGTGGCGTTTTATCAAAAAACGCCGCAAAAATTGTAAAACACATAGCAATAGCGGCGTTTTACCAAAGCGGCGTTTTACCAAAAACGCCGCTAAAAACAGAGCAATAGCGGCGCTTTAGTAAAAAACACCGCTAAAAAGCAGAGCAATAGCGGCGCATTTGGTAAAACGCCGCTAAAAACCAGAGCATTAGCGGCGCTTTTAGTAAAACGCCACTAAAAACTAGAGCATTAGCTACGCTTTTGGAAAAACGCCGCTAAAAACTAGAGCATTAGCGGCTCTTTTGGAAAAATGCCGCTAAAAATCAAAGCATTAGCGGCACTTTTGATAAAATGCCGCTAAAAACCAAAACACTAGTGGCGCTTTTAGAAAAACGCCGCTAAAAGTCATATAACCCTTAAACCCAAAAAAATCATAAACACTAATCTATAACCCCTAAAGTAATAATTATTAAAATTTATGGTTATACAATATATTAAATATTTTCTTATATAATCGTAAAAGAGATAGTATTGAATTTAAAATATTGAATTAATTATCATTATAGTTTAAGGTTTATGGTTTAAGATGGTTTAGGGTTTAGGGTTTATGAGTTAAATATGGTTTAAGATATATGGTTTAGGGTTTAAGGTTTAGGAGTTAACTAGTATTTGAAGGTTTATAATGAATTATGGGTTAAGGGATTATGATTTAGGGTTTAGGGTTAGGGTTGGAGTTTAAGGTGTAAGGGTTTGGTGTTAAGGGTTAAGGGTTTAGTGTTTAGTGTTTATGGGATAGGGGTTAAGAGGTTTAGGGTTTAGATTAATTAGTATTTTTTTATTTATATATTAAATGATTTCTTATATAATTGTAAAAGAGATAATATTAATTTGAATATATTAAACTTATGATTATAGTTTAAATTATTTAAGAGATAATAGATAAACTTTATATATATTAAATGGTTTAAGATTTAATCTAAAATATTTTGATATATTAAAAATAATTCAATTCAAATTAATTCCTCTACACTTAATTTATTTAAGCGAAATTTAAACTTAAAATTTAGTCCTTATATTTTAATTTGATTAGTTTTAGTCCCTGTATTTTTCAAATCGATCAATTTTATCTTTTGTACTTTTCAAATTTTAAAATTTTAGTCATGATCACTCAAATGATAGCAATTATATATGTTTGGTTAAATTCTGCTATTAGTCTTGGTATTATTCGTAAAGTTGTAGGTTGAGTTCATGTTATCCAATTATACTTTATCATGTAATGTTTTAATCAAAAAGTTAATAATATTAACTATTTGGATAAATTAATAATATTATAAAAATATATAGACTAAATGATATTAAAAATTAAAGTATATGCAAAAAAACCTGAAATTTAAATATATTAGAGAGACCAAATTAAAATTTAACCATTTTAGTAAATAATAATAATAATAATAATAAAAGAGAAAAAAAAGAAAGAAAAAATTATTGGGCTGCGTACTTAGTGGCGTTTTTTAAAAACGCCGCAAAAGATATGAATTACCGTCGTTTTCATAAAAAACGCCACAAACATCCCCCTTTACTTTCCCCAATTCAGATTATCCCCGAACGTCTGATTCCTCAAACTTTGAATCTCCAAATCCCCTAAAATTTCTCCCAATTCGATATCTTCAAATCGGTTTCCCAAAATCCCCAAATCAAAATACCTTTGATTTTCGCCGAAGTCCCTTTGATTCTCTTTTTTTTTTCATTTTCATTTTCATTTATCATTGAAAGAAAATAAAAGAGGAAAAAAAAAGTTCTGATAAACTTGAATGAAGAATAGATGGCAAAATCGTTGAAGCCAGCGTCCTCCGATGAAGAACTGTACAATGCTTCGAGTTCATCGAAGAGGAGCGAATGAACGCTCATGTCAACGGCAAAAAGACGATGAGGAGGAGATTGAAGCTGTTGCTCGTTCCGCCGACGCCTCCGACAAAGATGATGACGCCGTCCATGAAGAAAATGTCGATGATGCTGATGATGTAATTTTACGATTCTGACACTCTTTTATCTTTCTCCTTTTACTTTGGTTTCGATTGTTTACGATTTTAGCTTTCGGACTTAGCTATTTGGTTCTAGGGTTTGCTGTTGATCATAAAAAATTATTTGTTTCGGATTTATTTTTTCTATGTTCTTTATGTTTGCCAGAGCTTTATTGTTCAAAGAGGTGATAACTGGTACTACTATTGTGTATCAAATGCAGAGCTGTAAACATGAGAATTGGAATGTAGTCGCTAAGTACTTAACGGAAGATCTTCCCCTTTTGCTCACTTCCAAGAATCTAAAAGATGTTAATGATGTATTATGTATGGTATTTAGATCAACACCTTCTAGTTTGAGGGATTTCATCAAGTGGATTGTACAGATTCGGAGACAAGATGATGGCAGTACCGTTTTAAGTAAATAGGAGAAAGGAAGGGTTGCACTCAAGGTATGATGGGCATATTTGTTTATCTTTCAGTAAACTACCATTTATCTTTTTAGTTAATTCCTTCTTTATGAGTTACATCTGCAGACTGTCTCCCAACTTTGCTCCAAGAGGAGGTAATGTCTGGTTTCTTATATATTTTTTTCATTGTTTTTTGTATCAAATTCTTCGTTCTTTTTAGGAATTGACTTTATGAGTTTTTCTTAAACACCAATTTCCAGACCCTTCTGGATATCATCCCCATTTTAGACAATTACTGTAGCCACTTAAAGCTTTTCACATATCCTAACAAATAGTCCATAGGCTTTTGGCTAAGAATTCAATAATCTTTCATGGTATTGCCTGTTTGATACTTGTTATTCAGTTATGATATATATTTTTTCATTAGAAGTAAAAAGTTTATCTCAGGATGTCTGCTTGACAGGATCTCAATATCTCTCCCTCATCTTCTTGATTTTTTCTTCTTAGAGAATCTTGTTGAAGAACAATACTGGACAAACCTCTGTATTGGATTCATTATGAAAATCATTTGTGTCATTTACTACTAATATTTATACATCAACCACATTTTCTTGTGAACATGCAAAATAGAATTTCTATTATTATTATTATTGAATATATTTTTTATGCATGTGTGGAAGTGATTCCTTGTTAATTGTTATTCTATATCCAAAATGTCGATCCTATCAATTCTCCTGCATTCTGCATCCTAGTTAAGTTCATCTGATAAATGCTACAGACAACTGATTTTTTTCATCTTTGAACCACTCTCTGTTTAGGAGGAAAAAAAAATGATGTAACAGATTGAGCCATGTTCGATCTTGTTTCACGCTAAGCGCTTATATAAAAGTATACAGGGCCACTACCCTTATTATCCACTTTTGTCTATTAAACAAGGTTTTTCACTAGTTATAGGTGGTTTCAACATTTATGCTTAGGGAAAATATTCTGTCTTTTTCAATGTCTTTTTGAATGTTTGTTTAAAGTAAAATAGGATGGTCAAGGTAAAAGATTTTTCAATTAATGTGAAAGTACCTCTTTATTCCTGTAAAATATTTTATCAAATATTTTTTCGTAAGATATTTTTCAAACTGCTAAGATTATATCCACTGTAATATCCTCATACTTGACCTGAACATCGGATCAAAACATTAAGATGTTACATTCTCTACTACATTCTTCACTTATCAAATATTTTTTTTAATAAATTTTCATAACTTTTCAATTTAATTTTTTTTATCATAAAAGTTTAATATCCACTAATTAATCATATTAAATTAATTTTCTTTCTTGTTACACTTTAATCACATAATTTTCCCCCAAAGGCATACTATTTTCACTTAGCATATTTATCAATGTTGCTTCTGTTGTCAATTAATAGAACACCATATCCTTGGCTATGGGGTTTTGCTTGGTAGTTATGCAGCTATTTATTGAAAGTTGAAACTCATGCCTGTTTTATGAATGCTTACATGCATGGCAAGCTGTTGTTAGCCTTTCTTTCTATTATGTTTGTTGCTTTGTATTAGCATTCTCTATGCTACTTGCTCTGCAAAGTTCCAAGTTTCCATTTTTATTAAAGATGGCAATCGGGTATTTGGAAATGTTAATTATCTGATCTTTGGCAATTTTGCCCAACAGAATTAAGCTAATTTTATGGTTCTATCTTTAATTAATGCAGGACTGAGCAATGCCTCCTTTACAGGTCAGTTTCTTGTTTCTTTGTCATGGATGGATGTATTTACAGGACTGAGCAATGCCTCCCATACACAATTTAGCAATTTTGGAAGCTCTCATTCTTCTAATTCAGCTCAGCATCAGTCAGTCTCTGTGAATGAGCAGTTGGAAGAGAAGTGGTATGCTAGTCCAGAGGAAATCAATGAAGGTGTTTGCATAATTTTATCTAATATATACAGTTTGGGTGTGCTGCTTTTTGAGGTACAAAAACAAATTGTTCTTCTATCTTTTATTTGTTTTCTTAGCTATTTTTTATCTGCGTGGAAGAGAGTGGATATTTGTATTTGTTCTAAAAAGCAATTTGATTGTTTCTTTCAGTTGCTTTGTCAATTTGAATCTGAGAGAGCACATGCTGCTGCAATGTTGGATCTATGCCATAGGATTTTTCCTCCAACTTTTCTATCAGAAAATCTCAAGGAAGCTGGATTTTGTCTTAGACTACTTCACCCAGAACCTTCTTTGCGCCCAACAACCAGGTACTACAAATTGTTCATCGGTGCTAAATGTGAAGCTCTAGAATCTTATAACTGATGTTGGATATGGAGACTTTGAAAAAGTAGCATGCCAATGTGTAGGCTAGAATTTTAAATGCCTTAGTGATTAGACTATGATAATTATATATATATAAGCTATATCTCTATGATAACCTATGTATCTTGCAAAAAGCATAAGTGAATTAGATGATGAATTGATTGGAGAATTATATTCCATTTATTATTGGTGTAAAGAACAAGAATAGAAAATTAACAAACTATAAAAAACAAAAATGTGAAGTAGTCATCTTGGAGATCTGCATGGAATTAAATTTCAGGTAACGGTATGTTGATGAAACCATTTTTGGCTTTATTATTTTATGGCTAAGTCTTAAGCATTAATGCTTACGTTAGTATAAACTTGCTTTCTTTGTGCTTGTATTTGTAAATGTTAGGACCCTGATGTCCATTTATAATTCAATATAGGATTCTAAGTTTATAGTTGTTGATATTTATCAGGGATATCCTACAATCCGAAGTACTTAATAGATTCCAAGAAGTATTTGCAGAAGAACTGTCGTCATCCATTAACCGAGATGATACTGAATCAGAATTATTATTGCATTTCCTTGGTTTATCAAAAGAGAAAAAGCATAAGCATGCCTCGAAATTAATGGAAGATATTGCTTGCTTGGAAGCAGATATTAAAGAGGTTGAGAAAAGAGGTTGGAAGCAGCAGATATTGCATTTCCTTGATTTTAATTGTGTTATTAATTTATTATTTTAAATTCTAAATTTAAATTCATTAATTTTTGTATTTAGTTTTAAAGTTAAAATTTTAATAGAAAATTTTTATATTTATATCATGGATATTATTCTTCTCAATATTTTGATAATAAATTTTAAATTTTTTATATTTTTCATGACCTTTATAATATTTTATAATATTTTTTTTTTGAATTTCATGACATTTAGAGGTCATGACTTTTAGCGGCGTTTGTGGGGAAAGTGCCGCTAAAAGTCATGATTTTTAGTGGTATTTTTTTAAATAAACTTGCAAACTTTAGCGACGTTTTTTGCGGCGCTTGTAAAAACGCCGCAAATAGTTTTAGCGGCACTTAAAAGCGCTGCTAAAGGCCTAAAAAAACGCCGCTAAAAGTCAGTTTTGCTGTAGTGAGAGTGTAAAATTTTCGAGGGAAGTAAATGAGGAAGTAAAATTGGGGGGGGGGTGGGTTTGGGGTAGAAGGGGGTGGGATGGGAGGGGAGTAAAAGTTTTGGGGGAAAGTAAATAAGTTTGAAAGTTTGGGGTAAAAATGTAAAATATTATACTTTGGTATTTAGTTTATTTGAATTATTCAAGTTATTCGAATTCGAAAACCAAACTCGATTCGAACTCGGAATTTGAGTTGACTCAAATAATTCAATTAATTTGAATAACTCGATTCATTTAACTCAAAATTTAAATTTTTTTCGATTTTTTTGAGTTGAATTGAATTTTACTCACCTCTATTTAATAAAACCTTAAAAAATTGTTTACTATTCACTCGATAACTGCAGGTGTATTGTATCGTAGTTAAGTAATAATTATAACTATTCATTAGGAAGTATTTTAAGAATTGAATCCATAAGAAAGTATGTAGCTGACTTAAACTAACTAACTTGACTCCATAACTAAGTTTCTAATATAAGTCAACAATTAATAAAACAAATAAATATACAGAGTGCACGAAAAGAACGCAAATAAGATAATGGAACTATACAAACTAATGTTATTTATTCTCGATTCATAAATAGAGTGGTTAATAATCTCCTTCAATCAATGTCAATTAATAATCTATATCGGATTAACCTGGATATAGAAATGGAAAGCACAAGTGTCCCTGTCCTCCTTCCTCACCGTCTTCAAGTGATATACTACAGTTAATAGCTTCACCCTTGGTTGTTAAGGTCTTCAATTGGAGGTTGTTACCTGGAACCAAAAAAATCTCTTTATTAAATTGCTAAGGAAAAATTAAGGAGGTATTCAATTTACAAAATATTTATGTGGAAAAAATTAATGAGAAATTATTAACATGTTTTCAAGTGATACTAAAACATTCAACCATTTCAACTAAGTCGTGGATGATACAAATAATAATTATCCAAAAGAATTATTGAATACATTTCTACCAAATGGTTTTCCTCCACATAAATTGATCTTAAAAGTTAATTATCCAATTATACTTTTAAGAAATTTGGATCCATCAAATAGCTTGTGCAATGGAACAAGAATGGTCTGCAAACCCTTTGATAATAATGTAACACATTGGTCAACATGTTGGAAAACATGTCCTTTTACCAATAATTCTACTATCATCTGCAGAAAATGAATGATATTCTTTTCAATTTAAGGGAAAGGAATTTTCAATGTCTTTTTGCTATAACTATTGATAAAGCACAAGGCCAAATAACACCAATAGTAGGAGTGTATTTGTTGCAACATGTTTTCTCTCATGGATAATTATATGTTCTATTATCAATGTCATCATCAAAAGTTTTAGTTAAATCAAACAAAAAAAACACGAAAAAAAAAACCGAAAAAATATGGTATATTGAGAGATGTTATTGTAAGAAAAATATTTATACAGCATCTATTTTATAACTGAAAATAACATTATTATTATGTGGATTTATAATACAACTAATTATTTTGAATGAGAGTGAAGGTGCATGGGAGACGGAGAGGAGCTGTAAGGTTGAGGGAGATTGGAAATGGTAGATGATGGTTGTGATGGTGATGGGAGGAGAGGGAGATAGAGAGAGAAGGGTTTGATTGGAAAATGATAAAAGAATCTAAAATAAATAAATTTTTATTTGTTGTTTAAAAATATTGTTTATTATACCCAAATAATATGTCCAAATTTAAAATTTATTTGTATATTAAATAACTTGATTTATAATAATGAAGTTCATTTTTTATTCGTTTCTTTATATGCGTCATTATTATTTGTCGATGCAGTTGCTAAATTTGCGCAACTTCCTCTTGATATATGGTCAGTTGATGTCATGGAGGGCCTATTTTTATTTCGGCTCTTATAAATGTTGCTACTATTGTAGCTACGGGTATTTTTCTTATAACCCGCCTTCTTTCTCTTTTTATAGTTATACATTACATAATGAATTTAATATCTTTGGTAGGTTATTAATAACGGTATTATTAGGAGCTACTTTAGCGTCAAAAAGATATTAAAAACGGGTATCAATGTGGAAAAAACATGTATATTTTCAAAGATTATCCACAAACATACTGAAAGATTCACCAGAGATTAACGCTTCAGAGGCCATTTTGAATTGGAAGTTAATCCGAAAAATAAACAATACACCGGCGTTGGCTTAATCATTTTTTGTGGTCAAGCATGTTGATAAAATAACCATCCATTTTTTTACAGTGACCATACATGGATATATTTCTTATTAGGATTCCAAATATGAAAGAATGACACAGTGTTTCCAGGATTTTTTTTTTTGCCAGAGTGTTTGACCATATAAGGTATCTTTTATCAGGATATTAAAAAAACATTGCCATAATTAGTTTGACCATATAAGGAAAATCAAACAAATACATGAATCTGCACATGCATTAGCATTTTAGACTTAAAACCCCCCATAGTAGTTGCCCCACTGGTTTATCTATATAAAAAGGAACGCTAGCTCCTAGGGTTGTTTCACCCACCGCAATCATTTCTTGTTTTTGGCAAAGGTAAATCTGTAGTGCTAGCAAGCCACTAACTGTTGCAAGGTATATTAAGGTTGTACAATTTCTTAACTTAAGCTTGTTTTCTGTAGGTTATAGACTTGATTGAAGTAATGGCAGGAATTAATAATAGAGATGTTAATGAAGAAACAATCAATATTGCTCCATTCCCCAACTTACCATCCAATGGAAGTGGCAATGCTAATAATGAGAGAGTTCCTCAATCAACCAATGGAAATCAGGTCCCCCATGCTGAAGGACAAGGAGTTGACACTAACATGGCGATGGACCCTAAAATTCTCAAAAGGTGAAAAACATACATAGCATTTGCAATATATTATGTTTGGAAAATATTTTAGTCTATTATTATCTTATACACTTAAAAAGGTTTTAGTTTTGTTTCTCAAAAAGGTTGATGTATGTGATATTTTTGTGGTGTGTGTTAGGGCTGCCGCAAGCCGTCTATATTCGCAAAGGTATCGACTCAAACAGATCAACTACATTGCACAACTGGAAGCAAAAGCAAGGGCTCTCGAGGTAAACAAAATCGCTGATATATATGGCTCCATTTTGTGTTTAATTGTTAGATCTATTCTTGATGTTGAAGATTTAAGGTTTAAAATTTACGTGAAAACATTAAATTTGAAGTTATCGTGCAATCTGAATGTAATAATAAAAGAGTTAAAATATTATGTAACCAAAAACAAAAAAAAAACTAAGAGTTAAAATATTAAGAAAAAGAAAATGTAAAATGCCTAATTTATTTTGTACGACAATGAAAGTTAAAACAGAAAATCTTTAAAGACGATAAAGATAAAAAGCATATGATCTAAAGAAAATTTCTAGTAATAATAGTTCCTACGTTATATGGAAAGAATAAAACATATAATTAATATAATGACGTCACATTATTAGTTATACAAAGACGTCACTTTGAAAACCTTTAATATCTTATTTAAAATCCTAAAAAGAATAAATACACATTTGATATCATATAATTAATTGTTCATGAATGGATTTATACCCTAATAATATTTAAATAAAAGAAAATATTTAATACAATGTTAATGAAATTTTAAAATTTCACAAGTAAAATTAGGATAGCTATAGGTGTATATAGAATATATTAAAACTTTTAAAAAAAATCAAATATATATAGAATAGTTAGGACAGAGATAAAAACATTAAAAAATGATTAGTTGTTTATGTAAATATATTATGAAATTTATGTAAATATTAAAAATAAGTTTAGGTGAACTGTGTATAAAAATAGTTAAATCAAATCTAAGTCATTATTATGATATTGATACCATACATAGACCTGGCTGAATCTAATTTATCTCATGAACACTTTTAAACATGAAAATGACTATATTCAATATCGGGTCTTTACGGGGCATAGGGGTGGCCCCCAAAAATTTTGAGAAAATTTTAATTAGCTCCCAAAAAAAATTTAAAAGATTTCTTTTTTTTCTTGAAGTTTTTAGAAAATTTCAATTAGGCACCTTCAATTTTTGAAAATTTTCATTAATCTCATGAAAATTTTAATTAGATCTTCAAATTTTTTAAATATCTTTAAAATCTTAAAATTTTTGAAAATTTTATTAGACCCCAAAACTTAATTCTAGGATTTGCCATGGACTATATTTATATATTTATATAAAAAATATAATAATTCTTTCTTTTTATTTTTACAGAAAGCATAACAATTCTTTTATCGTTTGCAAACTACTTATTTTAATTTTATGATTACAATTATAATTTTTTTTTCAGCTAAAGTTTTTAGTTCCCAAGAAATCTGAAGGATGTTATATAGATGAACATATCATACACCCAATTCACCTAAAAGGAAAACCCCTTCCAATCAAATTATTACTTAAAAAGTCTTAAAACATAATTCTGTTTTGATCACCTTAGCAAAGATGCTAGAGAAACAAATTAAATATGAAAAATCTATGCTAAACCTCCAAAATACAGTCACTAAATGTACCTGTTCTCATCCTACCAATGCTTTATTGTAACACCAATTCTACCATTAAAAAAATTATGAATTAGTCAAATCATCATCAAGTCCACAACTCTATGCTCGTAGCCTAGGGGTAACAAATTACTCCAAAGCAGTTTTAATGACTAAATCAAATTTTCGTCCCATTTCCTAATCCAAACACACTAGGGACTCATCCTTCTCCTCTCAATGACCATTTTCCTCCCTCTCTTACTACACACATATTTGCATTCGTTCTTTAAACAGGATGGATTTGTATTGGGTTAAATAATTATTTAGGATTTAAATTTAGTAACTTTTTTCATATTGGAGTCTAAATTTTTTTGTCTAAGTTAGGGTATGAACTTGACAATTGTTCTTACATTGAAATTTAAATTTTTTTTGTCCAAGCTAATCTTTGAACTTAGCAATTGTTCCTATATTTATATTTGAACTCCGCAATTTTCTTACATTAAGGTCTAAACTTTAAGGTTTTCATGAACTAATTTAAACAAAAAAAAATTCAAACCCTAATATAAAAACAGCGAAAAAAAATTAAAACCTCAATATAAACCTAACTTACAAAAAAAAATAAATTCAAACCACAAGAAAATTTACTAAAGTCAGACTCCATTTAACATTTCAAATAACATTATTCCTAACTGTTGAAGTTTCAACATACTTTAACCGGGTAAAGTATGTATTTCAAACAGAATATCATTTGCTGGAGCATTTGACAGCAACAAGATTCTCACACAAGCTTAAGAGATTAAAAGATTGAAAAACAAAAACAAGGAGAGCTTGAGTTCAAGAATAACTGAAAAATCATACTTTTTCATTAAGAAAACAGTAGCTTATATAAATTACAAAGTGAATGGACAATTACCTAATGACTTAACTACTCCCACTAATACTTAACAATTTCAAAATGTGAACCACATAAACAAGTAAGCTGATATGATCAGCCATTACATCCATTACATCAAAAATCTTACTAACTTTGATTACAAGTTACAAATTAACTAAGCAAGTTACATTTGAACAAAATAAACAAAAAGGGGACCATGTTGCTGCTGCTCTCGGTTCTGTTACATTGCAAGTCTGCTTGGTGAGCTGCTAGTCACATGTTGCATTGCAGACCAATGCTCAATACTCCTCCTTGGACTGTATGCAACAAACACCAATCATCTCCCTTAAGGCTTCAAATCTGAATGTACCAAGTGGCTTTGTTAAAATGTCAGCCAATTGGTCTTGTGAGTTGCAATGAATAAGGCTGATTTCTCCTGTCTGCTCAGCCTCTCTAACAAAATGAAATTTAATTTTAAAATGTTTGGTCTTGCCATGAAAGACTGGATTTTTAGCTATGGCTACTGCTGATTGGTTGTCAACCATGATTTCAGTAGCTTCACTTTGTTCTTCATTTAAATCAGACAATAACTTCCTGAGCCAAATGGCTTGATTCACCGCTGCTGCTGCTGCAATATACTCTGCTTCAGCTGTGGATTGGGCAACAGTTTGTTGCTTTTTTGAACTCCAACAAAATACTCCTGAGCCAAGAGTAAAGAAGTAACCTGAAGTGCTTCTCATATCATCTGCAGAGCCTGCCCAGTCACTGTTTGAATATCCCACCAGTTTAAGTTCATTTTCCTTCTTAAACATGACTCCAAGTTTCAAGGTTCCTTTAAGGTATCTAAGTACCCTTTTTGCTGCCTTAAAATGTGATGTGTCACAGCAGTGCATGAATCTAGACAACAAGCTAACAACATGCATAAGATCAGGTCTAGTTGCTGTCAAATAGAGTAAACAGCCTACTAGGCTTCTGTACTCCTTCTCATCAACTCTTTCTTGGTTTCCAAAGCTGGTCAGCTTCTCTCCTTGAGCCATTGGTGTGCTCACTGATTTGCAATTGGACATGCATAACTTGTCTGGGATCTTCAGGGCAAATGCTTGCTGGCTGATGAAGATTCCTTGATCAGACTGGTTCACTTCCATGCCAAGGAAGTATGTTATGGCTCCCAAGTCAGTCATATCAAATACTTCCTTCATTTGAGTCTTGAAGTCATTGATCAAATCAGTTCTGCTTCCAGTCACCAGTAGATCGTCTACATAAACTGAAATAATCAGCAAAGTTTCATTTTTAGTCTTCTTTACATAAAGAGTTGGTTCACTCAGACTTTTCTCGAACCCAAGTTTGCACAAGTAAGTATCAACTCGATCATACCAGGCCCTAGGTGCCTGTTTCAGACCATACAAGGCTTTCTTTAGCCTATAGACTTTGTTTTCTTCTCTTGGAACTTTAAGCCCTTCTGGTTGCTCTATGTAAATTTCTTCTTTCAGAAAACCATTCAAAAAAGCTGACTTGACATTCAATTGGTGAATCTTCCAATGTTTCTGTGCAGCCAAGGCAAAAAGAAGCTTGATTGTGTCAACCCTAGCCACTGGAGCAAAAGTCTCCATGAAGTCAGTGCCATACTCTTGACTATAGCCCTTCACCACTAATCTTGCCTTATGTTTGTTCAAAGAACCATCTGAGTTAAATTTGGCTCTAAAAACCCACTTGACACCTATGACTTTCTTTTGGTCTGGCCTTTCAACCAAGTCCCATGTTTCATTCTTCTTGATCATCTCAAGTTCAGCTTCCATTGCCTTTTTCCAGCTTCTGTCCCTTGCAGCCTCTTCATAGCTTGAAGGCTCAACTATGGCTACATTACACCTATGATAGATGTCAGCAATGGTTCTGGTTCCTCGCACAGGAGGATCATCAATGTCACCACTTTCTAGTTCATTTTCAGTTGGCTCTAGGTTGATATCAAGTTGATCTTCAACAAACTGACTTGTTTCTGAATCATCCCAACTCCAAAACTTCTCTTCATCAAATCTGATGTCCCTGCTCACCAAAATCTTCTTTGTTGAAGGGTCATACACCTTATAGCCCTTTTTGGTACTGCTATAGCCAACAAATATCCCAGGGGCAGACCTTCTTTCCAGCAGCTGGAATGAGTGCATAACACATGCATCCAAATACCTTCAAATGGGAAACGGATGGTTTGAGCCCATACCATGCCTCAAAGGGTGTTTTGTCCTTTACAGCTCTTGTAGGAAGCTTGTTCAATAGGTAAACTGAGGTGTTGACAGCTTCTGCCCAAAATTTGCTTGGAAGCTTACTTTGAAACAGCAGACATCTGGCCATATTCATCACTGTTCTGTTTTTCCTTTCACAAACTCCATTTTGCTGTGGAGTATAAACAGTGGTGAGCTGATGATGGATCCCTGCATGCTCACAAAGCTTCTGAAACCTCTCAGACAAGTACTCAGTCCCATTGTCAGTTCTCAAAGCCTTGATTTTGCAACCTGTTTGGTTCTCTACTAGTGCATTGAATTTGCTAAAGGCCTCAAACACTTCAGATTTGTGTTTCATGAAGTAAACCTAGCAAAATCTAGTCAAATCATCAATAAACAGCACAAAATACTTGCTGTCATTCAAAGAAGGGGACTTCATTGGTCCACAAATATCATAATGCACCAGTTCAAGCCTTTCTCGAGCTCTCCAAGCTTGGTTCATTGGGAATGGAAATTTGGCTTGTTTGCCAAACTGACAAACATCACAAACACTGTCACTTGCTTCTATCCTCCACCAAATTCTGTTTTTGTAACAGATCAAGTGATCTAAAGTTAACATGGCCTAATCTTCTATGCCATAGACCAGCATTATCAGCCAAGCTTGCATAAGCTTTGTTTTCAAGCTGATTAACATCAAGCATGAAACATTTATCTACCATGCCTACTGTAATCATTTCTTGACCATGACAGTCCTTAATAACACATGAATCATTCTTGAAAACTAGGGAATACCCTTTTTCAACCAACTGACCAACACTCAACAGATTCTAATCAATATCAGGCACAAAGAGCACATCTGAAATGACTTTGTTACCTGAACAAGTGCTGACTGAAACACTGCCCCTGCCTTTGGCTTCAATCAGTTCACCATTGCCAATTCTGATTTTTGAGACATAGCTTTTGTTTAGATCTTTGAACAGACTCTCATCACCTACCATATGGTGTGAGCAGCCACTATCCACCAACCAATTGCTTTTGACTTTGCTTGAAGATGCAAAGCAAGAAGCTGTGAACACATGCTCCTCCTGAGCTTGAAGGTCTTCAGTAGCTTGAGCTTGAATCTGCTGCTGTGCTGGTGCTTTTGGTTTGTTTTTACAAACTTTTTCAACGTGTCCAAACTGCTTGCAGCTCCTGCATTGGATGTCTGGCCTAAACCAGCAAAACCTTTCAGAGTGAGTGGTCTTCTTATAATGGACACATGGTGGAAACTTTCTCTTGCCTGAATCTCTCCTTGGTTTATCCCTCTTGTCAAGCCAAGGCTTCTTACCTTTCTGACTTGTGCTGGAACTTTCTTTGGCCTTTGCTTGGAAGGCTCCTTCTGGATGGTCTTCCTGCCTGTTGGCCCTTCTCTGCTCCAAAGCATATAGGGAGTTCACCAGCTCAGACAAAGAGATGGTTGTTAAGTCCCTTGAGTCCTCGAGTGATGAGATTTTAGACTCAAATCTCTCAGGAAGAGTGGTGATGACCTTCTCCACTACTCTGCTCTCACTGAAGTCTTCACCAAGTAGCCTTATGCTGTTGACAGTGGTCATGATTCTGTCTGAGTATTGCTTAATGCTCCCAGACTCTTTCATTTTCAGGTTTTCAAGTCCCTCCTCAAGTTGATCACTTGTTGCTGCCTAGTTTTATCTGACCCCATGAACTCCTCCTTCAACCTTTCCCATGCTTCCTTAGGTGTGCTGCAGGCCATAATCTGAGTGAAGATTACATCTGTCACTCCATTTTGCAAGCAGGCCAAGGCTTTGTGTTTCTTGGTGTTCTCCTCAGCATGCTGCCTCATTTGTGCAATCGTGGGATTGGCCCTCAATGGAGGTGGTTCGATGTCATTTGCAACTACACTCCACAAGTCTTGAGCTTGAAGATAAGTCTTCATTTTAACTACCCAAATGTGGTAGTTCTCACTAGCAAATACTGGAGGTGGAGGTGTTGTAAAGCTCATCTTGCTGAAACAAACTTAACAGCCCCAATTTCTTCCTTCTCAAGTTTATATTTTCTCAACAAAACAACAAACAAAACAGAGGCCCTCAAAGACTTAGGCTCTGAATACCATTTGTTGAAGTTTCAACATACTTTAACCGGGTAAAGTATGTATTTCAAACAGAATATCATTTGCTGGAACATTTGACAGCAACAAGATTCTCACACAAGCTTAAGAGATTAAAAGATTGAAAAACAAAAACAATGAGAGCTTGAGTTCAAGAATAACTGAAAAATCATACTTTTTCATTAAGAAAACAGTAGCTTATATAAATTACAAAGTGAATGGACAATTACCTAATGACTTAACTACTCCCACTAATACTTAACAATTTCAAAATGTGAACCACATAAACAAGTAAGCTGATATGATCAGCCATTACATCCATTACATCAAAAATCTTACTAACTTTGATTACAAGTTACAAATTAACTAAGCAAGTTACAGTTGAACAAAATAAACAAAAAGGGGACCATGTTGCTGCTGCTCTCGGTTCTGTTACATTGCAAGTCTGCTTGGTGAGCTGCTGGTCACATGTTGCATTGCAGACCAATGCTCAATACTAACCCAGTCAGCTTGTTAGTAGCTACCTATTAACCATGGTATCCACTTGTTCATTCCTAGCTTCTAAAGCCCACTTATTATCATCAAGCCACTTGTTGAAATAACCCAACTTAGAAGCTGCAAGTTGCAGCCAACTCATGGGCCATGAACGAATCTTCCACTGGAAACCTCTTTTTCTATCAGTTGTAAACTGAATTTGGGACTCTCCTCCATAATATTTTTCCGGCATCATATTGGATCTCCTACATTTATTGGTATCATCAAAACCTGACATTGACTCCATATCAGTACCTGTCGTAATATCCTCAACTTTCCCTTTCATACGCACATCCAAAAGAAATTCCCAAACTCTTGCACGATATTTTTCATCATCACATTGCAATATGATTGTTTCATCAATCCTTGATTTGTCATTATCATAATCGAGCCCAAACAAAATTCCTAATAACACCTCATGTTAAATGAACCCAGACATAATTCAGTAATTGCAATATAAGAATTTATACTTCCATAGTACGGCTAAATGAACATCTCATATTAAATTAGTAGGGAAATATTCATTCACTTTAAATTTCTTTTGGTGCTAAACCCTAACATTATCTTTATATGTGCACAGGCAGAAGTGGCGGCCGCCTATCCCAAGATCAGAGATGCTGATGCTCAGAACTCAATGCTGCGAGCGGAGAATGGTTCCATGCAGGAAAAGCTGTCAGTCCTCTCTGGAGAGATTATGTTGAAAGAAGGTTTTCCTTATTATATATATACCCCTCACCCTCACCCTCTCTCTTAATTTCTTTCTTTATTTCTAATGAGCCAAAACCTGATGTTGGAATAATGTTTTCCAAAGCCAAATATCATGAGCTAAAGAAGGAGAAGGACGCGTTGAAGCAACTGTCTTTGATGCAACTATCACCCGCATTTGCAGAATCCTCCCAACCAAATCATTACGGCTACCCACCGGTGAATAATATGGCCATGGACCAACCAGGATTCAATCAGTTTGTGGGAGCAGTAGTTCCGCCGCCAATGATGCAGAATCAAAATACTGAGAACGAGTTTAGGTTTGATGTCAACTTTGGAGACAACTATAATCCGATGTGAACTTCCAGCTTTTGGATAAGACTGAGAATATCTCCTCGTTTGAATCTTATCTTGTAGTGCTTTTTAGTTGGCTTGCTGGCTTTGTTTGTTTTAGTTAAATTTGCATGGACTTTACAGTATACAGTACTTTTTAAAGTATTTTTCTCAGCCATAAGCTGGAAACTAGGGATATAATAAAATGGAGAAACAATTTCTGAAGAGTTGATTGATTTTCCATAAGTTTCATTTACAATTGGATGATTCCTAGAATCATATGACAACTTATGTTTGTATTGGGGTGAGTCCGTTGATAATAACCATTATGCATAATGATAAATTCTACCCTCAACTTTACATATGTTTTCAATTTGGTCCTTATTCGTTTTTTTAGTTGAATTTGACCATTAATCTTCTAAAGAAAGTCAAATTATTTTTTTAACTAAAATGCTGACTAAATTATTAATTTTTAACGATGTTTGCATGACAGTCCGTATGACAACACATACGTGCTTCATCTTAGGCACTATTTGTCTTATATGTTACATCAACAAATAATTTAAAATTTATAAAATATTCAAAAATAAAAAAATAAAAAAATACAATATACAAGGTTTATAAAAATTCAAAAAAAAAGCGTGAAGTATATGCAGATTATCGTATGGGCTGCTGTATTTAAAAATTTATTGTTTTAATTAGTATTTCCGTTAAAAAATAATAATTCGACTCTTTTTAGAAGGTTAATGGTCAAATTCAACCATTTTTAAAATAATGAAGGCTAAACTTAACTTAAAAGAAGAATAAAGATCAAATCGATAAAACGTGTAAATATTAAGTGTTAAATTTATCATTATACCTAACCATTAATATCACCTTTGGTTGTCATTGTTGTAAGGTGCAACTATGGTTACAACTATAGTAGTTTTTGCAACTTGAGGCATAGTTATATTAAACCATAACTTGCCTTACTTATTTGAGATAAGTCGGTTAACCACTATTACTTTACATTAATTGTCGTGAGTTGTTAGACTCAGGACCTAGTAAGCTAGACACAAAAATTTAAAGGAGTAGAGTCATCACTAACTAATTTGAGATACGTCGGTTAACCACTTATTATCTAAAAATTTAAGACTTATCCTAAAATTAACTTAAAAAATCTTAAGAACTAAGACTCAAACTCATCACCAAAATTTCGATTTAAGAGTACAGTTATGTGTAGGGAAAATCATAACACCCTATAATGCCTATATAATGATAATCCTATTTGGTAATTAAAATTCCTAACTTAAAAACTTCGAATTTTGACAAAAATCTAAACTTAAAAATCTAGGATTATCATTATAATGCATGAAAAATTTCGAATTAAATCAGAACACCGCCAGATCATCTTCCATTCTAAAACACGGCCTAAATTAAATCAAAATCTAAAGTACAAGGAGCGTCGTCGTGAAAAACCTCAACTAGAACAAAACCCTAGAAAACTTGCTAGAGTAGCAGACCGAAGACGTGCTAGAAATCTTAAAAATCTAAACCATAATGCATGAAAAATTTGCATTGAACTGGATCTTAAAGTTGTAAATGAAAATTCAAGTTCAAATCAAACAATTAACAATTTTAGAATTAAAGTCAAATAAAAAGAAAATAACAGGAAAGGCCTAATTTTAAAATTTAACAAAATGTAGAAGCAAAGGGACTAATAGGGAGATTTATTTGCTCAAAATTTCGAAAATTAAAAGATATTTCAAATCCCAAGGACCCAATCTGCAATTACAAAAGGTAGAAGCCTTGAAAACAAGTTTAAAAACATAAAGGAACTGTCGAAACCATTTTTAAACCACGTTTTGGAAAATGGGAATCGATTTTAAAAAAAGAAAACGGGAGTCGCCACCAATCTTTTTAGGTGTGATCGGATCACCTTTAAAACATTTTGTTTTAAAATTATTAGTTTTGGTCCACGAAATAAAAGAACGGGTTCGGGAGTCAGTTACGTACGAGGAAGGATTAGCACCCTCGTAACGCCCAAAATTGGTACCTAATTGATTATCAAATGTCTTGAATGTTGGAAATTAAAAAAAATTAAGATGTAGTGCTCTTTAAAATATTTTAAATTTGAAAATTGGGATTCGCTCGCGTCAAAGTATTGACATTAAGTTAACCTTTTTTGAAATTCCTATTTCGGATCAGCAAAACGCTATATCCAATAAGTTAGGACATATTGCTTTGAAATTCCAAGATAGTGGCTTGCATTTAGAAAACCTTCAAAAAAACTCAGAAGGGTACTTAATTATTCGAATTCAACGAGAAAAGTGGTAACCCAATAAGTTAGGGCACTACTTTCTCGAAATTTTCAAACACCAAGTATTGCCTGTATATTTTTTGAAATCCTTAAAGTCTCATTTTTAAAACCGATGCATGAAGGAGCGCGTTAACATGATAAAACATAGCATACAAGATAGTGTCGTGACCATTTTTTGAAAACGGCATCGACTTTGGTTTTGAAAGTGAAAATTAAAACGGGAACGGATTTGAAATTCGATCCTTTCTATTAATATCGATTTTAAAATTCTTGAATTAGCTCAAATCGATTGTTTAAAAATTTCCTTATCTTGAGATATCGAAATATCACATCTCGTAAGTTAGGACACAATACCGTGAATTCCCAAGCACAAGGTCGTCTTTTAATTTAAATGAGAGTTTCGTGTGTTTTAAAACTCGAAAAGGATATTTAGCTATTTAGAAATAACGAGAAAATCGAAACCCCGTAAGTTAGGGCAAAATTCCTCGATATCTCAAAATGCATAACATTGCCTTATTTGGAAAATTTCGTTTTTGAATAGTAGCGAATGCAATATTTAAACAACAAGTGTTATTTATTTGGAGTAAAAGTGGAACGATCCATATTGGATAAAACGTTGAAGTTTAATACACGATACGATGACGTGAGATAAAAATATAGTAATGTGCATAGAATGATAGTGCATGGAATAATAATGCATGAATAAAATATTACACTAGTGAATGATAATAATATGAAAATATAAATAAGGAATCTTAGTACATGCAATAGCAACAATCATACAACATTTAAATGACAACATCAATAAATGAGGACCAATGAATTAAATGATAAAAAGGTATAAAACAAATTAAAATAAATAAAGTGTGAACAAATTTTAGAATGATAATAAATGAGTTTAAAATAAGTAATATAAAAAAGGTGTCTTAAAAAATCCATTACCACACAAAGTAGAATTTAAAAAAAAATGAATAATTTTAAAATATATAATATGTATATATAAAAGGGGTAAAATGATATGTAAAAAAAGAAACCTAAAATAAATAATAATAAAATCATTTGAAATAAGTAAAATGGGTTTAAAATAAGGTATATAAAATAATTTTAAAATAAGTAATATATAATAGTTAATTTAAAATGATATATAACAAGTTTAAAAAAAACATAAAATATGTAAAAGAATTAAAAAGGGACAATATAAATATACTTTGTAATAGTAACAATTCAAAGATAATAAAGAGAGAGTTATTTGAAATACATAAGATACAATAACTTATAATATATAAAAAAATTAAAATAAATATATAATAATTTTTAAAGAATTATAAATATCTAAAAAGCTTGAAATAAACCATATGTATACATATATATAATAGGTAAGGAATAAAAAAATAAATAATACATATAAAGTAGATTAAGGTAACATATACATAAAGCAAGTTAAGATAAATAATAAGAATTTGAATAATCAACACATTAAAATAAGTTAGAATAGATGTAAATAAGCAACATATAAAATATTTGAAATAATATGTAAATAAAACAAATACAAAAAAAAGTCAATAAGTGAATTAAATAGATTTAGGTCATGGCTAAAAACAAATTAAAATTCGAGGTATAAAAGTATAAATACTAAAAATTTAATTAAGGATAAAAACGAAAACTAAATAGGATCTGAGGGCTAAATTTTAAAACCAAAAGAAGACAGAAAATGGGGCTGATTGAATGGGGGTTGAAAAAGGAAAGGACTAATTGCATAAATCTACCTTTTAGGGAAAATGCCAAACCCCCCACTATGCCAAATGGCATCATCTCATCATCATCATTTAAAAACAAAACCTTTCTTTTTCATTTCATTTCCAGTTCCCTTTTTTTTCAACAGAAAGCTTTTTTTTTTTTGCTTTCTCTCCTTTCTTTAGCCTCCTCCATGGCCGACCATGGATTCCTTGGCGGCCCTCCACGCCCACGAACGACGATCGGTGCTGAGTGGCACGAGACCGCTTGGTCCATCTCTAAACAGCCCGAAGACGGTATTTTCGTGACCCACCGCAACGAAAGAGAGAAGAAAAAGGAAAAAAGAAAAAAAAAGAAAAAAGAAAAAGGAAGGCCCCCCTCCAGTTCCATGCTCCCTTCCACGGCCATTGGCCGAACCCCCAATGGTTCAACGGCCTCCAAATCGGCTAGGGAACGCCGGAACCCCCCTCCCAAACAATGAATCAGAGGTACGTTCTATTATTTCTTTTTATTATTATTTCGTGAAATAAAAAAATTGAAACACACAAAGATCAGAACTGAAACGCAAATAATATTCACCTCTAGAAAATGTCTATTCTTTTTTGCTTAATCTGTTTTTTTTTCAAGTCCCCCTTCACAAAATTCCTTTTTCCGGTTTTTATAACCGATTACAAAGACTACCATTCCTTTGTTGTTGCTGCTGTTTCTTGTTGTTTGTGTTTGCAGGATATAAGGGTGTCAGACGCGTGGAGCGTGGTGACCAAGGCTGAGATGCATGCGTGGGGCGTGGTGGCCAAGGCTGAGGGGTATGGTCCCTGGGGTTGGTTGCTGAAAAAATTTTAGGATAGTGGGTTAGTTGGGCTTTTAGGGTTTAGTTTTAGGCCTATTGGGTTTGGGCTTGTAAAATTATTTGTTGGGTTGTTATATTTTATTTGTTTATGGGCCCGGGCAACATTAGGCTTGTACAGGAATTAAATAAAAAATTTCCCACATTCCCTATTATTTAAACTCGAAACCCCAAAATAGTCTTTCCATTTTTTCAATTTTAGTTTCAAAAAACCCTCTCCTCCCTCTTCAAGTTCAATATACGGCGAGCTCTGCCGCCGGAGAACCCAAATGTTCTTATACTGTTTTTCATCATTATTGTTAATAAGAAATTATTAGTAAAAACCATGTTAATTTAGTCTTGCTTCATTTGTGTAATTGGCTACAACATGACTAAAATGGCTTTAATTAAACAAACCTAGGCTTGACTATAAACTATAAAGGTAAACTATATTAGTGATTATCTAACTATGTCGTAATATTTTTATCTTAGTCATTTAATTTTAAAAAATTTCAATTTAGGTATTAAACCTTATATTTGTTTTTATTTGGTCACCCACTGTTAAATTGATCACGAAGTGTGATGTTTTTTTAATTGGTATAATGACACATTCGGTCCTCAATACTTACATATACCTATAAATTTGAGCTTAATTCTAAATAATTCAATAAATTTAACTCTTCACATTTACAAATTCTATCAATTTAATCTACAAACTTCTTAACCAAAGCTTTTAGCTTTTAAAATAGACACATTCTATATTTATAAATTTGTAAACCCCAAAAGAAAACTATTCCCATTCTGCCATATCTGTTAATAAAAAACATTCTTTTTAATTCAAGGATTATCATCAATGGTGAAAGTTTTTAAATTTTTTAAGTGAGGTTTAAAAAATATTGCATGTTTAATTTACTTTTTACATTTTATTTTATTTTATTAAATATATTTATATAAAAAAATTAGTTTACTTGTGGAAATACTAAAGTCAATAATAATATTTAATTTAATACATGTAGTTTTTTTATTATCTCAAACCTGATGTCCAAAAACCATAAATGAAAATAAATTTTATAACATTTACACAAAATTCAAATTAAGATTAATTACATTGAAATAGAAAATTTGGTCATCTTAATTTTATGCTTTGTGTAGTGAAAACATTATAACTTGCCTATTGATCTATGTTTATTATTATAATTTTCTTTTGAATAGTTTTAGATTAGAAATTAATCTTAATGGATTAAAATATGCACATGCATGCATTCGCAAGAATTCTTCATTAATAGGAGATATTATTAAAAAGCTGAGTGAAGGAGAAGGTAATGTGGTATTTGTTGGGAAGAAACTGAACTACCAAAACAAAGCAAAGCACAACTGGTATTCTTTCTCTCCCTATAACTCCTGTCAAAATTATGGCAAGCACAATAGCACAAAATATGTTATCTAGCAACCTTAATCAACCACAAATTAACCAATGCAACCACACAACAAAAATAAATAAATAGAGACACCGATATTTTTACGTAGAAAACCCCTCTAAATCAAGGGTAAAAACCACGGGACTTTAGAGTCCGATCAAAAGCTCCACTATCATCAAATGTTCAACTACAAGATCAAAATATCAAGCCTACAACAAGCATTCAACTCCAACAAGACTAACAATATGTAATCTTTAGCAAAAGAGAGAAAAATGGGAGAACATCACCAAAAATACAGCTGCTGAAAAACGGGTATTTCCGACGCTACAAGGCTTGGATGAAAAATCCGACAGTACAAAGTCAAGAACACCTTATCGTCTAGCTTCTGTCCAAAAATCAACTCAATCGAACCACGGATGGACCTTCGTTCGAAGAGTTGATCACTGCTGCACCAAACTTGAAAAAAAACTGATTTTTCCTCTTTTGTTTTTTTTTTTGACAAGCTTCAATCTCTCTATTTCAAAATTTGATTTTTGGCTCTCAATAAATAGCTGCCCACATCCACATGTAAAAGCCAAAAAGAATGGCTTTTTGTCAAATCCAAAAAGGATAATAAATATGTGGCAGAAGCTTTCCTTTTTGTAACCAAACAAAAGAAATAAACAACCCCTTTTAAGTTGGGTTGACCGGTGTAAGGGTTCCCCACATAGTGGGACCCACACCCAACAAATCTTCCCCTCGAACTATGTGGGGAATGCCTTCATGCCGGAGGTTAAACACCATGCTTCAAACTTTCCTTTTGGTAAGACCTTCGTCAACATATCAGCACCATTATCATTAGTGTATATCTTCTCAAGCTCTAATAGCTTAGCTTTAAGAACATCTCGTATCCAATGGTACCTCACATCAATATGCTTAGATCTAGCATGAAAAGTTGAGCTCTTACCAAGATGAATAGCACTCTGGCTATCACAATACAGGACATACTTCTCCTGAGTAAAACCAAGCTCATGCACAAACTTCTTCATCCAAAGCATCTCCTTGTACGTTTCGGTTGTTGCAATGAACTATGATTCAGTGGTGGGCAATGCAACACACTTTTGCAATCTCGATTGCCAAGCCACAGCTCCCCCTGCATAAGTGATCGAGTAAGCTGAAGTAGATCTCCTCGAATCAATGTCTCCGGCCATGTCTGAATCTGTATACCCAACAAGAACATGTTTCTTATTACCAAGTTTCATATTGGAAGTGTCACAAAGATATTTCATAATCCACTTTACTGCATTCCAATGCTCTCTGCCTGGGTTAGAAAGAAACCGACTAACTATACCAACAGCATAAGCCAAGTCTGGTCTCGTGCAAACCATTGCATACATCAAACTATCCACAGCTGAAGAGTAAGGAATTTTCTGCATTTCTTCCTTCTCCTTTTCTGTGGAAGGACTATGCTTAATACTCAATCTGAAGTGTGTAATAAAGGGAGTATTCACCGCTTTAGCTTTGCCTATACTAAACCTTTGAAGTACTTTCTCAATGTACCTCTCTTGTGATAACCATAATTTCTTGACCTTTCTGTCACGTGTCAATCTTATGTCAAGAATTTGCTTTATTGGTCGCAAATCCTTCATTGCAAAGGATTTACTCAACTCTTGTTTCAAATTCTCAATTTTAGAAGCATTCTGACTAACAATAAGTATATCATCAACATAGAGTAAAAGAATTATAAAATCATCACCAAAGAATCTCTTAACAAACACACAATGATCAGAAGTAGTCTTCTTGTAGCCTTGCTTCCCCATAACAGACTCAAACTTCTTGTACCGTTGCCTTGGAGCTTGCTTCAAACGATACAAGCTCTTCTTCAATCTGCACACATAGTCCTCTTTCCCTTGTGTAACAAACCCCTCTGGCTGCTCCATGTAAAGCTCTTCTTCCAAGTCACCATGAAGAAAAGCAGTTTTCACATCCATTTGTTTAACCTCTAAGTCATAACAAGCTACCAAACTCAGTATAGTTCTGATAAAGGATATCCTCACAACTAGAGAAAATATTTCTTCAAAATAAACCCTCTTTTTTTGAGTATAACCTTTGACGACCAATCTAGCCTTGTATCGTGGAGATGAAGACTTCTCTTCTTGCTTCAACCTGTAAACCCACCTATTCTTCAAAACTCTTTTGCCCTTAGGCAGTTTCACCAACTCAAAGGTATGGTTCTCATGCAAGGATTGAAGTTCATCTTTCATCTCTTCAACCCACTGATCTTTGCATTCACTCTCCATAGCCTCTTCATAACATTCAAGTTCTCCCCTGTCAGTCAAAAAAACATATTCATCAGAAGAATACCTGACAGAAGATCGTCGATCTCTAGAAGACCTTCAAAGTGGAATTACTGGTGGAGCTATAAGTGCTTGTTGTTGACCATTCATAACATCATCCATAGGAGTATCAAAGTCACCTATATCCTGATGGTCATCACTAATATCACCTTACACATCATCCTAGATAGGATCTGGTGAAGAGTCTAGGGGAACCGGATTCACATCGATCAAGTCACCACTATCTTATGAATCCACTTTCTCCGTCTTATCAATGTCATCAATGGTCTGATCCTCAATGAAGACAACATCTCTGCTTCTCACGAGTTTCTTCTGAACTGGATTATAGAGTCTGTAACCAAACTCACCATCTAGACCATAACCAATAAAAATGCATTGTCGAGTCTTGGCATCCAACTTGGATCTTTCATCCTTTGGAACATAAACAAATGCTTTACAACCGAACACACGTAGATGATCATATGACACGTCTTTACCAAACCAAACTCTATCTGGCACATCACCTCGCAAAGGAACACTAGGAGACAGATTTATTACATGTGTCACTGTATTCAAAGCTTCAACCCAAAACAATCTTGGTAACTTTGCATCTAACAATAAACATCTGACTCTCTCAATCAATGTTCGTTTCATTCTTTCAGCTAACCTATTTAACTGTGGAGTCTTTGGTGGTGTTATCTGATGTCTGATTCCCTGTCGCAGACAATACTCATGAAACGACCCTATGTACTTGCCACCATTATCAGTACGGATGCATTTCAACTTCTTCTATGTTTCCCTTTCAACTGATGCTTGAAATTGTTTAAACACCTCAAATACTTGATTTTTAGACTTCAAAGTGTAAACCCACAGCTTTTTTGAACAGTCATCAATGAAAGTCACAAAATAAAGTACACCGCCATGTGACCTTACTTTTATTAGACCACAAACATCTGAATGGACCAACTCTAGCAACTCTGATCTTCTATGAGGAGGACAGCTTCTAAATGAAACTCTTCTCTGCTTTCCTGCTAGACAATGAGCATAATTCTTCAGTGCAGCATTCTTCAAACCCGAAAATTGATTCTTCCTTACTAAATAGTTAAGTCCCTTCTCACTCATGTGACTGAGTCGTTTATGCCACAACTCAGTTGAGCTGTTATTCACTGTCACATTCACTGTCTCTCGAGAAGTCGAAGCTTGCATCAAGTATAAATTTGAGCTCTTTTTTCCTCGAGCCACAACCAAGGAGCCTTTAGTCAACTTCCACTGCCCCTCACTGAAGGTGTTACAGAATCTCTCATCATCAAGCTATCCTGCAGAAATCAAATTCAAATGGATATCCGGTGCATGTTTGACATCATTGAGAGTTACTTTGTTCTATTGTTACTCACCAAGCTAACATTTCCCATACCAGTAACGGAAACCAAACCGTTATTACCCATCTTCAATACCCCAAAATCACCAGGAGTATAAGATGTGAAGAAATCCTTCCTCGACGTGACATGAAGTGATGCACCAGTATCAATCACCTAACTAGTCTCGTCGCATGTTAGGTTGACCAAATTCTAATCACAAATAACCAATAGATCTTCATGAGTAACAATAGCAACACGCTCGGATTTTTTATCATCATTCTGGTCATGTTTATCACCACCACATTTGTTCTCTTTCTTCCATTTGAAGCAATATTTCTTGATATGACCTTTCTTACCACAATGATGGCACTCAAGATTCTTGTATCTCGATCTTGACTTGCTTTGGTTTTTATCTATACCCTTTCCATCTTTGTCTCTGTTCCTCCCCCAGTTCTCGATGACCAACACCTCGGACTGTGATGTAGGACCCTGAGATCTTCTTCTAACCTCTTCATTCAACATACCACTCTTAGCCAAATCCAAAGTAATAATACCCTGTGGGGCAGAATTAATGAGCGAGACCCAAAAGGTCTCCCAATAGTCTAGTAGAGTAGCAAGCAACCAAAGCCCTAAAATCTCGTCATCAAATTTGACACCCATACCAAGCAACTGATTCATCACACTCTGAAATTCAATAACATGGTCAACTATAGACATTCCTTCTTTGTTTTTCAATGCCATCATTTTTTTCAGCAAAAAAACTTGTTATTGCCCGACCTCGAAGCATACAAGCTTTCAAGCTTCTCCCACAATGTTTGAGCATGTGTCTCTTGATCAATGTGGTTGTAAACATTTTCTTTAACAAATTTCTGAATAAAGCCACACACTTGTTGATGCTTAAATTCCCATTCTTTATCACTTTTCGAATCGGGTTTTTGAGTAGCAAAGACCGAAAGATACAAAGCCTTCACAAACAACAAGTCCTTCATTTCATTTCGCCAAAGTTGATAATTTGTGCCATTCAACATAATCATCTTGCTCTTATTGATTTCCATAATTATCTAACACAATAACCTAGCTCTGATACCAGTTTGTTGAGAAGAAACTGAACAACCAAAAAAAAGCAAAGCACAACCGGTGTTCTTTCTCTCCCTATAACTCCTGTCAAAATTATGGCGAGCACAATAGCACAAAATATGTTCCCTAGCAACATTAATCAACCATAAATCAACCAATGCAACCATAACAAAAATAAATAAATAGCAGTATTTTTACGTGGAAAACCCCTCTAAATCAAGGATAAAAACCACAGGACTTTAGAGTCCGATCAAAAGCTCCACTATCATCAAATGTTCAACTACAAGATCACAATATCAAACCTACAACAAGCATTCAACTCTAACAAGGCTAGCAATATGTAGTCTTTAGCAAAAGAGAGAAAAATGGGAGAATATCACCAAAAATGTAGCTGCTGAAAAATGGGTATTTCTGACACTACAAGGCTCGGATGAAAAATTCGACCGTACAAATTCAAGAACACCTTATCGCCTAGCTGCTGTCCAAAAATTAGCTCAATCGAACCACAAATAGACCTTCGATAGAAGAGTTGATCACTGCTGCACCAAACTTGAAAAAAAACTGATTTCTCCTCTTTTGTTTTTTTCCGGCAAGCTTCAATCTCTCTGTTTCAGAATTTGATTTTTGGCTTTCAATAAATGGCTGCCCACATCCATACGTAAAAGCCAAAAAGAATGGCTTTTTGTCAAATCCAAAAAGGGTAATAAATATGTGGCAGAAGCTTTCCTTTTTGTAACCAAACAAAAGAAATAAACAACTCCTTTTAAGTTGGATTGATTGGTGTAAGGGTTCCCCACAAGTGGGACCCACACCCAACAGTATTATTTGATGCCACATATTTATATTAAAAGTATGTTATATTTGTATTATTGGAGAAGTTTTTTCTTTTTTTTTGGGTTTTACAAATTTATAGATGTGAAACGTGTTTGTTTTAAAAATTGAAAGCTTTGGTTAAAAATTTGAAAATCAAACCGATAGAATTTGTAAATGTGAAAGGTTAAATTTATCGAATTATTTAGAATAAGGATCAAATTCATAGAATATGAAAGTATTGAGGACTAAATGTGTTATTATACTAGTTAGAGAAAGATTTTTGTTATCAACTTAATCACTGGTGACCAAAATAGAAGCAAATACAAAGTTTATTACCTAGATTAAAAAGTTTTACAATTTGATGACTAAAAAAAAAATGCAGACAAAAATACAAAGTTTTTGCCATTTCTTCCTTACTATTAAAACTAATAATGGTTAACAAGCCTCTCCAAGGAAACAACTTACAAACCAACCCATTTGCCAATAAAGCTTGTTGCGCCAAATTTGTGGCTATACATACTTTTTAATTTTCCAACAAAAGTGAATCCAATTCATATCTAGCCATGGAGACTTGAATAACAAAACCATCAATCCTTCTACCATTAGCTTACACCAGCGTTTTCCTTAGCTCTAAGTCATATCTGAACCTCACAAAAGCAAAGGTGTGACTACTATAAAACCTCTTTCGATTCTTATACGCACATAAACATCAATGACATTCCCATATTCGTTGAATGCCTCTCTAAGAACAGAAATAGAAACTCTTTTGCTCATGTTATCCACAAAAGCCGTGTAAGATCATTGGTTCCTACCCCATGTGCTTATGGTATCACCCGCTAGGAAAGAAAATATATGTTAATTAAATAACCGTCCATATTTTGGTCAAATTCTATTAGGACTGTTATACTATTATTTAAATTTTATTTTAGCCCCTTTACTAAAAAAAAACTTCAAATTAATCCTTATACATTAAAATTTTATTCAAATCATGATACCATTAAAATTTTCCGTTAAACTGCTTATAGATTCAACCACACGATAGTTCAAACCCACATGGATTTTTTTGAGGGATAGTTGGGTTTCTTTATGGGTCGGGTTGGGTCATGGGAAAATCAATTGGTTATAATATATTATTTCCAAATTATGAGTAACTTAACGACAAATTTTAATGGTGCCATGATTTGAATAAATTTTTGATGCATAAATACTAATTTGGAACAATTTTTAGTAAAGGGACTAAAATGAACTTTACATCGTAGTATAGAGAATCCTAGTAGACTTTGGCCTCCATTTTTAACCATTACCATATAGATGTATTTCTTAGGGTTCCAAATATGAAAGAATGACTTGGTGTTTGCAGGTTTTTATTTTCTTTGGCCAGAGTGTTTCCAGGTCAAGAAACATCATGGAACATTTGATTTTCCAAAGTGGAAAACTGTTCAATTATTCAATTTTGATACCCTGGTAAAAGATAACTTTATAAGGTAACATTAATAAGGAAAAAAAATCTATATATTTTAATGACAGATTAAATACCAAATTATAACAGGACAAAGTTCATTAGCATTTTAGATTAATGCATGCATTCCACTATGCATTACCATTTTAGAACGGAAAAACATTGCCATAACAGTTTGACCATATAAGGAAAATAAAACAAATACATGTATTTGCACTATATGCATTAGCATTTTAGACTTAAAAACCGCCATAGTAGTTGCCCCACTGGTTTATCAATATAAAAATGAACGCTCCTAGGATTGTTTCACCTACCGCAATCATTTCTTGTTTTTGGCAAAGGTAAATCCGAAGTGCTAGCAAGCCACTAACTCTTCAAAGGTCAATTAAGGTTGTACAATTTCTTAACTTAAGCTTGTTTCTTTGGTAGGTTATCGACTTGATTGAAGTAATGGCAGGAATTAATAATAGAGATGTTAATGAAGAAACACTCAATGCTCCATTGCCGGAGTTACCATCCAATGGAAGTGGCAATGCTAATAATGAGAGAGTTCCTCGATCAACCAATGGAAATCAGGTCCCCCACGGTGAAGGACAAAGACTTGACAGTAACATGGTGATGGACCCTAAAAAGCTCAAAAGGTGAAACATGCATAGCATTTGCAAGATATTATGTTTGGAAAATATTTTAAAATCTATCATTATCTTAGACCCTTAAAAAGTTTCAGATTTGTCAATCAAAAGGTCGATGAATGTGTTTTCTTGGGTTAGGATTGCCGCTAGCCGTGAATATTCACAAAGGTATCGACTCAAACAACTGCAATACATTGCACAACTGGAAGCAGGAGTAAAGGCTCTCGAGGTAAACAAAATCACTCCTATATATTGCTCTATTTTTGTGTTTATGATCTTTGATATAACCCCCAAATAAATCTAAATTATAGGTTTTATTCTTAGTGTTCAAAGCTATATTATTGAAGTGTGAACAGATGTGATCGTAATAAAAGAGTTAAAAAATTATGTACCCAAAAAACCGAGAGTTAAAATATTAAGAAAAAAAGAAGTAAAAGTACAACGAAATTCATTCTGAATTTACTTTCTACGACGATTAAAATTAACGAAAAATCTTTTAAAAAATAGAGATCAATAAGATATATAATCCAAAGAAAGTTTCTAGACAATCTTGCTTTACGTTTATATATATATATATCCTTAAATATCAAGTTTGTAAATGATCCGACTAGTAGTACGGAACAACCCGTACATTGCATGGAAAGAATAAAATATGTAATTAATTTAAATTAATTATTTAATCAGGTCATTTTTAAAACTTTTAGAATGTGTTTAAACGAAATGTAAAATTTTTGAGTTTTTTAAAATGCTAATATTTTAAAATACTAGAATTTGTAGTTGTTTTGTTTTAGGTTATTGAAATTTTATAAATAAAAATAATTATTATCAAATGAGAATAATTATATTTAAAATAAATAATATAAGAAAATATTGAATATGAATATAAAAATTATAAATAGTTTTATAAAATAAAATTTTAAATATATATATTTATATTATAATTAAACCTTCTCAATCAAATCATTACTTAAAGTCTTAAACATAAAATATGTTTTGATCAGCTTAGCAAAGATGGTACATGAGTGTTGCCTTCCTAGCTTTATTGTAACTCCAATTCCACCGTTAAAAATTTTCAAAATTTGTCAAATCATCATCAAGTCCACAAATCTCTGCTCCTACCCAAGGGGGGTAATAATTTACTCCGAAGCAGTAATTTATGAAACCCTTAAATGATATGTTTCATCACCACATTGCAATATGATTGTTGCTGACATCCTTGATTTGTCATTATCATAATCGAAGCCAGATCAAATTCCTAATAACACCTTATGTTAAATAAACCCAGACAAATTTCAATATTTGCAATATGAATAGACATCTCATGTTAAATCGATAGGGAAATATTCATGTACTTTAAATTTCTTTTGGTGCCAAATCCTAGCATTATCTTGATATATGCACAGGAAGAATTGGCGAATGCCTTTCCCAAGATCAGATATGTTGATGCTCAGAACACATTGCTGCGAGCGGAGAATGGTTCCATGAAGGAAAAGTTGTCTACCCTCTCCGGAGAGCTTATGTTGAAAGAAGGTTTTCCCTCTCTCTTAATTTCTTTTTTTTTTTTTTGCCCTTTCATTTTAATGAGCTATGGGATAATGTTTTCCAAAGCTGAATATCATGAGCTAAAGAATGAGAAGGAGGTGTTGAAGCAAATGTCTTTGATGTATCGCGCACCTGCATTTGCAGAATCCTACCAAACAAATCATTACGGCTACCAACATGTGAATAATATAGCCATGGATCAACCAGGATTCAACCAGTTTGTGGAACCAACAGCTCCACAGGCAATGATGCAGAATCAAAACCCCGAGAACCAGTTTGGGTTTGATGTCAACATTAGGGACAACCATAATCTGATGTAAACTTCTAGTTTTTAGCTGCTCCCCATTTAAATCTTTATCTTGTAGTGCTTTTTAGTCGGTTTGTTGTTTAGTTATTTGCAGCACTTTTTTAAAGTTATTTTCTTGGCCATATAAGCTAGAAACTGAGGATCTAATAAAATGGAGAAACAATTGTGAAAAAAGGATGTATGAAATAGTGACGCCACGTCATTGTATCCCTTTCCAATAGTTTTATGTCACATCTGTACTCTTATCCTGAATTTCAAGATTTTATTCTGAAAAAAATCAAATTAAAATTAAAATACTAAAATTTAGGATTTTATCTTAATCAACTTTCATTGACAATTGGATAATGGTTTGCATATAATTTTTTCCCCATTAACTTTCTCTGTAATGCACAAAATGTTTGGTTTCGTAATTAGTACTATATCAAAAATCAAGCTAAATAAGATCAGTGAATTAAATGTTATTTAATTATTAATTAATTTTTTTATTACGCGTGTTGATTTATTGTTTTTAATAATTAAAATATATAAAATTAATTCATATTATTTTTTATATTTAAAAACTAAAATATTATTTTCATTTTATTTTTTATATTTAATAAATTTTAAACAACATTTAAATATTTTTTTAAATATTGGTTTACATTTTTAATTTAGTTTTATAAATTTGTAAGGGTATTTATTTATTTTTTAAATGTTGAATAATTTTTTAAAAAAAATTGATAATGTTTTAACATTATTTTAAAAAATCATTAAATTTCGTATAAATGGTTATAATTTATTATAATTCAATATTTTATTTTTTATAATTTAAAAGTAATAACAACTAACATTTTATTACCTCTCATATAATGTGGATGATATATTCAAATTAGATATATTTAAGGTAAAATATAAGAAAATAAATAATTTAAATTAATGATATGATTGTCCGAAATTTGGTAGGAGATTAAAATACAAGTGAGTTGAATTAAAAATATGAAAAATAAAAAATTTTTAATTAACATTTTCGATGTAAATAAATATAATTTATTATATAAAATTTTTTTAAAGAGTGATGAATTTGAGTGTATATCCATATTTAAGAATGTCTTTTTATTTAAAAAATTAACTTTTATTTATTTAATTAGTTATATTTACTTAATAAATGTTTATCAATTTAAGTAATATGTTGTTATTAGAATAGGATTGAATCAATAAATTGAATAGGTTAAATTGAGGATAGATGGTCCAATCTATTCAATCAAAACGGTATAACTATAAAAGGAAAATCGGTTAACCATAACTTTTATAAAGTGAAAAGATGCAAAAATTTTAGAAGACGTTGAAGTAAATTTTTTATTTTAATATAGTGGAATTAGTTATAAAAAAATGTAATAATTTTTACTTTAAAAAAGTTTAATTGAAATGATTATTTTTGCTTAAAAAAGCAAATAAAGAATTTTCTTTTTTTATACACATATTTGTTTAAAAATAAGTAAGGATGAATGGGCTCGATTAAAATTTTTTTGCAGCAATATTGATTTTTGTAGATTCATGGTGAAAGTGAAAATGAGATCATGAAGGCTATTGAAATCTTGCCACCCTTGTTAGCTTTGAAAATATATGGTAAAGGGAGTAGTTTTTTAGCAAGCGTGATCAGATATGTTATTCCTATTCCACATATTTCATTTTCAATCGGTAGTTGAAAACAATTGTTCATTCCAACTTTTTTTGTTTGAGAGGTTTTAGCATAACAAGCTCTTACAAATCCTCATTACTCTAGGTTACATTAAGATTTCTTCTTCTTTTTAGCACTTTGCATGGTTATGCCTATAGCCTTTAATTCATGGCATCGGATCGTTTTTTGCCTGTCGTGTTATTTTTCTTCTACCAACTTTGTTTTGCCTTTCTCCTGGTTGTTGATCGAACTGCATCATTTTACAATTTTCTATTTTGAATGGCTTTGTTGAAGTTTTCAGTGAGGACTGCAAGTTTTTCTTTCGGTTCTTCAAAAGATGGAATGGAATTGCCAACATTTTCAATAATGTCTTTAACTTTGAAAGCAACTTTTTTATTTGCTTTGTCTTTCTCACTTTTATTCTCTTCCAAATTCATTTCGAAAGTTTAAAGAACCCAATCAACACATTGATATCTTTAGCTTTTTCAATTATTATGACTTAGAATGCAAACTTTTCGAGTAGTGATCTTAGCAGCTTACTAAACAATTGAGCCTCAAAAAAGTTTTCACCAAAAGCAAAGGCTTTGTCAGCTATATCACATAATTGTTCATTAACCAAAGAAATCGTTTTATCATTAGACATTTATAGATTTCAAAACCTGGTAGTAGACATTTGAAGCTTTTACAATCTAACTATTGGAATTCCTTCATAGGAAATTTGCAGAGTAAGCAATGCATCTCTAGCATATTCGCTGGTGAAGATAAATTTGAAGTGACTAACATCAACTCTGTTAACAGGTGGAAACCAGCCAGTCATGGCACCACACTATGCTTTTTTAATTGATGGCCTTGATGGATGCTCTCCAATTAGTTTTCTAATATAGCAGTGGTGGTCAAGAGTCAAATCCTCCTTTCAATCAAAGATAACACCCAAATGGTTTGATGACCTACTCTGACACTAGTTGAAAGATTTGGCTATGAGTAGGGGTTGTAATTTTTGTTTGATGTGATAATTATTTGAATTCAGGTTATTTCTAAAGAAGATGAATACTCCATAATTTGGGGTTCAATAAGTGTTGTAACTTTGGATATAACACATGTGAATCTACAAGGTCATGCGAATTGATCAACTATTCAAAATTATCAACAGCAGAACCACTAATTAAAACTTAGTAAGCGAGGACCTCCTAAAATTGCTGCAATCTCGATGTTGTACATCTTCATGGATATCTCCCTGCACTAAACCTCTTGAAGGTTGTAAAAACTCTTATCTCAAATAATCAACTAATCTTCAAAACACATCAATGGAAAATGTTCCATTTCGAATAGCTCAAAGTGTTGATAAGTTAAATTAAAAAAGGGGTTGAAAAGTCAAAAATGGTGGGAGGTGCAATTGGCACCGAAAGAAAAAAAATAGTTGGCAAGTTGTTTAAAGTTGAAAGGGATAATTGCAATTTTGGTCCCTAATTTTTTAGGCCATTTGCAAGTTAGTCCCTGAACTTCAACTATAAATAGGCCTAACCATTTCTCATTTCAACCATCCCAACCAATCTTTCTCTCTTAGTTTTCTCTCTTCTCCCATTTGAGAATTCTTAAGGAATTCTATTTGTTTGTAATACTTTGGAGATAGTAAAGTTATCATCTGGTGTTAGTGCCCGAGGACGTAGGTATAATTTACCGAACCTCGTTAAATCTCTTGTGTTCTTTCTTGTCCTATTTTTCTTTCAATATTTGAGGGTATAATAGTAGTATTTAATTGTGCTATTAAATTACTATAGTAGGGATATTCTGTCTAAGGAAAGACTTGGTATTTAAGAGATCCATGTGATCTACCTCTCTTCCCTGGGAATTGAACTTTGTGTGATTTTTTAGTACAATAATTTACACGCTTCCGACCCTATTGGAACAACAAGTGGTATCAGAGCCGAAGGTTAATCGTAGTATGCTCTGTGGTTGCAGTTTAAACTGATCTTCCACATCAGAAAAGATTTCCTTAGGTATATTGAAAGATTATGGAGAAAACGGTCGGTGTAGGAGCTTCAACATCGTCCATGTGGACAAGACCGACAATTGCAAATGCAAGATTGGCCGTGGAGATCTTTGATGGCACGGGCCATTTTGGTATGTGGCAAAGTGAAGTTCTAGATGCCCTTTTTCAGCAGGGTCTAGACATTGCCATTGATGAAGAGAAACCAGATGATGTACAGGAGAAAGATTGGAAGGCGATCAATCGGTTGGCATGTGGCACAATTCGATCATGCCTTTCTCGAGAGCAGAGGTATGCTTTTTCAAAGGAGACTTCTGCAAATAAGTTGTGGGTGGCACTTGAAGAAAAATTTTTGAAGAAAAACAGTCAAAATAAGCTCCACTTGAAGAAAAGACTGTTTCGCTTCACATACGTCCCAAGTACCACAATGAATGATCACATCACCAAATTTAATCAGTTAGTCACTGATTTGCTGAATATGGATGAGACATTCAAAGATGAAGATTTGGCTTTGATGCTGTTGGGGTCACTTCCTGAGGAGTTTGAGTTCCTAGAAACTACTCTACTTCATGGCAGGAGTGATATATCTCTGAGCGAAGTCTGTGCGGCCTTATACAGTTATGAACAGAGAAAGAAGGACAAACAGAAAAACTCAATCAGAGATACAGAAGCTTTAGTAGTCCGAGGTCGTTCATACACTCGGAAGAAAACTCAAAAGGGGAGATCAAAGTCAAAGTCCAGACTCGGGAAAGATGAATGTGCTTTTTGTCATGAGAAAGGCCACTGGAAGAAAAATTGTCCAAAGCTGAAGAATAAGGGAAAAGCTGCTGTAGATGCTTGTGTTGCTAAGCATGATACTAGTGACTCTGAACTATCACTGGTTGCATCATCATCGTCGTTCCATTCAAATGAGTGGATATTGGATTCGGGTTGTACCTATCATATGTCCCCTAACCGGGAGTGGTTCTCTGATTTAGTAGAACTAAATGGAGGAGTTGTTTATATGGGCAATGACAATGCCTGTAAAACTGTTGGGATAGGTTCAATCCAATTAAAGAATCAAGATGGATCAACCAGAGTTCTGACTGATGTTCGGTACGTGCCCAGTTTGAAGAAAAATCTCATCTCATTGGGAGCCTTGGAATCCAATGGTTCAGTTGTTACTATGAGAGATGAGATTTTGAAAGTGACATCTGGCGCACTTGTAATATTGAAGGGCATCAGGAAAAATAACTTGTATTACTACCAAGGTAGTACAGTTATTGGAGCAGTCGCTGCAGCTTCCGGTAACAAAGACTTGGACTCAATGCAGTTGTGGCATATGAAGTTGGGACATGCCAGCGAAAAATCCTTGCAAATTCTGGCAAAGCAAGGATTGTTGAAAGGTGCAATGGCTTGCAAATTAAAATTTTGTGAGCACTGTGTTCTGGGAAAGCAAAAGAGAGTGAAATTCGGCACTGCTATCCATAATACAAAAGGTATTTTGGAATATATTCACTCAGATGTGTGGGGGCCTTCCAAAACACCTTCGTTGGGAGGAAAACACTACTTTGTTACTTTTGTTGATGACTTTTCCAGAAGAGTTTGGGTGTATACCATGAAAACTAAAGATGAAGTGCTTGGAGTTTTTCTTAAATGGAAAACTATGATCGAAAACCAGACTGGCAAGAAAATCAAGCGGCTTAGGACGGACAATGGAGGGGAATATAAAAGTGATCCGTTCTTCGATGTGTGCCAAGAGTATGGTATTGTTCGACACTTCACAGTTAGGGATACACCACAACAGAATGGAGTGGCAGAGCGTATGAATCGAACATTGCTAGAGAAAGTTCGATGTATGTTGTCCAATGCTGGGTTGGGCAAGCAATTTTGGGCTGAGGCTGTGACATACGCTGGCCATCTTGTTAATCGTTTGCCATCATCTGCATTAGAAAGAAAAACTCCTATGGAGGTATGGTCTGGAAAACCGGCTACAGATTATGATTCCTTACATGTGTTTGGAACCACTGCATATTACCATGTGAAGGAGTCAAAGTTAGATCCGAGGGCAAAGAAAGCTCTCTTTATGGGAATCACTTCTGGAGTGAAGGGATTTCGTCTTTGGTGCTTAAGCACAAAGAAAATGATCTGTAGCAGAGATGTTACCTTTGATGAATCTGCCACATTGAAAAAGGTAGCAGATAAAGATATTCAGACGAGCAATACTCCACAGCAGGTGGAGTGTACTCCAAAACAGGTGGAGTTTGAGCAGATGGGGATTTGCCCAGTTAATAAGTCTAATTCTCCAGCCACAATGGAGGAATTAGAGGTTGAAGAGGTTCTGACCCAAGAACCACTAAGTACACCAGAACCAGTTGCAGTTGCAAGGCCACGGAGAGAAATTCGTAAACCTGCTCGATTTACTGATATGGTGGCCTACGCCCTTCCCGTTGTTGATGATATTCCTATCACTTATCAAGAAGCAATGCAAAGCTTAGAAAGTGATAAATGGAAAAGCGCCATGGATGAAGAAATACAGTCTCTCCGGAAGAACAATATTTGGGAGTTGGCGCAATTACCGAAAGATAAAAGGGCAATCGGATGCAAGTGGGTATTCGCAAAGAAAGATGGATCTCCTAGCAAGAAGGATATTCGCTACAAGGCAAGATTGGTAGCTAAAGGCTACGCTCAGAAGGAGGGAATTGACTACAATGATGTATTTTCCCCTGTTGTGAAGCATTCCTCCATTAGAATTTTGTTGGCCTTGGTAGCACAGTTGAATTTGGAGCTAGCTCAACTTGATGTTAAGACGGCTTTCTTGCATGGTGAGTTAGAAGAGGAGATCTATATGACTCAGCCAGAAGGATACACAGATGCTGGTGGTAGAAATTGGGTTTGTAAGCTTAACAAATCGCTATATGGATTGAAGCAATCCCCGAGGCAGTGGTACAAGCGATTTGATAGCTTTATGAGAAGGCAGAAGTACACAAGAAGCAAATATGACAATTGTGTGTATTTGCAGAAGCTGCATGACGGATCTTTCATTTATCTACTCTTGTATGTTGATGATATGTTAATCGCTTCGAAGAGCCAAAATGAGATAGATAAGCTGAAGGCTCAGTTGAATCAAGAGTTCGAGATGAAAGATCTAGGTGAGGCCAAGAAGATTCTCGGCATGGAGATAAGTAGAGATAGACAGAGAGGCAAGCTTTGTTTGAATCAGAAGCAATATCTGAAAAAGGTATTACAATGTTTTGGTGTAAATGAAAACACAAAACATGTAAGTACCCCACTTGCTTCTCATTTGAAACTTAGTGCTCAATTATCTCCGAAAACTAAAGAAGAAAGAGAATATATGGCGAAAGTCCCATATGCTAATGCAGTTGGGAGTTTGATGTATGCGATGGTGTGTACGAGGCCTGACATTTCACAAGCTGTTGGAGTTGTGAGCAGGTATATGCATGATCCTGGAAAAGGACATTGGCAAGCTGTGAAATGGATTCTACGGTATCTTCGAAAAACCGTAGATGTTGGTTTAATTTTTGAACAGGATGAAGCACTTGGTCAGTTTGTAGTTGGATATGTTGATTCTGACTTTGCTGGTGATTTAGATAAACGTCGTTCAACTACGGGGTATCTGTTTACTCTTGCGAAAGCCCCAGTGAGTTGGAAGTCTACCTTACAGTCTACAGTAGCTGTGTCTACTACAGAGGCAGAATATATGGCAGTTACAGAAGCTGTTAAGGAGGCTATTTGGCTTAATGGATTATTGAAAGACTTGGGAGTTGTTCAAAGTCACATTAGTCTATATTGTGACAGTCAGAGTGCTATTCATTTAGCGAAAAATCAAGTCTATCATTCAAGAACTAAGCATATCGACGTAAGATATCACTTTGTGCGGGAAGTCTTTGAAAAAGGAAAAATTCTATTTCAGAAGATTCCGACAGCAGATAATCCCGCAGATATAATGACCAAGGTGGTAACAACAATCAAGTTTAATCATTGTTTGAACTTGATTAACATCCTGAGAATTTGAGCACCTTTAGGTGTATGGCGCTCGAGAGCGCATTTGGAGGCACTACAAAAGATAGCTTTATCGAATTTGGGGAGTTGAAGGAAGTGTGTGAAGATGTGATTATCCTAATCAAATCTTCAAGGTGGAGATTGTTGATAAGTTAAATTAAAAAAGGGGTTGAAAAGTCAAAAATGGTGGGAGGTGCAATTGGCATCGAAAGAAAAAAAATAGTTGGCAAGTTGTTTAAAGTTGAAAGGGATAATTGCAATTTTGGTCCCTAATTTTTTAGGCCATTTGCAAGTTAGTCCCTGAACTTCAACTATAAATAGGCCTAACCATTTCTCATTTCAACCATCCCAACCAATCTTTCTCTCTTAGTTTTCTCTCTTCTCCCATTTGAGAATTCTTAAGGAATTCTATTTGTTTGTAATACTTTGGAGATAGTAAAGTTATCATCTGGTGTTAGTGCCCGAGGACGTAGGTATAATTTACCGAACCTCGTTAAATCTCTTGTGTTCTTTCTTGTCCTATTTTTCTTTTAATATTTGAGGGTATAATAGTAGTATTTAATTGTGCTATTAAATTACTATAGTAGGGATATTCTGTCTAAGGAAAGACTTGGTATTTAAGAGATCCATGTGATCCACCTCTCTTCCCTGGGAATTGAACTTTGTGTGATTTTTTAGTACAATAATTTACACGCTTCCGACCCTATTGGAACAACACAAAGTGCATACTTTCCTTCGGAGGTTTATAGACAGTCCAGGATGAGCTAGTCAACTAGTCAAAGTTTTATTCCCCTTATATCAAGGTTGAGTTGCTAAAAGTTCATCCCTTAAATCAGGACAACTCTCTCACTAAACGACTTGGTCTTTAACCCAAATAAGAAAAAATCAAAACATACAAACTTGGGCTTTGAGCATAAACCTCCAAGGACTATTTAACTTTTGTACTTAGCATGAAAAGGAGAAAACTAAGAACAAAACTGAGTGATCATAAATCATGATGGTCTGGAAGTAAGCACTTGAAGATTTATTGCGATTAAAACAAGCACTTGAGAACGGAAAATCGACAGCAAAGTTAGACCATGACAATTTTTGCCATAACCTCTTAGTGTAGGGCACCAACCTATGATAATAACTTTTGTTATTTTCTTGTACAAGTACCAACAAGATCTCACTAGAATTCTCTCTAATTCATATAGTCAGATCCAGGGTACTAGCCAATTTAAGATAATGAAAGAGATAAATTGCTATTCGCCACTTCTTCTTCATTGGATGTCTTTCTCCTCAACTTTGTGCTCAGTGATAAGCTCAAATCAAGGTCTTCGTCAAGCGGTTTTCTTTTGGACATTCCCTGCCTTTCTGCTCCTTTCCCAGGCCATTTGTTTGCAAAAGAGGGATGCATATACATTAGCATTGGCTGTATTTGTGCTCCGTTGCTTTCACAATCATGTACCATTTCATTAACAGGTTGCTGACTGAAGATGAAGTTATTATTCATATTGTACAGAATCTCACTCCTTGGGTTTGAACAAGCTTTCCTTCTACTATTTATGAAATTAGTCAGGTACGGCTCAGGCGTTCGATTTCCACAGAAACCACTCCATGAAATATCACTATATATGTTAATGTCAGAGATCGTTAGGAGGCTTACAAAAGAACCAAAAGCTAAATCTGTGTTGAAGTTGAAGCAAATATATTCAGGTTGTTTTATCAATCTATACCTGATAACTCTTTGATGATCATGAAGCGTGGACTGATGCCAAAGATTTTGAGGAAGGTAATCATCTACACTTCCCAAAAGATAGCATTGTTAGAGATTTAGAAAATTATTAACCCTAAATATACAATTAAGGATCTTTTTTTTTTGTATGATTCAAGAGTTGTACCTTTACTCTGATCATTGATTTTCTTGCTCCGATACATCTGTATGCTCAAAAACAAAACTGAAATTAGAGCAATTATTTGTGTGTTGTCATCTTCCTTCTAAGACTGCAATTCTTGATATTTTAACAAATACCTGCAAATGGCTCTTCACATGTGCAATACTAAGACCCTTGATGTTCATTAGTTGCAAGACAAGCTTTGGTGTTGCTCCTATACGCCAAAGAACATATCGTTTTAATTGGATATATAACCTGTATGGAAAGGCTGTAAATGTAGCAGAGAAATTCAAAGGATCTTACTCTCCTGACCGCCAAGTCTCTCCACGGCTCGAACAAAAGAAAGATGAAGTTCAGGGGTCCATCGTAGCCTTGGCATCTTTGATCTTACATAGTGCCGCACCCCATTTGGACTTGCCTTCTTCTCACATTCTTCAACGATGCTGTTGCTTGAACTTGCACCATCTCTGGCCTTAGTTCCATCATCACCTTCCTCATCTTCATCATATAAGTTCAATGGATTCTTCTTCATCAGCATTCAAGCGAGTTAGATTCAAATAAATTCAAGTAGAAGTGATTAAACAGGCTTTAGTATTTCTCCAATAAACTGTGAGAAAGAAGATTCCATAGCTTGGAAAGAGTACTGCAGAGCTGGTTTTCCTAGTCTAGTCCAAATGGAAAGTACAAACCCTAACAGTACTCAATCCTTGGTGGAAATAATATTTTTCTTCATACAAAGAGAACCCAGATCTTATTCTGCGAATGATGATAATGCTGACAGATAGATATACATGTCATGCCATTCATATACATGGGATGTAGTCATAAATAGTTACTACTTAGTAAGGTAATGACAGGGCATACTAACTAGATGCCATATTTGGGGCAGCAAAAGTTTAAAATAAGACAAATTTATTTATGAAGTAGTAATGTTTTCTACTGTCTTAAATATGAATATTACCATATATTCTAAGAGTACAGTAGTTATTTTAATAGAAAAATTTAGGTTCTAGAGAGCTCGGAAGTAACAAAGAGATATAATTATAAAGTAGCCCTAGAAACTTGAAAGAGTATGGGTGTTTGAGGAAGACTGTGCGGTTGATTCTTGCTGTCGGTGATCACGGATTTGTCTTCGTCTCTTATTACTCATATGACCGCTCCTAATAACGACAGAGCTTATATTTTTTGGGCTACAGTCCCAAGATTCCTCTGCCTCATCTCCCAGAAGATGTTAAATATATAATTATATGAAATTTGATGGTTTCTCAAACTATATTGGACTGAATTCACAGCTTCCATGATCGTGATTATCTGGGCACAAAAATTTGTGCTGGTTTTTATGTGATTATGGGGTGTTTGTCTTCCATGAAAAATGCTGAATATTTTATACGTGCTGTAAAGTTCTCACATGGCATATATGTATAAATATTGGCCAACATGTAAATGGATGAGACAGACAAGATAAGCAGGTGCATGCAGCTGTTGATGAGTAAATATAACTCATCAATATCCAGTATCAACTATTGCAATTTTATATTCTTATCATTTATATGTATATGTGAACTACATGAAATAAGTTTATGTCATTGAAATTTGGATTTTTGATGAATATAATAGAAGCCCTTAAACTATAAGTATTGAAAGTGTTTTCTTGAAAATTTACGTTGTTCAACTTGAGTCTTAAGAATCGTGCCTATTTATCAAACATAGAGTGTATATTTTTGGTGAAAGCTTTTGGGAGAGACAAATGGAGGTCCTAGACCTGTTGCGTGCATGTGAAGAACATCAAAACAGGACAGGAAGAACACTTTGTTTGATGTGCTTATGGAGACCTGAGAAGCTTTAGCCAGCCAGCCACCTGCCAGGGTCAACTCCTATCAATCTCTGCCCCACTGTTAAGTTTTTTTTTTTTATTCTTTAACCCAAGGCAGGATGTCATCTAAACATATATCTAATAATGTTTAATATGGTTGCATGAGAATACGTTGCCCTTTTTATGCGGATCGAACCAATATTCCAGAATGAGTATGTTTGTCTTTTCTCTAACCATCACATTCCTATCTCCATTCTTCGTATTAATATATCATACATGCATGCATGCATGCATATCATGACTACATCATGCCATGGTGAATGGGTGATAATATATACATAAAATTTTCTTGGGCTACATCCAGCAGACTAAAAGCTGGTCCAGGCTCTAGATTTCTTTCAAGATGGAAAAGGCATTGAAAGACCCCAAATTCGACTATGATGTTCAGTCGATTTGGGTTGGGTTGGGGAGAACATATTAGGAAAGAGCTGATTATAGCCCTGTGTTTGTTTATATATGGATTTTGAAACAATGTTCACATCTTTATCCAAACCGAATCCACATAAAGCAAAAGCTAATCCATAACAAAATTAAGATGCTATGCTCTATAAATGGGGTCTTTCATGTCTCATAACATACTACTATTATTATTAGATTAAGAGATTATTAGAATGCTATATAAATTATATTATTATAAAAGTGTAAAAGATCATATATGATAAGATATGAACTTAAGATAATATAATTTTAAATATTTAATTTTAACATTTTAACCAAAATATTATTTGTTTTTTATGTAAACTTTAATAAATTTATATTTTTTACATAAGTTTTCTTTCAATCAGATCATGCTATAATCTAGTTACTACTAAGCCTTTGATTGAATTTGTATCATGAGTTAACCGAAAATCAATTCAATTAAGAAAATCTAAAAATCATTCGTTTTGAAAAGTACCTAATATTATTATGAGGGTGTTTTTTTATATTTTTATATAAGATCTATAAAAAAAATTAATTTAAACCCAAAATAAATCTTGCAAAAAAATCATACTCTGAACTTAGGATACCAAAATCTTAGAAGCCATAATTTTTTTCATGTCAACTAAAGCTTTGTTGATTTCTTAAATAATTTTTTTTATAAATATATTATTTTTGTTATAAAATAAAGAGATATGGAGAGAAAAAAGAACAAAGAAAATATGAAAGCAATAGAGAATCTACTTTATTGATCAAAAGGAATGATTATAATGCTTCATCAGAGTCTCTATTTATAGGCATAAGAAGTATAAAAGAAGTAGAGATCTAATTCTAATAACTATTAGAATTTAAAGTATATCAAAACTTTATCTTGATCATGATGGGCATCCATTTAATAAGATATTCATAATACCCTATGGGATAAAAACCTAATGAAGGAAAAAGAGTACATGATGATTCACTTAACTAACTAAAACCACAATAAAGGCAAGTGCACCTATCGAATAGTAGTATAGTTATGGTAAGTCGGGAATATCGTATCCATGAGGATTAAAAGTACTAGTAATTACTATCTTTTTATTATCTAGCCGATAAATTGAGGAATTGTTTTTAATCTAAAATTAACTAAACTAATTACTAAGAATGCAACAAAGAGCAAATTGGGAAAATATTTGAAGAAAACCAATGAGATAGACAATACCCAGGAAAGAATCCACCTAGACTTCACTTATTATTCTGAATTTGAATTATACGATTTATTCACTTGCCTTGATCCGTAGAAATCCCTAAATTATGTTAATATCTCTTTCGAGAGTAAGAATAACTGACTCTAGGTTGATTAATTGAAATCTCTTTCTAATTAAAACCCCTATTGTCGCATTAACTTGATATATGGATTTTCTTATTAGATTTGACTCTAATCCGGTAGATTTATGTTGTCCTATTTCTAGGATTGCATGCAACTCCACTCAATTATGTCAGATATATTCTTAAACAGAGACTTTTGCTCAACTGAAATAAGCACATCACACTTGAATTAATATCCTGAAAATATTAAAGCAAGAAATAAGCATACATAATTGAGAACAAGAATCAAGTATTTATCATATAATTCAAAAAATCAAATAATAAAATCCATCATAGGTTTCATCTTCCCTAGGTATCTAGGGAATTTAGTTCATAATCTGGGATGAAAACATCTCAAAATTAGAATAACAACAAGACATAGGAAACCCAATAAAACTTCGAAAGAAATTTGAATGGAAATCTTCAATCTTGAAGGAGATCTACTTCTGAGTTGATTCTGACAGCGTTCTTCGAGTAATTTCTTCATTCTACTCTGCATACTCCCTTTAATCCTCTTCTGATATGTATTTATAAACTTTAGAATGCTCAGAAACCCTAAAAATTTGGTTCTCCGCTTAAAAGGGAAATAGGGTTCGAAATTGACATGGGCTGCCACATGGACGTGTGGCTAGCCCGTGTGTCTCACACGGGCGTGTGCCTAGCCGGTGTGGAAGTGCCCAGGCCATGTGGTTCCTAAAAACAGCTCTTTTTGTTTGATTTTGGCCTGTTTTTCTCTCCTTTCACTTTCATATCCTCACCAAAGTATAAAAACATAAATTTAAAGGATTAGGAGCATCAAATTCACTAATTTACATAATAAATCATCCACAAACATGCCAAGCATGGGAATAAAACATGCTACTTTTATGGTTTATCACTACACAATCTATAATACGCATAATATGCTGCCTAATTAAAAATCTTACTAGGAAAATCAAATGGGACAAAATCTCGATTAAGGGAAAAAGAGTGCAATGCGTATTTACTCCCCTCTCATGAAAACATCACATATTTTATCATATTTTACATATTCAATCTTGAATACTAGTTTTTCAAATGACTATTTGAATGTATTTGATAAGCATTTATGTTACCATTCTTTTAAAAGTCATGAGAGAGAAAAATTTAGGGGAAATATATTTTGATCTCTTCAGGAGATTCAATAATAATCGTAACAAACTTTAATCATGATTCTTTTATAAAAACACAAATAGGTATTTTGGGTCATTTTATAATCCTCCTTCAACTACTCATATGTTCAAATTATTTCAATTCATATAAATGAACAATTTCTCGATAATTTCAAAATGCTTCTAGCATCCTCCATACTTCAAAGATTTTAATATAAACTTTACTATATAGTGATTTATAAAATGTTGTAACAATAACTATTAGACGCAAGTTAAATTTTTTATGAATTGTCAATTTAATAATATATCTAAAGGTTATTACATTCACCACAAAGAATATTATATCTTTTCGTAATCAATGCCAGGATTTAGTAGAAAACTTCATATTTTTTATTCCACTTTTGCAAAACTACTTTAATTGCACCCTCACTGGCTTTATACCTTTAGATATTTGACTACTGGTCCAAAAACTCCACGAATTTAATTGTACTTGAGTTGGGTCTTTCTATTTTGATCAATTTATTCCATATCTATATTTCTCAATAGATTTATTCAAGATTCTCCTTTTATTTCATTATTTCAATAATAATATTGCATGCAAAATCATTTTCGATCACTTTTATTATTCGGTTCTACATTTTTTCAAATTAACATAACTTATCGAGATATCTTATTTTCATTATTATAAAATTCAGTTTTAGGTATCTGAATCTTTTTTGGAGTTTTACTTATTAGTTATGTCTTGGATTTCTTCTGGAGCACCCGCATCCACTATATGACCATCTAGAAGAATTTTCATCTTTGGAACCGATCAATCTACTATTTATTCTAACTGATTGTCCTATTGGGACTTTGATTCAAATTAAAATATTAGATGTTATATAACACTTAGTTATTCTCATTAAGCTTGTAAATACATCTAATAGTTAACTTGTAATGAGTTATCATTATTGAACTTCTGGTTCAAATTACTCTCCCCCTAACTCATTACAAGTTATTATTTCTCTCCCCCGAATGATAGGAAAACTATTGAATCAAAATTGTAATCACAAATCATGTCATAATAGAATCTCCAATGCATTCAAAACATCTAATAACATAAAGAGACTTGTAATTAATATATATTCCCAATTTTCTTTGAGGATTCACTTATCTTTGTGTATTGTGGTGGAGTAATTGGAATATATACGCACAAAAACCAATTGTAATGGGGAGTATTTATAACTTATAGGTTTGATGCGTACAACACATAAATCAACATAACTCATTTTGAAATAGGAACTTTAGTTCTCATAAGTAATGGTTTAGACATTAATCAGAGGTGTTCAATCATTAATTTCTCTAAACCATTATGACCAAACTTTTACAAAAGTTTTTCAAACTCAATCAATAAAAGATTGAGATATAAACTAATTAGTATTAACAAGATGAATTGTCTTAATTGCATGATCTGAAATTAATTATTTAAACAAGCAATCTTGCAAACGACGGGTTGCAAATTGATAACACATATGTGATTATTTTCTAAATTCATCTAACAAAATCATATAATATCAAAACCATCCATATGGTGGATGAATGGGCCCATATTCGTTTCAGAAATGCAAGACATTAAATTTCAACTTTAATTAGTGAGTTTCTAATAATCAATTTTCATTGAGAACAAGCAACATATGATAATTCTTTTAAATTAAAGAATCTTCTAGTTCTTTAATGAATGTCTATATGAATTCTTAATTAATTTCACATCATATATGATCCAGGATGGTCTAACTGGTCACGTCAAGTAGTAAATGTATTTGTATCAGTAAACTTCTGGTTTACTTTAACATGTGTTTCAATTGTACTAAATTGTAACAAATTAATAATTTTACTAACATTCCTTTTACTTTGTATCCACATATAAGTGCTATTGTGACATTTACTACTGGAAATGACTAAATCAATGTAAATATTATAATGTCACTAAGTCAACAAAATAAATATAATTTTTAAACAATTATATGCAATATTCGCTTCAAGGAATATACCAAAATCTTCAAATATTTAAAAAAAAATTTACAACTTTAGGTACATCGAACCATAACAAGCTTTAGATAGAATTATCATATTTTATTGCTTATAAATCGATCTTTCACAGTCAAATATTTTGCTTTCAATCCCTTAATGGGGATGATGACAAAAGAAGATCACAAAGATTATAATATAAATTAATAACCCAATCCTCTCTTTTTCATTTTTTCAAAATAGATATTTATAGCAATAGTGATTCATATGAAATATAATATTTTCCTCATTCACAATCTCAATATAAGATACATTATAAATATCTTTTAAAACCAATGGAGTAACCATCACAAGATATTAATAAATTAGCTCTTCTGGAGCTTTCGACTAGTTTTGTATTATCAAATATTGAAATAATATTTGTTTATTTTAGTACCAAATAAGATAAAAATTTTCTATCTATAATGATAGAATTTATTACTATATTCTCATACCATTCCTCAAAGAATATTAACAAAAATAAAATATTTAGGCATATGCCACATATGTGGCCAATAACCTTTCATATCACATTGATAATATAAGTTATCTTTACCATCTAAAGAGTTATATTGAGAACTCTCATTATCCTCTTATTTATTACTATGTTCCCACTTTTAGTGGTCCATGATTATATCTTTCAATCATAATATTGTTACTGCAGGAGCACATTACATATTTCAATCATATATTGTAATGTATTCCTTCACGGAATATATATAATACAATTACTTGAGTATCTCATGTTATTTACATAAATATATGGTTTTATTGTAAAATACTTAAATGTTTTATTCAACATATATCTTCTTGATCTGAAAAATAATATTATATTTTACAAAATTTTGCATCATAAGGAGTTAAAATATAAGCTCTTAAAGAGCTTTTTATAGTTTGATGCAATATTAGCTCTTCAAGAGCATATAATTATTTTATTTTATAACCTTAGTGAATGCTTAATTTAAATAAAATTTTATTTATTCATATAAAAATAAAATGAATAGGTATAAATAAAATATATATTAAACATAACAAATAATAAATTCACGCTACTAATAAATCATTGTGGTTAGATAATATATATATTTTATGTATCATACCACAACAAAATACAAAATATTATAATGTCAAATTAAAATAACTTTACAACTATAAAAGTTTAAACATAAAAATTTTCTAACCTCCACCTCTTATGACATAATTTCATCTCAAATTTTACAATGATATGAAATTATCACAAACAAGGTGAATATCCCAAAATTCATGACAAGTAAGTATTTTTACTTCCGCAATAATCATATATCTTAATCAAAAACAAAATTAAACCAATCAATTCTATTAAAAATGAAAAAATATTTATCTCCACATAAAAATTCCAATAACTAAATGCGTGAAGGGTTTTATAAATTCATGGAGATACAGATAGTGAATTATATAAATTGAACTTTTTAATAGAAATCAAATCAAATTTCAAAAGAAGTTGATTAGATTGACTTACGTTACCATGGATGAGAAGTAGTGATTATAAACATCCTTTGTAATGAAGAAAAAGAGATCATCTCCAAGCAAATATCAAAAAATAAACTTTGAGAGTGAATCTTACTTCTCGATTTCATATAGATAACGATATCAAATCTTTCACCATCCTGAAGAACAAAAAGTAAAATAAGTTAATCAAAACAATGGTAACGTATAATAAGAGAAGAATAAAAAATAATAATTAGATATGAAACATTAAACAAAAGAAACTTCCTGTAAAAACTTTGCATCTTGCCGTCAAAGATATTGAAAATCATGAAGGATAAATTTGATCGACGAACTATCATTTTGAGCAAGATCGTGCTAATAACATGTTATAAAATAAAGAGATATGGAGAGAATAAAGAATAAAAAAATATGAAAGCAATAGAAAATATACTTTATTGATCAAAAGGGATGATTACAATGCTTCATCAGAGTCTCTATTTATAGGTATAAGAAGTATAAAAGAAGTAGATATCTAATTCTAATAACTATGAGAATTTAAAGTGTACCAAAACTTTATCTTGATCATGATGGACATCCACTTAATAAGATATTCATAACAATTTTTACTTTTTTTATCCACTTCATGAGTGTGCCATAAAGCTCTCTATGGGCCAAGTTGCAACCTAATTCTAAAAATATATTTTATTAATATTTATATATTTTTATAATTAAATTTAAAATATTTTTATTTAAATTGAATTTGGGTCAAACTGAAACAAGACATGAAAATTCGTATCCAAGCTCAAGTCGAGCCAAGTAGCCACTTGGCCCATGACAACTATGACCAAGTTATTGTTAAAGTTTCTAAATGAGTTAGGGTCAAACACTAACTCAATTTGTGAATGAAAAAAAAGTTTTTGTTAAACATCAGTGTAATACCCCCTACCCGTATCATTGCCGGAATAGGGTATGAGGTATTACCGAAATTAACGATTTTTTTTATATTCAATATAGCCCATTTATAAATATCTAACCTTCACTGAAATATTAAATCGAGACCAATCCACTTTAACCAAACCAATTCAACATATTTTCAAGATAAATTCATACATATTTATAAGATAACGTCATCACATACCCAAAACCAGGTTTGTTAACCATACTAACGGCTAACTTTACATTCATTTCACGTTAACATTTACTTTATTAGCTTATACATGCCATTGATTTCCAAAATAAAGTTTCTTTATATACCGAAATCCTGAGGTTGATAGTGTGATATGTCTCCGACCAAATCCGACCTCCGAGCTCTTAACACTACAAAACAGGGGAAAAGGAAACAGGGTAAGCACTTTGTGCTTAGTAAGCTCATGTAACAAGAATTATACTTACCTAATATTTTCAATACAATACAATAAACATTCATATATCCATTCAATGCATTATTACCCTAACATGCACAAACTCAACATTCAAGTTAGTAAAATAATTTCCATGTACCCATAATATATACTATGATTGATGAGCTCATCAATACCATGATTTCCATTTCCTTGTTATTTTTCCATATTTATCCCGTTGAATTTCTCGAAATTTCGATGGATTTTCAGAGGTACACTTTTAGTGTACATTTCCGGGTCCGTCAATTCATATTCATGTGCGCACATTTCCATTTCAGAAAGCACACTACCGCGAACCTCATCCTTACAGCGGGATTACCAGTCCAGGCTAAATCCCCTATAATATAAACTCATAGAGTATTGTCGGGATTACCAGTCCAGGCTGAATCCCCTGCAATGACAATTACTCTAATGAGCTTGGATCTGAAGTACCAGTCCAGGCTAAATTCAGACCCTAATTCGGATTACCCGTCCGGGCTAAATCTATTTTCCACATATTCTTCGGGAGGGCTATATCAGGATAGGATTATCCGTCCGGGCTAGATCTTTTTTACCGTCAATTCCTTCTCAGAGATCCATCGAATTTTCCTTTCATTCAACCGGGATTTCTTCTCCTTTTTATCAAATATATCAATGTTTCATAATTTTTTTATATAATGAACATTCAAATCATATTCACATCAATAACATACATTTCAATTATTTAAGAATATAATTCAAGTTACACGAACTTACCTTGATACTTGTTCGTGTACAAAAATGTACTAATCCTGAACTTTTTTGATACGAGTAACTCAGCCCAATTCAAAGGCCATAATAGAGATGAGTTTAGTTTTCCTCAAGGCCCAATTACGAGATCCAAATCCAAACAAATAAAGTCAAAACTCAACTTAGTGGTTCAAGACTTTATCACGAAAAAAATTCAAGAAGAAGAGTTGAAGTTTCAAGACAATAAATTCTGGAGTAATGATGAATTAGAAGAGACTAATTATGTTTGTGGGCCTAAACTCTCAATCTATGACGACAAGCCCATGTGGAAAATGCTAACAAGCTTAAGCATTTCACTTCAAGAACCCCAATTGATCTTACAAGCTTAGACATTTCATATTGGGTTTAAGTTTTAGGCTTAATTTTTATTATATATAAGCACAATATTTTATTTATTAGCTCTTATTATTTTATTATTATTTTATTCCGAATTTTTGATAATTATTAAGTATTTTAAGTTATTTAGGAATTTTATGTTAACAAGAAAGTTTAGTTTAAAACTACTTCTTGTTTAGATTAAATTAGAGTTCTAGTATACTTAGGAGTTTTATTTAGATTTATTTATCTAGCCTATATATAGGCCTTTGCATTGTACACAGGGAGACAATTGATTATTATTCTATTTCTCTTTTGAGTTAATAAATTCTCTTTGAGTTTTTTCTTTTCAAGAATTTCTCTTGAGTTTCTTTTAGAAGAGTTTTAACAATCTTTTTAGATTGTGGGGATCATCTTCAAACTTTTTCTTGCTAAGGTTTTTATCTTGGAGGGGAAATTAGAGCCGCTTGAAGGGGGTTGTGGATTCTTCATGTTTCCAAGGCTTCTTAGGACTTCTACACGCCACGTTCTATCTTTCCATTTATCTTCTTTATTCACTTCCTGAATCCTTGATTTATTATTTGTTTTAATTATTTTATCTAACTTGGATTTAATTTCATTTCAGGTTGTGTCAAGAAAATCCAAGTTTCTTTCCGAACGTCTAGAGCCCTAAGTCAAATCCGCGACTTTGACAAACTTTACGATCCGCTTTCGCGTTCATCCTTCTCAACCTTTATCATTTGGTATCAGATTTGGGCGTTTTAGGTGTTCTTTTTTTAAATTGATTTCTCGAAAACAGCTTCAAAACAAATTTTACCCCTACAGTTTTCAGAAAAAATATTTTTCAGTGGGTAAACGATTTTCAAATGATCTAAAATTTTGCATACTATTTCTTGGCACTATTTTAAAGTATAAAAAAATATTTCCCACAAAAAAAAAAGTGATAAAAAAAGTACAAAAAATAAAATACGAAAAAAATAAAAATAAAAAAAATTCTGTGGGTTGAATTTTGTGCCAAAACTTTCCAGATCAAATCTACATTATTTGAGGAGGCTTCAGTTTAAATTTTGTGATTTTTGGAAATCGGGAACACCTTGAACGAAGTTTGTCAAGTTGCTTCGCAGTTTTTCGGGTTTTCGGGTTTCAACAATTTTCATTGACTCTTAGCTTTAAGTATTCATTTATTTTCCTTTTTATTTGTTCCTTACGCATTCTAACACTTTCTTGTTTCTTGTGTTAGTAGGTTAAAGCACGTTGCATATTCCTTCATCCGTGCAACAAAATTCTTTGATGTCTAAGCAAATTTTGGACTCATAGTGCTATTAGGTTTGCTTTGATAGTTTGATTCTAAAACATCTTGATTGATTGATATAGACACTTTTAAAAGACTCACAAGATTAATTCTTACCTCATTGAGAAATTTTTTTTTGAGTGCATATAGGTGAGGTTTGCTTAATTTTTTCTTTTGAAGTGTTGTGCTTTTCCAGGCTTTCACTATGACTCGTGACACTCATGCCCGTAAAAACCATGATGAGATACCATCTGATGACAAAGAACAAGATGTTACATTAGAGAATATTGTGGGGATGGTAAAATTTCAACATCAACAATTGAATGAGGTACGTGATACATTTGAGGCCAATTTGACTACGTGTCGAACAGAACTACAAGAGAACATTAATCAGCTTTCCGATCATATTTAATTGCTCACTCAAGCTGTTGCTCGTTTGGAGACTTCTTCGAATCGACGATCTCGTGCTCGTGATAATGATCATAATAGGGATAATGAACAACTTCGTATTCGTTCTAATCCTGGTAGACACGAATATCGTCACATTGATGAAACTTTGGGTATTTCTAATCAAGGCCATCCTTCTGTCGCTAAACCAAAGTTCAACATTCCACCATTCCAAGGAAAGTATGATCCAGATGCATATTGCGATTGTGAGGATAAAATGGAGATCATGTTCTGTTGTTATAAGTGTCCGGAGGAGGAGAAAGTTCCATTAGCTATATTGGCATTTTCTGATTATGCATTGAGTTGGTGGACTCAACTTGTGTTGAACCGCCAAAGGAATCGTGAACGAGATGTTGATTCATGGGAATAGTTGACACAAATCATGCGAAAACGTTTTTATCCCACCTCATTATTATAGGGATATTAAACGAAGACTTCAACGCCTTGTTCAAGGTAATCGATCTGTTGATGAGTACTTTAAAGAGATGGAGATGCTTATGCATAGAGCAAATATCCAAGAAGATGAGGAGACTACCATGGTGCGGTTTGTAGATGGTTTGAATGTTTCGATAGCCAATGTTCTTGATCTTCAAACCTACATTGATCTTGAAGATACGGTACGTAAGGCAATTGAGATTGAGCGACAGTTTCAACAACGTCAATCTCGTTCATTTAGTACTTCACAATATTATAGAGGTACGAGTTCTAATTCTACTTTCAAGAATTCGAAATTTCCTTTTGCTACTAATAAGTTGCTGCCAAAACATGATGAGACTAAATCTTTTGAGGGGAAAAGTGGGGCTCCTACAAAACCTTCTTCTTCATCTTCTAAGCAGTTCACTTCTACTACTTCACCAAAAAAACAACGAGCTCGTGAAATTGAATGTTTTAAGTGCAAAGGGCGTGGGCACTATAGCCGTGATTGTGCCAACACAAGACTTTTGTTGATCAAAGAAGATGGTGATTATACTTCCGATTCCGATAAAACAGACCCAGATATGCCCGAATTAATTGATGATGTCAACGATTGCGGTAAATTTTATGGTGAAGAAGAGTTGGTGGAACCACTAACTCATCCCCGATGTTTAGTTGTGAGGCGCACACTCAACATCCAATTGAAGGATGATCATGATCTTGAACAGAGTAATATATTTCATTCGAGGTGTTTGATTAAAGGTACACTTTGCTCATTTATCATTGATAGTGGAAGTTGTGCTAACGTTGTGAGCAGCTACCTTGTGGATTCTCTTACTTTGCCATGTAGCAAAACACCCTACACCATACCATCTTCAATGGCTTAACGAAGGTTCGGAGGTCCGTGTGGTAAAACAGTGCTTGATCACTTTTAAACTTGGGACTTACATTGATGATGTTTGGTGTGATGTCGTTCCCATGCATGCCGCCCACTTGTTACTTGGTAGACCATGGCAGTACGATCGTGATGTTATTCATCATGGTAAATTAAATCGATATTCTTTTATTTTCAGTGGGAAAAAGTACATTTTCACCCCTTTGAATCCGAAAGATATTCACAATGATCAAATCGACATGATGAAGTTTTGTAAGGAGGTTATGGGAAGTAAGACACAAAATTCAAAAAAGGCTGAGAGAAAAGAGGTCTCTAGTGAAAAAAGCCAAATTAATAATGACCCAATGGTGAGTGCATCCTCTTGTGAGAAAAAAAGAGTGGTTCATAATTTTTATGCGAGTGGAAAAGATGTGCGACGAGCCTTACTCACTAAACAACCTTGCATCATTATTCGATTTAGGCAAAACTGTTTATCTTTGACTAACCTTCATAACTCTTTGCCTAGTGTTTTTATGTCTCTTTTGCAGGAATATGAAGATATTTTTGAAGAAGCACCTAAAGGATTGCCACCTTTGAGGGGTATTGAGCATCAAATTGACTTAATACCTGGGTTAACAATTCCAAATCGACCAGCTTATAGAAGCAATCCCGATGAGACGAAGGAGTTACAAAAGCAAGTTGATGAACTTTTGGCGAAGGGTCACATTCGTGAAAGTTTAAGTCCTTGTGCAGTGCCGGTAATTCTGGTGCCAAAGAAAGATGGTACGTATAGAATGTGCGTCGATTGTCGACCAATTAACCAAATTACTATTAAGTATAGACATCCTATTCCAAGGCTTAATGATATGTTTGATGAACTTTATGGTGCTTGTATCTTTACAAAAATTGATTTAAAAAGTGATTACCATCAAATTCGAATGAAAGAGGGGGATGAATGGAAAACAGCATTTAAAACTAAGTTTGGTTTATATGAATGGTTAGTCATGCCTTTCGGTTTGACTAATGCACCTAGTACTTTCATGCGCTTGATGAACCATGTTTTGAGACCTTATTTGGGTAAATTTGTGGTAGTATATTTTGATGATATTCTGATTTACTCAACTTCTTTAGATGACCATGTTTTTCATGTTAAATCAGTTTTGGATATTCTGCGAACTGAAAAATTATTTGCCAACCTTGATAAATGCACTTTTTGTTGTGATAAACTAATCTTTTTAGGTTTTATAGTAAGTGCTCAAGGTATTCATGTCGATGAGGACAAAGTAAAGGCAATTAGAGAATGGCCCACTCCTAAATCAATTACCGAGGTGAGATCTTTCCATGGTTTAGCAAGTTTTTATAGACGTTTTGTGAAGGATTTCTCCACTATTGCTGCTCCATTAACTGAGATTATTAAAAATCTGTGGGTTTTAAATGGGAAGAAGTTCAGGAAAAGGCTTTTCAAACTTTAAAGGATAAGTTATGTTCTGCTCCGGTTCTTAAATTACCTGATTTTTCTAATACTTTTGAACTTGAATGTGATGCTTCAGGTATTGGAATTGGTGCCGTGTTGATGCAAGAAAAAAGGCCAATTGCATATTTTAGTGAAAAACTGACAGGGGCACAATTAAACTACTCAACTTATGATAAGGAGTTGTTGGCATTAGTCCGAGCTCTACAAGTTTGGCAACATTACTTGTTGCCAAATGAGTTCGTTATCCATACAGATCATGAATCCCTAAAATGGTTAAAGGGACAATGTAAGTTAAGTAAGAGACACGCTCGATGGGTGGAATTCATAGAGACATTTCCATATACAATTAAGTATAAAACAGGTAGAGAAAATGTAGTTGCTGATGCCTTATCTCGTAGATATTCTTTGATAACTACATTAAATGTTAAAGTCTTAGGGTTTGAACATATAAAAGATTTATACTTAAATGATATTGATTTTGTAAATGTTTTTTTTTCTAATTGTGAGAATGGTGCCTTTAACAAGTTTTATCTTGTAGATGGGTTTCTTTTTCGCCTAAACAGGTTATGTGTTCCACAATGTTCATTGAGAGAGTTATTAATTCGTGAAGCACATAGTGGAGGCCTCATGGGACACTTCGGTGTCGCCAAAACACTAGATATTCTACATGAACATTTTTATTGGCCGCACATGAAAAAGGACGTTGAAAAGGTCTGTTCTAATTGTATTACTTGTAAACAAGCAAAATCTAAGGTAATGCCTCATGGACTTTATACTCCTTTACCGATCCCTTCTTCGCCATGGGTAGACTTATCTATGGATTTCATTCTTGGTTTACCACGAACAAAAAAGGGTCGAGATAGTATCTTTGTTGTTGCTGATAGGTTTTCAAAGATGGCTCACTTTATTCCTTGTCACAAAACGGACGATGCTACACATGTGGCTGACTTGTTCTTTCGAGAGGTGGTGCACCTACATGGGATACCTCGCACCATTGTATCGGACAGAGACGTAAAGTTCCTAAGCCACTTTTGGAAAGTATTGTGGGGTAAGCTTGGTACTAAATTATTATATTCTACTACATGTCACCCCCAAACAGATGGACAAACTGAGGTAGTCAATCGAGTCTTAGGTGCTTTACTACGAACTGTTGTGGGTAAGAACCTTAAAAGTTGGGAAGAATATTTGCCATTTGTTGAGTTTGCATATAACCGATCTATTCACTCTACAACTGCATATTCCCCATTTGAACTTGTTTATGGTTTTAATCCACTAACTGTACTTGATCTTGCACCATTGCGTATAGAAAACATTTCTAGTTTAGACGGTGAGAAGAAAGCTGAATTGGTGAAATCCATGCATGCGAAAGCAAGACAACGAATCGCCAAAACAAATGAAACAACTGCCAACAAAGCTAACAAGGGGCGCAAGCAAATTATCTTTGAGCCCGGTGACTGGGTTTGGGTCCACATGAGAAAAGAACGATTTCCAACTAAACGCAAAACAAAATTGGACCCACGTGGCGATGGACCTTTTCAAGTACTCAAGCGCATTAATGACAATGCATATCAGATCGACCTTCCCGGTGAGTATAATGTTAGTGCCACTTTTAATGTCGCTGACCTTTCTCCTTTTGATATTGCAGATTCAAGGGCGAATCCTTTTGTGGAAGAGGGGAATGATACGAGTAACTCAGCCCAATTCAAAGGCCATAATAGAGATGAGTTTAGTTTTCCTCAAGGCCCAATTACGAGATCCAAATCCAAACAAATAAAGTCAAAACTCAACTTAGTGGTTCAAGACTTTATCACGAAAAAAATTCAAGAAGAAGAGTTGAAGTTTCAAGACAATAAATTCTGGAGTAATGATGAATTAGAAGAGACTAATTATGTTTGTGGGCCTAAACTCTCAATCTATGACGACAAGCCCATGTGGAAAATGCTAACAAGCTTAAGCATTTCACTTCAAGAACCCCAATTGATCTTACAAGCTTAGACATTTCATATTGGGTTTAAGTTTTAGGCTTAATTTTTATTATATATAAGCACAATATTTTGTTTATTAGCTCTTATTATTTTATTATTATTTTATTCCGAATTTTGATAATTATTAAGTATTTTAAGTTATTTAGGAATTTTATGTTAACAAGAAAGTTTAGTTTAAAACTACTTCTTGTTTAGATTAAATTAGAGTTCTAGTATACTTAGGAGTTTTATTTAGATTTATTTATCTAGCCTATATATAGGCCTTTGCATTGTACACAGGGAGACAATTGATTATTATTCTATTTCTCTTTTGAGTTAATAAATTCTCTTTGAGTTTTTTCTTTTCAAGAATTTCTCTTGAGTTTCTTTTAGAAGAGTTTTAACAATCTTTTTAGATTGTGGGGATCATTTTCAAACTTTTTCTTGCCAAGGTTTTTATCTTGGAGGGGAAATTAGAGCCGCTTGAAGGGGGTTGTGGATTCTTCGTGTTTCCAAGGCTTCTTAGACTTCTACACGCCACGTTCTATCTTTCCATTTATCTTCTTTATTCACTTCCTGAATCCTTGATTTATTATTTGTTTTAATTATTTTATCTAACTTGGATTTAATTTCATTTCAGGTTGTGTCAAGAAAAATCCAAGTTTCTTTCCGAACGTTTAGAGCCCTAAGTCAAATCCGCGACTTTGACAAACTTTACGATCCGCTTTCGCGTTCATCCCTCTCAACCTTTATCATTTTTCCTTTCCTCGATCTAGCTTCGTAATTGAATCTTCTGGATCTAAATAAATAAATTTAATTATCAATTTAATACATTTCATGTTCATATGCAACAATTTCTATAATTTCATTATTATTATTTATAGTTTATTCAAAGCTGTCTATTTGAGTCATAGTCACTAAATTATTTATAACTAGAGCTACGGAACTCCAAATTAAGATCCGTTAATTTTACCTAAAACTAGACTCATATATCTTCTTACCATAAAATTTTCAGAATTTTTGGTTTAGCCAATAAGTACATTTTATTCTTTAAAGTCACCCCTGTTTTGCTGTCTGACAATTCTGACCATTCTTCACTAAAAATAAATTATCTCTTCATACAGGATTCAAATATGTTCTCGTTTGTTTATCTTAAAAATAGACTCATTCAGAATTCTAGACATATAAATTTAAGCCCCTAATTATTTTTATTCAATTTTTTTATGAGTTTTCAAAGTCAGAACAGGGAAACCCGAATTCATTCTGACATTGTCTCACAAAATTCATTATATCTCAAAATTTACAAATCCATTGCTTACACTATTTCTTCTATGAGAAACTAGACTCAATAAGCTTTAATTTCATATTTTTTTTCATCTTCTAATTCGATTTTTAAAATTTATGGTGATTTTTCAAAATTAGTCTACTGCTGCTGTCCAATATTGTTTTAGTGCAAGCTGTTTATTACTATTTTCCCCTAAGCTTTTAACAAATAACAATTTCGTCCTTACTCAATTAGCCTCTCAATTGAGCTGATTTTTCTCAATTAACACTTTATTCTATCACCTTAAACTTGTTTACAACCTTTAGGAATCAAAATTTCAGCAATAGACTTTAATTCCAAACATTTTCACAATTAGGTCCTAAAAATCAATTTCTATTGAAATTACCTAATAAAATCATCTCATAAACAAATTAAAGCTTTAATTTCATTCTATTTCATCATAAACTTACAGAACTCAACCATGGTGATTTTCAATTTCATCCATGAAATCAAAAACTAATGAATTTAATAGTAGGACCTAGTTGTAAAAGTCTTAGAAACACAAAAATTACAAGAAAAAAGGCAAGGATTAACTCACTTGGTGCAAAAATTATGGAATACCAGCTTAGAGAACCCTCCTATGGCATTTTTATCTCCTGAAATTGAAGAGAAATGAAAAAAATCTAGATATTTCCTATTTAGTCCTAGTTTTATTTAGTTAATTTTGCAATATTCCAATTTTGCCCTTAATTTATCAATTTTCCTGCTGACTTCATGCCCTTGCCGTCCAGCCCAAATAAATTTTGGGTCTAATTTCCTTTTAAATCCTCTCTCATTAGACACTTAAGCTATTTAATCATCCCATCCAGTTTTACACCTTTTACAATTTAGTCCTTTTTATTTAATTAACTATCCAAACATTAAAATTTCCTAACGAAATTTTAATACCACATTACTAACATTTCATAAATATTTATAAAATTATTTTTGACTCGATTTTACGAGATAGAGGTCTCGATACCTTATTTTACCAAATTTCTTCAATAATTTCTTTTTCTAACTAACCACTAAATCGGTAAAATTGAATTTGTGGCTACGAAACCACTATTCCGATAACCTTGAATTTAGGCCATTACAACTCTCCCCCTTTAAGGATTTTCGTCCTCGAAAATCTTACCAGTAAAGAGATTTGGGTATTGTTTCCTCATTGCCTCCTTCGGTTCCCATGTCGCTTCCTTAATCCCGTGCTTTTGCCACAATAATTTCACCAAGTCTATCTTTTTATTTCTAAGCTCTTTTGTCTCCCGTGCCAAAATTTTGACCGGTTATTCACTGTAAGTCATATCCGGTTGAATCTCCACTTCTGTCAGAGAAATAACATGTGAAGGATCTGATCGATATCATCGTAACATAGATACATGAAAAACATTATGGATTCTATCAAGTTCCGGTGGTAATGCCAATCGATAAGCCACCGGTCCAATTCTTTCTATAATTTCATATGGCCCGATAAATCTTGGACTCAGTTTACCCTTTCGACCGAATCGAAGAACTTTCTTTTAAGGAGACACTTTTAGGAATACCTTGTCACCGACTTGAAATTCAATCTCTTTTCGTTTAAGGTCGGCATATGATTTTTGACGATCGGAAGCTGCTTTTAGACTATCCCGAATAACCTTTACTTTTTCTTTTGTTTCCCTGGTCAAATCAACCCGTGTATCTTCCTTTCACTGAGTTCTGTCCAATATAACGGTGTTCTACATTTTCTACCATACGAAGCTTCATACGGAGTCATTTTAATACTGGACTGATAACTATTATTGTAAGCAAATTCAATCAAACGTAGACACCTCTCCCAATTACCTTCAAACTCTAGTATACAACATCGTAGCATATCTTCCAATGCTTGAATTACACGCTCAAATTGACCATCTGTCCGAGGATGAAATGCAGTGCTGAAATACAACTGAGTACCCAAGGCTTCTTGCAATTTTTCCCAGAAACGAGACGTAAATCGGGGATCTCTATCTGATATAATAGAGACAGGCACTCCATGTAGCCTGACAATCTCAGATATGTATAGTTCAGCTAATTTATCTAAAGAATAATCCATATGTACGGGAATAAAGTGCACTGACTTTGTCAATCGGTCAACAATCACCCAAATAGTATCTTTTTTCCTCAGAGACAAAGGTAACCCCGATACAAAATCCATAGTGATTCTTTCCCATTTCCATTCCGGTATAGTAATTGGCTGAAGTAACCCTGAAGGTACCTGATGTTTAGCTTTAACTTGCTGACATATTAAACACCTTGATGCAAACTCAGATATATCATGTTTCATTCCCGACCACCAGTACATCTTTTTCAGATCATTATACATTTTATTACTCCCCGGATGTACAGACATAGTACCGCTGTGAGCCTCGCGTAGAATCTTCTGTATGAGCTCTGAATTCTGAGGTACACATACCCTACCTCTGAATAATAAACAACCATCAGAACCAATCTGAAATTCAGAATCATTACCTGACTCACACTGTGCTCGTTTAACCTGTAACTTCTCATCATTCTTCTGAGCTTTACATATTTGCTGTAAAAATGTCGGTTTAGCTCTCAATTCAGTTATGATTGAACCATCATCAGTTAGTGACAACCAGGTATTCATAGCTCATAAAACAAATAGAGATTTTCGGCTCAAAGCATCAGCTACAACATTAGCTTTACCCGGATGGTAATCAATAATCAAATCATAGTCCTTTATCAGTTCAAGCCACCTGCGCTGTCTCAAATTTAAATCTTTCTGTGTCATCAAATATTTCAAGCTTTTATGATCAGTATAAATATGACATTTCTCACCGTACAAGTAATGCCGCCATATCTTCAGTGCAAATACAATAGCAGCTAATTCAAGATCATGTACTGGGTAATTTCTTTCATGTGGTTTAAGTTGTCTTGAAGCATAGGCTATTACTTTACCTTCTTGCATCAAGACACAACCAAAACCATTTAATGAGGCATCACTGTAAATAACAAATTCCTTACTCGGTTCAGGCTACAATAATACAGGTGCGTTCGTTAGTAGATCTTTCAATCGGTTGAAACTCTACTGACATTCACCAGTCCATTCGAACTTTACATCCTCTGCAATAATCGAGTCATTGGAGAAGCTATCATAGAGAATCCCTCTACAAATCTCCGATAATAACCAACTAAACCCAAGAAACTTCTAACTTCAGATACATTCTTTGGTGGATTCCAATTGACAATAGCTGAGATTTTACTTGGATCTACCCTGATGCCTTCGGCAGATACAATGTGTCCAAGAAAACCCATTTCTCGAAGCCAAAATTCATATTTACTGAATTTAGCATATAACTGCTTCTCTCGCAGAATTTGCAATACAATTCTCAAATGTTCTACATGTTCTTCTTCATCCCGAGAATAAACCAAAATATCATCAATGAATACTACTACAAATCTGTCTAAGTACGGTCTGAATATCCGGTTCATTAAATCCATGAATACTGCAGGTGCATTAGTTAGCCCAAACGGCATAACCAGAAACTCATAATGTCCGTACCTGGTTCTGAAGGCTATTTTTGTCACATCTAACTCCTTTACCCGTAACTGATAATAACCTAATCGAAGATCAATCTTTGAAAACACAGTAGCACCTTTCAGCTAATCAAATAAATCATCAACCCGGGGTAACGGGTATTTATTCTTTATGGTTACTTTATTGAGCTGCCGGTAGTCGATAAACAGTCTTAAAGACCCGTCCTTCTTTTTCACAAACAGAACAGGAGCACCTCAAGGTGAATGACTCGGTCGAACAACACCCTTATCAACAAGCTCTTGCAACTGTGTTTTTAACTCCTTTAATTCAGTAGGAGCCGGTACGGAGCTATGAAAATCGGAGTAGTTCCCGGAATCAAATCTATGGAAAATTCCACTTCTCTTTCTGGTGGCAACCCTGGTAATTCCGCTGGAAACACATCAAAAAATTCAAATACTATTGGCACTGCCTGTATCATTGACTCAGATACCTTGGTGTCGAGTACATAAGCCAAGTAAGCATCATACCCTTTTTTGACATACCTCTGTGCTGCCATTACTGAAATCAAATCAGATAACCCCTCTGTCTAATCAGATTTAACCCGGAGCAACTCACCATTCTGACATTTTAGTACAATATATTTTTGTCTACAATTTACTATTGCATCATGCTGGGTTAACCAATCCATGCCCAATATCACGTCAAATTCATCAAATGGCAGTAACATCAAATCAGCCGGGAAATAATAACCTCTTACCGTCAGTGGACAATTTTTACAAATTTTATCCACCAAAACAGATTGACCTAGGGGGTTCGAGACTTTAACCACAACTTCAGTAGGTTCAACAGATAAATTTTTAACAATTGCAAGTTTAACACATATATATGAATGCGTAGAACCAGGATCAATCAATGCAGTAATATCAGTATCAAGTAAAAAAAATGTACCAGTAATAACATCGGGTGCTGAGGCATCTTCTCTGGCACGAATGGCATATGTCCTAGTAGGTGCTCGTGCTTCAGACCTGCCTGCAATATCTTTCGTAGCTCCTTGGCTACCACTGACATTACCGGATGGTCGAGGTGGTCTGCCCCTCGAAACTGGATTACTTAGCTTCGATATCTGCTCAGCTTCTGTTTCATCTCTTTCTGGACAATCTCTGAGGAAATGGTCAAAAGAACCACATCGGTAACAAGCCCCGCTCTTCAATCGACATTCACCAAAATGAGCTTTATTACAGTACTGACATCTCGGCTTAGGAGTGCCAACATTGCCAACACTGGCCACTGATGGAGTGGAAGGTCTTGGATTAGTGCGTTGAGATCCTCGCTCTCTACCCAAATGCCCAGTGACTGAGGTAGAACGATCCTGGTACTTCTTCAATTTCTTTGGAGCAGAAAACTGGGATTTTCCCATCGGTCTTTTACTAAAAATTCGAGTTTCCCTCTCAGCCCGTTTCTTTTCTTTGCTCAATTCTTCTGCTTTATAAGCTCTCTCTGCCAATGTAGCAAACTCTCGAATTTCAAGAATTCCGATCAGTAGCTTAATGTCTTCATTCAACCCTTCTTCAAATCATTTGCACATTTCAGCTTCTGACTGTACCCATTCTCAAGAGTATTTACTCAATCGAACAAATTCTCTTTCATACTCAGATACTGATCTGTTACCCTGTTTCAACTCAAGAAATTCTTTTCTCTTCTGATAGAGAAACCTCTAACTGATATATTTCTTTCTGAACTCGGTCTGAAAGAATTCCCATGTAATTTCTTCTTTCGGAACAGCTGAAGCTTTAGTATTCCACCAATGGTAAGCTGTATCTTTTAGCAGTGAGACGGCACATTTCAGACATTCTTCTGGTGTACAAGATAATTCCTCCAAAACCCGAGTAGTGTTTTCTAACCAGAATTCAGCCCGTTCGGAATCATCATCAACTGCTGCTCGAAATTCTTCGGCCCCATATTTTCAAATTTTATCTACTGGAGCTTTCCCTTTTCTGACAGATTCAGTACCTGTACCCTGTGGGATCTCGGGAACCGGTGAAGGAACAGGAGGGGGAGCTTGAACTTGCTGCACTACAGGGTTAGTTCTTAAGTATTGACTAAACCATTCATTCATCATTTGAAAGAAGGCTATTTTTGCCTCCTCCTCTCGACCCTCTGTCTCTGGCCTTCTACTGCTAGTTTCTTCTCTTTGTATTGAAGCCGGAGCATGACTCCGAGCTTCCTCAGATTGAGCTCAGTCGGTAGACATTTACTATAAGAAAAACACATTTAAATGGTCAGGAGATATCACACTATCAATAATAATTTAAATGACATGTATAGTTAATCCCGTATTTGCTACATCGGTCTTAGAACCTGCTAAACCGTAGCTCTGATACCAACAAATGTAATACCTCCTACCCGTATTCATTGCCGGAATAGGGTACGAAGTATTACCGGAATTTACGATTTTTTTTATATTCAATATAGCCCCTTTATAAATATTTAACCTTCCCTACAATATTAAATCGAGACCAATCCACTTCAACCAAACCAATTCAACATATTTTCAAGATAAATTCATGTATATTTATAAGATAACGTCATCACATACCCAAAACCAGGTTTGTTAACCATACTAACGGCTAACTTTACATTCATTTCACGTTAACATTTACTTTATTAGCTTATACATGTCATTGATTTCCAAAATAAAGTTTCTTTATATACCGAAATCCTGAGGTTGATAGTGTGATGTGTCTCCAACCAAATCCGATCTCCGAGCTCTTAACACTACAAAACAGGGGGAAAGGAAACAGGGTAAGGACTTTGTGCTTAGTAAGCTCATGTAACAAGAATTATACTTACCTAATATTTTCAATACAATACAATAAACATTCATATATCCATTCAATGCATTATTACCCTAACATGCACAAATTCAACATTCAAGTTAGTAAAATAATTTTCATGTACCCATAATATATACTATGATTGATGAGCTCATAAATACCATGATTTTCATTTCCTTGTTATTTTTCCATATTTATCCCGTTGAATTTCTCAGAATTTCGATGGATTTTCAAAGGTACACTTTTAGTGTACATTTCCGGGTCCGTCAATTCATATTCATGTGCTCACATTTCCATTTCAGAGAGCACACTCCAGCGAACCTCATCCTTACAGCGGGATTACCAGTCCAAGCTAAATCCCCTGTAATATAAACTCATAGAGTATTGTCGGGATTACCAGTCCAGGCTAAATCCCCTGCAATGACAATTACTCTAATGAGCTTGGATCTGAATTACCAGTCCAGGCTAAATTCAGACCCTAATTTGGATTACCCGTCCAAGCTAAATCCATTTTCCACATATTCTTCGGGAGGGCTATATCAGGATAGGATCACCCGTCCGGGCTAGATACTTTTTACCGTCAATTACTTCTCAGAGATCCATCGAATTTTCCTTTCATTCAACCGAGATTTCTTCCCCTTTTTATCAAATATATCAATGTTTCATAAATTTTTTATGTAATGAACATTCAAATCATATTCACATCAATAACATACATTTCAAGTATTTAAGAATATAATTCAAGTTACACGAACTTACCTTGATACTTGTTCGTGTACAAAAATCTACTAATCCTGAACTTTTTCCTTTCCTCAATCTAGCTTCGTATTTGAATCTTCTAGATCTAAATAAATAAATTTAATTATCAATTTAATACATTTCATGTTCATATGCAACAATTTCTATAATTTCATTATTATTATTTATAGTTTATTCAAAGTTGTCTATTTGAGTCATAGTCACTAAATTATTTATAACTCGAGCTATGGAACTCCAAATTAAGATACGTTAATTTTACCTGGAACTAAACTCATATATCTTCTTACCATAAAATTTTCAGAATTTTTGGTTTAGCTAATAAGTACAGTTTATTCTTTAAAGTCACCCTTGTTCTGCTGTCTGACAGTTCTGACCCTTCTTCACTAAAAATTAATTATCTCTTCATACAGGATTCAAATAATGTTCTCGTTTGTTTTTCTTAAAAATATACTTATTCATAATTCTATACATATAAATTTAAGCCCATAATTATTTTTATTCAATTTTTTATGATTTTTTAAAGTCAGAACAGGGGAACCCTAATTCATTCTGACCTTGCCTCACAAAATTCATTATATCTCAAAATTTACAAATCTATTGCTTACACTATTTCTTCTATGAGAAACTAGACTCAATAAGATTTAATTCCATATTTTTTTCATCTTCTAATTATATTTATACAATTTATGGTGATTTTTCAAAGTTAGTCTACTGCTGCTGTCCAATATTGTTTTAGTGCAAGGTGTTTATTATCATTTTTCCCCTAAGTATTTAATAAATAACAATTTCGTTCCTACTCAATTAGCCTCTCAATTGAGCTAATTTTTCTCAATTAACACTTTATTCTATCACCTTAAACTTTTTTACAACCTTTAGGAATCAAAATTTCAGCAATAGACTTTAATTCCAAACATTTTCACAATTAGATCCTAAAAATCAATTTCTATTGAAATTACCTAATAAAATCATCTCATAAACAAATTAAAGCTTTAATTTCATTCTATTTCATCATAAAATTACAGCACTCAACCATGGTGATTTTCAATTTCATCCATGAAATCAAAAACTAATGAATTTAATAGTAGGACCTAGTTGTAAAAGTCTTAGAAACACAAAAATTACAAGAAAAAGGCAAGGATTAACTCACTTGGTGCAAAAATTATGGAATACCAGCTTAGAGAACCCTCCTATGGCATTTTTAGCTACTGGAATTGAAGAGAAATGAAGAGAAATCTAGATATTTCCTATTTAGTCTTAGTTTTATTTAGTTAATTTTGTAATATTCCAATTTTACCCTTAATTTATCAATTTTCCTGCTGATTTCATGCCCCTGCGTCCAGCCCAAATAAATTTTAGGTCTAATTACCTTTTAAATCCTCTCTCATTAGACACTTAAGCTATTTAATCATCCCATCCACTTTTACACCTTTTACAATTTAATCTTTTTTATTTAATTAACTATCCAAACATTAAAATTTTCTAACGAAATTTTAATACCACATTACTAACATTTCATAAATATTTATAAAATTATTTTCGATTCGATTTTACGAGATAGAGGTTCTGATACCTTATTTTACCCAATTTCTTCAATAATTTCTTTTTCTAACTAACCACTAAATCAGTAAAATTTTTCTATCAATATTTTCATACGATTTTCCTATCATATCAATTTTCATGCAAAAATATTGAAATAAATTTCTCTTTAAATCGAATTTGTGGTTACGAAACCACTATTCCGATAATCTTGAATTTAGGCCATTACAATCGGTGGATCAGATTTTATTAAGAGGGGTGAATTGGTAATTCTAAAAAAAATTGCTAAGGTGGTAGAAATGATGGAAAACTTAAACACAATGATTTATATTGATTCAACCCCAATTGTCTACTTCCACTACTTTAGCCTCTTCTACCAAATATTTTCCTAATTCACTAACTTGAATTGATACCTTTCAAGAATAATGTATAGCTTTTATGATCTTTATCTTTTAATAATTTTTTTACGATATTTATAACTTTTAAAATAAATTTTATAATTTTTATTTTTTATAATTTTTTTCCACATGTCACGTCGTGGTTGTGATATGGGATGACTTTAACTAAATAAAATTAAGGTAGTTAACTTTAACAGTCAACTGTTAAAGTTAACGGTTAAAGGGCCTTTTTTATGCATTTTGACAGTTCAAGTAACCAATTGAATGTAAAAAAAAAGTAGTGACTTAATTGTTTTTTAAAAAAAAGTTTGAAGGCTTTTTACACCTTTATGCCAAAAGAATATATATATATATCTTTGGATTTAGAAATAAAATGGTAAAATTGTTCTCATGCTCCTAGGTTTGACTTGATTGACTTTTTCTGCCAAAAAAAAAATCACGCGGCTGTATTATAACTGTCCATGTGTACTGCCACATCATACTTTAATGCCGTTAGAGCTGGTGCCTTTTTGGAAAATGGAAGCAAATTATAGGGGCATATTGGATATTTAGAAATTTTAGTTACCACATTGAAAGTTATTACTAAAGTACATAGGGTAAACATGACATTATCCCAATAATATTTGATGCACGGTTGACAAATGAATCTTATACCTCATCAATGAATAATAACACGATTTCTCACCATTATATAAAATAAAAAAATTATAAGAAACTTATAAATAAATATTAATAATTTTATTTAAACATAATTAAATATTAATTATAACTATTATAAATAAATATTAATAACTCTAATGTTTAGATTAGGATTTAGACTTTGTAGTCTTATTTAATAATAACATAATATCTACTAATTTTTGTTTTGTTTAATGATAAAGTTTTATTTATTATTCATTAATCATACATGATATTTATGCACTCAAAGATAAAGAATACTCATATATATTCTCACATATTATATACATGCAAATGTACATTAATAAATATATTTATATGCTTCATTCGAAGAAATATCTATATACAAATATAAATATTAAAATCATAAATAAAATTTTTTATTTTTAAATATAAATATAAAAAATAAGAAATAAAAATATTAGAATATTTAGTATCAAACTTTTCAAAATTGTAAACCAAAAGAGAGAAGCAATATATATTAGTGAATGCAAGCGATATCAATGCAATCCTAATGACTATTACGTACTGTGTGACGCTCTGTTTGCTATCATTAAATGTTGTGTGACGCTATGTTGGATTGTATAAAACTATAATTCCATGTTATCTTTATCATTTTTCAACAGGAGGATGACAAATCATTTTTTTTCTTCTGATTTTTAACTTTTTTATCTTTTAAAAAAATATTAAATGTAGCTAAAATGCTAAAAATAAGGAGGGAAAATCTGATTTGTCATTCTCTTTTTTTTTTAAAGTGTTAAATCACAGTTTCATATAATCCTTCCTCGACGCACCATTAAATTATATGAAACAGTGATTCTAATTATTAATTATTCTTAAAAAGATTACGTTGATGGATAAGGATTGGGCTAATTATTCAATTTTTTTCTCTAGGCAAATGATAAGTACCAACTTTATAAATTTTGAGTGAAATTGTGGTTGAAATTTGAAAATAACACGACAAATTTATTTATCTAACACATAAACAAATTTCTTTTGTTCAAAATTCAAACCCTACAAAACTTTCTCCTTATCCTAACTTTGATTCTACCCAAACAAATTTACCATCATTCATACATCATAAATTTACCAATGAATTATAAAACTTTTACTTAGTTTTGCATCTTAAAAGTTAAGGTGATTAAGCTAACTTTGCTTAGCCTATTGATAAAAATTTATTCATTATTTGAATAGATAAAGACAAAATACATTCAACTCTAATATGAGGGGGAGTATAGTAGTTTTACCCCAATTCCATCCTCCCCCAATGCTTACCTGGCAAAAATAATCCGGTGGGTAGGGTAGTCCCTCCAAACTGTATTGTTCAGCATTGGCCTGTGTTAGCCGCCAAATTAACCCATCTTGTTTGAGGTAACAAGTTGTATGGGTAATACCAACTCAAAACCGCCAAAAGTTTCATAATACTAATAAAAAAGCTCACTGTTTTTCCCCATCAGAAAGAGAGAGAAAGCTATAAGAATGTATCACATGAAAGAGAAACCAAACTCAAATACTATCTCTTTCTGTTGGCTTACTTCTTTTCATTTTATTTCCAAAAAAAGGAAAAAGATGCAAAATTTTGTTTCTTTAAGTTTCTGCCTTCTCTCTATTCTTGGTCATTGGAGCAAAGAAATAAGGTAAACAACAACTTGCTTAAAAATCTCTTCTCTTTCTGTCTAATTTGTTGATTTTTGAGTTAAAAGGCACAACCTTTTTATGTCAATACAAGATAGGATATTCGTTTGAAGAAGTAAAGAAAAAAAACACTACCTACCATATGGTGTATTTTGTAAAGAAACTGCTTAGTCTTAAGCTAAAAGGAACATTCAAAAGCACTCAAGTTCATGCCTCGAGTCCACCAAATACCACAATTGTTAACACTATTGGCTCTTCTTCCATAGCTAATAAGCTTCGTAAAAAACAAAGAGTGAGACTCATAGGATCAAAACTCAAATCCAGTAAGGTCTGCTGTCTCAGGAGCTAAAACCATGCTTCCTTTTGGACTTCCTAAAACTGACCACCTTGAACCAACCATAGAACCTCACTTAAAACCAATTCAGTTGGTAGAAACCTTAGCTGATCTTTACCGCCGCCTTGGGACTTGTTTAGAATTAGAGAAATCATTGATATGCATTGAGCAGTACTCAATTTTGAGTAGCCTTGGCGATCCTAAGTTATTGAGAATGTGCCTCCGTGCTGCAAGGCAACATGCCTTTGATGTGCACTCCAAGGTGGTTTTATCAGCTTTGTTAAGGTATGAGAGGAGAGAAGATGAACATGATAGTGTATCACCAATGGATTGCAGTTGTTTCATTCTTGAATGTCCTAAGGCGAATCGGGGTGTGATCTGAATTCAATTTATGACCACTGCAAGTGTTATCAAGAGTGTACTAACTCCGCTGATGCGCAAATCTCCAAGGAGGATGAGTTTTTTGGCATTGGAAGAAGATAGTGATATCTCCTTTTGTGTTGGCAATGAGGAGATTGATTGTGTTCGATCTAAAATTGCTGCACTTTCAACTCCTTTTAAGGCAATGCTATGTGGAAGTTTCATTGAGTCAAAAAGATCTAAAATTGATTTTTCACAAAATGGTATCTCTGTTGAGCTAATGAAAGCTGTGGATTTGTACAGTAGGACTAAGAGGGTGGACATTTTTTCTCCTAAGATTGTTCTGGAGCTCTTATCTTTTGCAGAAAGGTTCTGTTGTGAGGAAATGAAGTCGGCTTGCGATATTCAGTTGGCAACCTTTGTCAACTGTATGGAGGATGTTTTGGTCCTTATTGAATATGGGTTAGAGGACAGGGCAAATGTTCTAGTAGCTTCATGTTTGCAGGTGCTGCTAAGGGAGCTCCCAAGTTCTCTTCATAGCCCCAAAGTGATGAGGATATTTTGTAGCTCTGAGGCAAGGGAGAGATTGGCATCAGCTGGGCATGCTTCTTTCTTACTGTATTATTTCCTAAGTCAGGTGGCTATGGAAGAGGATATGGTGTCAAATACAACAGTGATGTTGTTAGAAAGGTTGAAAGAATGTGCCACATTAAAGTGGCAAAAGGCTCTAGCTTTGCATCAATTGGGTTGTGTGTGGCTCGAGAGACTAGAGTACAAAACTGCTCAATGTTATTTTGAAGCAGCTACTGAGGCAGGTCATGTTTATTCATTAGCTGGTATTGCAAGATCTAGGTACAAGCAAGGGCAACAGCATTCAGCCTACAAGTTGATGAACACACTTATCTCCGAGTATAAAGCGGTCGGGTGGATGTATCAAGAACGATCTTTGTATAATACTGGGGAGGATAAGATTGCTGATTTGAACACTGCAACTGAATTGGATCCCACCCTATCCTTCCCATATAAATATAGAGCAGTTTCAAAGGCAGAGAAGAAACAAACTAAGGATGCTATTTCAGAGATTGACAGAATCATTCAATTCAAGCTTGCACCAGACTGCCTTGAATTACGAGCTTGGTTCTTCATAGCGATTGAGGATTATGGAAGTGCTTTGAGAGACATTAGAGCAATGTTAACTTTGGAGCCAAGTTACAAGATGTTCAATGTGCGATTAAGCGGGGATGATTTGATAGATCTCCTGAACCATAAGGTTCAGCAAGGAAGTCAAGCTGACTGCTGGCTGCAACTTTATGATCAATGGTCTTCCATTGATGACATTGGCTCTTTGGCTATAATTCACCAGATGCTTGTTAACGATCCTTGGAAAAGTCTCCTTAGATTTCGGCAATCTCTTCTTCTTTTAAGGTTAGCTTTCTGTTATAAAGTTTCCATATAGTTTTCTTGAATTGCAATTCTTATAGTGTCTATGATTTTAGCAATAACTGCAGCATTGGTTCTGTTTAAAATCTTCTGTTCTGGAATGTGATTTTTCTCAGCCTTGATCCTACTATATTTGATCAAATGAAGAATACTGGATATGCATTAACATTGCAGGCTAAACTGTAAGAAGGCTGCTATGCGATGTTTGCAATTAGCTTGTAACCTTTCAAGTTCTGAGCACGAAAAGTTAATTTATGAAGGATGGATTTTATATGACACCGGCCATCGTGAAGAAGCTCTTGCTAAGGCTGAGAAGTCCATTTTGATTCAAAGGTCGTTTGAAGCATTTTTCCTGAAAGCTTACACATTGTCAGATTCAAATCTGGATCCTGAGTCTTCTTCTTATGTCATTGAACTTTTGGAGGAAGCAATTAGATGCCCTTCAGATGGTCTTCGGAAAGGACAAGTGAGTAAATCTATGCTTGGGCTCTGTCATTTGACCATCATTGTTCCTATTTGATTGTTTATGGTGATATTTTGCAGGCACTCAACAATTTAGGCGGTAAGTATGTGGATTCTGGTAAATTGGATCAAGCTGCAAACTGCTATATGAATGCCCTTGAAATCAAACATACAAAAGCTCATCAAGGTTTAGCACGCGTATACTCTTTAAGAAATCAGCAAAAAGCTGCTTATGCTGAGCTGTCCAAACTGATAGAGAAGGCACATAATAATGCCTCAGCATATGAGAACCGGTCGGAGTATTGTGACAGTGAGATGGCAAAGAATGATCTCAACATGGCAACAGAATTGGATCCACTGAGAACATACCCATATAGCTCCAGGGCAGCTGGTAATTTCTAATGTCCTTTCTCAGTTTCTTATATTTGATTCTGGTTACCGACACGTATTTTTGCTCTTTAGCATGCATGACTCATGGTTTACAAAGACTAGTTGCAAATCTGAGAAATAGATCATTGGAACTGTTTAGATTTAGTAGGAGTTCTTCCCTTAAAGTTCTATACATGTCCACTTTCCTCTATACTCCATTAGAATTAGAAAGGACATGAAGTTCTTATCTAGATACAATGTAAAGATGGAGCAAAATAAAATTGATTAAATGTCAAGCATCACCACTTTTAGAAGCCTGGTTTTCCTTCATCCAAGAGAGAATAATCTTCTTCCAATTTTCTTTTTTGATAAATTTCAGGAGGGATAACTTCTCTGTGATCATGTGTTTCTATGAATCTTTTTTCTTACTGTTTTGTTACTTCAGTAAATATATTATTATCTGAGAAATTTAATCAGTACTTACATCCTGCATTACTTTGGGTAGTGCTAATGGATGACCAAAAAGAAACTGAAGCAATTGAAGAACTTTCAAAAGCCATTGCTTTCAAGCCGGACCTACAAATGCTTCACCTTCGAGCTGCATTTTATGAGTCAATTGGTAATCTCAATTCAGCTCTCTGTGATTGTGAAGCAGCTCTCTGCTTAGAACCGGACCATATAGACACGCTTGATCTGTATAATAGAGCACGGGACCAAGCTATCCACCCTCAACAAATTTAAGAGGTGCTCTTGTGTTGAAGTCAGCTCCCATGTAGCAGCAAAGGTGGCCATGCAAGGAACGTGCTTCAACAGCAAAATTGGTGCAGCAAGCTGAAGCTATCCATTTAGTTTCCTTAATTGAATGTTTTGTATTTAGTTAGGATCAAACTTGGTTGGTAGCTGCATTTTGATGTAATTAGGTGCTAAATGACAAGTTTAGGTAGAAGTTTTTTGTTTTTCAATCAAGTTTACCAAGTTACTAGGCAATTTAGTGGTGTTAGGTATGTTATTAGGTGATTACTTGTTTGTTTTACTTGTTGACTGATATATGTAATGGCTTAATGCCTTGTTGATTTTGTTAATGAAAGATATCAGCTCATTTTTCATTCAATCTTCTTCTCTCTTTTCTGTTTTTCACTTGCTAGTTTCATCTTTCTGTTTTCTGCTTCCGAGTTTGCTTCTTCACCAAGGCTCGAGGCTTACTTCTCAAGCAAGACTAGAAACAGCTTGTTGCTGCCTCTTGCACCAACAATTGGTATCGAGAGCTCTTGTCTTAGTGGACCTGTTGCTTCAAAACAAGGAACTTGATGGCTTCTTCAGGATTTTCACCAGCAGCCCCACCAGTCTTCAATGGAGAAGGCTTTCACATATGGCTGGTCAAGATGAAGACTTACCTACAGGCCTTCGATCTGTGGGAAGTTGTCAACACAGATACTGAGCCAGCACCACTGAGGGCTAATCCCACAGTAGCTCAGATTAGGCAACATGCTGATGAGAGGACCAAAAGGCACAAAGCCATGTCCTGCATCCAGAACTGTGTGTCAGATGTCATCTTCACCAGAATCATGGCCTGTGAGACTCCAAAACAGGCCTGGGATAAGCTTAAGGAGGAGTTTCAAGGCACTGAGAGAACAAGGCAACAGCAGCTGTTAAACCTGAGAAGGGATCTCGAGAATTTGAAGATGAAGGAAGAAGAAACAGTGAAGCAGTACTCAGATAGAATTATGGCAGTGGTTAACAGCATAAGGCTCCTAGGTGAGCACTTTGATGAGGCAAGAATTGTGGAGAAAGTCCTCTCCACTTTGCCTGAGAGATATGAGGCCAAGATATCCTCCCTAGAGGACTCAAGAGACCTTGCTAGCATCTCTTTGACTGAGTTAATCAACACCTTCTATGCTCAGGAACAAAGGAGAGCCAGCAGAGCTGAAGATCACCAAGAAGGTGCATTTCAAGCCAAGGCCAGAGAAACCTCGAGCACTAATGCTCAAAGAGGCAAAAAGCCTTGGAAAAACAGGCCTAAGCCTGATGCTACAAGATGCAATGACCAGCCCTGCAGACATTGCAAGAAGCCTGGCCATCCAGAAGACAGATGCTGGTTTAGGCCAGATGCAGTATGCCAACACTGCAAGAAGAAGGGACATGTTGAAAGGGTCTGCAAAAACAGAAGTAAGCCAAGGCAGAATCAATTTCAGCAGTCAAAGGTTGAAGCTCGAGTAGCTGAGGACAGTAGTGACCAAGAAGAACAGGTCTTTGCTGTTTCCTGTGTAGCTTCTGAGAAGAAATGCTCTAAAGGCTGGTTGCTGGACAGTGGTTGCACTAACCACATGTCACCAGATGCCTCCTTGTTTAAAACCTTGGACAGAAGTTATAAAACCAAGGTCAAGGTTGGAAATGGTCAGTTTATAAGGGCTGAAGGAAGAGGAGAAGTGCTGATATGTACTCCCACAGGCAACAAGATCATTCCAAATGTGCTGTTGGTACCGCAGATTGACAGAAACCTTCTCAGCATAGCTCAACTGCTCGAGAAAGGTTATTCTGTTATGTTCAAGGATAAACAATGCCACATTACTGATCCAAGTGGATCAAGCCTTATGACAGTCACAATGACTGATAAATGCTTTGAGGTTCACTGGGCAAATAACTCAAACTCAGCATACACAGCCTCTGTTGAAGACTCCAAGCTTTGGCATCAAAGGCTTGGACATGCCAACTTCAGATCAATGGCTCGATTGGCCAAAGAGGGCTTGGCAGAGAACTTCATCAGCTCAGTGGAGCATGATGATGTGTGTGAAGTTTGCCAAATGGGGAAACAGGCAAGACTGCCATTTCCTACAAATTCAGCTTGGAGAGCTACTGAAAGACTGCAGCTGGTGCACTCTGATGTATGTGGCCCGATGAGGACTGAATCACTCAGCAAAAACAGGTATTTCATCCTCTTTATTGATGATCTTACAAGGTTTTGCTGGATTTTCTTTTTAAAACACAAGTCTGAGGTAGCTCAAGTGTTTGTGAAGTTTAAAAATGCTGTAGAAACAGAAACAGGTTGCAAGCTGAAATCGATAAGGACTGACAATGGCACTGAGTACACTTCAGCTCAGTTTCAAGCCATTTGCAATGATGCTGGTATCAAACATCAGCTTACAAATGTCTACACACCTCAGCAGAATGGGGTAGCTGAAAGAAAGAATAGAAGTCTGATGGATATGGCCAGATGTCTCCTGTTTGAAAAGAAACTGCCCAAGACCATGTGGGCTGAGGCAGTAAACACTGCTGTTTACCTTCAGAACAGGCTTCCTACCAAAGCTCTTGCATCCGAGACACCCTTCGAGGCTTGGTTCAGTTTCAAGCCTTCCCTGGCACATCTGAAGGTGTTTGGTTGCTTGTGTTATGCACAAATACCAGCAGCAAAGAGAGACAAACTCTCTAAAAGGGCTCAACCAGGTGTTCTAGTAGGCTACAGCTCAGTCAAGAAGGGCTACAGAATTTTGGATCCCTTGACAAACAAAGTCCAGGTGAGCAGAGATGTCATCTTTGATGAAAAAGCCTGCTGGAATTGGGAGAAAAATGAGCCAGAAGCAGTTTCAGAAGACCTAGTGCCTAATCAAGCTGAACTTGAGCAGCTAGGACCTGAAATGGATGTTGATGATGTGCCTGTGAGAGGCATAAGGCCCCTAGAAGATATTTATGAAAGGGCACAGGTTGCAATAGCAGAACCTAGCAGTTTTGAAGAGGCTGAGGCAGATGAAGGTTGGAAACAAGCTATGGTTGATGAAATCAACATGATTGTAAAGAATCAGACATGGGAATTGGTTGAAAAGCCTGCAAACAGAAAGACTATCGGTGTAAGATGGGTCTATCGAGTGAAGCATAATGCGGATGGAAGTTTAAATAAGTTAAAGGCCAGACTAGTTGTAAAGGGCTTCAGTCAAAGGTATGGTCTGGACTACATGGAAACATTTGCTCCAGTAGCCAGACTCGATACAATCAGATTGCTGATTGCAGTTGCTGCTCAGAACCAGTGGACAATCCACCAAATGGATGTCAAGTCTGCATTCCTCAATGGATTCCTAGAAGAGGAGATATACATCGAGCAACCCCCAGGTTTTATAGTGCCTGGTAAGGAACATTTGGTGTATAGGCTAAGAAAGGCCTTGTATGGCCTAAAACAGGCTCCTCGAGCCTGGTATGCTCGAATTGACTCATATTTGGTCAGTTTGGGATTTGAAAGGAGTGCTAGTGAGCCAACACTCTATGTTAAGAGGAATGGAGCTGAAACACAGCTTATTGTATCACTATATGTTGATGATCTTCTAGTGACTGGAGGAGACAAGTTTATGATGGCTGATTTCAAAGCAAGAATGAAGGAAATGTTTGAGATGTCAGACCTGGGATTGATGACATATTTCCTAGGAATGGAAGTCAATCAAGTAGAAGGAGGAATCTTCTTGAAACAAAAGACATTTGCCTTGAAAGTGCTGGTTAAATTCTCAATGGAGAATTGCAAACCAGTGAGCACACCAATGGCTATTGGCACAAAGCTATCGAGCCAGGAGGAACATGAATCTGTCTGTGAAACAGATTACAGAAGCCTTGTTGGGTGTTTATTGTATTTGACAGCAACAAGACCTGACATTCTGTTTGCTGTGAGCATGCTATCAAGGTTCATGCACTGCTGTAACCAGCAACATTACAAGGCTGGGAAAAGGGTGCTAAGATACATCAAAGGTACCTTAAACCATGGAATACAGTTTAGAAAGGCTGAAGAGTTGAAACTGATTGGCTACACTGATAGCGATTGGGCTGGTTCAAAGGATGACATGAAGAGCACTTCTGGCTATGCTTTTACACTTGGCTCGGCTATGATTTGTTGGAGCTCAAGAAAACAAACAATGGTGGCTCAATCGACAGCAGAAGCAGAGTATGTAGCAGCTGCCAATGCTGTTAATCAAGCTATGTGGCTGAGAAAAATTTTGAGCGACTTGAATCTACAGCAGAATGAAGCAACTGTGATACATTGTGACAACAAGTCAGCAGTTGCTATTGCTAAAAATCCTGTCTTCCATGGCAAGACAAAACATTTCAACATCAAACTCCATGTGATAAGAGAAATGGAACAAGCTCGAGAGATCGAGCTAATCCATTGCAGTTCTGAAAATCAGATTGCTGATATCTTCACAAAGCCTCTTGGTGTATCAAGATTTTTAAGCCTGAAGAGGGAGCTAGGAGTCTGCTGCATAGAAGCTGAGGAGGAGTGTTGAAGTCAGCTCCCATGTAGCAGCAAAGGTGGCCATGCAAGGAACGTGCTTCAACAGCAAAATTGGTGCAGCAAGCTGAAGCTATCCATTTAGTTTCCTTAATTGAATGTTTTGTATTTAGTTAGGATCAAACTTGGTTGGTAGCTGCATTTTGAAGTAATTAGGTGCTGAATGACAAGTTTAGGTAGAAGTTTTTTGTTTTTCAATCAAGTTTACCAAGTTACTAGGCAATTTAGTGGTGTTAGGTATGTTATTAGGTGATTACTTGTTTGTTTTACTTGTTGACTGATATATGTAATGGCTTAATGCCTTGTTGATTTTGTTAATGAAAGATATCAGCTCATTTTTCATTCAATCTTCTTCTCTCTTTTCTGTTTTTCACTTGCTAGTTTCATCTTTCTGTTTTCTGCTTCCGAGTTTGCTTCTTCACCAAGGCTCGAGGCTTACTTCTCAAGCAAGACTAGAAACAGCTTGTTGCTGCCTCTTGCACCAACATCTTGTTATATTTATGATAGACTTGAGGAGAGAGTTCTAATTAGTAAGGAAATGAATCATGGAGTCTTTCACATAGTGTTACTTCCCTACTGAAATGATGGGGTTGCTAGAATTTATCTGCAGATGGGCATGAAAAATGAAAGACAAGAGAATTGCATGTAAATATGAGGGGTGACATAGAGCAAGTAGCCTATCCAGCCTATTCCTGGATGTTGGTTTCGTGCGAAAGATTTAGGTCTACAAGGTAGTTGCAAAGGTTTAACTATGCAGGTTGAAGGGTTTAACTCTGTTGTAATCATTCCTTATAGAAAGAAACTGTATATATTGTACAAATATCATTGGTCGGAAGACTTCTCATCTAAGTTTTGTACTGTTGTACATGAACAATGTTAAAATAGGTTTAAATCTCTCTTTCAACTGTAATTTTTTGGTTCATGATATTCTTCCTCCATGTCTCAATATCTCCCCCTCTCATCAAATTCAGTCTATTTCCAGCTGCTCTCTAATGCCATTTGATTTCATGCTTAATAGAGGTGGTGAGAGAAGTGGAAGAGTTGTGATATGAATGGTCTTATTCAGATGGTGTGAAAGGTATTGGTACAGGATAAATGGAAAAGCAAAGATAATAAACATATATTCATTTCCCAAGTTGCTCTACTGGAATTTATACAATCCACTTTAGAATCAGAATGAACAAATGAGGAAAAGGAAAGGAAACAAAAGCAAGCAAAGAATGGAGAAGCAGCAGCAAATCAAGGCTCACATCATATATTTTTCTCTATGAATTATATACAAAGATTCATTTCTCTTTCCAAGCTTTTGATTAAAGAAGCAGAATCTACTTGGAACTGCGCTGCTTCGGAGCCCAACAATAGAAACAGGGAAAACAGAATGCAAATTTATTAGCGTTAAATTTCAATTTCACTGATTAACTTGGTTCTGTAGACAATATTTCAAGCTCAGCCCACCAAAGGGGAGAGAGTTTTGGAGTTGCTCCATCAGGTCCCATTGCTGTAATCTCTTTTAACTTGGCTGCAACTTCTCTCATTGTTGGTCTCTCTTTTGGATCAGGATTAACACAAGTTTTAACCACTTCAAACAATTTTTCCAGATCATCTCCTTGGAAAAATTTAAGAGTTGGATCCACCATTTCTTTCAAGGGTTGGTCCCTTTTCAAGTAGTCTGAGGCCCAGTCTGCAAGTGAGCTATTGTCTATCGAATACGGGATCCTACCAGTTATCATTTCAAACAATATTACCCCGAAGCTGTAAACATTGCTCTCTGCATCTGCTGATGGAGATTCTAAGAGCTCCATGGTAGCCGATCCCACCTTGGCTGCGGTAGCATTATTCAAGAAGCTGAAATCAGATATTTTTGCAGCATAGTCTTCAGTCAGATATACAGAGCAAGACTGCAAGTTTCTATGGGCTATAGGGGGAGTAAGCTGATGCATATGCTCAAGGCAGTACGTTATTCCCATGGCTATCCTTAGGCGCATTCCCCAGTCCAAGTGCTCAGCTTCTTGTACTGCAAGAAATCCAGATTTCAGCACCGCCTAAGCCGTATATTATGTGGCATCTATCAATAAACACTCTTCTAATGGTACAGATTAAAATGTAACCAAAGACTTACTATGTAGATGCTCATAGAGTGATCCATTAGGAACATACTCAAAAACCATCATTCTTGTGAAAGGCGTATTTTCTTCACAATAGCCAATGAGGTTCACGAAATTCTTGTGGTTCACTTTAGACAACGAGTCTATCTGAAAGAAAGAATAAATTGATATTCATGTGAAGGCCTAAAAAGTGTTTTAAGACTATAGTTATGAATAATGTTGCGGTACCTTGTTTCTAAATTGTGTCTCTAAATTCTTTGACCAGTCTTCACGAGACGAAATCGCAGTTGATGTCACTGCTATTTCGACCCCACTTGATAAAGTCCCCTTGTAGACTGTTCCATCAGAAAAGGTACCAATTACATTGCTGAAATCCTCACAAGCTGCTTCAAGTTCTGATCGCTTGAGCTTCGGTACACCTGAAATGCAGACATCAGCATAAGAGAGTGCAAATCTGTAGGCTCACAGAGAGAGGTTGAAAGACTCCCATCTTTGTTTCACCAAGGAAAAACTTCAATCCGGAATTGAGCCAAAAGGCCCCTATAGAATAGTATTTTGGTAGAAGATTCCAATATAAATTCCCTGAAAGAATGCTTGTTGGGTTCCATAATTTTTCAGCAAGTTTTACCGGGTCTGCATACACTTAGAAATTTGCAGGACGTGTTTTGTAACAGAGGAAACATACCTGTTACAAATGCCTTCTGCAGCTGCCCACTTAATCCCGTGGCCCAAGGTTTGACAGAAACCACCTTGCTATTTCGGAAGAGGATAATGCTAAGGACTGAAACCAAAACAATCAAGGAACCTCCAATACTTGCAATCAAAATTGGAAAAATATGATGTTTTGAATCAGAATTCTCATTTGATATTTGCCTTGGAGTTGAAGCAGGGGAATTGGCTGGGGCATTGTGTGATTGGGGTGGTTCAGAGATAGATACTGGTGGATCTACAGGAGGTTGTAAAGCTGGAGCCGGTGCTAATTCAGGTGAAGGTGAAGGTAAAGGTGAAGGTGCAGGAGTCAAAAAGATACTGGAGGGGGATTCTGAAGGAGACAACGATGAAGGTGAAGGTGACATTGAAGGTGAAAATGAGGATTCTGATGGCGAAGGTGATGGTGACAGTTGGGAAACTCTTTCATTGGCTGTCTTAGAGGGTACAAACACCTGCTGCAGCCGCCTCCCATAAGCTATATCTCCTGGCTGGGCAATATTCCTAACAATGAGAAGACACCATGAAGCAAGTAGTTAATACTCTATATAACAAACTTTACTGCATAAACCAAAAACTTCCTCAGTATAGAAGGATGTGAGAGCTTGCTACAACTTCTCAATTGGAACCACTAAAGTTATATAGTAAGTAACATAGGGAGACACATCCTATAAGCCTCAGAACTCTGGGCTTCTTTCTCTGCATATGGTTCCTTGAGCTTTCTGCTCAGCCTTTTTCTTTCTTTTTTGGCCCATGGCTGACAGAATGAGGCAAGTCTAGAATTTTTATAAGGACAACTTCTTTTTCTTCTTAAGATGGATGCATCAAAAAAGTACTCAAAGGAAGTTGATATATTGCATCAACTTTAATTGTTTACCAGGGGAAACCACTGCTTTTACAAGATGGTATAGTAGCAGCATCGGTTAGCTGATTCTCATCTACTTGAAATTCAGAAAGCATCTTAACCTCGTATATTTCAGGTGCTAGATTTCCAAGAAACTCATTGTTGTCAAGTAAACTGCATTAAGAAGAAATTCGAATAAAATAAGGTAAGGGACTAAATAATAGCTAGAAATAAAATAAAAACAGAAATATAAACAATTTGAAAAGAGGATCATACAGTGTTGTCAAGGAGAGATTGTTGCCAAAATCAGATGGAAATGGTCCACTAAAGTTATTGAATCCTAAATCCAACACCTCCAGCTCCTTCAATTCCCCAATTTCTTGAGGAATGCTTCCAGACAAAGAGTTGTTGCGCAATAGACTGCAGCAGTATATAAAGCAGAACTAAGAGAAAGGGTGACATAAAGGAGATTTGTCTAATTATAGACCAAGGATGATAAACTTACATAGATTTTAAATTCTCCAGCTTCCCAAATTCAGGTCCCAGGTTCCCAACAAGGCAAAGATCTTTCAAATTTCTGCAAGAAGCATAGCTCTGAATTCAGGGTTACCTTCTAATTAACTATACAGTGAAAAACATGGCACATCTACAGGCAAAAACCACAGGGTAGAGAGCCAGTTAACATCAACAAAATCTAAAATAAGAACATTACATGGAGCATTAAAACTTGGTTGTCTTATTTGTGTCAAGTTTTATTTATGTCAAATTCAGTTCTTCATAAACAACTTGAACATCAAACAACATCCAAAACAGGTCCATATCCCTTTAGAGAAAAATCGCTTTGAGAAAACAAAAAAGATCCTTTTTTAGTATCAAGAGCCAAAAGTAGAAATTGACTCTGCAGTCTTCAACTCTTAAAAATTATTAAGCAAAGAATAGAACCTAACATGTTCAGCTATCTACCATATGCAAAGGGGATTCCAAATATTTTCATATACTTCAACAATCTCCCTGTAAAACAAATTAAAAAGAACGCAATAAAATGTGCAAAAAGAGACAAAACTCACAAAATTACAACTTTTTCATCAGAGCATTCGACCCCGAACCAAGAACACGGATCAATCTCTCCATCAATTTCCTTCCAGTTCGATAAAGAACCAAAAGGGTCACTCACCACTCTCTGTTTGAACCTCAACAAAGCCAAACCTGCACCATTTTTTTTTGCCACACAGGCAAATAATTTCTCGTAAGAACATATATAATATACAAAGAAACTCTTGTTGAGGCCTGAATAAATACCTTCACTGTTCAAAGGCGAGGAGAAGCTCATATTCTGCTCAAACAATGATAAAACCAGCATTAACAGCATGACCACCATCATCCTGAGCTTCAACCGCTCGAATCCCCAGAGTCCATACATGTCCAAAAGAAGAAGAAATTTTTCTAGCTTTTCTCTGTCAAACTTTGAGAACAATGTCAAATAGAGTCGAAAATCTATTAATAGAATAAACACAAAAGAAAATGTAAGAGAGCTTCTTGGAGGCTGCTAAATGCCATAGGCAGCTAAGTGCTAGCAAATTTAGACAAGACGAGAAGAAAGCGCGTGTGGTAGAGGCGCCACTGCCGGTGATCATTTACTTTTTTTTATAAAAAGGAAACCTTCTCGCAAGTTAAAGTCGACATTAGATAATTAAGGGGGGAGAAGAGAAGGCCAAGATACAAGACAGAATTTACGGTTTAAACAAATAGAGAAAGAGCAAATCAAGAATGTAATATTGGGTTTTGGTCTGAATCTGAGTTTGGTCTTCTTCGTCGATCAGCTGTCGCTGGTGTTCTTATTTTGTCGACTTGTTGGTGGACTCACTCTCTCCATTCTTTCCTTTATTTATAGCGCCGCCCAATGAAATCTCCCTCCACGTGCTTCTCACATGCTGAATATTCTTCCTTTAATTAAATTTTAAGGGTTAATTTCATCAAATGTCCTCAAACTACCACTTAAATTTTAAATTAGTCCCTATATATTCTAATTAAGTTATCAAATATAATATTGCACCAATTAGGCTCTTTGGTCAGCCTAGCTGTTAATTTTTGTGTTAGTTCATACATGAAATGGTGCACATAGCACATGAATCAAATTGTAAACATATATATATTTATCGCAAAGATACTGTAGATATGATATGTTAAAAATAATCTCTTAAATTTTATAGGCAATGTTTATTTTCTACATGTCAAGTCTAGGTCATCCATATGACAATTACATATGTATTTACAATTTGATTAATGTATTTCAAATATGCTACACATAAAACTTGATTGATATGATACCAATACATTAAGAACCCTGATAAAATGTTTCAAAGTGACCAATTTAAAGTTTGAGACATAATTTGAGAATCTTTCATACAATTGCCCCAAATTTTAATTTTTCTGAAAAATAAAACTTACTGAAACATTTTTTAATATTACAAAAGCAGGCTGGTAGAAGAATATTGTAGTTTTTTTTTTTTCCTTCTAAACCGACAACTCAACTCTGGCATGAATCCAATGGCTTGTGTTACATCCGCACATATGAGGTTCGTTTACTTCAAATATATTGGCATGGCATAGATGTGGTGTGGTGCACATGTTTATTGCTTTTTTCTTTTGAATGACTTTTCATTTTGGGGTCGAGCCTATTCAATCATAAAATGTGTACAAGAGTAATATTTCAATTTATATGGATATTATATATAACAGTTATAAATTATAGTTTCATTAATGAAATGAATAAAAACTTCAGTTTTATTGTATAATCACGAGAATTAAGTAAAATAAAAAAAATTATTTTAATTAGTAATCGAAAGTTTAATTATTTATTTTTTAATGTGATTATAAAATACGAAAGATTAAGTATTGAATTCAAAAAGTTACTGACACCTTCTGCTAAGATTTAATATAAAATACAATGGTTTTGAGACAACCAAACAATCCTTAAATTAATCTAAGAATCAGCCGTCATTTGTTTTTCTTACCATATATAACATTAATTTATGCCACATGTCTTTAACTTGTAGGTCGGCTATACGAGAAAGGTCCCAACATAAACAATACAAACTCATTCGCATGTTATTTCTTGCTGTTTTCTGACCAAGTTTTTTGGTGTCTGAATTATTTTAAAGGGAAAATTTCAAAACCAATATATTGGGAAATTTAGAGCTCATTTGACCCTCACTTGAATATTTCTTTTTGGTTTTTTGTTGGAAACTTCAACTACATTTCCAACGTGGCTGTCAGCTATTGAAATGTTCATTTTCATCACAATCCAAAAAAGAAAACCCCAGTTCAATTCTGCCTGCAAAGGACAAGCCTTAATTACAATATATCAGGATCAATAATTCAACAAAAGTTTGCTCAAATATTACTAGGTGGTGGGTAACCAAATAATAATATATAGTGTGTATAATATTTTACAACTCTGCTTTGTGTTAGTACAAAACTCCGGTAAGGAAAAAACTCGAACACACGATCGGAACTCGAAAAGAAAAAGAAAAAATAGGACAGGCTCCAAGGCGTGTATCAAGCCACTATCTTTAAGGTTATATTCGCCCCCACTTATCTTCAGTGTGCAAACGAGTTCCAAGCAAATTAACCTCGAGGATACAATGAAGCCAATGACTATTTGCGTTTTGCACTGACGAGAATAGTCCACTATGCACTGAGTAATGTATAACAAAAACTCAATTTCTACAAAGGATTTCTGCAGCAATACTTTATAGAATAATCTAATAATATTAGAAAATGAAGGAAGAGAAGAAATAATATTAGAATTTGTTGATATGATTTCCAAATGAAATCCCATTCCTATTTATAGGAATTTTCATGTCTCTCCATAGAGACATCTTTCAATAGGTGTCTTTATGAATAAATAAATAATAATTATTATTCATTTAATTTTGTAACTATTCAAATAATATTTTTTGAATAGTTATAATTCTTTTTTTAAAAAATCAAATGATATAACTTTTGACCAATGACCAAAAGTTTTATCTTTTGATTAATTACACACATTCATTTATAGTTATTGGGATACTATAAATATTTGAAAATATTCCAACAATCTCCCCCCATTTTCAAAATATTTAGATTTTGATATTCTTGGAAATCAATTTGCATAAATAAAGGTGTCTTACGATTGAACCTTCACTTAGTGAAAACATGTTAAAGTTAATCGAAATTGTATGGTAGACTAAGCTTTGAACCAACTATTCCATTTGATTAACTGAACACATCTCACACAATGATTTCAACATCAGTCAATGCATAGTATCTAGGGACACTATTATAGCCATGTGTCTATGTCCTCTTTTCATGAGTGCTGTCAGAGCCAAGCCCTTAAGCTCCTAGAAGCGGCCACACTTCCACTCACATAGGTAGATCCCATCAAAAGTGTTCCCGTAATTATAACACTCTAACATATTTATGTTATGGGTCCATTAAGAGTACATTACTCATCCTTCCCTTATCATTACGGGTACCTAGCACTTTAACCTTAGGATGGATTTATTTATAGTGCTAACAGTCACATACTAATGATGTACTTTGTCTCATTGAACTCAAGACTTGACGTTATACCAAGCGTTGAGTCGAGTTTCCATCATGGGTGACTCTAATTAATAGGCTTGAGTCACATCCCTTTTGAGGTCCTTTTTACTGCATCTCTAGCAAGACTTTTTGTCAAAGGATCTGCCAAATTTTCACTTGACCTCACATAATTAATAGTGATCACTCCATCAGAGATTAATTGTCGGACATAACTATGTCTTGATCCAATGTGTCTAGACTTTCCATTATATACTTGGCTATATGCCTTTGCTAGAGTAGCCTCACTATCACAACGGATAGAAATAGGTGAAATTGGCTTAAGCCATAAAGGTACATCATAAGGCAAATTTCTTAACCATTCTGCTTCTTTAGATGCAGCGGCTAATGCAATAAATTCTGCTGCCATGGTGGAATCAGTAATACATGTTTGTTTCTTGGAACCCCAAGAAATGACTCCTCCACCAAGAATGAAGATCCACCCACTAGTAGATGCATGATCTTCCAAACTTGTAATCCAACTAACATCTGAATACCCTTCTAAAACTAGAGGATATCCATTATAACACAATCCATAGTTAATAGTTTTCTTTAAGTACCTAAGTAGTCTATTTAAAGCTTGCCAATGCAAACTACTTGGATTATTTGTGTATCTACTCAATTTTCCAATAACATATGCAATATCTGGTCTTGTACAAGTCATTATGTACATAAGACAACCAATTAGACTTGCATATTTCAATTGATCAATTTCCTACCAGCATTAGATACTAATTTTAATTGAGGATCCATGGGTGTAGATGCTGGTATACAGTTGAAAAGATCAAACTTTTTAAGCACATTTTCAATGTAATGTGATTGTGATAAAGCTATAGTGCTTTTATCTCGGGTTATTTTAATCCCAAGAATAACATCTACTACACCCATATCCTTCATAGCAAAGTTGTTTGACAAGAATTTCTTTGTGTTTTCTATTTGTTCCAAATCCGTGCCAAAAATGAGCATGTCATCTACATATAAGCAAATTATAACACCCTTTCCATTATCAAATTTACTATATATGCACTTATCGGATTCATTTATTTTATAGCCATTAGCTAAAACAACCTTGTCAAACTTTTGGTGCCATTGTTTTGGTGCTTGTTTAAGCCCATATAAAGATTTAACAAGCTTACATACCTTATGCTCTTGTCCTGGAACAACAAATCCTTCCGGTTGCTCTATGTACACTTCCTCTTCCAATTCACCATTTAAAAATGCAGTTTTAACATCCATTTGGTGAACAACCAAATTATATATAGAGGTAAGTGATATTAATAGTCTAATTGTAGCAATTTTTGCTACTGGAGCATAGGTATCAAAGTAATCAATACCTTGTCTTTGTGTAAAACCTTTTGCTACCAACCTTGCTTTAAATTTATCAATGGTTCCATCGACCTTCATTTTCTTTTTGAAGATCCATTTACAACCTATTGGTTTGGAACCTGGTGGAAGATCAACTAAGATCCAAGTTTGATTTCCCATTATTGAATCCATTTCATCATTTATTGCTTCTTTCCAAAAAGCAGAGTCTTGAGATTTCACTACTTCTTCAAATGTAATAGGATCAGATTCGGTATTATAACAATAAGGTATCTTATTGCATATACTTTCACCTTTTCCTTCTACAAGAAACATAATGAAATCTGGTCCAAAATCTTTGACCTTTTTAATCCTCTTACTTCTTCTTAATTCTTGACAAGATTCATCATTATTATCAATTTGTTTCAATGGAATCTCATTCTCATTTGAAGAATGAATCAATTGTTGTGGTTGTAATTGTCTTGATATAGAATTAAATCTATTTTCATCAAAAATAGCATCTCTTGATTCAATAACCGTATTAATTGAAATTGAATCATTTGGTTCAATTACTATGAACCTATATGCCTTGCTATTATGTGCATAACCTATAAATATGCATTCAATTCCTCTTTCACCTAACTTTTTACGTTTAGGTGTTGGAACTTTTACAATAGCTCTACAACCCCAAACCTTTAAATAATTAAGGTTTGGTTTCCTGTTCTTCCATTGTTCATAGGGGGTTATTTTAGTTTCCTTATTAGGAACTCTATTCAATATATGACAAGCTGTTAGAACAGCTTCTCCCCAAAAACCCTGTCCAAGACCTGAATATGATAACATTGAATTTACCATTTCAATCAAGACTCTATTTTTCCTTTCAGCTACACCATTTTGTTGTGGTGTGTAAGGGGCTGAAACTTGATGGACAATTCCAGTGAGTTCAAAATAACTTGGATTATAGTATTCTCCACCTCTATCCGATCTTAAGCACTTGATAAATGATTCACACTGAAGTTCAACTTCAGATTTATAAACTTTAAATTTATCAAGCGCTTCATCTTTTGAATGCAATAAATATACATAACAATATCTAGAACAATCATCAATAAAAGTAACAAAATATTTCTTTCCACCTAATGTAGGAGTATTATGCAAATCACATAAATCACTATGTATCAAATCAAGTAATTTTGTTTTCCTTTTAACCTTAGGGAAAGGATTTCTTGTAATTTTAGTCAACATACAGGTATTGCATTTTTCAATATTATTATTAAAAACAGGAATTAAATCTAATTTATACATGTCATTCAATTTTCTATAATTCAAATGACCTAATCTATAATGCCACAAACAAAATGATTCAACCATATAAGCAGAAATAGTATTTTTATTCTTATTAATAATATTAAGTTTGAACATGCTTTCATACATATACCCTTTTCCCACAAAAATTCCTCCCTTAGACAAAATAAACTTATCTGCCTCAAAAACAAGTTTGAAACCAAACTTATTCAACAGACTTCCAGACACTAAAATTTTCCTAACTTCTGGTACATAATATACATCATTTAAGGTTAAAACCTTTCCAGAAGTGAATTGTAGTTCAACAGACCCTTTGCCTTTAATTGTTGCGGTGGAAGAATTTCCCATGTACAAGACATTGTCATTTTCACATTAGTGAACATGCTTTTGTCTTTGCACACATGTTTGGTTGCTCCGGTATCAATCCTCCATGTATTATCATCTTGTGCCATATTAATTTCAGATATCATTGCAACGAACTTTTCGTTATTATCAGCCTTAGAAGATGATTTCTTCTTTAAAAATCGACATTCATTCTTGAAATGTCCCGGCTTTCCACAATGATAGCATGAGCCCTTTTGTTTCTTTTTGAACTTAGGTGCTCTATCAGTCTGATTGAACTTTCTCTTGAATGGTTTAGTAGTCTGTACTTCCTCCGTAACATGTACTTTGGCATTTTCAGAATTTAGGTTCTGATCTTGTTTTCGATACTCTTCTTCAATACGAAGATGATTTGCCAAAGCCTCAAGAGATATTTCCTCTTTCTTATGTTTTAGACTTCTTTTAAAGTCTTTCCAAGATGGAGGAAGTTTGTCTATTATGGAGGATACCACAATCATTTCATCCATTTTCATATCATATTGCTTAAATTGATTCAGCATCTTTTCAATATCACGAAATTGTTCCATAACAGAACGACCATCAACCATTTGATAATTATTGAAACGACTGACAAGAAATTTCTTACTTGTAACATCTTCGGTCATGTATCTTGCCTCCAATTTGTCCCATAATTCTTTAGCGGTGACGTCGTTTTGGTAGGTGTCGAACAAACCATCAGATAAACCATTCAATATGTGGCCCATGCACATGTAATCAGCATTGTCCCATTTTTGTCTTTCTCGGGTTGCAGCAACAGATTCATTTTCATTCTCTTCAGGTCTTGGAGTATCCAAAACATAAGCAATCTTCAAAGTTGATAACAAAAAGTGCATCTTTTTCTGCCATCGTCGAAAATTGTCACCATCAAAACGATCAAGTTTAACAAAGTTGGAAGCCAACTCCCTTAGTGTTCCACTTTCATGTGTTGTCGTAGTCATCATGAAATATAACCTTAAAATTGTTAGTACAAAACTCCGGTAAGGAAAAAACTCGAACACACGATCGGAACTCGAAAAGAAAAAGAAGAAATAGGACAGGCTCCAAGGCGTGTATCAAGCCACTATCTTTAAGGTTATATTCGCCCCCACTTATCTTCAGTGTGCAAACGAGTTCCAAGCAAATTAACCTCGAGGATACAATGAAGCCAATGACTATTTGCGTTTTGCACTGACGAGAATAGTCCACTATGCACTGAGTAATGTATAACAAAAACTCAATTTCTACAAAGGATTTCTGCAGCAATACTTTATAGAATAATCTAATAATATTAGAAAATGAAGGAAGAGAAGAAATAATATTAGAATTTGTTGATATGATTTCCAAATGAAATCCCATTCCTATTTATAGGAATTTTCATGTCTCTCCATAGAGACATCTTTCAATAGGTGTCTTTATGAATAAATAAATAATTATTATTATTCATTTAATTTTGTAACTATTCAAATAATATTTTTGAATAGTTATAATTCTTTTTTAAAAAAATCAAATGATATAACTTTTGACCAATGACCAAAAGTTTTATCTTTTGATTAATTACACCCATTCATTTATAGTTATTGGGATACTATAAATATTTGAAAATATTCCAACATTTTGTATTGTGTATATGTTGCCAGGTAGATCAAATAAAGCAATCAACTCATAAAGTAGATAAAAAGGAGTAAACAGTAAGATACCTAGATATTTATATTTATTTAATTCTACTTGATGGAGTTGTGATTGGAGTATGGAGAACATGGCTTTGAAGGTAAGTTCCAAAGGTTGGGAAAGTTGTATAATTTTTATATTAGTATATATGGAAAGATGAGAGACAGAAAAAGATGTCTAAGCTTCTATGAATATGATTTGAAGGCGCAGTGTTACTTTGTAATTCTTTTTTTCTCTCCAAATCAAAATTTTCCGGGGAAAAAAAGGTCAGATGTACTTGTGTTTATAGTGGGCATACCCTTTACGTGAAGTAAAATGTTGGAAAAGTTAAAGAAAACCAAGTACAAGATTCAATAATTTAGGTGATTAGGAAATATGATAAGAAGCCATTTGGAGCACTCGCTGTGGGTGACGCTTAAATATGCCGGAAACATCGACAGTCTACCCGTACAAAAGCCAAGAATAATGGGTCTGTATTTTTAACTTAAGGTTACACGTGGAGGGGCTGAGTGACTGGACCCATGACCGGACCATCATCACACTGAGACTAACCAGGAGGGTTGCAAAGACTTGTGGGCGTGGTCGGGTTGGACTCATGGCCTGAAGTGGGCTCCGTTTTGGTTACCTTCCAAATGAGACATGACAACCTCCCCTACCCCTACGCAAAGTGGTACGATACAACCTTTTTCAAGCTAATCACTTGGTAAATCTGAATTAGGTTAAAACACCTCTTCACTCCCTCTCAATTTCAATATTGAGTAATTAGTTTTTTTTTAAAAAATTAAAATAATTTAATCCCTGTTAATTTTAAAAATGAGTAATTTAGGACAATTAATTATAATATTAATGATTTTCATCAATTGTACATAATTTTGATTGATATAATAATAAATTTAGCTTTTAAAGTTTACACATTCTTATCAATTTAGTATTGATTTAGTAAATTTAGCTTACAACATTTTGTGTAAATGTGTAAATGTTGAGTCTAAATTTGTTGAATTTTTTAGAACCAATGTCAAATTAACAAAATACGCAAACATCGAGAGCTAAATTTGTTATTATACCAATTAAAATTATGTACAATTGACGAAAGACATTAACTTTGTAATTAATTGTCCTTAGTTGCTATTTTTTTAGAGGGATTAATTTGCTTAATTTCAAAATTGAAAGGGGTTGGAGAGTTTTTTTATCTCTAAATTACTCACATAAATGAGGAATTTAATTTTGAAACAAAGATGTAAGAATAACTATAAAACAATGACTATTAACATTTTCTTAATGCGAAGATGAGCCGGAGATTGTTTTGGGGTTTGTGAGGAATGTTTTAGTTGAGTACCGGCGGTGACGATGATGATGATACCGGCAAGGATGAAAATTCCCAATATTTATTTCGATGGACCCTTGTACCTAGACTTAATTATAGGTTGGATTTGGGACGGGTCGAAGTAAAATTTTAGAAATTTGTTTTTGTAAGTTTTTGTTTAATTTTGATTTGGATTAAAAATACTAAACTCAAGTTTAATTTTTAGATAATTTTTTAGATAATTTTTATATAATACAGTAAATATATTAAAAATATTAAAATAAATATTTCTCAATAAATTGAAATTATATTAAAGAAGTTTTTATATTTAAATAACATTAAAATAGTTATAACTTAATAAGTAAATGTCTTTAAATTTTTAACAAAATTAACAATAAAATAAAAATTATACAATATCCAAATAATAATAACAAAATAAATGCAATATAACAATAAAATGATAATAAAACAACAACAAAATAGTAACAAAACAACAGGAAAAAATATTTAAGCTTATTTAGGTTGGGCTGACCGGGTTGGGACTAAAAAGTCCTACCCAAGACCTAATTAATTTAGAAAATGTATCTTATTTTTTACTTAAACTTATTTTTTAAGCTTATAATGTTGATGTTTATAATTTTACAGTATAAAAATTAAATGATTGATTTTTATTTTAAGAAGATTAATTTACTCCCTAACTTAAACTACAATATCTGCCAAATAATAACCTGTGAGAATGATATTTTGATGTGATGACATTCAGATCCATTGCTTGCTAAGTTCAGAGGTGCTCTTCGGCTTTCTGCTATTAGTCTGTGTTGCGGAAAGGATCGATTCGAGAACTCCGATATGACTACAAGTAAATTGACCGGAACGAAAAATAAAGTGAACACAAGGATTTACGTGGTTCGGCTTTAATGCCTACGTCCACGGGCAGAGGCGAAAAGAAATTTCACTATAACAAGATGAAGATTACAAGTGTTTTACACTCAAGACACAACCCGAGAACCTCACAACTCTCAACCCCTATAGAAAACCCGAAAGCTAAAATCCTAGCTTTCAAAGAACAAGCTTTGCTCTCTCTTGGTTTTGGGATGATGAATATGGCTAATGAACCTCTCTATTTATAAGAGAGTTCAAGGACATAATTGTCCAAAACTTTGGCAAAGATTTGTGGTTGAAAATGGACACCAACAACCATCCACTAATCCACTACCACCAACAACCCACTACCAACAACAACAATCCACTACCAATTTTAAGCCATTTCTTAACAAATCTCCACCTTGGCTTGAAATTTACCAAGCTGAACATCATAGTGAATTCCTCGAACTGGATCACCTCTTCCAAACGCCTCTCTGGCGCTAATCAATCCCGAATACCTATCAAGTCCAAGCAATGCTTGAACTTATATGCAGGGATCACCTTAGTTAACATATCTGCAGGATTCTTCTCGGTAGCAACCTTGCTGATAACAATGTCACCTTGCGTAACATGTTCCCGAACAAAATGATATCTGACATCAATGTGTTTGGTCCGTTCATGAAACATCTGATTTTTAGTCAGATGTATGGCACTCTGGCTATCGCAAAATACAACAGTGAAATCCTGTTGTAAACCCAAACTGCTTACTAGACCTTTCATCCACAATGCTTCTTTCACTGCTTCTGCTAACGCCATATATTCCGCCTCAGTCGTAGATAAGGCTACGGTAGACTGTAACACAGCTTTCCAACTAATGGCTCCTCCAGAATAAGTGAAAACATAACCCGTCAGAGATCTTCTTTTGTCCAGATCTCCAGCATAATCAGAGTCCACATAGCCCGTGACACTGCTAGTGCAGTCACTCTGATCATATACCAAGCATAAATCTGCAGAACCTCTCAAGTACCTGAGAATCCATTTCACGGCCTGCCAGTGTTCCTTGCCAGGACAACTCATGTATCTGCTGACCACACTAACTGCATGTGAAATGTCTGGACGAGTGCAAACCATTGCATACATCACGCTTCCAACTGCACTCGAGTATGGAATGTGAGACATTTGCTGCTTTTCTTCATCAGATTGTGGTGACAACTCTGCAGAGAGTTTGAAATGTGGTGCCAACGGAGTACTCACAGTTTTCGCTTTATCCATGCCGAAGCGTTGAAGAACCTTTTCAATGTAGTTCTTCTGCGACACACGAAGCTTGCCCGCCTTGCGATCTCTGTGAATATCCATGCCCAAAATTTTCTTGGCAGCACCCAGATCCTTCATCTCGAACTCACCACTCAACTGCGACTTTAACTTGTTGATTTCCGACATGTTTTTGGAAGCAATTAACATGTCATCAACATACAGCAACAAATAAATGTGCGAACCATCTGAGAGCTTCCGATGATAGACACAAGCATCATAGTCACATCTTGTGTAACCATGCTGAATCATGAAGCTATCAAACCGCTTGTACCACTGCCTTGGGGATTGTTTCAATCCATATAAAGACTTCTTTAATAGACAGACATGGTCTTCTTTACCAGGAACTGTAAAACCCTCTGGTTGACGCATGTAGATTGTTTCCTCGAGCTCACCATGCAAGAACGCCGTTTTTACGTCAAGCTGCTCAAGTTCTAGATCAGACTTGGCCACCATGGCAAGTAATACACGAATGGAAGAATGCTTTACGACTGGGGAGAAAACTTCATTGTAGTCAATCCCCTCTTTCTGAGTGAAGCCTTTAGCAACCAATCGTGCCTTGAATCTAGTTGCTTCAACCCCTAGGATGCCTTCCTTTTTCTTGAAGACCCATTTGCAACCAACTATCTTCTGGTTACTTGGCGGCTTAACCAACTCCCAAGTATGGTTCTTGTGAAGAGATTCTATCTCCTCACTCATAGCAATTGCCCACTGTGCCGACTCATCACACGTGACAGCCTCATTATAACTGGAAGGTTCTATACCAATGGACTCCGCCACACTGAGCGCGAAAGACACCAGATTAGCGTAACGCGGATTTGGTTTGATTTGTCTCTTCGTTCTTCCAGTGGCAATGCTATATGGTTTTTCTTGAGGTGACTCATCTTCATCGGAATCTTGCACCTCAACTTGATCATCCTGGACTGAAGTACCTTCCGTAGGAATTGGAGCGTCCACCTGACACTCCACCTGCTTCTCAACACCGTGATCTCCCATTCTATCTGACTCCTCCTTTTCCCGGGAATTTGTGGTGGATCGAAGCATGGATGACTCATCAAAAGTCACATCTCTGCTGATGATGAACTTGGACGAAACCGGATCAGGACACCACAACCTGTATCCTTTCACCCCTTGGCCGTATCCAAGAAATATGCATTTCTTCGCCCTCGGTTTGAGTTTTCCCTCATTTACATGAGCATACGCAGGGCAGCCAAACACTCTTAAACCAGAGTAATCAGCAGGAGAACCAGACCATACTTCCTCAGGAGTCTTCAGCTCAATAGCTGTTGACGGAGATCTGTTAACCAAATAACAAGCAGTATTAACAGCTTCAGCCCAAAATTCTTCACCGAGCCCAGCATTTGATCGCATGCAACGAGCTCGCTCCAAGAGAGTTCTATTCATGCGTTCTGCAACTCCATTTTGTTGTGGTGTTCGACGAACAGTGCGGTGTCTCACTATTCCTTCATTTTTGCAGAACTCATTGAATTCACCTGAGCAAAACTCCAAGCCATTATCCGTCCGGAATCGCTTGATCTTCTTTCCTGTTTGATTTTCGATCAAAGCTTTAAATTGCTTGAAGTTGATGAGAACCTCATACTTGCTCTTCAGAAAATACACCCAAACCTTTCTCGAGTAATCATCGATAAAGGTAAGCAGATATCTGTAACCACCTTTAGAAATTGTCGGAGAAGGCCCCCAAAGGTCAGAATGGAAGTAATCCACTGTGCCTTTTGTCTTGTGAATCCCAGTGCTGAACTTTACCCGAGTCTGCTTACCGAAGACGCAGTGCTCACAGAAATTCAACTTTCCTGTACACTGCCCAGACAATAATCCTCGTTTGCTTAGCACCGATAAGCCTCTCTCGCTCATATGCCCGAGCCGCATATGCCATAACTTCGTGGTGTCAGAATCTAGATCATCTGATGATGACACTCCCGCAACACCTGTAACCGAGGAACCATCGAGGAAGTAAAGGCCCCGCTCCAAATTACCACGTATCACAGTCAAAGCACCCGAGAATACCTTGAGAACTCCACCTTCAGCAGAGTACCGAAAGCCTTTCTTGTCCAACGTACTCAAAGAGATCAAATTTTTCTTCATTTCTGGAATGTGCCGAACATCAGTTAGAGTTCTAACAATACCGTCAAACATCTTTATACGAACTGTGCCAATCCCCATGACTTGACATGCGTGGTCATTTCCCATTAGTACTGAACCAGAATGCTTCTCGTATGTTGAGAATGCATCTTTCGAAGTACTTATATGAAATGTAGCTCCCGTATCAAGAATCCATCTCCCACCAGCGTAAGAGTCGGATACTGCAAGAACGATCTCGGCATCACTTGAAGAATCTGCATCAGCTACATTCGCACGATCATTTTGTTGCTCCTGTGATTCTGATTTCTCCTTCCTTTTCGGACAATCTACCTTCATGTGCCCGTACTTCTTACAGTAGTAGCACTGTATTCTCTTCTTGGACTGCGATCTAGGATGGCTTTTACTTGAACTTCCACCCTTTGCCTTGGATCTTCCTCGAGCAACCAAGCCTTCGCCTTCATTGTTTTCGACCACCTTACCAGTGATTTTCTTCCTCAACTCACTGGAACTTAAGGCATTTTTCACCTCCTCTAGAGTCAGGTCATCACGACCGTACATCATTGTATCAACAAAATTCTCATACGAGGGAGGCAAAGAACACAAAACAATTATTGCTTGGTCCTCATCATCGATTTTGTTATCGATATTATTCAAATCCATGATAATGGAATTGAATTTATCCAGGTGCTGGGAAACAGGTGTACCTTCCTCCATCTTCAGGGCATAGAGTCTTTGCTTGAGGTAGAGCCGGTTCGTCAATGACTTCGTCATGTACTTGCTCTCTAACCGGAGCCACAAACCGGACGCGGTTTTCTCATCCGCTACTTCTCGTAGCACTTCATCTCCTAGACATAGCAGAATAGCACTATGTGCTCTTTCTAGCATGTCATCCTTTTGCTCTTCCGAAAGCGTGCTTGGTAATTTATCTTTACCAGACAATGCTTTTAGCAATCCTTGTTGAACCAGCACTGCCCGCATCTTGATGCGCCATAAACTGAAACTATTTTTCCCGGTAAATTTCTCGACATCATACTTAGTCGATGAAACACTTGTAGCCATAATTTGGAACCTTTGAATGAATGATAATATTTTCTTCCTGATGTGAAAGATCAGACAAAGCTGCAGTCACAGGGCAATTCAGAAAATATTATCACTCCTTCAACTACGCTCTGATACCAATTTGTTGCGGAAAGGATCGATTCGAGAACTCCGATATGACTACAAGTAAATTGACCGGAACGAAAAATAAAGTGAACACAAGGATTTACGTGGTTCGGCTTTAATGCCTACGTCCACGGGCAGAGGCGAAAAGAAATTTCACTATAACAAGATGAAGATTACAAGTGTTTTACACTCAAGACACAACCCGAGAACCTCACAACTCTCAACCCCTATAGAAAACCCGAAAGCTAAAATCCTAGCTTTCAAAGAACAAGCTTTGCTCTCTCTTGGTTTTGGGATGATGAATATGGCTAATGAACCTCTCTATTTATAAGAGAGTTCAAGGACATAATTGTCCAAAACTTTGGCAAAGATTTGTGGTTGAAAATGGACACCAACAACCATCCACTAATCCACTACCACCAACAACCCACTACCAACAACAACAATCCACTACCAATTTTAAGCCATTTCTTAACAGTCTGAATAACATACCAAGAATGGACTGTGCCATAACCTTGCCTTAAATTGCAGATCTAAATTGGGCTTTTTTCTTGGATAGGAGGTAACCCATAACACAATGCTCGTATTATAGTTGGATTACTCGTTCAGTCTCGAAGGCTTACTTAAAATATGAGAGAGTTTAAGTAAAGATATTAGGCCCAAAAAATGGGTATAGACAAAAAGTTAGGCCCGTTTAAAATATAGGCTAGGTTCGGGCTTGAACATAATCATTTTTAAGTTTATAATACTTTATATTATATTATTTTTATGTATTATGTAATTTAGAGCACATTAAAAAAATAAATCTATACTAAATGTATAATACTACTCTAACATAAACATTAAAATAATATTAAGATGACTATATAAAAAATTTCAATAATGTATAAAATTATTAAATATTAAAATAATATAATATAAATATTATTTTTAAAAAATAATATAGACAGACCTAAAATAGGATTAGGTTAGTCTTTTGCAAATATGAATAAATTTGGACAAAATTTTAAATTCATATTTCAGGTTGAGTCAGACTTAAATAAATATAAAATATATTAATATTATACATAAGCCTGATCCAAATTCGATCCTGCCAATTAACACCTCTAACTTATACTCATCTTTTCTAACCACTTGTATTTTAACTTCAAAACATAAGTTCCAAGATTACAATTAATTTATAGAAAAAAAAGAGAGTAAGAAATATGTTCAATAAACTTTTTAACAAATTAAATACATTTTTTTATTAAGGTAAAGGTATAAGGGAAGGGATTGTGGAGATTTAAATCAAGAATTAATGTTAATAGACCTAAGTAATATAAGTCAATCATTAATTAAAAATTTAAGGTTTACGGCAATAAAAAGTCCTCAAACTTTCTCAAAAAAAGTAATTAAGTCTTTTTTTTTCACTCAATTGAACACTTGAACATTCAAAATGTATTAAAAAGACCTTCAAACTTCTTAAAAATAAATTAAGCCCCATCTTCTTCTTTTTTCCACTCAATTGGGTACTTGAACTGCCAAAATGCATCAAAAAGACATTTAAAATTTTTCAAAAAAGTAATTAAGCCCCTATTTTTATTTAAAATTATAAAAAATTATAAATTATAAATTTTATAAAAATTATTAAATTTTAATGAAAATACAATAAAAATTTAAAATTTATTAAAAATTAGAATTTTTTATAAAAATCATAAAATTTTATAAAAATCATAAAAAATAATAACCCCTAGTTTTTTTAATTAAATTCATCATGTGTCGTAACACAACGTGACATGAGGCAAAAAATGATAAATAAAATAAAAATTAATAAAAGTTATAGAAAATTATAAAATGCTTCTTTTGGTACGATAATTTTTATAAAAAAAATTTACGAAATTTATATTTCTTTACATTTTGTATAATTTTCTTACGACTTTATAAAATTTTATTTTTTATATTTCTATATATTTTATAATTTTTTTTACGATTTTTATAAAATTTTACAATCTTTTTATATTTTTTATGATTTTTATATTTTTCTAATTTTTAATAAAAGTAGGGGCTTAATTGCTTTTCTTGAAAAAGTTTGAAGGTCTTTTTGATGCATTTTGAAAGTTCAAGTACCCAATTGAGTGAAAAAAAAATAAGGGCATAATTGCTTTTTTTTTTAAAAAAAGGTTTGAGGCCCTTTTTGATACATTTTAAAAGTTTAAGTACCCAAATAAGTAAAAAAAGGGAGGGTTTAATTGCTTTTTCTGAAAAAGTTTGAGGGCTTTTTGTCAAAATTCAATTATACTCTTAATTGTAAAAATTATAAGAGAAATAGGCATAGACAAGAATTTGAGACCTTAACAAAAAGAAAGGTCAAACTTTGCTATTAAGTCCCTATATTTTATACAAGTTGTGGATTTAATCTATATACTTTAATTTGATCAATTTTAGGATATGTGCTTTTTAAATTAATTAATTTTTAATTTTTATATTTTTTAAAATTTGAAATTTCAATCTTAACCCTAAACAATAAGTTAAAATCCATTTTGTTAAAATTTTCTATTTGTTTTGTATTATACATAAAGTTGTAGATTTAATTCATATTCTCCAATTGAATCATTTTTAGTCCCTATATTTTTCAAATTTTAAATTTTCAATTTTGACACAAAGGGCAGCTATTAAATCCATTAAATAACTTTGTTGTGATAAATATGTGGAAATAGAAAGATAATATCTTATTACATAGTGATAATATGTTTATCACATTAGATTTTAAAAATAGTACAAATTAATGAATTTAACCGTTACCATTTGATTAAGATCAAAACTTTTAAATTAGAAAATATAGAATATTAAAATTATTAAATTAGAATATTACCTATTTTAACTAAAAATAAATTATAAGCAGACTCCAATAAATATTAGAAGACAAAGAAAACCGATCTTTGCGAGAGTGAGGCGAACAATTTCTTTAGAATTAGATTCAAGGGTGATGGTAGCTCCTGCTTCATGCTCCTATTGTGAAGGGATTTGTTGCTGATGTGTGGGTCTTTTCGTTTGTCTTCATTCAGGCATGAATAAGGCTTACTAGATTAGAATTTGAAGTCACTGTCTAGGTGTCCTCCATCTCTATAATTACCAGCATTATTACCATATTTTATTCTCTAAATCATTCATTCAAAACCAAAATCTCTTTCCAGAAAGGTTATAATAATAATAATAATTGGCTTGTTGTGAATATTAATAGGAGTTCATTTTCCCTCCCTAAATTACCTACTCCCTACTGTTAAAATTTTCTCTAAAATAATTATCCGTCTATCTCCAAGGCTGATACAAATTCACGGCCTTTTCTCTGCAGGTAAGTTAGTATATACCATATGGTGCAATATTGTATGGTTTAGCAGATTGTGCAGTCTCAAAAGATATTCAGGTTTAAACTGATCATTGAATTTTATTCCCCAGCCTATGGAATTTAATTTCAATCTGTCAGTAACCATGAACATGGCAACTTTAACATACATCAATAAATTTTTTTATTTTCTGTTCTTTTCTGCACAATGTTTATAAAACAATAGTGATTATTTTGTTACTAGAAAAGAATTGAGTAATGCACTACGTGATGTATACTATGCAAGTGTTCTGATTGTTACACTATGTCCAGCTAGACACTCTGACAAGGGGAGCTCCCATGTAACCCAACACCATTTCATTGTTATTCTCTCCTTCTGTTTTCAGCCAACATGAATCCTCCGCTTGTCTCACCAGCTCCTCTGCTTCCAAATAGTTTTCCCAGCTCATCCTCCGAGGTTCCAAGCCGAGTTTCGTGAGGGAACACCGTGTACTGCAAGTTTCTTTCCATTGTTGAGCATTAACAAGGGAACAAAGATGGGGTACCACAAACAAACATTCCATAGCTATTCTTGCCTCTAGGAATTGAAATTGCTCCATGGACTCAAGCAAGGCCTGGAAGTAGACCAGCTGTGCTTCGAAGAATGAATCGAAACTCGTATAGTCTGTCCATTTTTTGATACCAATTCCATCTCCCAAAGTAATGATGCCTTTACTTGTATCACTCCTAAGCAATGCCTTTGCTGTTGTAAGAAATTCCTCCACATGCTTAACACTCCTCTGTTTTTCCATGTGAGGTAACCCAACCATACAATTGAATGCTAACCACTCGTTATCCATTTTAACCTTGCTCATTAAACCTTCTATATCCATTTCCTCTACCTCCATTCTAAGCCCAAAAGTCTTTGCATGTTTACACAGCTGCTTCTTCGTCTCCTCGAAGCTAGTTGTAGCATTGCAACTGCCATCCTCTTCCTCCCATTTTATTGTGGTCAGCCGCAACGTTCTTAACCCTTGCCTTCCAAGTGTTTCGATCAAAGCAGGCCATTGTATGCCTTTACCAATATCGAAATCCACAATATGTAGTACCGTAGCATAGGCAGGGATGGATTCCAGTATGGCCGAATTAGCAGTGAAATGAGCAAACCTACCATAGGGGAAGATCTGATACAAGGCATTGAAGACTGCATCGTAATTTTTGCTTGCTTCTTGCATTAAGTAGTTAGCTTGCTTGTCCAATGATAGTGTCAAATAAAATGCAAGTCGTTCGATGCTTTTGCCGGTCGGAGAGGCCTTTTCGTTTAGTCTCCTAATGATTTCTTGTGCTAGCTCCATCTGTTTGCTCCCCATGGCATCCCCACAAGCTTTCAATAGATGAAGAATCGATGTTTGGTTATCAATTTCCATGCTTTCATCAGGCAGAACCAAGTAAGCTTGAACCAGTTGGATGACATCCATGGAAACTTCACCCGACGTTGGTGAGAGATTCTGGCAGCTGACATCTTCCATAAACATCTGTTCCGAACAGTAGTTTTCAACACCATCAAGACTAAACTGGTCATTTGGAGTATCACCCTCATTAACCCATTGTAAGATGCCTGGCAAATGAGTGCTTAAAAAGTGGGAACTATAGGCTTCATCGACATATGGAGTTGAAGAAGAAATGTCTGAGAAATCTTCAATGGAAACAGATGAAGTGGAAAACTTGAAACTGTTAACTAGGGCATCCATGTCTGCCAAGCAAAACCCTTCATCTTCAATTGGTAAACCTATTGGATTGTAAGTTGGCCAAGAAGCGTGGAACTCCATTTGCTTCTTCTTGGATATCAATGTAAAATGAGATCGGTGTTCTCTTCCTTGCACAAAGAAGCTTTGCTTTATATAGCCATGAAAAGAAAATTCATAAAAATTCTGCACATTGTTTTTTTATAGGTAGGCACTTTCTCAAGATTTCATCCTATTGAAGTTCCCTTTAAATTCCTCCCACTTCTTTGGCAGCTACTGAGGAAGAGTAGCGTTGTATGTTTAATCTGATCCCCATTCAGAATATTGTGATGGAATATAGTCTCTGTCAAATGTTGTTCAGCTCAAATCAAAAGGAAAATTGAATTTTTAATGAAGTCCTGTGATACAAGCTACATTATATCATGTTTTTCAAAACTCCCCTCTAATAATAATTAAATAATGGGATTAGTTTATCCTTTTTCATCCAAATCCCTTTCAAAGAAATTATATCAATTATGACCTTAACATTGACGTGTTTGAAATCATGCAAACCTATCCCATTTACAGATTATAGTAATTAATGAATGATGGTGAATTTTTTTTTAATTCACGTCATAATCAATTGTTATATGTGTTGCTATGGGAGGATAAAATAAAGTTATATGAGAAATTAATGAATATTTTAAAATGTGTTTCGATGTTATTCTTTTTTCAAGATTTTATTTATTTTGTATTGACAAAAATAATTTAGAGTAAATTTATCAATTTCTATAAATAATTTATGTAATATTCTATTATTAAATAATGTATGTTTTTGGTTGTGTCATACAAATAAAACATCATAAGAAATCTCATGTCTTTTTATAAGGACATAACCGCTCAAATAGATAGTGCAATAAATATAATTATTTAATATATATCAATTCGTGGCATTGACACGAGGGGTAGGGATGGCCATATTTTTGGGAGTGAACTCTAAGCGAATATGAAGCATATGAATACAAGTTATACCTTGGAATGAAAAAAAATTCCAAACCAACTTTGTCTACGAACAAAGAAGCTATAAGTAATGCAACTATGAATCTCATGGAAAGTTCGATCCTGGCTCAGGATGAACGCTGGCGGCATGCTTAACACATGCAAGTTGGACGGGAAGTGGTGTTTTTAATGGCGGACGGGTGAATAACGCGTAAGAACCTACCCTTAAAAGGGGAATAATAGCTACAAATAGTAAATAATTATGACTATTTGTTAATAACCAATTAATATAATTTCCAATTAACTTTTTATTTGATACTATTAAAATACTATATATACATTTTAAAAATATTCCTAATATTGAACTGAATAAAGGGTCCAAAGCCTTGGCTCTTTCCTGTCAAGTATATGGTAACTTTGACTCTAGTTTTTTAATCATGCCAGGTATACCGTATGGATTTTTATTTTGGATTATGAAGAAATGATCAAACATTAAGAAACATCAAATAATTTTCCACGATTTATGTTTAGAAATTTCTTTAGGTAACAGGATAATTGCCTACCTACCATATGGAAGCAATAATTTGCAGTTATCAATGTTTCATGATTGAAGATAAAAAATGGATTGTCTTATGTTATGGGTTCCTACAAGTTTTCCGAAAATTTCCACTTCCATGGCCATGGGGTGTTACATGGTCAAACAGCGTTGAAGATGAGTTACCTACGCATCTTCTAACCCACATTTGGCTGCAATTCTGGCCTCTACTTGGTGTCGTTTATGTTATTCTTTTTACCTAATGGCCGATGTTGGCCGATGTTTTAATGCAGAGTTGATGTTAACCTGCATAAAAAAACCACCATTTTATTTCACTTCCATAAGCAAAAAAGCAATTAAATCCGAAACCACCTTGCCATGCTTTGAGAAAAAAAAGACCAGTTTTCATCTCTTCACTGTCAAGCATCCAAAATTTGGTTTTTTTTTTTTACCAGAGTCAACAACATGGGAAAGGTTGTTGGGTGTTCAGTTCAGGCAATGGAATGACAAGAATCTGCCGACTGACAACAAAAATCCATACACCAATGGTCGAAATTAGTTGTAAACGAAAGTTTTAAAGTAGGAACTTACAAGTTTAGTGAACAAGCTATATCCATAAACACTATCAACACCAAATACGACAGAAAAGTGCAAATATACAATTACAATCCTACTATTCTCCATTATGTTCACTATAATAAAGCTACAAAATTTAAAAGAAAAATTACAAAAAAAAGGTCATCTCTTGCAATCTTAAGCAACAACTCCATTGCTTGGGCGAAAAAAGAAAGCTATTTAACTAACCCAAAATTTTTCCATTTATGGTAAAAACGAAATTTATAGGTGTGCAAAAAAGCAATATCATCATAATTAAATTATGAAACGCTCACAATGTAATAAAATTTATAAAAAAATTGATATAAAAATAAAATATAATATTAGTAGAAATGATAAAATTGAGATAACGAAGATAGTAGTGTCTTATGTTCAAATTATATATATGTATATTTTTAAGATTTTATATAAAAAATTTAAATACTCTCAAAATAATATTTATTGTTTGGTGAAAATAATAATTTCAACTTACTTTGCTTCTCTAAAACAATATTAAATAATCTTACACCTTAGTTTCAAAATCAAATATCTTATCATCCCGAACTCAAACATTTTTATTTACTTCTTTGTGCATCTACACATATTCATATAATCTCAAATTATTTTGATGGTGTTATCAATTGAACTTCAATTATTATGTCAAAAGAGTAGAGGGACTAAATTTATAAGATTAAAAGTATAGTGACCAATTTTTAAATGTGTAAAAAGTAAAGGGACCGAAAGCAAAATTAGACCAACTTTTATATAATAATTGAAATAATGGGATTAGTTTATCTTTTTACATCAAAATTTCTTTCAAAGAAATTATCAATTATGATGTGACATTGACGTGTTTGAAACCATGCAAACCCATCCCAGATATAGTGATTAATGAATGATGGTGAATTATTATTAGTATTATCTCACACAAATCCAAATCAAAGTTTCTTTCAAATAATGATCACTTCCATCTTAAAATATATTGTATACTAGCTTTAATTCTTGTTCTATAATCTTGCTATTTATATCCTATGATTTTTTTTCCGATTATGAAGAAATGATTAAACATTAATAAATATGTTATATATAATTATAATAAAAATAATTCGACTCGAAATTCGATCCGATTAATCTCTTTATCTAATTAAATTTTAAAGACTCTATGGGAAGGGGCATTCCAAACACGACTGGATTATCTTTTTCTTCCTCACTTCTTCACAAGAATACCGACCACCTTCTGTTTCATTTCTGTTGACACCATGTATCAACAAAGCACCAAATAATTTTTAACGCATATATTTTTTCGGAATTATGAATAATAATAAGAAGTAGAAGAATTGAATAAAAAAATTACCTACCCCCTTCGTGTATTATCCACGTTTCCAAGTTTTCTGAAAATTTTGACTTCCCTCGCCTGTTACGTGGTTAAGCAACGTTGAGGAGGAGTTACATACGCATCTGCTAACCCTCATTTGGCTACAATTCTGGCCTCTACTTCATTTATGTTATGTTTTTCTTCATCACATACTTTAATGGCACCATTTCTTTTTATAAGAGACAGGGTAGGAAACTTACCTGTAATTCATTCAATTAATGCACCACAATTGATAAGAAGGAAACTCTAAATTTTGTTTTTGTTTTGAACTTTCCTCTCGTAATTTGTTAATAATTTAGTAGGGTAATTAACTATATCTAAAGTCACTGAATTATTAGTAACTTTACATTTTGGTCACTCAACTTTAAAAAATTATAAAATGATCACTGAACTATTCGAAAGTTTACATTTTGTTCACTAGGTTGTTAAATCTTTAACGGACAGCTAATGTAGTTGTAAAATCACTGTTTATCATTGTTATACCTCCCCCATGAGTGGGAACATGTGGCAGATCGAAAGGCCACCTGAGGGATGTACTCCACCTGCTACAGGTTGGAAGGTCGCTAGAAGCTTCACCCCTCGTCTTAGCCATCCAAGTAGGCAAAAGGTAACCGTTCGAGGAAACTAACCATCTGTTCCTCTAGGCACCTGACTTTCTGTTAAGAACGTGATCCTTTTTATCATCAAATGTGGGCTTAACTATTTCATACCCTGAATCACAACGAATGACAAGATATGCCCCCATTTGAGTAGACAGAAGGTAGCCATTCGAGCAAACTAACCATCCATTCGAAGAAACTAACCATCTATTCCTCTAGGCACCAGAATTTTTGTTAAGAACATGATCATTTTAGTCACCAAACCCCATGAGAGCTTGACTGCTCCTGTACCCCAAATTAAAACGAATGACAACATATGGCCCGTCATAGACATCATTGTCCCATCAAAGACATTTGCCCTATGCCTCCTGCAATTATGACTTGATTACAGATCTAACACGTGAAAGTCATCCTACGTAGGACCTTACCTATAAATAGTCCCCAATACGATGAAGAGGGGATCGGCTCTCCAAGATACTTGCCTACACTCTATCAACTTACCTCAACACTCAACACTCAACACTCAACCTTTCATATTTTCTCCACTTCCAGTCTTTGTAATTTTAAGCTTTTTGCCTCAATTTAATGAACCGACTTTCATCAACACCACCACATCCTTCTCCATATTTCCTCATTATTGTACACTTTATACACGTCACTTAAAAAAAAGTGTTTTGGATGCTTTTTTTTTTATCTTTTAATGAATTAAACTAAACCTATTTTCCCTAAAAGTACTAAATTAGATTTAAGAATTTTCATAAAAAGACCTCAAACTAGGTTAGATTAATTCATTAAATGATAAAAAAAAAACAATCAAAACATTTTTTAAATATCACTTGAAAAAGTATGCGGCTAATATATATATGATAAGAAGTTATTTACTGGTGACATTAGTAGTATATTAAAGATTTAAGAGTGGAATGATTTTAAATAAATTATTTTGAATAAGTTAACTGTTATTTTTATAAAATTTTAAAGTTGAATAGTTAAAATGTAAATTTTTGAATATTTTAGTGATTATTTTTTTTAATTTTTAAGTGAAATATTGACAGAAGATGATGTAATGAATTGATGAGGACTTCCCGCAAAACATTTTCTTGTAAAATGACTGTTGATGACTACATTTGTATGGTTTCTAACATCCAAAGTTCCGTTTCTCATACCAGGATCAACATCGGAATTATTGTTGCATGTTCAGTTGACAAAATGTAATCTTCATAAACCAAGTAGAAATCAGTGGTAAACAAAAGTTTTAAAGCAGAAACTTACAATTTTAGTAAACAAACTATATCCATCAATCACGACACCAAATAACCTCAACCAATTACATGTTCATCATCATAAGGAAAAAAAAACTCAACTCATTAACTGTAAATACAATTACAATCCTACTATTCTTACGTTCCTTACTTTTTAAAGCTACAAAATTTAAAAGAAAAATTACAGGAAAAAAAGGTCAGCTCTCAGCTCTTACAATCTTAAGCAATGAATCCATTGTTTGGACTTTGGACAAATACAAATAATAATAATAATAATAACTACATTAACTAACTCAAAATTTTTGCTTTTATGTTAACAAAAAAAAAAAGAAAAAGAAATTATAGCTGTGCACAAGAGCAAGAAGGGCACCTGATTAGACCATTTTCATTACAGGCCGTACAAGTCTTGAACCCAGATTTTTGAGTGTACAATTTACGGCTACCGTTACATTCGTTGCACAAGAGGAATCTGTAACCGCTGCAGACGACACAAGTGCCAGGTTCAGCTGCGGGCAGTCTTTCGACGATCTTCTTGAGCTCGCCGATCTCGTGGAGCTGTTTGATCTCCTCTGCCCCTCCCATGTATCTGCCGCCAATGAAAACCCGCGGCAAAGTCAAGTTGCTTTGGCCCAGGATCCCACGCAATTCGTTTAAGAACCTGGAGTCCATCGACAGGTTCCTCTCGTCGATCGAGACTCGGAATCCATGGAGGATCGACCGCACGGTCTTGCAATCCTCGAATGTCGACCGAACCACCCGAAGGCTCGTGAAATAGACCACAACCCGCTTCTCGGCGCCCGGGATGGAAATGGAAGGATCCGAAACCGAATCCGTGATTTTCCCGGTGCGGGCGGGGCCCCACGAACGGAGGAGGGAGTTGACGATTCGCACGCGGTGGAAGACATTGGCGTTTCTTTTGGAGGAGGCGGAAGAATCCTGTGTGCAAAGGTGTTGGATATCTTTGAAAGAAGAGCAAGAGAAAGGAGATGAAGTATCATGAATCCGCAATGGCATTTTCTTGTTGCCCCACGGCAGCCACATTTGAATAGAGGTTGAAAGATGAGATTTTCTTTTTTGCTTTTCAAAAGCTCAATGTAGAAAATAGCATGAGAGCAACAAACAGTCAAACAAATGAAGTTGCTTTGTTTTGTTTTGTTTTGTTTATGGAGGGTTTGGGAGAGTGGGTTTTTTTCACTCTTTCTGGTTTGGCTTTGCTTTGGTAATGGGGGAGGCAGACAAGAGAGATGGCCAGTTGGTTTATTAGTTATGGTAGTTGAGAGAGTATGGGTTTGGTTTATTAATTAAGCAGCTTTAGAAGGATGATACTTCAATTTTTTTTATCCATTTATTGTTTACTTACATATTTTGACCCTTAAATTAAAAAAAAAAAACACACAATACAAATACATTAAGTTAAGCCACCATGAGCTAAAACACCATTAATTTTATCTACGTAATCTTGTTTTCGATTGCATCTTCAAATACTTGCACTTTAAATGTCCTGTTAAAAGTCATCTTGATTATGCAGCCGGTTCATTTTTTTTGGAACATATCTAATATTTCATTGTACATATTCTATATAATCTGATTTATCCTTCTCAATAATTTTAAGAAAAAAAATACTAAATGTCTATATTGAAGGACATTAATCACCTCTAAACTATCATGACGTGTTAAAAAAAAACTCATCAACCAATCAAAACATGTCGAGTGGCAAATGTTGACCCTAATGTGGTTGTTGATTGTGGGTGTATCTGTTGATCAGCATTAGACTAGTTGACTAATCAATATTGATGTTGATTGAATAAAAAATTGTTTAAAAATATTTAAAATTTAGTAAAAGAATATTTAAAAAATATAAAAAATTATAAAATAAATATTAAAAATTTATAAAAATAATTAAAAATAAAATTAAGTTGTCAAAACTATAGAAACTGTAAAAAGGCATATTTTAAAAATGTATAATTTCTCATATTTTGTCTCAAACTCTCAATCATTTCTCATATTTTTTTCTCAACCTATACTCCCTCACTCAAGCATTTCTCTCGACCCGAGTGAAAGATTTTTAGAAATAATTTTTTTGAAGAAATAGAAATATGTATCTGATTTCTACCTGTAATTGTCTACTGGGATTGGATGAAATCCATACAAGCTGGATTGTTCATAAAATAGATGAAATATTGATACAATCCAGTCCCACATCTAAAATCCATATTAAAACCCACCATTAGATCATCAAGCTAGATCTGACGAAGGGCTTGGAAGAGATGACGGTGTTGAGGCTGGATTTTAACTATGAATAGGCAACGACGGAATTTGAAACTAGAAAGAGGAGGTTGTTAATGTGGTCGAAGGTCATTGCAAGCTATCATCAATGGCGAAAAAAAATGGAATTTAGAATTAACTAATTATATTGAAATTTTTAGTTAAAGAAAATTTAGTTAAATAACTTTGTATTTTTAACTTTGATTTAATTGTTGTAATTCTTTTAAGAGTTTCTAATATATATTTATTTTTTTACAAATTTTAAATAATTTTAATTTTTCTTTTACATTTTAAATATTTTCTTTTATAGTTTTTTCAAATTTTTTGACAAATCATCGGGGACATCAGTAGTCTAACATTTGCCATATGATGTGTTTTGATTGGTTGACAATGATTTTTAACATGTTAATTTCAAGTATAAAGGAACAATAGTTTAAGTATAATATGAGAAAATTGATATAATTTAAAGGTCAAATCGAGAATAAAGCCTAAAAATTGTTAACAAAAAGCAGAAATGGAAGCAATTTTAAGCTTTTTTCAGTATTCTTACCTCTCTTTCTCTTTGTACAGAAAGAAGGTGATTTTTCTGATGCCTTAAATTTCACTTCAGCAGCTTAACAGCTAAAGCTTGGTTTTTACTTACCAACTTGTTTCAGCCATTAAACTCATGAATGAAACATGGACATTTGTCCCTTCACCATCAAATGAAATGCTAGTAAAACTTGTATTAATAAGCTTAACACCTCTTTGCCATCGATTTTAATTAAGATATGAAAAGAGAAAGTAATAAATTAAAAGGAGATGGATCCCAACATGTGGAGATTGGGACCATAGATAAGGCAGCCAAGTGCCATAATTCCTGAACAGACTGACAAGCGTGTTTGGAAGGACAGAATGAATTGTTACCAAAAGTTAAAAAGGTTGAGATGAGAAAAGCAACATCCCAAAGTGGAGGACTCTGAAAAGTTTCACCATTTCACATGGTTTGGAGACAAAGTGAAAGAGGATAACAATACAAAATTAACCACATGCACATGCTCATCAATGAAGTTAATATAGTTATGTTCCATTTTTGTATGCTCATTGCTATAACACCAGAATAGAAGAATGCCAATGTCATCCTAAAATCACAGCCTCGTTTATCAGGTGGATTGAATAAAACACCTCAACGATAGTATATGGAGATCTGAGGAATGTTGATATCGTTGTCTTCATCATCCTCACATGCCACTACCACATCCAAGTGGGATCGGTAGGGAGGCAAGTCTTCCTTGGCTATTTCCCGAGCCACATCTACCACCTTCTTATCCAATCGCTCTTTATGTCTCGGAAACACGTTGTTGAAGAGCAGGCAACTTCCATAAGATATGCTGTAAGCATTCAAGCCCTTATCTTTGAGCCACTGGATGAGTTCCCTCACTGTGGGATTACCTCTCAAGATCCATCTGTCCCACACAGTCCAGCTCATGTCACGGTGCTTCATGATCTTGGGCGGGACTGGCTCAGCCATAGAGAACAAAGGCAGTGCTAAGTTTGCAAATGTATTGCGATAGTCTGTTGAAGCTGTGGCCTGCATTGCAATAGAGAACCAGTAGCAGAAAATTGATCAAAGACCAGCAGCAACAAATTGTATAATTTGAGCTGCTACACTGTTTTGAAGTAAAGTAATGAAGCTGGTTCTCTTGGAAGATCACATTTTAGATGTTTTGTTCCTATGGAACTTTGTTCAATTCTTTTGTATTTTGACAGCAAAGTCAGTAGGAAAATTGACTGATGTAATAGCTGGTATGCCAGCCTTCTTTTGTAATCAACTTGCATTATTTTGGTATGTATTAAGTAAGGGCAGTTAAGTTAGTAGGTAACTGTCAAACATTACTTGTAACTCCCATATATTCAAAAATTTGAATGAAAAATACATGACTTCAGTTACAATTCTTTGCTGAGTTTTTTTTTGTTCTCTTTTTGCTTCATTTGGTTTGCTTCTTTGTACTGCCATTTATCCAACAAATGGTACCCAGAGCTTTCAGTCTTTGAGGGCCTTGGTTGTACACTGTCATTAAGCAAGCTATACTTGAAACAAAAGAAGCAAAGGTTGTTTTTGGTTGCTGAAAATGAGTTTTACACCACCTCCTCCACCTGTCTTTGCTGGAGAAAATTACAACATCTGGGCAGTAAAAATGAGAACATATTTGCAGGCACATGACCTGTGGAATGTTGTTCTCAATGACACTGAGCCACCACCACTAAGAGCCAACCCGACCATAGCCCAGATCAGGCAGCACAATGAAGACTGTGCCAAGAAGTATAAGGCTATGTCGTGCCTTCAAAGTGGAGTTTCTGATGTTATTTTCACAAGAATAATGGCTTGTGACACTCCAAAGCAGGCCTGGGACAAACTCAAGGAGGAGTTTCAGGGGTCTGACAAGACCAGGCAACAGCAGCTGATCAACATGAGAAGAGATTTTGAAAATCTCAAAATGAAGGACTCAGAAACCATCAAGCAGTATGCTGACAGAATCATGGCTACTGTCAACAACATAAGGCTGCTTGGGGAAGAATTCAGTGACCAAAGAGTGGTTGAGAAGGTCATAACAACCTTGCCAGAGAAGTATGAGGCAAAAATTTCTTCTCTGGAAGACTCAAGGGACTTGTCAACAATCCCTTTGACAGAGCTTATAAATGCTCTTTATGCTCAAGAGCAGAGAAGGGCAAATAGGCAGGAGGACCACTATGAAGGAGCTTTTCAGGCTAGAGGCAGAGAAAGCTCAAGTGCAAACTTAAATGCCAAAGGCAAGAAGCCTTGGACTGAGAAAAAGAAGAAAGAACCTGTCAAAAGGAAGTTCCCACCCTGTGTCCATTGCAAGAAGACTACTCATCTTGAGAAATACTGCTGGTACAGATCAGACATTCAATGCAGAGCCTGCAAGCAATTTGGCCACATTGAAAAGGTCTGTAAGAGCAAGTCAAAAATACAACCACAATTTCAAAACCAAGCTCAAGCTGCAGAAGAGGTTGAAACACCAGAAGAGCATGTTTTTTCAGCATCATGCTTTGCAAGCTCGAGCAAGGTTAACAAAATTTGGCTGATTGACAGTGGATGCACCCACCATATGGCTTCTGAGAAGAGTATATTCAAGGAGCTTGACACCACCTTCAAGTCCAAAGTCAGAATTGGCAATGGTGAGCTACTGGAGGCAAAAGGGAAAGGCAAGGCTTTGATAAGCACCAAGTCAGGTATTAAAACCATTTCAGAGGTTCTCTATGTACCTGATATTGACCAAAACTTGCTAAGTGTTGGCCAGCTATTGGAGAAAGGCTATTCTCTGATTTTTGAAGGCAAGAACTGTTTGATCAAAAATGCTGCTGGTGAAGTGTTAACCACAGTGGCTATGCAAGATAGGACTTTCATTGTAGATGTGAATCAGCTTCAGGCTAAAGCATATGCATCTCAGTCTGATGAGACTGATTTGTGGCACAGGAGGATGGGACATGTGAACTACAATTCTCTGAATATGATGTAAAAGATGGATTTGGTCAGTGACATGTCTAAAATTGAGCCAAGGGATGCTGTGTGTGAAGTCTGTCAGTTAGGAAAACAGACCAGGTTACCATTTCCTGTCAACAAAGCATGGAGAGCTTATGGGAAGCTTCAGCTGGTTCATACAGACATTTGTGGACCAATGAAGACCACCTCCTTAAATGACAGCAGGTACTTTGTACTTTTTATTGATGATTATTCAAGGTTCTGTTGGGTGAATTTTTTAAAGCATAAGTCAGATGTTTATGGTTCTTTCTGCAAATTTAAAGCCTTGGTTGAAAACCAAGCAAATTGCAAATTGAAATGTTTGAGGTCTGACAATGGTTCTGAGTATGTATCTCAGAAGTTTCAAAAATTGTGTGATGATGCTGGAATTCAACACCAATTGACTACTGTGTACACACCACAACAAAATGGTGTCTGTGAAAGGAAAAACAGAACAGTCCTTGATATGGCTAGGTGTTTGTTATTTGAGGCTAAAATGCCTAATGCTTTTTGGGCTGAAGCTGTGAATACAGCTGTTTACTTGTTGAATAGGCTGCCAACTAATGCAGTCAAGGGTAAAACACCCTTTGAAGCCTGGTTTGGACAAAAACCATCTGTCTCACATTTGAAGGTATTTGGTTGTCTATGTTATGTGTTGGTACCTGAGGAGAGAAGAACCAAGTTGGACAGGAGGTCCATGCCAGGGGTGTTTGTTGGCTACAGCAATGTGAAGAAAGGATACAGAGTCTTTGATCCACTGACCAAGAAGGTTGTAGTGAGCAGAGATGTGAAATTCAGTGAAGCAAGTAGCTGGAAATGGGATGGAATTGAAGCAAATTTGCCCGAGGGAGAACAGATTGATGTTGATCTGCAGCAAGCTGAAAATGAAGAAGTAACTGAAAATGGCTATGATGATGAACCTGTTCGAGGCACCAGGACATTAACAGACATCTATGAGAGATGTGCAGTAACCATAGTAGAGCCTTCATGTTTTGAAGAAGCTGCAAAAGAAAAGTGCTGGCAGGATGCTATGGAAACTGAATTTAAAATGATTCAGAAAAATGATACATGGGAGCTTGTGGATAGACCTGAAAATAGAAGAATCATTGGTGTCAAATGGGTCTTCAGGACTAAAAACAATGCTGATGGTACTTTGAACAGACACAAGGCCAGATTGGTTGTAAAAGGTTATAGTCAGCAGCAAGGGGTTGATTTTTCTGAGACTTTTGCACCTGTTGCAAGGTTGGACACTATCAGACTGCTGCTTGTTTTGGCAGCTCAAAAGCACTGGAAGGTGCACCATTTAGATGTTAAGTCAGCCTTTCTAAATGGCTTTCTTAATGAAGAAATATTCATTGAGCAACCTGAGGGTTTTGAGGTCCCTGGTGAAGAACAGAAGGTTTACAAGTTGAAAAAGGCCTTATATGGCCTAAAACAGGCTCCAAGAGCCTGGTATGAGAGGATTGATGGCTACCTAGCAAGGCTCGGGTTCACAAAGAGTGTCAGTGAGCCTACACTCTATGTTAAGAAGGATCAGAAGGAAACTTTGCTAATTGTTTCCTTGTATGTTGATGATCTGCTAGTCATTGGCTGTAAAGATGAACTGGTAGAAGACTTTAAGAAGCAGATGCAACATGTCTTTGAGATGACTGACCTTGGTCTAATGACCTATTTTCTTGGTATAGAAATCAGACAAGGAAGTGATGGTATTTTCATAAGTCAACAAACATTTGCTTCCAAGGTGCTTGAAAAATTTTGCATGTCGAAATGCAAATCAGTCACTGCACCAGTTGCATTAGGGGAGAAATTGTCAAGTGCCAGTAAGCATGATCGAGTAGATGAGAAAGCATATAGAAGCTTAATTGGTTGTCTGCTTTATTTAACAGCAACTAGACCAGACATTGTCTATGCTATTAGTCTACTTTCAAGGTTTATGCACTGCAGTAATGTGGCACATCTGAAGGCAGCAAAAAGAGTGTTAAGGTATGTCAAAGGAACCATCGATGCTGGTGTAAAGTTTTGGAGGGCAAAGGAGCTGAAACTCTTAGGCTATTCTGATAGCGATTGGGCAGGGTCAGTTGATGACATGAGGAGCACTTCAGGTTATTTTTTCACCTTAGGCTCGAGTGTTTTCAGCTGGAGTTCAAAAAAGCAACAAACTGTTGCACAATCCACAGCAGAGGCTGAGTATATCTTAGCTGCAGCAGCAGTAAATCAAGCCATTTGGCTTAGGAAGATTTTGGATGATTTGAATGAAAATCAAGCTCAGCCTACTGAGATTAGAGTGGATAACCAATCAGCTGTGGCCATAGCCAAAAATCCAGTCTTCCATGGTAAGACTAAACACTTCAAAATCAAATTTCATTTTGTTAGAGAAGCTGAGCAATCGAGGGAGGTTAGCTTAGTTCATTGTAGTTCAAAAATTCAGTTAGCTGACATTTTAACTAAACCATTGGGAGCCAACCGATTTAATGCTTTGAAAGAAAAGATTGGTGTTTGTTGCATACAGCCCAAGGAGGAGTGTTGAAGCTGTGGCCTGCATTGCAACAGAGAACCAGTAGCAGAAAATTGATCAAAGACCAGCAGCAACAAATTGTATAATTTGAGCTGCTACACTGTTTTGAAGTAAAGTAATGAAGCTGGTTCTCTTGGAAGATCACATTTTAGATGTTTTGTTCCTATGGAACTTTGTTCAATTCTTTTGTATTTTGACAGCAAAGTCAGTAGGAAAATTGATTGATGTAATAGCTGGTATGCCAGCCTTCTTTTGTAATCAACTTGCATTATTTTAGTATGTATTAAGTAAGGGCAGTTAAGTTAGTAGGTAACTGTCAAACATTACTTGTAACTCCCATATATTCAAAAATTTGAATGAAAAATACATGACTTCAGTTACAATTCTTTGCTGAGTTTTTTTTGTTCTCTTTTTGCTTCATTTGGTTTGCTTCTTTGTACTGCCATTTATCCAACATAGTCCTCCACTTTATGTGCTCCATCAAGAACCTTGTATAGTTCAAGGCAAACAAGGCCAGTAGCCATAGCTGTTGAAGTGGCAATTGCTGGAATGATTCTTCCAGCAATAAACTTTGCCTTTAGCTTATCCACCTCGGGAATACTATAGTTCCTTGCCCTCATGTTGGCAAGCCCAGCTATAAGATCCATGTGATAGTTTGTATCATCATCCTAGAATTCATGAGATTACATTAGCATTAACTTCCATCAAAAGTTGATTATAAGGTTTCAAGAGATAAATAAGGATAGCACAAAAGGATATCGTTACAAGTTATCACCAGAGAAGATGTAATCAAACCTTTTCAAATTGAATTGGTTTCATCCTGAATCCTGAAGGCAAATTGTTCCTACAACGCTCTAACTTGAAGAGTAACTCGTTAATAACGGCTGCATCATCCACAGAACCAGTGGAAAGACTAGTAGCCCTCTCATCTGTCTCAATTGTCTCAATTTTGACTCCTTCCTTCGGTTGGAAATCTGGGACTATTACCTTCTCAACTGCCTTGGCCAACATCTTAGTATTTTTGACCCAGTCAGGGACTGGGATCCCAAATGTTTCAGCTCTAAGTATAGATGCAGCCATAATAAATTGAAGATGGCTAGGATCAGTAGTTGAAAATTGAAGAGGACGTGGGAATCGCTTTGGAGCAGACCAGAAGGGAGCCCCAGTACTGGTTGTGGCATCTTCAGGAAATGTAAATGTTAACTGCTTCACCCGGCTAACAAAATAGTCTTCAAATCTGAGTTCAAAAGTAACATAATATCGATCAAAAGGTCCAACCAGAAAATGATGCAAACAAAGAATTTTAATACTACCTTAGGCGAGCCCAAGTAACACAATCCTGGAATGTCTCACATTTTTCCTGCTCAAGGCACTGAAGGATGCGCTCTAAGTTATCCTTAGCTTGAGCATCAGCAGCATTTCTCATTGCTGTGGCATATTCAGATGGATTGGAAAGATAAGCATTCACTTCAGCAGGAGTTTTCTCAAGGAAGCCCTCAAACTCAGATCGAGCCCAAGCCAAGCAATGGTCAATGTTGTGTGGAAATGAGTGCACCGTGCACATTGGAGCCTGTTTCTCGGGTGGGTCTCTTGAGGCTCCATAGTTCTCAGTTAGATGAGGAATCACCATCTGGGTGTTGCATTTAGCACCAAGAGTTCCTGACTCAAGAAGTGGTTTCTGGAAATACAAGCACCTCTGATCAACATACAACCTAGCATCGACATTATCCAATGCATTGATGACCACTGTTAGGTTCTCCCAGAAGTCGTCATTAAACACAAACTCAGTTTCAGGACCCACACGATTTTGCAAAGCTTCAATTTTAAGCTGAGGATTTATAGATACAGCAGCAGAAGCAGCAACAGTAGATTTAGCTTGCCCGATGTTCCAATCACGGAACAAAAACTGCCTGCTAAGGTTGCTCTTCTCAATTACATCATCATCAGTGATTGTTAGCTTGCCCTGACTACCACATGAAACACCCATCAATGCCACATTTTTCAGGAACTCACAGCCTAAGGCCCCAGATCCAACTATAAACACTTTTGCGTCCTCCAGATTCTTCTGAAGTTTGGAGCCAAATACTGATATCTGTGCATCATAACGGTTATTCAATGGTTTAAAATCAATGGGGTCCAAAGGTTCAACAGGGAGAGACTCCACTGAGTCAAAATAGAAGAATTGTTGAAAACAAATGATTTATGGTTAAATTTCAGCTAAAAATCAAGTTCAAAAGCAACTAGAATTATATATCAGTTGTGAAAGTAGCACGAATTAAGTTGCACAAATTATCACCTATTTAACAAAGTCTCCTAATTCTTACAAAAACAAAATTGCTTAGTTTGACAGATTAATTTAGTTAAGAAGTGCCTAAAAGTTCAAACGAGTTCATGGAATTGTTACTAATAGAAATGAAGTCCCAATAGCATAATTAGAAGGTGTTAACTATCTAAGCATTGGCATCCCTAAATGCATGTGTAGATAGATAGCATCTAACATACATACGTAACTATGAGAAAAACATATGGAAGAGAGTAGTTCCGGCCAACCTGAAAAAGTGGATGAAATTTTCCAGAACATGCTTTGACTACCTCTTGTCCGACAATTCCTCCAAACATGGCAGCCATGGGATTCAGTACTGCTCTGGCACCAAAGGCAAAATGCGTCAGAAGTTTTGGGTTGATATCTTCCACTCCACCCTCCCCAAGGCATTCATTGATGTTACCAGCAATAGATATAAACTTCTGTGCATCTTCTTCCGATCTAGCAACAGGAAAGCGGCCAATTTCACAAATAAACCTATCCAGTGCTTGAAACGCAATGTGCAGGAGAGGAGGGCGGTCAAACTTCGAGAAATCACTCAGAAGAAAATCACCAGGGTCTTTGAGAGCTGCTCTCAATGGCTTAAAATTCAACACCCTGGGTTGTTTCACCTGAGTGACAATGCCACCTTTAACATATGTACCAAAATTTGTGGTGTCCTCCTCAAGAGTAAATGAGTATGGCCTCACACTTTTAATCTTCCGTGGCTTTCCATCATTGAGTTCTTTCATACCCTGAATTTCAGAGAACACTACAAGATCCCCATCCTCAAACTCAAGCCTTTCATCATCGACACATGATACTAGGGCAGGGTTGTCATTGCTGATGGATGCAATTATACCCGTGTGTGGTTCCTCTCCATCAACATCAAAAACAGTAAACTTAGGACCAAAGTCGCAAAAGACAGTACCAAAAAGGCCTCTAACTTCAGTCTTAATAAATGAAATTGGAGGCTGATGATTATGGCAATAGTCATTATACTCGAGGGATTTTTCAAGACTTATATCAGTGAATACAACAGCCTGCACCCGTTAGGAAAAAAAAAACCAACAGAACACAAGATGACATATGTGCTGAAAAAATAAAGAAATTAAAAACATAAGATGAGAGCAGGGGTGAAAAGAGAACAAATTTTTAGGGGTCGAATAAATTTTTTATTTTTTTATAGTTTATATTTTCATAATTTTTAAAGAATTAAATTAATTTTTTATAATTTTAAAGGGATTAAAGTACAAATACATTTATTAATTTAATTTTTTTCAAAAATTTTAAGGGCTCTAATAAAAATTTTATATTTTAGTGGGCCGGGCCCTGCTAACCCCCTTAAATCTGCCTCTAGACGAGAGAAAGTAGAGGAAACTATGAATACTCGATCACAAATAGTGGTGAAATCGTAGTTTTTAATTTTCTTTTACAAACAAACAATTTTTATTCTCTTTTACAAGCAAACAATCTCTACAACTTGAACCCACGGCATGGAAAGTAAGAAAAAAATCCATGACTAATAAGTCAAATAAGGGTTAAATCTTATTCTTCCAAACTAGAGTTGTAAGCAAAACATTAACGTTTGTAAACTATTTAAGTTAAATTCAAAAAAATTCAAATTTGATTCAATAATTCAATCGAGCTCAAGCTGAAGGAGTTGAATTTAAGTATTTTAATTTTGATTGTAGCAACTTGTGAGCCAAATGAATTTTTTCATTTATAACATATTTATAATATTAAATTACTACTTTACCCGCAAACTAAAATCCAGCCCTATATAATTTTTTTTCTTTTTACTCTTTCCTTTGCAATTATGCCGTTCACTTTCTCTTTTTCGTTCGAGCAGGTAAATGCCAGGGGTGAATTTATTTATTTTTTTTTTTGGATATAGTAAATGTAACTGATTGAGTTTCTACAATTGAATCAAATTCTAGCAAGAGAAGTCAGTGTTGAACTCAAGAAAAACCATGATAGTTGAAGACAAATAATAGTATGAAGATGAAGCAGCATTTCGGACTACTTGCTAAGTCTCTGAAACTCGTTAGTTATAGTGGTTTCTGGAGGAACAAGATGTGCTTCAATGTTTCAAGACCCACGCACACACTATTTCCTAGGAAGCAGCATTTCTGAAAGTCGTTAGTTAGTAACCAACTTTCATAGGAATCTTAGCTAGTTTCTGAGTTTTCCTCTACTTGGCTCTATGCTAACCAATAATCAACAAGAAATATCTGACTATGCTTCACCTAAGAAACGAAAAATAGTTTTTACCACCACTATTGTTGAAAGTAGCATCACAACAGAATACAGATGATATTGAAGTTTCACATAAGGTGCAACAAGTTCCTAAGGCTAAAACCCAGGGTTTATTGGAGATTAGTTGGATGTTAAATAAGTTTAGGCTTAGAAGGGTAATCAATATACGAGATTTTTGGTGAAACTATCTGGATTGCAGAAGAAGAGCCGCAAATAATTGATCACAAAATTTATGCCCGACTGGTGAAAGTTTCCTTGTTTTCAAAGCGAAGGAGAATGACGCAAGACCTTTCCTTTTGTTTACCTTATTTTACATTTTAGTTGTTTATATTTGAAATGTTACGTTTTAGTCACTTATATTATTACTTTATAATATTTAATCACTGAGTCATTAATTGTTATTAATTGTGTAACAATAAGCTGACGTGAGATGTTAAATCATCATTTCAAATAAAAATTTTAGATTAATTTATACAATCGATCTCCATTTTTTTTGTTTTGAGCAATTTAGTTTTTTTCTTTTATGTTTTTTTAGCTTTCCTTTTTTTTTTCTTTTTTTCATTCTCTTCTGCTTCTTCTATTTTCCTCCCTTCACCATTTCTTTTAACATTGTTTTTTTATATTTTCTATTTGTTAAAATTACTCCCTATAATTTTATATTTTTAAACAATTTAATTTTTCGAGTGAGGTGAGCTTGTAAATTAGTTTTAACAAATAAAAAAAATAGGAAAACTACGTTAAAATAAGTGGAGAAGGGAGAAAAAGATGTAGAAGAGAATGAAAAATTAAAAAAAAAAGTTAAAACAACATAAAAGAAAAAAAATTAAATTGCTAAAAATAAAAAAGAACTAAAAGGTGTCATGTTAGCTTACTGTTACACTGTTAACGACAATTAATGGCTTAGTGAATAAAATATTACAACATGATAACGTAAGTAACTAATACGTAACATTAGTGACTAAAATGTAACTTTAGGCAAACAAAAGTGACTATTTTGTTAGTTTGACCTATTAATTATTAGGTTAAAGGGTAATAAAGCTCCGGGAAGTTTCAAAAAAGAAAAATCAATTAAACCTTTTATTATTATTTTTTAACTCAAATGAGCCCTTCAACGTTTGAAATACAATTTAAACAAAAAACCTAAACATGGGCAAAGAAAAAGATAAATGAGTGAATAAATTGAAGTACCTGAAAATCAGAAAGTTTCTGTTTGGTCAAAGTGGTAGTTATGGTGGAAATGACGACAGCATTGTTTAGCTCCTGCAACTTTTGAAGCGAAGCAAGTGCTCTATTCTTACCAACATCATTCTCAGAGAAAACAAAACTACTGGACAAATCCCACATCTCCACCACTCCTTCATCATGCAAGGTCACGGACTTAACACCAGCAAGTATTAGATTCTTTGCTACAGAAAGCCAAAATGAAATTGGAAATCATTAGCTTCACATGACATTCAAATCAAATTAAGTATAGTCCTGCACTGAAGATTATAAACTCCTCACACATTGTGACATGTTCATTCAACACCAGATATATACTCTTTATTCATAAGTAGATGGTTGCATATAAATTCACTCCTGTTGTGTGACACACCACAACTAATGCATAAGAAAATATGAATGTTAACGAAGGGAATTGAATTGATTCTCGACAAACAGGGATAAAATTTACTTTAAACAAGAACAACACACAGCATAACGCCGCATTCATGCAGCAGCACAAAGGGCATCGTTAAAGAATGCCAAAACATCAACACAACAGAGTCAAATGATATTTGAAACTAAGAAAAACACAAAATAATAACAAGAGTAAACTATAAAAATAAATGGTTTAAATTATGTTTTGATCACTAAATTTTAATTTATTACGAAATAGTCACTAATATTATTCATTTATAACATTTTGATCCTTGTGCGATGTGATATATATATATATTTTAATTTTTAACACTTTTTAGTTCTTTATTTTCTTTTTTATTCTTGTTCACGTTTCTTATTCTTTCCTTTCCGTTTTCTTTATCTGTTCCTTCATCACCATCTTCATCTCACCCATAAACTTTCACCATTATCGTCTTCAACATGCAGCTCACATCTTCAACCCACGAACCAAAAACCCCAAACCACTGAAAACAAAACCCAAAAGTTAACAGCAACAAACCCCCAAACCCATGAATTTGGATAGTAGAGAGGAAAAGCCTGATGAGGCTTTGGTGCTCCATTCGCAGATCCCAATGGTGAAATTGAAGCTTAAGAATAGATAAAAAAACATATAGAAAACGGAAGCTGATCCGACGATCGGGGAGGGAGATCGGAAAAAGCTAGGCCACAACTTTGGTTTTATATCTACGAAAATAGACGATAATTTTGAAGAAACGGTAGATAAATTCGGAAAGAGCATGAGAAAACGAATTTGGAAGTGAAGTTTGGGCTCCGCCGGCCACCGGCGCTGACAACCAGCGCGGTGACCCGACGCCGGAGTTGGCCGGATTTTGGATCTGGATTTTAGTTTTGGAGAGTTGATAGAACATTTGAATTGGGGAGGGACAAAAGGAAGAAAGTAAAAATATATTATACGTATATTATCTTAATATTAAATTAAAGATGAGATGGGTGATTAAAATATATATATATGAATAATTTGTGCTGCGTCAAGTAAAATTTTTAAGGGTAATTTATAAAAATAGTCATTTTTATTTGTTTTAGGTTATATTTTAATAATTTATTTTTAAAATGTTAATTTTTAGTCACTTATGTTATTATTTTGTTACGAAGTGATCATTCTACCGTTAAGTTCTGTTATCTCTCTAACGGTAATCCTAAGTGGCAGTCCAACTAGATTTTAGGTACCAATTTGGATTTCTAAATGAAATGAAAATAAATTTTTAATTAAAAATTTAATTAATTAAAATTTTTAAACCTAAACCTTGACTAAAAAAACTGTTAATCTTTTCTTTTTAATTTTTCTTGTGTCTTATTTTGTTCAATGGGTTTTTTTTCATATGATTGGAAAAACTATTATTAAGATCAAAATAGTTGAAATCAGCAATAAGAAAGAATAATTTGGAATACCCACAAAGAGATTGTGAACATACAAGTTGATTCAGATCCAAAAAATTTGATTGAGAAACCAATTATTCAAGAACTGTGAAAGAACTAAAAAATATAATAATTAGGAACAAGAACAGTGAAAGTAACAGTAATTTTCTGAAAATTTTAAAATTAGCTTGAATAAAACATGTTTCTGGTTGCATTTTATGGGATGTCTACTAACGCAAAATAAAATAAATGTTTACAAACAATTTCAAAAAGTAAAAGAAAATATCAAGAATTTTAATTTAGGGTCTTCATTAAACAAAAAAAAATCTAATCTTTTGTTTTATAAAAGAGATAGAGGAATACAAAGAAGACATACCTGAACTCTCAATTGAATCCATCTTTATGAAACAGTCAATTTGATTAGTTAAGGTTTAGGTTTAAAATTTTTAATTAATTAAATTTTTTAATTAAAAATCTATTTTCATCCCATTTAGAAATTCAAGTTGGCACTTATAATCTAGTTAGATTGCCACATAGGATTACTGTTAGAGAGATAACGGAATTTAACGATAGAGTGATCACTTTGTAATAAAATAATAACATAAGTGACTAAAACGTAACATTTCAAACATAAATGACTAAAATGTAACTTGAGTCAAACAAAAGTGACTATTTTTATAAATAAACTCATTCTTAAAATTAGATAACAGTACCGTACTCGAAATGTTATAAATCGGTTAGTAATTAATAATTATTTTGAAATTAATTAAATTAATAATAATGATAATAATAAATAACGCAAAAAAATGGATACCAATTTCAGCACCAAGGCCTTGCATCCCCGAGATGAGGATATTAGAGGCAAAAAGGCGTCGCATTGTCTCGCGGCCATACACAGCAAGTTGTCGGCTGTGCAGATCCTCATCTATATCATTGTGATTGACATCCCTGGAAGCCATGACCGATGGCTCATCCACGCAAGTGTTACTGTAGTTACTGCTGTTGTCCCCTGTGGTTACGATTTTGTTATCAGCAGTCAAATCGGCGGCATCAGTGGTGGAAATGCGATGCTTCTTGATTGGCGGTGAGACAGTGACGTCCTTTATGTTGCTATTATTATTTTCAGACTCTTCTTCTACAACCTCTCCTTCACCTGCTCTCTTTCTAGGAAGCATATAGTGCATTAAACTGCCGAAAATGCCATAAAACCCAAGAAAAACGATCGTCAATGCCGCAAATGTAGACAATTTCATGTTATCATCCATCCTACACATCTCACTTTTATTAAAGAAAAACAACAACAACAACAACAAAGATGGGTAAATCGAACCTTAGTCTTATCATGATTGTTATTAAAATATTCTTTTATTCTTATTTAAGCATTTAAAAGAGAAAAAAAAATTAAAAGGAAAAACGTACCGGTTATGACTCTGATGAAGAGGAGAAAAGAATCCGAGGAAGGAAGGAAAATTCTTTTCCTTTAGAGTATATTTTAATTTTGTTGGTGTGTTTGATTATGCTTCAAGTTCAATGAGGAAATGAGAATGAAAAAGAAGCTTTCCTTTTCCTGATTTAGGGTTTTAACTGTTATAATTTGATTCCGTTTGGTTGTTAGTTTTTTATATTAATTTTGGGTTCCAGTTTTTACATTTGTTTTAATAAAAATAAATTTTATTTATGGCTTTTAGGGTAATATATGATTAAGTTTTAGATTTTTTTATAATTTTTTAAAAATAATGATTATTTAAATAAATAATAATTTATATAGTATTTTCAAAAAATATATAATATTATTATTTTAAATATAAAATATTTATTTTTACAATATAAAATTTTAAATGAAAGAAAAATGAAATCAACTCGGTTAGATTACTCACAATTTTTTAAGATGACTATGTAAGTTTATTTACAATATTTGTTAATTGGTGCCTTTTGATATTTAGATTAATTAACATCTTTTATATATATATATATAGACTAATGTTCTATTTATACTATAGAAAAAAAATTAATGTTTTATTTATAATAATGTGTTTTAATATTAATGTTCTATTTGATAGTATGCTTTTACATTACGTTGATTATTTATTTATGTTAAATTACAGATTAAAATTTTTAAAATTAAAATATACTCTAAGCAAGATTTTTATAATCGAATCGGTGGTCAAATTGGTTAGGCCACGAGTTTATATGGTTCTATTAAAAAATCATTAAAAAAAATGGTTCCATTTTTTTAACTTAGTTCAACCAGTCCATAACAGGTCAATCAATCTAATGCCTTTCTTCGAACAGATACTGTGACTAGTTCGATCCAATTCAAACAACCATGACTCTAAAACTCTACACTTTGTATATTTGAGATTTAATCTTCCTATTTTTACTTTTGTAAATTTAATCATCTACTTTTTAAATTTAAAAACCCACTTTTAAATTATATATTGTCGAAATTATTTTTAATTAATAATTAGCTTGACAAAAATAAATAAAATTTAATTTTGCAACACTGATTTTTATTAAGCAAATTGGAGTCGCCTCTTATCTTTGTCTAAGTATGATTGAACACTTATTAAATATTTAACTATGTTATATAAATTACATAATACATTTAAAAAAAACATTACATTACATTACATTACAAAAATATAAAATGAGTCAAATTTACTTGAAGTCAAGTCTTAAATGTTGAGCTCAAGCTCATATTTTAATGGGCCTAATTTTTTCATGATAATTTAGTTTTAATTTTTGGTTTTTTCATATTAATTTTGGTTTAAGATTTTCACTTATCTTTTATCAAATAAATTTTGTTTTATAGTTTTTTTAATTTTGTTTAGTAAATTTTAAAGAATTTTTTATAAATATTTCTAAAATAAACTTTTCAAGTGAAAATTAATAAAAAATTAATATAAAAATTATAAATTATTTTTACTATTATATATATATAAAGCATTTAAATTTATATTATAAAGATTTTATAATAATTATAAATTAAATAAAAATTCTATTCTATTTTATTCGAAGAATCATAAATTTTAAATTTTTATTTCATAAAGAATCCAGGCATTAATTTTAAATTTTTATTTCATAAATTTCATTTTATTTTATTCGAATTGATTTCCTCTCAATTTAGTTGCTCTAACCCTAATCAAGTTCGATTTATTCTTTTCCTTTTCGTGCATGAAATTACTTTTGAATTAGTAGTAATAAAACTTGTAAAAAGAGTAAATGTTGGTATCTTAACCATGATGCTACCTCACATCATTTATGCCTCCAACATATCATTCTTATTTCATTTAAAAAACAAATACCTTTCTCATTTCTCAGGCAAATTATTTTGTTTTTCTTTTGCCCGAAATATTTTTCATCTTGAGTTAAGTAGAGTTTAAATAATAATAAATTCGAATTTGATTAACATTTATTTTAAAATTTAGGTTTGTTTCGAGATAAAATTGAGCTATTTAAATTTGCACTCAACTTTGAACTTGATCTTGATTAAGATCGTATGTATTTAAGTTTGAGATCGAGCTTGACTTGATAATTAAGCTTAAGTTAATAATATATATTATGAGTTAGTATTTGGTACACTAGAAGTACTTTTTTTTTATTCTATAAACAATTTTAAAAAATTTTCACTATAAGATACTTGTCAACCCCCAACTTTACTTGTGGAGTGTACCAAATATTTTCCCGTATATTAAAGACAAAAATATAATTTAATAATATAAAATATTTAAAATATATATTAAAATTAAAAAAATGATAAGGCTTGTGAGCCAGTAAAGTAAAATATTATTAAACTTGAATTCAGCTCGACTGATCGCTTTAACCTACTTGAGCTTGAAATTAAATCAATAATTATTGAATTGACTTAAACACGAATTTGAGTTGTTTGCAAGCATTGATGTCTTACTTACACATTAAGTGTATGAAACAATGACAAAAGCCCATAACCTTCAAGGCTCCAATTTGCTGTTGGACCACAGCTCACATTTTCAACGAAGCCAGGCCCAGAAAAGAGATGTTTTGCTTTCTTCTAACCAAAATTTCTGACGCTCAAAATTGTGTTTCCAATCAACCATATCATGCTTATGTCACCATCTTTAACCACATAGAAGAAGTTTTAGTATGGATTAAAATTGAATTATAAAATTTTAACGGAGTGAAAGTGTAATTTTGTAATTTTATTAATTTAAGATTACATAATTTCTTCAAAAAGTACCTTAGTTAGTCCCTAACCACCTATAGATAAAAAAAAATCCATATGCTTTTCAATGAGAATAGTGGATAAATTGTTTGGCAGTGATTACGTAAAAATAGTGGTTTTCATCGTAATAAGCTGATTTTGAGTTGACTGATTTAGGGTTTAGATCCTATTTTCTCTACATTTTTAATATGAATTATTAATACTATTAATGGTGTTTAGAGTTGGTGGTTATATTTTTCAACAATGTTATTTTTAAATGTCAAATTTGGGCCCTCCCTTAAGAAGGGCAATGTACTTTTTTGTTTTTTTTTTGTACTAGTGATTATAAACCAATAAAACTCCGAAGTAGTAGTAAGAGATGATGCATCTAAATCTCTATGTAACAATGTTAGAGATGAATCTAGGTATTCTTCAAATCTCTATAATTTATTAAGATTATGACCTGTTAGTTTAATTATGTAGTTAACAATTTTATTATAGTCTCTAAAAATATGTCGAATTTACATACTCTAATTATTAATTTTATATTAATGTTTTCGGTTTTATAATAATGTTTAAAAAATTACAATAATCATATAAATTTATCATATTCAAGCATTCATGTAATATTTATATCAATCATATGTTATTAGTTACAATATTTATATGATATAATAGTAATTATTATGTTTTTTAATTGTAATGAGAATATCCATCATTCACAAAAATGTTTAATTATATTGCTATAAATGTTGTTCGAAGAAATAAATGAGACATCGAACGTTATTTTTTGTTCTTTTAAAGATCAAATTTATAGACTTTCAACATTTTTGCGTCAACATCAAGACCCCACAGTAGAATGGGAACAGAGGATGGTGGGTGGGTATAATAAATAAAACAAAACAAAGGCCACTGTCCCACACTCTAAATAGGAGATACTCTTAAAGTCATAATGTACAACCATCAATGCTGTCATGAACGACTCATGTCATGCTACAGGCACCATTATTTATAATCTATTTCTCCCCCCCCCCCACATCTATTTGAAAAATATTGTATTCTTATTTTTTTTAGAGTAAGTTTAGATAGATAATGCACGTTTACTTGTAATTAGTGTACAAGTAAAAGTAATAATGAAAATAAATATTATAGCAATACTATAATGTGAGATAAGAAGTAGATTAAACATATATCATCACTTATATAAATCCACTTTTAATATTTTTAACTTCAAACTAAATACAATTTTGTCAATTTCAATACATATAATGGAGTTCCTAATAATAAAAAGGATAAAATTGCCTAAGTCCCTGTAACTTTTTTATGATTTTAGAATTTAGTCTTTATATTTTTATTTATAAAAATTTAATTTTTAATTTTTTATATTTCAAAATTTAAGTCCAAATATTAATATTGTTAATATTATTTTGTTAAATTCAGATTCATTACAGCATCATTTTTTAATTACATTAATACCAATGAGTATTTTTTATCCTAAAATGTCACACCAACAAATTTAATAAAAAAAAATTTGTAAAGTAAGGGGACTGAATTTTTCAAAATAAAAATATAAAGATTAAATTTCAAATTTATAAAAAGTATAAGGACTTGTAAGATATTTTAACAATAAAAATAAAAATTCAGCTAAAAATAGATAGTACTAACATGCTAGCTATATTAGTTAGCGGTGTTATTTTCTATTTGATTTTCTTTTGTGAGAAAAAAAAAGCATTGGATGCTTTTTCATTGTTGCATAATAAAGAGTTGAATTTTAAAATTATATTTTCAAAAAGGTTGCCTATACGATTTAGTCATTGTATTCCTTTACGCTACTTTAAAAAAAATAAAAAAAATATACAAAAAAAAACTTTTTTTGTCGTGATCATGAATCTTGAGTCGAGTTGAATTCAAGGAAAATAAAGTTCATATTGATTGTAGTTTTAACACATACACTTATCCTATTATTTGTGAGAAACTTATTTTAGTGCATAATTATTGTAACCAAATTGTTATTATTGTTCATTTTTTAGTTAAGCTTTCAAGGGAAAATATTTACTGTATACTACATATTGATAGTGGATTGCTCTCTGAATAAGATCATGTAGATGTAAAAAGTTTCTAAACTACTTAATCAATTTCTATGCCTATTTTAAAATCAACAAACTCTTAGAAAAAAATTTAACTTTATTAAATTTATATAACAATGAAAAGTGTTGAGGTTGAAGTCCCAACACGTTAGATATGGTTTCAAATAGGGGTTTTTCCTCCCGACTTTATCTAGAGCTCGAGTTTTGTTGAGGATTAGACTCTTGACATGTCAGGTATTATTTTACATAGGGAATTTTGTCTCCCAATAATATCGATGGCCCAAGCAGGTTCACAAAGTAACTATGTCGAGAGCTTGAGTGCCTAAAAAGGTGGTTTGAAGAGCCAATGTTTCGAGTTAGACCTTGCAAAATACGCACAGTTCACCTTTTCAAGCACCCAACGAACACTCAAACTATAGAAAAAATTAAAAGACAGAACCCCTATTGAAAACAATATTATTGTAAAAAAAAAAGGATAGTTTAAAAGAAAAACCTATCCCATATCACTTAAATGAACTTTAGCTTTTTGTTTATAAACCATAATGCTCTATAACTCTTGCAAGAGTCAAATGAAAGGATGGACTCATGTACACAAGAATTTGACTCAAATGCTTAGTTTAGTGCAAATCGTTGGATTTTTTCTTATGCGCGATCATTGATTTCCCTTTATTTTCTCAAATTCTTTCTCTTAATATACCTATTTCTTCTTTTGTAACTTAAAAATTTTACGAGTAATTTATCTGTATTCAGTAATTAAAGTAAGGAAAAAAATGGAATATCATCTTGATATTCCCTTGTGTAGTTCGTAGCGAGTCAAATATTAATGTAGGGAATTTTAATGGGGATGGTCCATGGAGTAAGGTAAAATGGAGCAGAGGTTTTATGATTTTCACACGTTATCATTCCCTTCTCCGGTTATTCGAAGAAGCGCTAAGGCTATTCCCGGTCCCTAACACATTCACCCCATCAATATGTGCTAGATTTGTATTGACATTTAGAATCCCACTGCCACCCTCATTACTCATTCTCCCATTGGGCTCTATTAGTCAATCATTACAAACTACGAAATTCACTGAATTGGGTTGCACGAGTTATATATAGTTCAAATTATTTTACATTTTTATTATAAAATATTAAAAATCATTTTGCATCAATGGACTAAAATTTATTAATCAAAATTGAGATTTTACTTTGACTAAACTCTCATTATAGATGAGAATTATTCGAGAGGAAATTAAAATTAAGCGAAAGATTAACCTTATCTTACCCTTTATTTGGTGCCCTCTATTTGACATGGTATGAGGAATTAGTGAAAGTATTTTGTTTCAAATAAAAAGATCAACAAAAAGAACAATTCAACAGGCTACAAAACAAGACGAAGAAATAGAAGAAAATGAAAAAAAAAAAGAAACTATTGTACGATTCAAAATCTCTATTTATAACCATTGGGGTGGGAAAAGTTAATGAAGAAAACTAACCCACCAATTATTGAAATAAACATATAATGAACAATCATACTAAATACGTCACAAAGCCCCCTAATCAAATAATGATGTGTAAGATGCAAGCAAAAAATAACGATGACACACGAGTGAAAAACGAGAAGCTATCATGAAAAAAATAGTAAAATCAAAATCCAAGCATTTTGGCAGCTCACTTCTAGCCAAGCACACTTATCGTAACAACCTTGCTGTCATTAGCTTTGGGGCAAGCCACTTTATGGCTTCCCCCTTGGTTTTGGGGTGGGGTTAGGGGTGGGAACGGGAGTGTTGCACCTACATAAAATACTCCCTAAAAGACCTTCCCAAGTAAATTCCACTTTGCATGACCACTTCGCCTAGAGAATCTACTAGAAAAAGAGCTACCAAATCCTAAAGGGAATCATTTGGAAGACCATCCTATCACTCCATCACTTCCCAATACAAACTCATGAGAGGATTTTCTTTATCAAAATAAAACACTCCCACGAGATTTTCCAAAACTGAACAAATTTTCAAGTAGAGGGAAAATTGGTTTTCCCAAATCAATTTCAGCATTTCCCAACAATTTCACAAATCCTAAAAGAATTTTTCTAAAAATAAACACAAAATATGATAGGTGTCAGTCATAGTCAATAAGTTAAGTCATGTATCAATTAATGTCAATCTACTGTCCAGATCAAATTAAAATAATGCAGGAAGTCAAATTTGTACAAGGAAATCAGTTTGGGATAGCTCGATTGCCAGGTCTTTACTCTTTTAAAATTTAAAATTTAATATCTATATTTTAAATAAAAATAAAAATAAAAATAAAAATTTTAAATTTTAAAAATTACTTTTCATATTTTAAATAAAAATTAAAAGCTTATGAAAAAAATAAAACCTCTTTAAAATTTTAAAAATATAAAATATAAATAATATTAAATATAAATAAAATTCTAAAATTTAATATTATCTAAACCTGACCAATGATTTTAAATTTTAAAAGAGTACATGGTTTTAGGCAGGGTTTTAAAATTTAATCTCTATACTTTAATTTTGAGAGATCGAGTCCATGTACTTTTTTATTTAAAAATCTTGGTCTCTCTATTTAATTTTGCCGTTAAAGTTAACAATGTCAAAGATTTAGACACTTTTTAACCCTCAACATTTACAGTTTTTCGTCAATTTGGTGCTTAGCCTTTAAAAATGCATATTTTTTTAAATTAAAATTTTCATATTTTAAATAAAAACATAAAAATTAAAAAATCAAATGACCTATGAATTGGTACGAACTGGTCGAACTTAACTAAAAATTAAAGAGTTTTTATTTTTCATAATTTTTAAATTTTTATTTAAAATATGAAAAAAAATCTTTAAATTTTATTTATTTTATTTAAAGTATAGAAACTACATTTAAAATTTTAAAATAGTATAAGAACCTAGAAATCAAGCTACTCCAAATCAATTTCCTTTCACAAATTTAACTTTTTGCATCATTTGATTTGACTTGTAGAGTGAATTGATATTGATTGATATTTAACTTGACTTGTTGACTGTGAATTACACTTGACATATTTTGTGCTTTTTTTCTAAACAAGATTTTTGGGATCAGTGAAATTTTTTAGAAACATTGAAACCGCTTTGAGGAGTCCAATTTCTCCTCTCTTTTTTAAAATTTATTTTTATTTTGGAACATATTATAGAGTGTTTTATTTTGAATTTTAAAAAAAATGTTTTAGTTTGATAAAATAAATCCTTACTAAAGCAAACTTTACTAATTACATCAAGTTAACTCCATCATCCCTTGACCTACCATTCTATTCTTTAAACGGTAATAAGATTTATATTTGATGAGACTCAAATAAGCTCTAAACCCTCTATAAAATATTTTTTTTATTAAAAAGCTCAAGTAGTCTATTGCTCCATTGAGCTTGCAGTAAACTAGACTTGCTCATGGTGGCCCGACACCAAAGTCCGCTTGAAAAGTTGGAGGAATTGGGAAAAAATAGGCTCGAAAAATGGGCTTTGGCAAAAAAATAAGACTTGTTTAAAAAATAGGCTAGGTCTCGAGTAAGATATTTTTGGACCGGGTCCAGCTTGAATTCAAAAAAGGACAAAAAAATCTACTTTTTTATTATTTTTTTAATACTATTTTCTTGTTTTTTTCTCTCTATATTTTGCTACCATTTCACTATTATGTTACTACTTCACTTGTTAAGTTGCATCTATCTTAGTGTTATATAAATATACATATTTTTTAAAATTTATTTTTAATTTGTTAGATTATATATATTTAAAAATTAATAAGGACGGACTGAGCTTGAACAAAATAATTTTCGAGTTGAGCCTAATAAATGAGTCTAATTTTTTATTAGAATTTAACCTCAACCCAACCCGACACATGAATATTCTATAGTAAACTCCATACCTTTTATAAAACATTTCTCTTCGCCAAGACTTTAACTACTCTCAGAACTACAGTGTAAATCACCATTAATAAACCTTCATAAAGCAATCATAAATGCTATAGCTGTGATAACTGTCATCTAAAACAATTAGTTTTATATAATTAAAACCAAAATATTGTGAGGAAAACTTACGAAAATATACGTGATATATTGTCAAAATCATTCTATTAAATTGGTTTATTATTCACCTATTAATTCACATGGCTCAATCGTGTTTCTCCCCTTTCATTGACATCTGAAAAGATTGTTACCAGGACACTTTCATTGAGATAACATAATGAAAACGCTGATGATACGAACAATCTTTTCTTTTCCAAATCTCTTTCCATCCACCTTAAGGTTTAAACTTTGAGTAAACTTTTATTCAAGCAAAACAAAACAGTACCATTTCACCAAATTCCCTTATAATAATAGTAAATAATGACTAAAACAATGCAACATTATTGATATTATTATATTAGATCCACTGTCTCTTAAAAGGGTTAGGCAACTTTTCTTTTTTCTTTTTGGATAATTGCAGTTTATTTATTTATTTATTAAAATCACGATTAAAGTTAATTCTATTACCTTTTTAAGTTATTTGTTTGCTTAAAATGAATGTAGCGAAAGTATTAGATTGCAGTGGTCACTACAACTTGGCACTGCGAAAACTGTGCAAACAAAATAAATAACACAAAAGATTTGTTTATGCAGTTAGATTTCTTTACATTTGTGAAGTCTAAGTTAATGAGTAATTTCACTATCTTTAATCATAAACATAACAAACAATTCACACTCTATCACTTTCCAAGTATAGAGATCTCACCTTTGTACTTAACGATTAGAACACTCACCTCCAAATCCTTCCCTGAGAACCTACACAGTAAACACTCAACAATGTTTATAATTCAGTTTGCACTCTTTCATAAGAATAGTTCCTCAATGAACAGATTAGAATGTACTCAATAAGATCTCATACATAACTTAGACAAGCCTCTTAACATATATCATTATGGCTTGCTAACATAGTATCTAAGTGAATACAAAGTAACTCCTTGAAAATAACTATTACATTATTAACAATAAAAGCACAATCAAATGTGGATATGCTTTCAAAAACAATAACACAATCTCGATTGGTCCTCCATGTTACAAGGCTTGAATTGATTTACTCGTATCCAATCCAATCTTCAATAGCCAAGCATTGGTTTCTAAAGATGGACCATAATATCTTCAATATAACAACAAATTAATAGCTTAGAAGATTATCTTCATAAATTGGCAATCCAAATAAGGCAAGTAATCAAACTACCTCAGTGGCAGTTTGTAGTTGGCACTACCAAGCACCACTCAACAACAATTAACTCATTTGCATCGACAGTTACATTTATATTTTGATTGCAAACAAAATCTTAACTTGGGATCAAAATTATTACTAATTTATACCCATAATAGTTAGTGTTTCTTTTAAGAGTAAATATTCTTGTAACACCTCTCATCCGATCCGGTTACTGGACCCAAGCTATAGGATGCTATAATTGTTAACGGAGTAAATCACATACAATTTCAGCTTTAAAATTCAATTAAACAAAAAAAAATCATAATCCATGCATAATATGATTTACAAACTAATCTGAGTCTCAATCGAGCTTACAAAGCTCTTAAGTTGACCCGAGCACAAATAAGGACTAAATTGAAAAAATTCAAAAATAGGGGTCACACGGTGTGTGATTGAGCCGTATAACAAACTGAAACCGTGTGAAAACTAAATGAACAAATCTACAGTACTCACACGAGCGTGTGGCCAGCCCGTATGACAATTGAGAGCCGTGTGCTTCTAATTCTTCCTATTATCTAATAGACACACGATCATGTGGACAGGCTATATGATGCAAAATATGCCATTAATGCCTACTTCATACCAAACTAAATCAATAGCCTGTTTGATGACCCAATGCACATTTAAACCAACTCAAAACCAGGATCAAGTTAATAAAAAACATACCAATTTATCACATTCTAAACACATTCAAGTATTATAAAATATGAAAATTCATAATTTTTTTTTTGCATTTATTAAAATTTAAAATATTCATAAAATTATAAAAAAAATTAAAAATTCTAAAAAATGATTAATTTTCTATTAGCTATTACAATCCACTGCACAAATTATTTGTAATTGAGAAATGTTTGCAAATATCACATCACCATCATTTTTTCCCCTTTTGATGCACTCTGCATTATTAATTTACAAAATACATATATTTAATGCTTTACTATAGATCTATATATATAGGGTAAATAAATCATATGAAATCACAGAATCCATTAGAAAAGAACAAAGATCATCAACCTTTGAATTAATTGGCAATTCAATAGATTCTGCATTTCTCCTTTAATTTAATGCATTCTTCCAATGTAACTGAGTTCTCAATTAGTCTTTGCTTAGAAAGTCTCTTAAACACTTTGATTTACATCTCATCCCTTATTCCTTTAACGGTTCTTTATTTAGCTGGCTAATCTTCAAGTCTATTCTGAACAAGAGGGAGATTCAACTGAAAACTACTAAGATTGGTCAGGAAAACGATATTCTTTCTTAAACAAGAAAAGGTGAATGATGATCCATTTAGCACAACAATAGAAACTGTTGTCTTACCATCATCACCCTCTTCTACTTACTTCCCAAATGAGGACCATAAAAAAAGATCCAGTGAAGAGAAAGAAAGGACAATTCAGCGAAAGGTTGTACAGTCCAACAATGGGATTTTAGGCATTTAATTTTTTTTTTATGAATTTTCGATTTTTTAGAATTTTCTAATAATTTTAGTTTTTTTTGGATTTATCCTTACAAAAATTTCTATAAGTAACAAATTGATATTTTAGTTATAGTTTAGGGACCAAATTGGCTATTAAGCCTAGGGGTGTTTAAACGGTTAATCGAACCAAACCAGTATTAACCAAATAAATCGAACTTTTTAATCCTTTAACCGTTAACCGAACCGAAATTATTTCAAAAAAAATTAACCGAACCGAAATATTTTGGTCAACCGAAATTTATATATTATTATTTTTTGTTAAAATAAATATAAAACATATCAAAAAAATAAATTGATAATATTTATTTGACCGAATTAATCGAATTATCCGAACTAAAACTACATATAATTTGTATTATTAATTATTAAGTTCGATTAATTTGGTTAATAGGTGTTTCAAACCGAATTAACCGACAACCAAACTTTCAAAAATTAATTAACCGACCTCTGACCAAATTAGATAGGTTAATCGACTGATTAACTGAATTAGATCGGTTCGATTGGTTAATTCGATTTTAATCAGAATTTGAAAACCCTTAATTAAACCTATTAGTTAATATGTTAAGTTATCAGTTTGTTAGTGATCATTTTGTAACTTTCATATTTGGGTGATGAAAATGAAAACTTAATATTAATTGGATGATTAACGATGTAGCTTATCCGAACATATTTGAAGAATAATAACTTAACGATCATGTTGATATTCATCAATAAGTTAATGAAGGAGTGACCTAATTATAACTTTTTATAATTAAATAATTGAAATATAAATTTACTGATAATTGAAGGAAAATAAATATAGTTTATATTTGTTGGCGAAGTACGTACTGAGTATTAATTAGATAGTTAATTTAGAGTTTATCGGTCACCAAACTAAATAATCGATATTAGTAGTTTAATTTAAATTCCACGTACGTATTTTCATCGATTAATTATACCAAAAATGTGAAGAGAGATAAGATTGATTTGAGAAAGGGAGTCAACATCTGAAATTTGATGGAGTTTTTGAAGGTAGAAAATGGATGGTAGAGTCACATCTGAAAATTATTGATTGAGCATTGGAAGAAAAAGAAAAGGGGATGCATCATGCATGGTAAACATTGGCTACGACTGATACGTAGCCATTTATATTGTCCTATTCATGTCTAGATAAAGTGGATACATACATGGTACTGGTACTCTGCTTGCGTGATGATATATATGTTACTTTTTCTCCTACAACTTATCATCATAAATTCATAATATGCTTTTGTACAACCCAAGTGTCATGTCACATTTTTTCTCTCTCACACACACACATATATATATATATGACTATGAGGTATAATCTTTAAAATGTTATTTTTCATTTTTATTTCAAATAATCTTTCATTTTCTAATAGATTAAAGAGTAAAGTTTCACTCCATTAACCATTCAGAGACACTTAATATATATATATACACGTATCATTAATGTGAAGGTGTTGGAGATTTGTTTAAGGTTGATTTGATATAGTTTGTGAGAAAAATAGGATGTTGGGTGAGTTTATTAGAGTTTTAGGTGTTATAAAGTAACATATATTACAATTTATAAATATGTAATAATAAATGCTTTATAGTATAAAATATGAATAATTTAATTAAATAAATAAAAGTATTTGTTTAAATCATGTTTAACTTCATTTATCCCTTCAAACTCTGATGTTTCATTATCAACTCTCATATATATAATATACTTAATTTAAATTAATTTTCAATTAGGCATTGCTATTATTAAGTTTAGGTATGATATTATTTATTATAAAATAAATTCTGATTGCCAAAAGAAAATTATGTTACCATAATATTTTATAATAAATATATTTATGTTGTGTTTGTTTCGCTAATAACAATTTTTAGAAAATGATTTCAAAAAAGAAATTATCAAAGAATAAAATATTTTATACAAAATCATTAAAAAATTAATTTATATTTTAAAAAACATTTTTCGAAACCTAAATTTCTTTTATTGCTTTTAAGTGAAGGGAGTTTATTAGCGTTATATATACTTCACATTTATAGATTGGGAATAACCTAGATTTATATTGCAATAAATAAGTGTTTAATTATTGTAGTTTGAACCTTATGCAAAATATATAAATTCCTCAATGGTGGGGCTTCTAAAATAAGTAAATAATTTTAAAATTTATGAAAAAGAAGACTTGTATGGCTATAGCATTTATTACTTATTGTATTGGTGTTATGGTTTTTTGTTAACTCCCCAAATAAATAAATTTTAATATGGTTTTTAAAAAAATCTAATTTATCAGTGAATTAAGTAATTATTTATAAATTACAGAAATAATAAGTTATAAGAGAGAGAGAGGGGAAATAGAGCAAAACATTTGTATTTGAATAGAGTGAGCAGAGTGCACGTGGCTAGTCAGAAATAAAGATGTACCCAAAACATATTACACCAGCATGTAATCAGGCAACTACCATGCTATTAAGTACGGCTAAACAAAATTCCATTCAAAAATATCGAAAAACATTTTAAATTTTGAATTAATTGAAATAAATTATTTGAATAATTTAATTTTTTTAATTAATTCGAATCAAGTCGAATTGAATTTTATAATTCGAATAATTAATTGGTGCAAATTGATTACTCTCAACAAAAAAATTTTAAAAATAAAAATATTTATAAAAATTTCAAAATTTATATTTTAAAAAAATCTAAAGAATATATAAAGAAAGTTAAAATTTTAAATTTTTTCTAAAATGATAATCTTGAGACTTAAATTAATTAATTAATGATTCAAGTTTATCATATTAAAACATATTTTTTTCTTCTTAATTTACTTTGAAAAAGTGTTCAAATATATATATATATATATTAACATGAAATTAGTTATATTGTAACAAAATTTTAATTTAACATATTTAAAAATTTAATTTAACTTAAACAATTTCAGTTAATTTGACTCAACTCTACTTGAATTTAATTTTACTCTACTCAGTTTAAAAAATTTTAAATTAAATTAAAATAATAAAATAAGATTTAACTTAAAAATTTTTAATTCGTTTCAATTCAACGTTTAGCCTAGTTAACAAAAGTTACCCTAACTCAGATACCCATTAACTGGAGCGCATCCATCCCGCATTCTCATACTGTCCAACGTGCTGAACACGCTCCCCTTACGTTTTGACATTTAGGGGAGAAGGACAGGATGTAAGTAAGCAGGAAAGTGATTGGCGAGTGGTGAATAGAAAGAAGGGGGAGAATACAAGGGCCGCTGGGGAGGGGGGGATGAATACGAGCCATGTCATGTCCATTCCCAGTGGGGCCACCATGTGATCTTATAAAAAAATCGTTACATTTATTTTTCAATACTTGTGATGTTTATAAAATAGTAGGAAGTGAGAAATGTAATTGATCGTCCCATCATATTCATCATCCAACATCCACCCTACTTACTTGTTTTTCTTTTTATCTTTCTCTCTCTGCGCCCATCTTTTTCATTTGAATTTTCTTTTCTTTCATTGAAAATTAAATCATCTTATCCCTCACGAATAAAGAAGAAAAATAATAAACACAAGCAAATCTTTCCCGTGAAAGGATCCCATGGAGCACTACTTCTTTCAATGAACCCTAAACACCCTCAATTATCATAGTCTTATTTGACTGACCTAATCAAACAAAAGCAGCTAATAAGGGTTTGTGAATTGTGAGTGATTGATAAATAGCTTGGATTTTGTAATCTCTCCCAACACTTGGATTTCAGATAAAAACAAAATCCCAGGTGGGAAAATTTCATCACAACCCATCAACAGTTCATCACCAAAACCCCTACAGTTTTTTTTTTCTTTCTTTTTTTTTTTCCATTTTGTTTCGAAGTCAATGGATTCTGCCTCCGCAGGGAGTGACAATAGCATCAAAGAGGCTATACCAGCAACAGCTTCAGCCCTGCTGTCCGCGGCTTCACAACAAGGAGGAGGTGGTAGTGAGTCGTCTCCTTCCCCAGCTCCACCGAGTAGGTACGAGTCACAAAAGCGTCGAGACTGGAACACTTTCTTGCAGTACTTGACCAACCATAAACCCCCATTAACACTAGCTCGTTGCAGTGGCACACACGTAATTGAGTTCTTGAAATACCTTGACCAGTTCGGCAAGACTAAGGTTCACATAACCGATTGTCCTTATTTCGGACATGTAAACCCGCCTGCTCCCTGCGCTTGCCCACTGAAGCAAGCGTGGGGTAGCCTCGACGCGCTGATCGGACGGCTCAGAGCTGCTTATGAAGAAAACGGTGGACGTCCAGAATCCAACCCTTTTGGCGCAAGGGCCGTGAGGATTTATTTGAGGGAAGTGAGAGAAGGGCAGGCTAAAGCTAGAGGGATTCCTTATGAGAAGAAGAAGCGAAAAAGGCCCACCGTCACAACTACGGCTGTCGGGGTCAATGTGTCCAGGACTTCCACTCAACCAGTTGATGGCGGTGGGGGTCGCGGCGGCATTGGTGGTGGAGATGACAGTGTTGGTGCTAAAACTGGGGCAAATGTTGGTAGTGCCACCGCAGTTGCTGCTGCTACCACTAATAGCGTATAGTTCTTTTTCCCTATTAACAGATTCTTTTCCTCTTTTTTTGCCTTTAACAGCTGTTTTAAATGTGATTACGAGTTATATATATCTGGTGGTTCTGTCGAAAAATTGGATTGACATCCCATGAACCAAATTTAGAATTTAGGTAGAATTCTAGTTTTAATCTCTTTCAATCAATCTCTCCTACTTTCCCCTTTCTCTACTTTCTTCATCATTTCTTGCTATGCATCTACTTGAAAAAGGAATATAACAAGTTTTAATCTTTTTTCCCTTTCTATTCCTTCTTGTACGTTATGTGTGAATGGTTTTGATGGGTAGAACTAGGAAAAACAGCACCAAGTATTTAAATGTAATATTTTATCATTATTTTTATAAAGATTATATCACAATTTTATCATTTTTGATGTTCAGAATATAATTTTATCATATATTAATATATAAATAGCGGGTGATATTTAAAAAAAGACTATCATATTTTTGCTTCTAACTATTAATCCATCAATCTTTTTCTCCTTCCGTCTTCCCCATTCCAAGACAAGGAGCAAAATTTCATCCTCATTCCTCTGCAAGGAACAAATGGGTCACTTTAGATTTGGGTTTCAATCATGCCAAGGAAACTTGGCTTCTTGTCATTATTGATATCCCTAATAGGTTTCTCTTTCATTCCTTGTTTTGAGTTTTTGACCTGGTTCCGGTTGGTAAGCTCCAATCAGATGCATGCATATGTATGGAATTCACTATTTATGGAGAAGAAATCTATTTTAGTTGGAAAAAAGTTGAAGAAAGTTACACTAATTTCCTTTCCTTCCCCACAGGGCGGCCATACATAATAATGTACAAGGAAGGGACCATTAAATCTTGAACAATTTCATATAGATATAAATTTCCATTTTCTAGTTTTGTTTTACACTATGGTTGTGTGAGTGTCGGGTTAAGATTTGTTTGTAACTATATCTAAGACAAACTTAGGCTGGTTTGGAATGAAATAGGGCAAAATCTAGCCAAATGTTTTCTAGTTTTATCACAACAACACTTTACAGTTCTCAACTGTGCATCTGGTCCCGGGGCTCCCCCGTAAAGGGCAATACTAATTCTGCTTTGCTTTGATTTATGTGTCTCTCTCTCTATATATATATGCACACGTGCGCCTCTCTGAATTTACACATCTTGCTCGTTCCGTTTCAGGTGTTTTCTGCTTTATATCTTCATCATCTACGATTTGAGTTTAAAGGATATTAATTCACTTCCATCTCACCCTCTCTTTATTCTCCGCATGAGCTTTAATAATTTCTCTTTCTTATGCTATGAGCGAGAAAAATTGAAAAAACTATGACTGCCTCTAAATCTGAATATTTTGAACGTTTATAAAATACAAATTAAAAAAAAATTGTTGTTATTAATAAATTTTATTTTTATTTAATTTACAATTAATTTAATTTTTTATTAGATACAAATAAATTTTTTTATTTACTATAGTCAAAATTCAAATCCTTTAACTATTCTAACTTACCGTCTATTCGCCGAGTGTTCATCTCATTGTTTTTCAAACCGGATCAGTGGTTAAATCAATTAAGTCACTAGTTCGTTAACCTAATTGGTCTAATTAAAAAATTTATTAAAAATTTAAAACATGATTCAACTATAGGTTCCATCGGTTTGCATTAATTTACTATCCAACTGGGTCAAAGTTACTCTCTGAACAGATTCTTAATCTGATCTAATTCAAATAATACTGGTTCACTTTTTCCAGAAATAACCTGAGTTGAAAGCATAATTGTACCAAAAAATAGTAAAAATGACTTAAAAACATCAAATAAAATTTATTTTTAAAAGTACTATATAAAATATATTGATTATTTTATTTACTTGAAAACTTGAAAAAATTTAAGAAGTTTTTAAAAGAAATTACCAAATAATATTTAAAATCTGTTCTAATGAACTCAACTCACTCCTACCTATGCCACGAAAGCAACGTTTCTTTCAGTGATAACAACAAACGAAAATTATGAGGGCTGCTGGGTGCAAGCAAGTATCAATAAATATTTAAAAACAATCCTTGTCAATGCTGCCCTTATTTTATTTGAGTAATTTCACCACCTCAGTATGAAAAGGACCAATAGCCAACCTTTTCTTCGCCTCTCTATATATTGCATATTATTATCAGCATCAGTATCTCACACTCTATATCTATATAATGTTCTGTTTTACTATAATAACCTAGACCACAAGTCACTCCACAACAAAACCCCATTTCTGATTTTCAATTTGTAGACCCCTATCCAATTAAATATTGCTATATTTATTTCTTCGCTTCGGGACCATCATATAAATCTTAAATTTTAATTTCTAGGTAGTGTTGGCCTTTTGTTCTTGTCGATTAAAAGGAAAAAAAGAAGAAGCATTTTGCTTATAATTTCGGCAAACATTCTTCTTTCTTTTCATGCATGTATGGTTTAAGCTATTTCGTTGTTTATCACTTGGTATAAATAAATCTCATTATCAGGATAACTTTTTCTTTTCTTTATATATTAACCCTGCTTTTTCTTGACTGATTTTACAAAAAAAATTTCCAAAGTAGGAGCTAGTAGATCACATTTGTCTCTAGATCTAATCATCCGTAGATAGTGTTTGGTCGATTTTGATCCTACATGTTAGTATAGGAGTAGGGGCCAGAGAGTATCGAGCGAGTGGAAGGAGCACAAGGTTCATTAAGAAAGGGATACCCTACTAATTCACTTCACTTATTTCTTTTGTCTCCATTCCCTAACCAAGGCCAAGGCTAAGGGGTTTCATACACTAGTTTCTCTAGTTTGGGCTTGATGTATTCATTGTGTTTTTGTTTTGCTTAATTAATATCATCATTAGAAAAAAAAATTAAAGAAAATGTTGGAAACTTTGACTGCCTTTGGAGCAATCAAAGTTTTGGGCGTACACATATTTGACTTTTTAATGGTTTATGCTTTAATATTAGTTAACAACAAATGATAAAGAAATTCATGGTAAATTATAATATTATCATCGTCCATTTGATTTGTCTTGAAGAGGAAGGAGAGGAGTTTGACTTTTGGTGGATACTTATTTCTATCATTATCCTTATCTTTCAGAATATTTGAAGCTGTTGGGAAGCTTATTTATAAAGGTTTTTATGTGATAAATGCTCAATATAATTGTTAGAGTTGTGTGACCTGAATCATTGTTAACGAATCCTTGTTAAAGAAATAAAATACAGTGGCAAGATAAGGGGATCTGTGTAGGGCTTAAGGTCGAGGGCATGCTGCACAAGTAGAATATATATAGAACTACACTTTTTCTATTTGACATTAATTAGAATAAAGTTTTTCAACCTTTAAAGATATATGTAGTCGAAACTCCCTTTGTATCGTTCAGTTTTCAACATTAGCACATTTCTTCTCCTCTGCCCATGGTTTTTTCCCGAAAGGGTTTCCATCTAAAATCTGTGTGTTTTTATTTTTTTTTCTTATTGCTTTGCTATTGTTCTATATTGTTATTATCAACGTTTAGTTTTAACAATAATTAATGAGAGAAAATCGGTTTTTAAATGAGTGGTTCAAGCCTATCACAACATTGTTAGTTGATCACTTGAAGAGGCTTATAAATAGGTTGTTTGTGCCACACACTTTTGTGTAGTTTTTTATTGTCTTTTTAACAGTTTTGTTGTGTTTTCTTATAGTTGTTTTGTGACACTCTTTTAGGTATTCTTTGGAAAGTTTTATTGATTGTAAAGTGAGGGATTTGGGATAATGGTTTGTAATGATTTGGGTTCGACTTTAGGGCTACAATATTTATGTGTATAAAAGGTAGTTTGGACTTTAGCCAATCGTTGTACTAGATATAATGTTGAAGAAAATTATTCTTTGAGTGAGGTACTACAAAATAGGATCGGTGAACCTGAACTACACTAACAACATTGCATGTTATCTCTCCCTACTTTGCTCATTGTTTTATTTTACATTTAATAAGTTTTGTTCGATTATGTTCCAATCTCTATTAGAATTTTTTTTTACAACCAACCAAGTTATTTCTTTGAACAATAGTTGAAACGTAGTGTAGATCGAAGACTTTTTCAGAAAATAGAGTATTTTCATTTTTATCTAATTATATTGTTTGATAACACAATCCACTCACCTATTGCTTTTTCTTTTTTTTCCTTTTAAGTTATTTTTCAGTAAAACAATTTTTGTCATAAGTGGTTTTTCATTTTTATATAGTTAGAAGCAATATGTAAATATCTCAACAAGTCATATGAAGAGACATTTTGTAAGCACCTTTGGTTTCAATTTCGATATACTGATGCAATATGCTTCAAATTCCTATGTAGAGTGGTTTGAACATAAGCTTGTCGATGGTGAATAATGTTGACCCGATCTCATAAATTGTTGAAGCAACATCCAACCATGTACTTTATTTGGAAATTAGGGTTGCTTTCAGGAATCAAGTATAATTGAGGGGCATGATGAGTTGATAGATCTTACTCATAGTCTACAAATATAAATATTTTTTAATTAAAATAGATTATATTTTTTGTCAACACAATTGAAAGTGTAACGGGTCATACACAATGAAGTAATCTAGAAATTAAAACGAGAGGGACTAAATTGAATAGTTCAATAAGTCTCAAGGATTTATGTTGTAATTAACCAAAAGTTGGTTAAAACCCTAGCCTATTTATTCCTCACTTGGTCGTAGGAGAATTAAGGGGTTAATTATTTCTTGTATTCATTTCTCTAGCTGCATTTTACAAGAAAGATTTGGAAAAATTCATTCTTCCAACTTTGAGATTGAAAATCTAGATAGTGTAAATTCGAATGATTAGATTGCTTGCAGTATCTCGGCAAAGTGGAACTCAAACTTACAAGGTTTTTCCAAACTCCTAGTGGGATCACCTTTAAAGGAGGAACGTTTGGACGATTGTGTGTTTTCAACAACTAAATTTGATGTTTGTACAAAATCGGAGAAAAAATCGAATGAGGATGTTGACTAGTCTTATTCTAAGTATTAATTCTTCTACCGTTTCTATGTTTTAGATGTATGTTTTATTTTTCTGTTATGCTATGATTTGATGCATGTTTGATTTATTTAATTTTTCAGACTTGCAATCAAATTCCAACATGTGTATAAGTATAAAACTATACTTATAGTCCTACAATTTGATATTCTTGTCTGCCAATTTCCATCGAGCTTTCATGCCACTAGAAAGTAGCAAAACATATTAGTGGCAATTTAATTTGTCGAATATTGAAGTTTATCTTAAATTCCTCTAGGATGCATTGTTGTATTTCATGATTTAGATACAACATCCATTCGAACTACAAAATTTCTTTACATTTTATTAGGAATTTGAAACTTATAAATGAACAACATTTTCATTATTCTTATGGAACTAATGAAAACATTTTATCTCTACTTCTACTCTGGAACACCCTGTTACCCAACCCGATCATCAAGTCTAAGTTACAAGGTACCACATTTATTGCCGAAACAACTACGATCAAATTACATTAAATTACAAACTGTTAAACATTCAAATATAACCAAGATATGTGTATAAAATGATACATAATCATTTTTGGGTCTTATACGAGCTTACAAAAACTCTTTTACTAACCTGGGGTCGAAATAGGACCAAATTGTAAAGATTTCAAAATTTTTGGGTTGACATCGCTACATCGAGGGTTCCTCGTCGCGACATAACTCTTTTTTTTATGCTCGTCGTGACCTTGGAGCAATGGCGTCGTTGCGAGAATTCTACCCTGTTTTTTGTCGCGACACTAGGGGTTTATTGTCGCGACGTGACAACCTGTTACTTCTATAATCAACCTAATACAAGTTTGAAATGACTTGAAAACCTTTATATATATTGCTATGCTATCAAATAGTAAGACTTTCATAGATATAAAGTCAAATTGTGCCTAAAATGGTAATCTCTAAACATTGATTTCAAGGCTGAATTTCAAACTTTATATGTCTAAAGTCCATCAAAATTCTATGCCAAGCATGACCTTTAACTTAAAACTCAAAGCAACTAGATGAGCACATCCAAACACAATCTTTAAACATTAACATAATGCCACATCACATACAACCTAACTATTTAGAAGCATTTAACCAAAAGTCCCCAAGTACATGCCATAAAACTAAAATGAAATACAATTTACAAACTTTATTGAGTCGTAAATGGTAGCCTGAATGTTGACTTTAAGTCTCGAGGCTTGGAGAAATACCTGAACCTGCGCACAAAGAAAACGAAACAATATGCTGAGTGATCAAGCTTAGTGGTACCTTTTCGATTCAAGATAATATAAACATTTACAATGATCATGCGTAACACCATTACACAATTTAACCAAGTTATAATCTACCAATCTAACAATGTCACATCTTAAATGCGAGGGAGTATATGAATATGGCAAATAATTAATGCATTAGTCAGTATTTGCAAGGCAAATAATCTATACATATCATTTGACAATTATCATTTTTCATACCTTATTAGCTAACACTATCAAACATATATCACACATCTCTATATATAATTAACATTATACTATTCATGTTCCATGGCATTCATATAATTATCTTGTTTTCTTACCATCTAAACTCGTTTTTGTAGTCTATCAACTCATTTATATTTATTTCGACATCATATTCTATTGTCAATCTATTTCTTTACATATTTAAGTTTTTCCAATTCTAATTAAGATGTTATGCTCGATGGAACCCTATTAAAATGGACACGAAACATGGGTAAACTACACCACACACTTAAATTACAACACACCATGGCATCGAAGTGCAAAGCTCGAAGGCATCAAATGCATTTTAATATGCTAATACATCCCTCCACCACACCATATTATACTCGATGATCTACAACAAATGTTGGATCCTAGTATAACCTGTAATGATCTTCGTACAAACACATATCTCACACAAGTGCACATACGACCCTATTGGCATTCCAATCGTATCTTAACCTTTTACTAAGTTCATATGGGCATCAATTATATATATGTAAATATTTCCATACCTTTAATCATCTTGTTCGCATGTTCATTCCCTGTATTTAGTCACATGCATTTCATACTCTGTGTATTGTTCTATCGCATAACAATTATTTTGCAATTTAGTACATATATTGTTTTTTAGTCAAATTCATAATCACAACCCCATTTCATCATCAAACGCACATATTACATATTATAAGATATATTTCAATATAAATTTCATATCACATATCATAATTTAAGTATTTCATACCATTTCCCATTTTAGTTATCTATCTTGATGTTCCATATCAAATTTAATCAAAACATTTCATATTATCATAATAGACTCACCTCAATGATTTAACAATGTAAAAACATGCATATAAAATCAAACATTTCTATCTCGAATCATAAAAGTAAAAATCGAGGTTTTCTATCCCTGCCAACAATTCATGACCATTTTGTTTTTTATTCAATTTGGTCCCTAATGTATGAAACTAACAATTAAGCTTTACAATTTAGTTTGTTTCATATACTAAGCTTAATTTATATCAATTTCACACCTAATTCTTCAAGAAATCAACAATGGCAACTTTCTAAAATTTTAACAGTTTTACAAATTGGTACATGTACTAGCTAAATCAAGCTCTCATGACCTCAAATCTATAAAAAAAATTACAAGAAAATAACTTGAATTTCCTACCAAATCAAGTAGTTGAATGTTAAAATATCTAAAACGATTTTTCTTTAGCTTCAAAAATCGAAGATAGTGAGTTGAGGAAGAAAGTGGTGGTTTTTCTTAGCTCGATTGACATTGTCATTGTTGCCAGTGTAAGAGGACGTGGGTTCGAGTGCATTGAAGCGTATTATCCCTATTTGAAGGTTGGGGAGGGGATATGGGTAGTTTTAGGCAATATATTAAAAAGAGCAAATATGATAAGAACATATAATGAGATTAATGTTAAAAAAGAAAATCCAAAAAAAACCCTTAAAATGTGACATGAAAAATAAAATAAACACCACATAAAAACCATCAATATTTGAAATAAACATGATACCAATTATTTACTTAAAGATAACACAAATTTAATGTTTATCATTTTTTTCTTTTCCTTCATATTCTTCGTATTTTTCTTCTTTATCAACCCCCTTTTCTCACTCTTTGTAAAAAGAATACCACTTGTGAAATCCTCAAACCCCAATGCTTATAGTATGTTCATGTATTTATTTTTTATAGTAGTTATAGGTTTTACCTTATTTGTTTCGAAATTCACATTTATATATAATTATTATGTGAATGAAATTAAAATTTTCAAAAATACATGACAACTTTCTAATTTTTACTTGTAAAATTTAAATTTATTATGGTTAAAATGTGCTCTAAGAACCTATATTGTTTGTACATTTGAAATTCCATCTCTTTATTTTTATTTCAAAGAATTTATTCTTTTTATTTTATGGATTTAAAAATACAATCCCAATTGTTAAACCGTTAAATTCTTTTATTAAATTCAAGCTTATTACAAATGTTATTTTCTTGTTACATAATTATTAAAGGCAAATTTAGGGGGTGGCCTGGCCCCATCCCCCTAAAATGAAAATTTTATTATTTTAGCCGTTTAAATTTTAAAAATTTTAAACTAATAAATCTAAAATTGTACTTTAGCCTCCCTTAAAATGATAAAAATTTAATTTAAATCTTTAAAAATTATAAAGATATAGACAATTTAATTTTGGCCCCCTAAAAATTTTTCATGGCTTCACCCCTATTGATTATTAAGGTTTTTTTTTGTAAAAAAATCTAAAAAGAAAAAAATACCAAATTCCTAAAACTAAAACTAAAAAGAAAAAAGAAAATACAAAGATTTAAGCATATTTTAACCTTATACTATCAATCTACCATATGAGAAGGGTACAAGAGAAATTTATTACAGATTAAGATCAGACCACTCCCATGGGATTTTATCCTTAAACTTTTGTCGGTAGAAACGCCAAGTAATTCTAAAGAAGGCTTAGCTTAGGTGTTCACATTAAATGATTGATGACTCGTATGGTTTTGATTGTAAATCAAAGTTGTGCGTCTGGCTTTTCGCAAACAAACAAAGACCATTAATATGATAATTTAATATATGATTAATGAGAATGTTATTAAAAGAAGAAAGCAACATTTAATTTTTAATTTAATTATTTCTTTCAAATTAATTGTTAATTTTTTGGGATATTAATCTTTAAATTTAATAATTTTAATTTATATGATGACATTAATTCTAAAATTATACTACATTTATCACCTAAAAATTATATAAAATATTTAATAAACTATAATTAAGATTTAAAGGAAGTTGCCAATATCATCCTTATGGAATGCTTAAATTTTGTAATTATGATCCCTCTTTTGCTCATAATATGTAAAGAAAATTAAGAGAAATTACTTAAGAAAGAATATGAATTAATATTATATAATCATATATTATCAATAGATTAGATAACTACATATCGTTTAAACTTTTTATGTTATACATATGATACAACATGAAATAATTTATAGGTAATCTTTCGCTAGGAACAACCCACGTGCAATCCTCTATTAGAGATTATAGTGACCCTTTGTTGAGGACAGTTCGTAGACGATTTATCGTGCATTTTGTCTAAACCAACTCCGAAACAACTTGTTACACACCTTTCATGATAAATTACATTAATTTTAGATAATATTTAATCATTTAATTTAGTAGAATCAAATATAAATTTATATTATTATTATTATTATTACTTTTTGAAAGCAACATCTATATTTAAGGTAGACAAGATAAATACGTGACTTTAGAGACTCAGCGCTGGTACTGTTTTATATTTTCAGCTTCTTTTTGTCATCTTGTGTTACAATGTCAATATTACATTTCCCACAGTTAGGTGCAAGTTTTGAATGACATTTAATGCGAGAGAAACCCCCAGAAAAGGAAAAAAGAAAATCGATATTAATTTCCAAGAGATGGTTAATTATATATGAAAAGCAAAAAGCAATCTCTTCGACAACAAGAAGAATGTATATAGGGTGAATTAGGCACATGGGCCGGAGGGGGTTTGGGGGTTGTTCGGAGAACACGAAAGAATGAGAAATAGACAAAGAAATTTGATTAGCAATAAGGAGAAACAAACAAGTGAGTGAGTTATGAAGGTGGACCCTTAGCTTGGCAGTTGGCAGCAGAAAGAAAAATTCTAAGGGGTGTCCCCTCTCCTCTCCTCCCCTGTTGAAAAACTGTAGTTTTGGTCGCCGACACTATATCAGGCACCTGCACTACATACACTACATTTCATTTATCTGACAAATACGCATTGCATGTTCTTCCCAATTTATCTTCAAATGCCGACTTCTTAATTTGGCGTTGCCTTCGCTTTTAGTCTGCTATTTTCAACACAAAGATGCTGTGGAAAAAAGCAAACGAGTGGTTGGACATGGAAATATTGGAAAAAGCAAGGATTATTCGGTCTGCAGAACTTTTGACAAAATGTATACTAGCTAGGAAAAATATGTATATATATATAAGAATTATTTTAAGATGAGAGGGAAGAGATTTCACATACATCCAACTTTGTCAACACTTGAAAGCATATACAAGTTGATACCACACCAATAACTTGTTGGCATATGTGTATATAGCAATTTTTTATTTTTGAGGAGCCAGGGCCTTGCCAGCCCTATATCAACCTCTGAATGAATTTTATTACATAACATGAATGTCTAAACTGTAATTTTTTTTTGAGTGCCTAAAATGAGAATTTTTATAGTCAAGTGACTATTTATGTAGTTTAGCCATTAAATAATTAATATATTAAGAAGAATAAAACCTATTTATGCTAAAAGTGTTCATTTTGTTAAAATTATGTACATATAATTTTTTAAAATATAAAGTTCAATATTTATATATATTGGTTAATTATGTTCCCATGGTTTAAAACTAGTGTAAACTAATTTTAAGAAATTAGAATAAGATCTAGGAACACTAATAGTGAGTCTAATCTTACCATTATTGATAATCTTGTACCAAACTTGAAAACAGGTGCTTGTGAAGTTGTACAATAAACATATTCACAGTGATAATTGCTTTAATCTAATTGTAAGTTTCAATCACAGTTTTTAACTTAGCAATGAGCCCCCTTTCAAGATATACGTTCCAGAATTTTCTTAATTATGGAGCTGAAGCTTAATTCATATGACCCTTTTTTTTTCTTAATTCCTCTTAGCCACGCAGGATTTCACCGTAACCAAAAAAAGAAGGAAGATAAAAATCAGATTTTCAGGGAGATTAGGTGACCCACTATCTTTTTTATCAAATATAAAGTATAGTTTTTACTCACTTCTCTCCCCTGAAATTATTCATACATGCCCTTTACTTATCGGTTCGTGGCCACACTCATCGGCTATACAGCACAGCTTTTAGTGTAGAAGACACATTCATGAAATAAAGCCCTTACTTTTTAAACTCTCAACCGCATCTCTGATTATCTGCTCCATGGGAATAAATTCCAACCCCAAGTCCATCAGCTTTTTACCTCCATTCTTAGCCCTTAACAGCCCAGGTTGAGTATCCCTTGGCAAACTATGCACATAAATTACGATTTAGAGTTAATTTTGACAGTAAAAAGTGTTACACCTCTATTAACAATTGAAAAAAAAAAAAAGAGGAAAAGAAAGATGATATCTGAAGGCAAATAGCATGAAAGTTTAAAAAGATACCAAAGTGCATTAATTTTATGGGTGCATAAAGCATGAACTTATTACCTGGGAATATTATATTCAGGGTAAAGTTCAGCAACCTTGGCCACGAAGTCACCATAGTGAGATAGAGCTTCAACGCACATGTGCCTTCCTGTTGCTGATGTGTTCTCATATACCAAAATGTGTGCTAACGCAACATCTTTGAAATGGACGGATCCAATGAAAAAGTCCTGATATGTCTCTGTGCTGCCTGCAACAAGAGAAACACTTAATAAATTCAAGCTTCCGGGAATATCAGAGAAGAGACTACTTAAATACAAAGCACACAACTCAAATCTTCATGATTGATATCCAATGACAAACTCATGATTATTCAATGTAAACATATTCATTTCCGGGTTTGGTTCCCCTCCATTACACCTTTAGGCATTAAATATCCAATACATGTTTAATTACCTTTCAGATTTTTATTTTCTTATTCAATGGATGGGTCTTACAAAATTGAATGTTCACCTTAAACCTTCCCACGCTCATTTGAAGCGTGATAAGTATAACAAGCTAATTCTGTCAAAAAAAAAATTAAATTACAGCTCGTGCTAGTGACTCTTTTTTCATTTACATCTCAAGTTAGCATGTTTAATTCCCATTTCTAAGCAAAAAATTTCTTCAATACTTGACTATGAATGTTCCAGGATTAAGGTATAAACAAATTTCTTACATGTACATAACAGAACTAACATGGATTTTGTTGAAATGGATTAGCAAGCTAAGAGGACAAAATTCCATACATCCAGAGAGATGAAATTTAGGTCAACGAAATGCAACACATAGATGATAGAGCTACAGAATCATACTAAAGATTTACCCATTTCAACAAAAAATTCCAACAAAAAATGTTTGAGAAGAAAATTACCTTGCAGAAGGCGTAACAACATTACCATGCTAGCATTAAGGTTTGGAGGAATATTAGGACCCATCACGGTGCCCGGATTCACAACCACCACATCCAGACCTTTCTCCTTGGAAAATTCCCATGCAGCCTTCTCAGCTAGTGTTTTGGAAATTGGATACCATAACTAGCGCAATCCACAACGATCAAAACCCACAATATATTAGCTAATATGGTTCATTTTAACATAGCCATTAGAGGAAAAAATATATAAAAATAATATTTACTTCATTTTGCTTGCAATACTCAATATCAGTCCAGCAATCCTCTGTTCTGATTTTATCAGCTGGCCAGTTTGGGCAGGGCCACATGGAGGAGATTGAAGACGTAACCACCACACGTTTAACACCAAGCTCTTTGGCAGCTGTCAGTACATTAAGCGTTCCTTTAATCGCAGGATCCAAAAGCTCCTTCTGTGAAAATAAACATCTTGAGAATAGTATAATCCGCTCTTAAAATTGGAAATAACAGTAGTAATTGTATTAAGAGAGGCCGCGCATACCTGAGGATCGTGAACTTGATCGACGCTGCATGGAGAAGCGAGGTGGAAAACACCAGCACAGCCATTGATTGCGGCGGCGAGTGAATCATAATCGAGGAGATCGATCTGGAAGAGGCGGAGATGTGAGTCTGCTCCTTCTAGAGCTTCTAGGTGCTTCGTTTCTTTCTCGTCCTCTGCCACAATGGAACAGTAGAGAAGATGGAATTAGCATCAAAATTAAAGCCACTGTGAAATGAAAGAAAAAAAACAAACAAACAAAAAAGCAAAAGAAGTAACTGAGATTTCTGACGGTCCCGTGGACGGTGTAGCCGCGAACAAGGAGGAGTTTGACAACCCAAGACCCAATGCTGCCGCTGGCCCCGGTTACGCAGACCACTTCTCCTTGCTTAGACATATCTCAACTGATTCTCTTCACTGCTCTGCCACTACACCAATATCAGTGAGCAACTGTCTTTTTCTTTCTTTTAAATTAATCAGTGAGTGACTGTGGAGTGTTGAAAGCTCGGGATTTTTTTTTTCCCCTTTGTTTGGTTTACACTTTTCGGGTTTAGTGAGTGGTGGTGGGCGGCTTTCTTGTATTAGAAGGCTTTTCCTGCAATTTGGGCTGAGGCCCGTTCTATGTTGATAGGGCATTGATTTGATGGATTATAATTTATAGGACATGTGTTTGTACCATATTGATATGGTAACTTGTGTCGTTTTAAATCTTTTCATACACACCTTAACCTCTAAAAGTAAGGCATTAGAGATTTTATTTCAACTTTTATGCCATTTTTACCAAGAGTTTTAGGATTTTAAGGAAGGTCTGGAAGAAAGCTTTTATTGCTAAAGATCGTGCTCGAGTGTTTGTCTTTGATTTTCCTTTACTAAAGATTTTAGGCTTTTTTAACAAAGATTTTAAGGAATAAGAACTTTAGGCTTTATATTGGGAATACCATGGCCAGTGTAGAGAGTTGCTTAGAAGGAGGGAGATGTATGAAGTATGGGAGTACAAAATTGAATAAAGGTTCATGAGTCTAAAGATTAATATTTATAAGTAAGGGTCGACCATCCTTCGCATCAAGCTTTGACACATGTTTAATGTTGATCTTATTGTGGTTGGTATAGACTAAGCAAGACTCTATGCATGATGCATGCATAGAATGATCTAACATTTGTCCCTAGAGAAGTAGATCAAATGTGATCCATGTGCCATATATACATATATATGTCTCAAAGGTCCATAGATAGTGAAGTGTTATCCATAAGCAAAGTTGTAGCCAACGAGATTGAGGCTAGGCAAGGTGAAGTGTGGGTGGCGAAGCCCACTCTGTTGAAGTACTAGTAACAATTGTCTTATGACCCAAGTGGTAGCATAGTTGCCTATAAGTACCCTATATGTTATAAGGTATAACTTCAAACCATACCGAGCACAAATGACTATATTTTCTTGGTAGGTGGTGGTACGTCACGTACGTTCCTTTTTAATGAAGTGTTCTCACTCTGTTTGTTAAAACTAACGTCTATAATGACAATAGAATGATCGTAAAGTAATAAGAAAAAAATAAAAAAAAACACAGATTTTTACATGGAAACCTTTTCGAGAAAAAACCACAGGCAAAAGAGAAGAAAATTCACTAATATCAAATACGAATGACATATAATAATTCATATACGAAATGAAGATTGAAAAACTTCATTCTAATCAATGTTAAATAGGAAGAGAAAAATTCTATACAGATTCTAATTATACAATCAATATCAAATAAAAAAAATACATATATAAATCCTTAAATGGCAGAATATTTAGGTCTTATGTAGGGACCGGTTTTTTTACTATGGGTATTATTTATTTGAAAAGGATGGTAAAATCCTATTTGTCACTTCCAAAGTTTTTAACTTTTTTTAAATTATCCTCGTATCATCCATTTAAAAAAAAAATTATTTAGGTCACTTCACAAATTTTTACTTTAGTCTTAGTAACATTTTTACTTTAATGCAATAAATTGTAAATCATTTATTAGTTTTAAACTTAGTTTTATTTAAATTTAATTAATCAAATGGATATTTTTTACATTAATTATTTTGTTTAGTAATCTTTTTCGTTTTATGCTCATAATGAAAGAAAAAAACATCACTATACTTAGTACGGATTAGATATTACTTATTTTACTTGTTATACATTAATATAATTTTATGTTTCTATTTTTAATATTAAATAATTTTTTACATATTTTAATTTCTTAGGAATTAAAATTTTAATAATTAAATACTTTTTTTCTCAACTCATTCTAGTCCACTTGACATCTAAAGATATTTTTAATTAAAATTAAATAAATTAATAAAATAATAAAATAAATTCAAGTTTATTTAAATTTTTCAAAAAAAATTATTCAGACCGGATCATCAAATTACGCAAATAATCTGGCTTATAAACAAATTATCTTGTTTAAAACTATATATAAGGGATATATATATTTTTTTTTTGACACCATAATAATCTTTAAATTGCTCTTATTCTATCCCTAAATAAAATTTATGACTCTCGTTAATATTTTTTTATCAAAAATTATTATTAATATGAGTTTTTAATTAAATTAATATCACAAATTAATTAAATATCACTCTAATTAAGAATTAAAACATCATTCATGTTAAAAAGTATAAAATAATACTATGAGGATGTTATTAATTTTTTTATGTTTTTATACAAAATTCGAAGAAAATATTTTAAATCTAAAATAAATTAGAAAAAAAAACTCACAACTTTAACCTACAAATATGAAGTGACCGAAAATCTCACCTATACCAATTGCAAGAAGTGATAAAAGTTTTGACATTACATTTAGAGCTGATCATGGGTCGGGCTGGGTATGGGTCGGGCCCAAATAAAATTTTAGATTCATTTCTTATGCCTGGGCCTGGCCCGGCCCAAAATATGAGCCTAAAAAATTGTCCAAGTGATAATGCTCTAGAATAACGTATTTTTATGTATTAATCATGTGTCTATTCTGAGCTTGATCCTACTAATTTGAGCTATTTATGTCTTTTTATCGATTAGGGACTGATTTGGAGGCAAAAGCAAAATTAAGGGACAAAAGTGCGAATTTGGAGACACAATGCGCTGATATGCGACACAGAAAAAAGATTGTGCCAAAAGTGCGAGCATGAAAGACACAAGGACTAAAAACACAAAAAGAAGAGATTTTATTTTATAAGACTCCATTTTATTTATATTAGGATCATTAATATTAAGATAATTATTAGGATTATTTAATTTTAGGATTTTTTTTAATTATCTTTTTTATCTTTAATTAAATGTATTTATCTTTGTAGAATTTAAGTTAAATTACATTATCTCCCTAGCACTATAAATAGGGGGTGAAGTGACTCTATTTGGTGTTCATCTTTTTCTGTAAACACTCTCCTCTTAAAAGTCTAGGCTTTTGTTTCTTCATATTTTCCTTCAATAAAATTCCCTTTTCCCTTTTTATATTTATTTTCTTTTCCACCATTATCATGAGCCACTAAAACCTATCTAGCCGAAAATTGTCAAAATTCCCCAAAAAGGGTTCTTGAAGCTTAGAATCCGTACTTAGTCTTTTCACCAAGTATTCATTGTTTCTCAGCACTATGGGCTGACGCTTCCGTCCATGGCCCTTAAGAAGTAAGCTTTTCAGCATATGCAAAAGGCGGCCGCTTTGTATGTTTTGGAAGGATTGCACAGTCGGTTCGTTAACTTACTACGTCAGAGGTTGGCGAGTCAAAAAGATAAAATGTCGTGGGATTCGCCATTGAGAAGCGTTGATCTAGCATAGATTACTGGCTAGAGTCAGGTTCCCTAAAAATCGTAAGTCTAATCTTTGGAGCTGGTGGTCGTAGGCGTCCTCTTCCACTATAACTGGTTTACTTAAGTTGAGAAGAGTTATTTAAAAGCCGAAGATTGAACCCAAGGCAGAATGACACAACTGGAGGCTAGAATCTACCAATAAGAATTTCTTTTCCTTTAAACTCTTTTTATTATTTTTATTATTTTTGTAATCACAATTTCAGTCAACTTTAGATTTTATTTTTCATTTTTTTCCCAATCAAATCTTTAATTCTGTTATTTTTATCTTTTTCTATCACGCAGGTTTTCTTAGGCACGATTCTGCCCAGGATTTCGAGAAACAAGCATTCGTATAATCCGGTCCCTGAGGATTCGACCCTACTTCCCTTTTACTGTTCTTTTTCATTATTTTAGGTAATAGGATATTTTTGGTGCTCTCAACGACGAATCAAATTTTGGCGCCGTTGCCGGGGACCGGTAACGTACCAATCTTGTTTTTTTTTTAATTTCTTATGACCAGATTTGCTCCAAGAACTCTTGCGTTTGATTCAGAGATCGAAAAGACTGCGAGAGCTAATCGCAAGGAAACAAAGTTAAGAAAAAACCAGTCAGCGGTGGTTGGACCTCAAAGCAATCCACCGCCAGAAATTAGAATCGACGACGAAGCAGAGTCTAGGGTTAACGAAAACCCTACTCAAACTTTTGAAGGCGAAAAAGTAGAAGTCGATTCCCCAGAAGAAGTGCTTAATGCTAGGGCTGATGTAAACCCTAATTTAGCACCTCAACCTATGGCTCAGACAATTCGGCAACTGGCCGAAGCGCCGACAGAACAACCGCCACTATGCATCGCGTATCCCACTATGGATACTGATTTTGTAATACCTCCTACCCGTATCCATTGTCGGAATAGGGTACGAGGCATTACCGGAGTTTACTGAACATTTTCAGATAATTCTGAGTCATTTATTATTCATATTTTAGAAATAATCATAACGTTTCTCTATTGGGCCCTCGAAGCCCCAAACATACATTAGAAACCAACCGGAACTAAATCAGGATTATAAAAAAATTTCACAAAATCTTAAATTTTATTTTCATCTAAGTACTTACTATTTCAATGCTCCTTATAATTAAACATGTTACCGTTCAATCAATAGTTTGGTACTTGTCTAAGCGTCAAACAACATCATTGTTAGTATACTTGCACACATTTCATCTAAATTCAACATTGATATACTTATTTTCTCTACATATCGCACTTGAGTTTAATAATAGTCTCAACTTACATAATTTCCTTGTATCAACATATCAAAGATAATCATATATGTACATGTCATGAAACATATCATGCTCTTACCGTTTCTTCATAAGCATATATCATTCATTTCATTATATCAATATTTCATGCTCCATCATTTCCATATATTTTATGTATATTTATTCCGGTAATAGTTTATATCAAACTTGACATAAATTATATTCTATGTACTTATACTTATTTTGTTTATTTATCTTCATAATTATTCCATACAACTATTTTGCACATATATTTCCATATGACCAGTTCTTGTAAACATTTCACACAACCATTTCATATAACCATTCGCCATCTGATAAGTATTACCTGAATATCAATTGTTCAATAGATGTCATAGCGTCTCCCATCCACGGTCTTATTTATCTTTGACATGATGCTATAGTGTCTTTCAACTATGGTCTTACTCATTCCTTTTCTGTCATGTTGCCATGGTATCTTTCAACCATGGTCTTATTCTTTTCATGTCACGTTGCCATGGTATCTTTCAACTATGGTCTTATTCATTTCATATCAGGTTGCCATGGTATCTTTCAACCATGGTCTTATTCTTTTCATGTCACGTTGCCATGGTATCTTTCAACCATGGTCTTATTCATTTCATATCACGTTGCCATGGTATCTTTCAACCATGGTCTTACACATTTCATATTAGGTTGCCATGATATCTTTCAACCATGGTCTTACACATTTCATATCAGGTTGCCATGGTATCTTTCAACCATGGTCTTATTCTTTTCATGTCACATTGCCATGGTATCTTTCAACCATGGTCTTATTCTTTTCATGTCACGTTGCCATGGTATCTTTCAACCATGGTCTTACACATTTCATATTAGGTTGCCATGGTATCTTTCAACCATGGTCTTACACATTTCATATCAGGTTGCCATGGTATCTTTCAACCATGGTCTTACACATTTCACATCAGAGAGCACACTCCTGCGAACCTCATCCTTACAGTGGGATTACCAGTCCAGGCTAAATCCCCTGTAATATAAACTCATAGAGTATTGTCGGGATTACTAGTCCAGGCTAAATCCCCTGCAATGACAATTACTCTAATGAGCTTGGATTTGAATTACCAGTCCAGGCTAAATTCAGACCCTAATTTGGATTACCCGTACGGGCTAAATCCATTTTACACGTATTCTTCGGGAGGGCTATATCAGAATAGGATCACCCGTCCGGGCTAGATCCTTTTTACCGTCAATTCCTTTTTAGAGATCCATCGAATTTTCCTTTCATTCAACCGAGCTTTATTTTCAATTTATATCGAGTATTAGCGATATTTCATCAATTATCATGAATTGAACATTCAAATCATATTTTCATCACATAACAACATATTTCAAGTATTTAAAATACAATTCAAGTTACACAAACTTACCTCATTGCTTGTTTTGTTTATAATTTCATTAATCCAATATCTTTTATTTTCTAAGATGAAGTCTCATTTTTGAGTCGTCCGGATCTTTATAAATAAATTTTATCATCATTTTCATTCATTTCATATTCTAATGCATTTAATTAATGCTCTAGGAAAAATTACCATTTTGCCCTTAAACTTTTAATTAATGACGATTTCATCCTCAGGGTCAGGAAAACAAAATTCTTGCAATTTAATCCTTATTTCTAGATATTATTCTCATACATATTGATAACAATCCATGAATTCTAGAAAATATCAGAATTTTTTATAATTTCAACACTTTTCAATTTAATCCTAAAACATGTTTTCCCCCGATCTTGAACTAAATTAATAATTTCATTCAATTTTGTAATTTAAATAATAAAATAATCCATTTCATGCAATTTGGTCATTTCTGACATTTTTACAAAATTACCCATAAAGTTTTACTTTTATTCAATTGAGTCCCTAAGCCTAAAACATGCAAATTAGCCATGCTAGATGAATATTCATACATATTTTTCCTCCTCCTCCTCTTCATTCCACATCCTTAGTGTATATAACACACTTGTAAGTAACATTATCTATAATTTTTATTATTTACTTTTATGAATATTCAAGTTGTCCATCTGTGTCATAGTCACTAAATTATTTATAACTCGAGCTACGGAACTCCAAATTAATATTTGTTAATTTTCCCTGAAACTAGACTCATATATCTTATTACCATAAAATTTTAAGAATTTTTAGTTTAGCCATTAGGTACAATTTATTCTTTAAATTCACCCCTATTCTGCTATCTGACAGTTCCGACCCTTCTTCACTAAAAATTAATTATCTCACAGTACAGAACTCGGATAATATTTCCATTGATTTCTCCTGAAAATAGACTCATTATGAATTCTAAAAATATAACTTTAAGCCTCTAATTATTTTTCTTCAATTTTTGGTGATTTTTAAAAATCAGAATAGGGGAACCCGAATTCATTCTGACCTTGTCTCACAAAATTCATTATATCTCATAATTTACAACTCAATTGCTTACACCGTTTCTTTTATAAGAAACTAGACTCAATAAGATTTAATTCTATATTTTTTTAATCCTCTAATTCAAATTATACAATTTTTGGTGATTTTTCAAATTTAGACTACTGCTGCTGTCCAAAATAGTCTTAGTGCAAAATGTTGATTTTCTACTTTTAATTTCAATTTAGTCCTAACTAAATTCACTTACTTTTCTATCTTAATTCATACTTTATTTATACTCAATTTTTAACTAAACTCATATTTAACTATTAAATTTCCAGCATATTTTCCTAATTTCTAAATTTCATCAATTTAGTCCCTACAACATAAAACTTATGAATTAATTTACAATTCAATCCTTATTTCATTTCTAACTTGAATTCCTATCAATCTAACCCCTAATTCATCTTTTTATTCAACATGAACAATATTTAAAAATCTAATAACTTTCAAAATATTCACTTAATTTCATCAAAACCTTGTCCCAAAGCTTCCAAAACATCAAAATTAAGTAAAAAGGGCTAAATTGACTTACCTATTTAACTTTCAAGCCTTGAAATCCAATTTTTCCCTTTTTCCTTCTTTCTTTTTTTCCTTCCTTCTTTCCCCTGCTCTCTATTTCGTTTCATCCTTTCTTTCTTTTTCTATTCTTTTTTTTATTCCTTTTACTTTATATATATATATATATATATATATATATATTATAATAACTTAATAATAGCTATAATAAAATATCTATTTAGTATCCAATATCTATTTTACATTTGTATACACATATATTATTACATTTGTCTTTCTTTAATCTATTTATTATATAAATATCTTTTATTTAATAATAATATATAATTTAATAATAATAAATACATTAATATTTACTTAAATAATAAGCAAATAAATATATGTATTACAAATGTGTGTATTATATTTATTATACTTGTATTTTATTTTTGCCATAAACTTGGCACTCTTTTTGGTTTATTTACTTATTTAGTCCTTCTAATTTTCTTTATTCTATAATTAAGCTTTCACACTTCATTCAATTTAATCCTTTTATCTAATTATCCTTTATTTAAGCTAATTTGCTTCATTAAACTTTAATTAATCACTCTCTTAACTTCGTAAATATTTTTAATAAATATTTACAAATCTATTTTTTAGAAACAGAGGCCCGAAAATGCACTTTTTTGATAACTATAAAAATTCGGGTCATTACAATTTTGAATTAAAATCAGGCTTGATCCAGCTACTGCCAACTTTTCGGGGGTTACAGAACGAAAATCCCCACAAGCATTTGAAAGAATTCCACATGGTTTGCCTTAGTATGAAACCTCAGGGGGTAACTGAAGATCAAATTAAATTGCACGCTTTCCCTTTTTCCCTAGCAGATTCAGCTAGGGAATGGTTATTTTATTTACCTGCTGGATCCATTACAACTTGGGCTGATCTATCTCGCTTATTTCTTAACAGGTTTTTCCCTGCATCACGTGCAGCTGAGTTAAGAAGAGAAATCGTGGGCATAAGGTAAAAAGACGCAGAGACTCTGTACGACTATTGGGAGCGATTTAAGAAGTTGTGTGCAAGTTAACCACAACACGGTATAACGGAACAGTCTTTGCTGCAATACTTTTATGAAGGCCTGAAACCCATGGAGATGAATATGGTAGATGCCGCGAGTGGAGGAGCGTTAGTCAACATGACTCCCCAGCAAGTAAGAGACTTGATCTCAATGGCGGCAAATTCTCAGCAATTTCGAGCTAATCCTGAACCTCCTAGAAGGGTTCACCAGCTAAGTAATTCTACCTTTGAGGATAGACTTGATAGACTTACTAATATTGTGAATTCTTTTGTTGCAGAAAAAGCAAAACCAGCCCGAGTATGCGGAATATGTGCTACACCTGAACATACGACTGATGCGTGCCCTAGTCTGTATGATGATACTATAGCCCATTTAGATGCTGTGGGAAATTTTCTTGGGCCACCACAAAGGCGATATGACCCTTACGCCAATACCTACAACCCAGGATGGAGAGACCACCCTAACTTTAGTTATGGAGCTAATCGACGATATAACCAGCCATACCAAAATCGTGTCCCACAACAGCTACAAGATTCAGGTAATTCTCTGGAAACTTTGGTCAATAAATTAACAGCTAATGTCCTTGATTTTCAACAGCAAACTCTTAATTTCCAAAAAGAAACGAAGGCATCTATAAGAGAATTGACCACGTCAATTGAGAAATTGAGTTCTCAAGGGAAGCTGCCGTCGCAAATAGAACCAAACCCGAGACAGAATGCAAATGCAATAACGTTGCAAAGTAGAAAAGTGCTGGAACCAATTTCTGGCAAGAATCTTGGCCAAGAAATCGCCCAGGAAACTCCAGAAAATGACGAACAGATTCGAGCGAAACCCCCACTGCCAAAAATCAACCTTCATTCCCAGGACGATTAAATCAGTGTCGAAAAAGTAAGGAAGACAAGGAGATCCTCGAAACATTCAGGAATGTCGAGATCAATTTACCACTGTTGAATGCCATCAGACAGTTTCCAAGGTATGCCAAATTCCTTAAAGAGCTTTGCACCAACAAACGAAAGTTAACAGGCAATGAAAAGGTAAGTGTTGGTGAAAATGTTTCCGTAGTGCTACAGCAGAAAATGTCGGTTAAATGCAAAGATAGGGGTATGTTCGCTGTTCCATGAAAAATAGGCCATTTGGGGATCAAAAAGGCTATGTGTGATTTAGGGGCCTCCATAAATGTTATGCCTTGTTCTATTTATGAGTCACTTAACGCAGGTTTTTTGACAAAGACAGGTGTTATCATTCAGTTGACAGACGGGTCTATTTTGCACCCCGAAGGAGTCCTCGAGGACGTATTAGTTAAAGTCAATGGCCTTTTCTTCCCTGCAGATTTTTATGTGATAAAAATGGAGGAGGATAACGCTCCTGGGTCTTCAGACATCTTGGTGGGACGACCTTTCCTTAGTACTACGAATACCAAGATTGACGTACGAAGCGGAACCCTCAGGATGGAGTTTAACGGGGAGATTGTGAAGTTTAACGTTTATGGCACTATTAGTCACCTAAGTGAAGTCTTGGATGTAAACCATGTTGACATAATTGACTCATCAGTAAAAAAAAACTTTTGAGTCATCTTATGGAGATAAATCTAAAATGATGTTTAATGATTTTCAATTTGTTAATAAATTATTAGGTTTCATGAATACTAAATTTCTACCTTCTATTGTGCAGGCACCAAATCTGAAATTAAAACCACTTCCCGAACATCTCAAATTCACATTTTTAGAGAATGATGAGACCATTGCCGACTTAAAAAGGATCAACCCCTTGGAGGAAAATATGAAACGAAAGAAAGAGGCGCAAGGACGATTAAACCCAAATATGGTGGGCGTGATAAAAAATGAGAATTTTCAAGCCCATACGAACGAAAGAATTCAATTGGAACAGCCCTAATACTAGTTGAGGCGTCAAGCTAGCGACGTTAAACAAGCGCTTATTGGGAGGCAACCCAATTTTTATTTTATTTTAGTTTATTTTATTTTTATTTATTTTTTCTTATTATTTTATTATTTATTATTTTGAGATATTAATAAAATTCTCTTCTTTTGTCTAGGTAAACCGAAGCAACAATAAGAAGAACTCATTACCTTAATACACGAACGACAGTAACTACATGGGGAGTTCTTCTAAACTTTTCTTGTACCTATTTATTTATTTATTTCACATTGAGGACTATGTGTTTTAAGTAGGGGGAGATATTCCTCATTATTTTTGTCGTTGTAGATGCTGATTTGGTTTTTGCTGCCCATATAAATTTTTTTTAAGAATATTTTGCCTCTTTTCATGACTAAGATTTTGACTAGGAATTGCCTACGGTTTGCCCCACAAGTATGATTCTTGCCTTCTGAGGAAGTTATGTTTTTCCCCATAGTTGATGCCATCTCCACTGTTTTATTTTTATTAGGCTAAAAATAATTGTGATTAATGGAGTTAACTCTATCTTGCTTTTCGTAAAATCGATCAAGTTTAATATAAAGTGAACACTTAAAATGATTGCATGCTTAATTTATGTTCATGGCTATTAGGTGATTATTGAAACTTGTTCTTGACACTTAAATTGTTTTTCCTGAGTTCTCAAAATGTTAATTTCATTTAATTGTTAATAAATTTTTCCATGGTTATGAGTACAGCTTAGAATGTGACTGGCTGAGTAATTAGGGTAGGGTACTTGGGTTGTCATTCTACTTTGCATCAAAAGGTTGTGTGACGTGATAGTTAAAGCTCCGCTAACCGAAATTAATTCTTAAGAATACGTTGGGCTGAGTACCCGGGGTGGGGTGTTTGGCTGTCATCACTCTTCGCGTCAAAAGGTTCCACATGTTCTTAGGGAAAATAAAAATAAAAAGTATGTTGGGCTGAGTAACCGGGGTTTGGTGCTTGGCTGTCATCACTCTTCGCGTCAAAAGGTTCAACATACATACATACATAAATAAATAAATAAATAAAATAAAATAAAAAATATATATATATGTAAATAAATAAAATTTGGGACTAAAGAAGAAACAAAGAGGGTGTCTTGGTAAGTTTAGTAATTCACCTAATTTCCATGAAATAATTTAAATCGATTTTAATTTCTGTGTGTATTAATTGGAAAACTTTCTCAATTTTACTTAAAGCAAGTTAAGGGTTCTCTTTGTTTTCATATGCATTTTGACTAATTTTTATAAAACTTTGGAGTGGTATTTCTTTCATGGCAGGATTTAATTTTCACAATGGACAGAAACCATACTTGAGGGCAAGCATGGACTAGGTAGGGGGAATTTGATAATGCTCTAGAATAACGTATTTTTATGTATTAATCATGTGTTTATTCTGAGCTTGATCCTACTAATTTGAGCTATTTATGTCTTTTTATCGATTAGGGACTGATTTGGAGGCAATAGCAAAATTAATGGACAAAATGCGAATTTAGAGACACAATGGGCTGATATGCGACACAGGAAAAAGATTGTGCCAAAAGTGCGAGCATGGAAGACACAAGGACTAAAAATGTAAAAAGAAGAGATTTTATTTTATAAGACTCCATTTTATTTATATTAGGATAATTAATATTAAGACAATTATTAGGATTATTTAATTTTAGGATTTTTTTAATTATCTTTTTTTATCTTTAATTAAATGTATTTATCTTTTAAGAATTTAAGTTAAATTAGACTATCTCCCTAGCACTATTAATAGGGGGTGAAGTGACTCTATTTGGTGTTCATCTTTTTCTGTAAACACTCTCCCCGTAAAAGTCTAGGTTTTTGTTTCTTCATATTTTCTTTCAATCAAATTCCCTTTTCCATTTTTATATTTATTTTCTTTTCCACCATTATCATGAGCCACTAATGTAATACCCCTAACCCGTTTCCATCGCTGGAATGGGTTACGAGATATTATCGAACCAAATACTTATTCGTAAAATTTTCATGAATCTTTTTCTATCATCTTCATTTCGTTAAGTTCATCTTTAATGATGCATAATTCATTATACTATCATATACAATCCTTATTCATACATAGCCGGAACACATAATTAATTATTATCAAGTTCAATCAAAACCATTACATAAGTTTACATCATATAACAACCATATCATACGATTTTATGTTATGTTCAGACATAACCAGACGACCCATTACGCTAGACCCATTACGCTATCTCAATTTAAATACTAAGATCATATACAATAGCCAAATTGCAATTAATCACCTATATAAATGTGTCATAATCGAACTACCCCAAAAACACATAATCAATATTTCTTAGCATTTTCAACACTCAAACATATGTATAGATTTATATATATAATTCATTAATAGCATTACACATTATAACCAAGACGATTTATACCATAATTAAACATAACCAAATTTAAACTTAGTATTTAAGCCATATTCACATGGCTGGAAGTATACATATCAAAGTTCAAACAAAATACATATTAGCCTATACATGCCAAAATGTTCATTTAGATCAACTAAGAAGAGGGTACCAAAATGTTGCAAGCTGGTGTGATGACTTCGACGATGATTCCAAGCACGCAAAATGGGTCAAGGAAATCTAAATAGGAGACAAGCAAACACATCAAATGAGTATTCAACTCAGTAAGTCATAAGCAATATAAAACAGACCATTAACATGAGATCATAAGAGAAATAATGTAAGATCAACTATTTCAGCCATACCGATCTATGCTACAATTAACTAGATTATCGATCCAACCACAAGCCAAATATTGCTATCCGATCGACTATCAAACAACCAAATGGTTTAAATCTTTTTTTTTTCAAAGTATGAAACAATGATGAACTAGATGTATCCATGCATATACGTTTCATGTCTCAACTTCGATATTTCAGGTAATAGCTCTAACACTTTATTCTTTCCTTATACTTCTTATATCATCAACCGATTTCGCACACATAGTGCTAAACAAATTCGCACACATAGTGGCATGCTACACCGCACACATAGTGCCTTGAAGATTCACTCATGTATTGACATCCAAATCAGCACACATAGTGCCATTAAATTCCGTACACATAGTGCTATTCAAATCCGCACACTTAGTGCCAATGTTGACCCATTATAATAAGACAATTTACTTAATTCAATTGGCATATACGGCCACAATTATAAATATGTATATCACTCCAAAAGAATACCTAACAAAAGAAATTCTCTCATGATACGCTAGAGTCATTTATGTATAAATTAATCAACCTTAGAAATGCTTATGGACTTACCTTGTGTTAGATAAAACGGTTCCAAATCGGCTACTCGATGCTCCTCGCTTTGCCCTTGCTTGATTCCCCTCCTTTAAGTTCTTGAGCTTGATTAAATAAACTAACTAGTTTAACCGCCTTGCTAGTTATTTGTATCCAAATTTTAATGATTTTATATCATAAGGAACACATGGTAAAATTTGATCTTTCTACCTTATGCTTTTGAGTTATTCGGCTAATAACCACATAATATCACATTACTATCAATAATCCAATCAATATTTTAATTATACATACATATGTAACACACACATATATATTTGTATATACATCGACCACCCTTGCTAATTACTCACATATATAATCTAATAATTTTCATTACATTTTACAACCGTAATTGTTCAAGACATTAAAACTTCAACAAATATTCATCTATTACCTCAAGGCCGGATGCATCATCACTTCCAAACATAACATTATCTCAAATATGTTTACATTCAAATATATATATAATCATGAATCAAACTCAACTTATAAGCCAACATCACTCATTTAGTCGATTATATACAATCAAAGATAATATCACAAATGTGTATACCTATATAGCTGAATGTGCAAGATTAAATTCAACATCACCTATATACTTAATTATAAGGTCGAATATACAGTTTCAAATGTAATATCATTTTTATTTCATTTAAACATTTAGTTCCTCCACATAACAATCTGACCGAATGTTTCTAATTAAAAAAAAATAAAAACTCCACATCTATTCATAAGTTCATACCAATGTTCATATATCTATTAACTAGTTCATTCTTCATCTTTCTAATATTCCATCCAAAGCATCAAACACTATCCTCATAACATCTAAACATCACAACCGAATGCACATTTTGTCACCAAATAGAAAAATCAACCTATGGGTTATAATATAGATTTGTCTACTAACTAAATTTCATAAAATTTAATGAAAAAAAAACATGAAATCTTACCTTGATTAACCCTTAAATTGACCGAATGCTTTTAACAATTTTTCTTTCTTTCTTCACTTAGGTTCGGCTTTGCAAGAAGAAGACGAACACTTCTCTCTCCTTCCATTTCTTCTTTTATTCATCTTTTTCTTATTAATCTATTTTTTATTTAGATTATTTTGTCATTTACCATTATAATATATATTTAATTAGACTTAGTGGAGGGACATCATCACATGGCCGGCAACTTCATGCATTTAGGGTATTTTGACATGCAAATCCATGCTTTCTCACCTTGTTGTTATTTGATCCTTACAATTTACATATCAACTTTTCTAAGTTTCTCAACTAAGTCCTTTCAAGAAAATTCACATTCCTAAGACTAATTTTTAAACATTTAATTAATTTTTTTTCACACATACACTATCACACATAAATATATGCAATTAAAATAAAAATAAATTTTTGTGACTCGGTTTTTTGGTCCCGAAACCACATTCCGACTAGGGTCTAATTAGGGCTGTCACAACTCTCCCCCACATGAGGAATTTTCGTCCCCGAAAATCTTACCAACGAATAAGTTAGGATATTGATCCTTCATAGTATCTTCAAGTTCCCAAGTAGCTTCTTCGACCCCATGTTTAAGCCACAGTACCTTCACTAATGAGATTTTCTTATTTCGTAGTTCTTTTACTTCACGAGCCAAAATACGAACCGGTTCTTCTTCGTAACTCAAATCAGATTGAATCTCAACCTCTGATAGATTAATTACGTGCGATGGATCGGATCTATAACGTCGAAGCATCGAAACATGAAAAACGTTGTGAATCTTTTCAAGTTCAGGAGGTAAAATCAATCTATATGCGACCGGCCCAATTCGTTCGGATATTTCATACGGCCCGATGAATCTCGGACTCAATTTGCCTTTACGGCCAAATCTGAGCACCTTTTTCCAAGGTGAGACTTTAAAAAACACTTTGTCTCCAACCTGATATTCAATGTCTTTTTTTTTAAAATCCGCATACGACTTCTGACGATTCGAAGCTGCTTTCAGACTTTCGCGGATCACTTTTACTTTCTGTTCAGCATCTTTAATCAAATCAACCCCGAAGATTTTACTTACACAAAGTTCGGTCTAAAACAACGGTGTACGGCATTTACGACCGTACAAAGCCTCGTAAGGTGCCATTTTAATGCTTGATTGAAAACTATTGTTGTAAGCGAATTCAATTAAAGGCAAATACCTTTCCCATGAACCACAAAACTCTAGGATACAACATCTCAACATATCCTCGAGTATCTGAATTATCCGCTCAGATTGACCATCAGTATGGGGATGAAAAGCGGTGCTAAAATACAACTTGGTACCCAATGCTTCTTGCAATTTCTTCCAAAATCGCGATGTAAATCTCGGATCTCTATCCGACATAATAGAAATAGGTACTCCACGTAATCGAACAATTTGGAAGAATATAATTTTGCCAATTTATCGAGCGAGAAATCCGTACGAACAGGGATAAAATGAGCAGACTTCGTCAACCTATCAACAATAACCCAGATTGAGTCTTTCTTACTCTGTGTCAACGGTAAACCAGATACAAAGTCCATCGTTACTCGATCCCATTTCCATTCGGGTATCATGATTGGCTGAAGTAATCCCGAAGGCACTTGATGTTCTGCTTTCACTTGTTGACATATCAAACACCTTGAAACAAAGTCAGAAATGTCTTGTTTCATACCAGGCCACCAAAATTGACGTTTCAGATCGTTGTACATTTTTGTACTACCTGGGTGGACTGACATTCGACTACTATGAGCCTCGCTTAAAATCATCGAAATAAGTTCCGAATTTCTTGGAACACATAATCGAATCTTGAACGTTAAACAATCATTGTCATCAATCTGAAACTCTGATTCCACATTTGAAACACATTCAGCTCGTTTAGTAACCAATTCATCGTCGACTTTCTGGGATTAAAGTATTTGATGAATCAATAATGGTTTGGCCTTTAATTCTGCTACTAACACATTATCGGATGAAACGGACAGGTGAACATTCATCGCTCTCAAAGCAAACAACGATTTACAACTTAAAGCATCGGCAACCACGTTAGCCTTTCCCGGGTGATAGTCAATGACGAGCTCATAATCTTTTAGCAATTCAATCCAACGTCTTTGTCTCAGATTCAAATCTCTTTGAGTCATCAAATATTTGAGGCTTTTGTGGTCCGAATATACATGACACTTCTCTCCAAACAAATAGTGTTGCCATATTTTCAGAGCGAATACAATGGCAGCTAATTCGAGATCGTGAGTCGGATAATTTTTCTCATGTGGCTTCAATTGCCTCGACGCATAAGCTACAACTCGACCTTCTTGCATCAACACACAACCCAGCCCAAGTAAGGATGCATCACTGTAAATGACAAACTCTTTACCGGATTTGGGCTGCACTAGCACTGGAGCTTCAATTAAATAGGTTTTCAATTGATCGAAACTTTTCTGACATTTTTCTAACCATTCAAACTTAACATCTTTTTGAAGTAGTTTCGTCATTGGTGTGGCTATCATCGAGAAACCCTTTACAAACCGTCTGTAATAACCAGCAAGTCCCAAAAAGCTCCGAACTTCAATAACATTTCTCGGAGGCTTCCAATCGAGTATGGTTGAAATTTTGATCGGATCAACTCGAATACCCGATGCGGATACCACATGTCCCAAAAGGCTGACTTCTCTCAACCAGAACTCACAATTACTGAACTTAGCATATAACTGCTTATCCCGTACAATCTGCAACACTAATCTCAGGTGCTCGGCATGTTCGATTTCATCTCGCGAATAGACCAAAATGTCGTCAATAAACACAACTACGAACCGGTCTAAATATTGTTTGAAGATCCGATTCATCAAGTCCATAAATACCGCAGGGGCATTAGTGAGCCCAAACGGCATCACTAAGAACTCGTAGTGACCGTATCTCGTTCTGAAAGCAATTTTAGGTATATCTGAGTCTCGGACTCGCAACTGATAATAACCCGATCTCAAATCTATCTTTGAAAACACTGAGGCTCCCTTCAGCTGATCAAACAAATCATCAATATACGGTAATGGATATTTGTTCTTTATTGTCACTTTATTCAATTGACGATAATCGATGCACATTCTCATGGTTCCGTTCTTCTTTTTCACAAACAATACTGGTGCACCCCACGGTGAGAAACTCGGTCGAGCGAAACCTCTATCCATCAACTCTTGCAACTGAGTTTTCAATTCTTTCAATTCCATTGGCGCCATACGGTACGGAGCTATCGAAATTGGTGTAGTCCCAGGTACAAGTTTGATGCAGAATTCTACCTTTCGAATGTGTGGTAATCCCGGTAATTCCTCAGGAAAAACATCTGAATACTCACAAACCACTGGCACTGATTCAAGTTTCTTTTCTGACTCTTTGCTATCAAGTACGTACGCAAGATATGCTTCACACCCCTTTTTCACATATTTCTGAGTCAACATCGAGGATATTATTGCTGGCAATCTGTTTAGGTCAGTAGACTCAACTCGGATTATCTCATTATTTGCACATCTCAAATCAATGGTCTTTCTTTTGCAATTTACAACTGCATCATGTACAGTCAACCAATCCATACCGAGAATAATATCAAATTCATTAAACGGTAAAAGCATCAAATCAGCTGGAAAACAGGAACCTCGGATTATTAGAGGGCATTTCTTACACACTTTGTTGACAAGTACATATCAACCCAAGGGATTCGACACTCGAATTACGAACTCAGTAGACTCAACAGGTAGAATCTTACTGGACGCTAATGTTTCACATACGTAAGAATGAGTTGAACCAGGATCAATTAAAGCAAGCACACTAGTACTATAGAGAGTAAATATACAAGTGATAACGTCAGGGGAGGATGCCTCCTCTCGTGCACGGATGGCATAAGCTCTGGCGGGGGCACGAGTCTCAGATTGAACAACCGTATCAGTAGTCCCTCTCTGATTACCACCCCTGCCTCCTGTATTTCTCGCTGGTCTACCTCTAGTTGTTGTACCACTCGATCTCCACCTTGCATCTTATTTTTCTCGTCAGGTTCTGTGCAATCTCGAACGAAATGATCCCGCGAACCACATCTATAACAGGCTCTGTTAATAGATTTACCCCAACATTCACCTACATGTCGTCTTCCACACTGTGGACATTCGGGTTTTTCTTGTCGATTGTTGCCAACACTAGCAACCGAAGTAGCTCGAGAGTCCGTTGATGGTCGCTCCTTATTAGAAATTCCTGCAGTCGTCTTTAATCTATTAGTATCGTCTCTGAACTTCTTTACAGCCGAGAAAGAAGTTTTACCCATCGATCTTTTGCGAAAATCTCTAGCTTCAGTTTCAGCTTTCTTTTTCTCCTTTCCAAGCTCTTCAGCCCTGCAAGCTCGTTCAACCAGTGTTACAAATTCCTTTAGCTCTAAAATACCCACCAGTAGCTTTAAATCTTTATTCAATCCTTCTTCAAATCTTTTACACATGGCAACTTCATCAGCTACACACTCCTAAGCATATCGACTGAGCCTTACAAACTCACGTTCATATTCGGATATCGTCAAACGGCCTTGTTTAAGCTACAAAAATTCTTTGCGCTTTTGATCAATGAATCGTTGACTAATATACTTTTTACTAAACTTCGTCTGGAAGAAGTCCCAAGTAACTCGTTTCTTTGGAACAATCGAAATCAAGGTTCTCCACCAATAGTAGGCCGAATCACGTAATAAGGATATGGCACACTTTAGACACTCATCGGGTGTGCAAGATAACTCATCAAAAACATGAATGGTATTATCAAGCCAAAACTCAGCCCTTTCAGCGTCATCAGTAGTGGTGGCTCGAAATTCCTCGGCTCCGCGCTTTCTAATCAAATCAACAGGAGGTTTACTCAGCCTCATAGGATCAGTAGTTGCTGGTATTATAGGCACCGGAGAAGAATTATTTAAATTCGGGAATTGTTGAGCAGCCGGGTTTGTTCGGGCATATTGTGCAACCCACTCATTCATCATGGTAAAGAAGACTTGTTTAGCCCCATCATCTTGATTACTCGCAGATGGTTGAGGTTCAACAGGCGTTGTCCCTTGCGTGGGAGCAGGCGCTACACTCTCAATGTCATCCGCTAAGGCTCTCTCTGGAGCGAATTCCATTTACTAATCAAAACAACAATTTCAACCGTCAGAAGTCATCACACTATCATATCCTAGCATTATGGCATGTATAGCTAGACTCATACGCGCTACGGTAGTCCTAGAATCGACTAAACCGTAGCTTTGATACCAATAAAATGTAACACCCCTAACCCGTTTCCATCGCTGGAATGGGTTACGAGATATTACCAAACCAAATACTTATTCGTAAAATTTTCATGCATCTTCTTCTATCACCTTCATTTCGTTAAGTTCATCTTTAATAATGCATAATTCATTATACTACCATATACGATCCTTATTCATACATAGCCGGAACACATAACTAATCATTATCAAGTTCAATCCAAAACCATTACATAAGTTTATATCATATAACAACCATATCATACGATTTTATGTTATGTTCAGACATAACCAGACGACCCATTACGCTATCTCAATTTAAATACTAAGATCATATGCAGTAGCCAAATTGCAATTAATCACCTATATAAATGTGTCATAATCGAACTACCCCAAAAACACATAATCAATATTTCTTAGCATTTTCAACACTCAAACATATGTATAGATTTATATATATAATTCATTAATAGCATTACACATTAAAACCAAGACGATTTATACCATAATTAAACATAACCAAATTCAAACTTAGTATTTAAGCCATATTCACATGGCTGGAAGTATACATATCAAAGTTCAAACAAAATACATATTAGCCTATACATGCCAAAATGTTCATTTAGATCAACTAAGAAGAGGGTACCAAAATGTTGCAAGCTGGTGTGATGACTTCGACGATGATTCCAAGCACGCAAAATGGGTCAAGGAAATCTAAATAGGAGACAAGCAAACACACCAAATGAGTATTCAACTCAGTAAGTCATAAGCAATATAAAACAGACCATTAACATGAGATCATAAGAGAAATAATGTAAGATCAACTATTTCAGCCATACCGATCTATGCTACAATTAACTAGATTATCGATCCAACCACAAGCCAAATATTGCTATCCGATCGACTATCAAACAACCAAATGGTTTAAATCTTTTTTTTTCAAAGTATGAAACAATGATGAACTAGATGTATCCATGCATATACGTTTCATGTCTCAACTTCGATATTTCAGGTAATAGCTCTAGCACTTTATTCTTTCCCTATACTTCTTATATCATCAACCGATTTCGCACACATAGTGCTAAACAAATTCGCACACATAGTGCCATGCTACACTGCACACATAGTGCCTTGAAGATTCACTCATGTATTGACATCCAAATCAACACACATAGTGCCATTCAATTCCGTACACATAGTGCCATTCAAATCCCCACACTTAGTGCCAATGTTGACCCATTATAATAAGACAATTTACTTAATTCAATTGGCATATACGGACACAATTATAAATATGTATATCACTCCAAAAGAATACCTAACAAAAGAAATTCTCTCATGATACGCTAGAGTCATTTATGTATAAATTAATCAACCTTAGAAATGCTTATGGACTTACCTTGTGTTGGATAAAACGGTTCCAAATCGGCTACTCGATGCTCCTCGCTTTGCCTTTGCTTGATTCCCCTCCTTTAAGTTCTTGAGCTTGATTATATAAATTAACTAGTTTAACCACCTTGCTAGTTATTTGTATCCAAATTTTAATGATTTTATATCACAAGGAACACATGGTAAAATTTGATTTTTCTACCTTATGCTTTTGAGTTATTCGGCTAATAACCACATAATATTACATTACTCTCAATAATCCAATCA